>NC_045709.1:59191822-59878423 GCF_009834535.1 Camelus ferus
GCCATTTTAATAATATTGATTCTTTAAATTCAAGAGCATGGGATATCTTTCCATTTCTTTAAGTCATCTTTAATTTTCTTAATCAATGTTTTGTAGTTCTCCATGTACAAGTCTTTCACTGTCTTGTTCAGATTTATTCCTAAGTATTTTATTGTTTTGAATGCAACTTTAAAAGGGATTGTTTCTTTACTTTCTTTTCCTTCTAATTCATGTTAGTATAAAGAAATGCAACTGATTTTTGTATATTAATCTTATAACCTGCTACCTTGATGAATTCTTTTATCAGCTCTAGAAGCTTTTGTGTGGAGCTTTTGGGGTTTTCTTTTTATAGTACGTCATTTGCATATAGTGACAGTTTTACCTCTTCTCTTCCAGTTTGGATTAATTTTATGTATTTTTCTTGCCTGATTGCTGTGGCTAAGACTTCCAAGACTGTTGAATAGAAGTGGTGAGTATGGGCATCCTTGTCTTCTTCCATAATTTAGTGGGAAGTCTCAGTTTTTCACTGTTGAGTATTATGCTGTCTGTGGGTTTGTCATAAATAGCTTTTATTATGTAGAGATATATTCCTTCTATACCCACTTTGGTAAGAGGTTTCATCAAAAATGGGTGTTTAACTTTATCAAATGCTTTTCCATATCTATTGAGATGATCATGCGGATTTTGTCCTTTGTTTTGTTGATGTGGTGTATCACATTGATTGATTTGCTTATGTTGAACCATCCTTGTATTCCTGGGATGAATCCAACTTGATCATGGTGTATGATATTTTTTATGTGCCGTTGGATTCTATTTGCTAATATTTTGGTAAGAATTTTTGCATCTATGTTTATCAGTGATATTGGCCTGTACTTTTCTTTTTTGGTAGTGTCTTTGTCTGGTTTTGGTATCAGGGTGATGGTGGCTTCATAGAATTAGTTTGGGAGTACTCCTTCCTTTTCAATCATTTGGAAGAGTTTGAGAAAGACCAGTATGAGTTCTTTTTATGTTTGGTAGAATTCCCCAGTAAAGCCACCTATTTCTGGACTTTTGTTTGCAGCAAGGTTGTTTATTGATAATTCTGTTTCATTTTGCATGATCAGTCTGTTCAAGTAGTCTGTTTCTTCTTGATTCACTCTTGGTGGACTGTATATTTCTAGAAACTTGTCCATTTCTTCTAGGTTGTCCAATTTGTTTCCATATGGTTGTTCATAGGATTAGCTCTTGGCTTTTTTTTTTTTTTTTTAAATTTCTGTGGTGTTGGTTGAAATTTCTCCTTTATTCTTTCTTAGTTTGTGTATTTGTGTTCTTCCTCTTTTCTTCTTGGTGAACCTGTCCATAGGTTTGTCAATTTTGTTTAGTCTCAAAAAACCAGCTCTTGGTTTGATTGATTTTTTTCCTGTTGTTGCTGCTTTTTAAAAAAATCTCTATTTTATTTATTTCCTCCCTGATCTTTATTAATTTCTTTCTTCTGCTGACTTTAGGTTTTGTTTGCTCTTCTTTTTCTAATTCTTGTAAGTGACAGGTTAGATAGTTTACTTGAGAATTTTCTTTTTTGAGGAAGATCTGTATCACTTTGAACTTCCCTCATAGGACTGCTGTTGCTGCCTCCCATAGATTTTGTGTGGGTTTTCCATTGTCATATGTCTCAAAGTATTTTTTAAATTTCTTCTTTGATTTCATCATTGACCACTGTTTTTTTTTTTTTTTTAGTAGCATGTTGTTTGATTTCCATGCTGTCTTTTTTTGTTTTTCCTCCTTTGTTTTTTTGTGGTTGATTTTTAGTTTCATGGCATTGTGGTCAGAAAAGATACTTGAAATAATTTATATTCTCTTAAATTTGTTGAGGCTTTTTTTGTGTGTGTGTGTGCCCAAGTATATGATCTATCCTAGAGAGTGTTCTGTGTGCACTTGAAAAGAATGTATATTCTCTTTGTTGTGGGTGTAATGTCTTAAAAATATCAACCAAGGCCAACTGTTCCATTGTGTCGTTTACTATCTCTATAGCTTTACTGATTTCCTCTCTGGAAGATCTGTCCAATGATGTTAGTGGGGTGTTAAATTCTCTTATTATGATTGTGTTTCCATCATTTTCTCCCTTTATGTCTGTTAGTACTTGCTTTATGTATTTAGATGCTTCTATTTTGGGTGCATATATGTTAACTAGTGTATATCCTCACATTGTATTTCTCTTTTAATCATTATATTTAATCATTGTATATATTTAATCTTCTTTTCTTTCTTTATGGCCTTCATTTTAAACTCTCTTCTGTCCAGAATCTGTATTACTACTCCTGCTTTCTTGTCATTTCCATTTGCATGAAATATCTTTTTTCCATCTTCTCACTTTCTATCTTGTCTTTCACCATAAAGTGAGTCTCTTGTATGAAGCATATTGTAGGTTCTTGTTTTATTATCCAATCTGCCACTCTATATGTTTTGACTGATGCTTTTGGTCTGTTGACATTTACAGTAATTATTGATAGATGTGTGTTTATTGTCATCTTGAGAATAGCTTTCCAGTTGATTTGGTATTTCCTCTTTGTTCCTTTCTTTTTCATTTTGTGACTTGGTAATTTTCTTTTGTATTATCTTGGCTTATTTTGGGGTTTTGTGACTCTATGGTGTTCTCTTGACTTGTAATTACCCTGTTTTTCCAGTGTATTAACCCATTATTGTATTTGTTTCCTTTAATCTGATAGTCATATGAGCTCAAACACATCCCCAAAAGAACAAAAAATAGCAAAAATTTCTATTTTTTTTATTCCCCTCTCTCATCTTTAATGATTTTGATGTCATCTTTTACATCTTCATGTTTGTTCTGCTGCAACTCATTGTAGTTATCACCTTTCCACTTATGGTTTCCTCCTTTCTATAGCATCCTGCTTCTTTTCTATTTAGAGTAGACCTTTCAGTATTTCTTTTAGCATAGGTTTGGTATGCTGAATCCTTTTAGTTTTTGCTTGTCTGTGAAATTCTTTCTCTCTCTTTCTATTCTAAAGTATAGCCTTGCTGGCTAGAGTATCCTAGAGCACAGCTTTTTCTCAATTAGAATTTTGAATATATCTTGCCAGTCCCTTCTGGCTTGCAATGTTTGTGTTTATAAATCAGCTGAAAGCCTTATGTGGGTTCCCCTGTAAGTTACTATTTGTTTTTCTCTTGCTAACTTTGAAATCATTTCTTTATCTTTAACTTTGGCCATCTTAATCATAATATGTCTTGGTGTAGGCCTATTTGGCTCTTCTTGTTGGGGACCCTCTGTGCTTCCTGTACTTGGATATCTGATTTCTTTTCTAAGTTTGGAAAATGTTCATTCATGATTTCTTCAAATACCTTTTGAAACCCCTTTTATCTTTCTTCTCCTTCTGGGACCCCTATTATGCTTAGGTTTCATTGCTTTATATCATCCCATAGGTCTCTTATACTGGTTTCACTGGTTTTCACTTGCATTTCTGTCTGTTGTCCTGATTGGGTAATTTCTGTTATACTGTCTTCCAAATCACTTATTCATCCCTCTGCATTATCTAGTCTGCCCTGACAAGGACCTGGTCTGTTTCCCTTTTGTTGGAATGGAGGCTTTCAGACTAGCTTTTGGGTTGCAGTGCATGGTAGGCTGGGTTGGAGCACTTCACGTACTCTTTTTATGTTGCCCTTATCACCACTTTAGGCACAGGGATGTCAGTGCTCTGTTCTGGTGTCCCCCAGGTTCTCTGCCCTCAGAACTACTGGTGCAGTTCCACTAACTTCTGGGTTGCACACCTGTACCTAGCTTGCTATTGAATCAGCAATACCCTCAGTGCCAAACACTGCTCCTGCACTTGCCCCGCTGTCTGAACTCCACTTGTTCATCTCAAAGGACTGCACTGGCAGAGCCCCCAGATCTGTAGCAATTGTACAGTCATGGAACCAGGTCAGTGTCATCCCCAGTACCACATCCGTGTCTGGTAGGCAGACCCGCTGAAAATGCTGCACCAGCCCTCACCCCCACAGTGTGCAAGAACTCTGCTATTTTCTCATTCTTCTTAGAGGCACAGGTCCACAAAGGCACCCTCAGAGCAAATTGGTCCCTGGGGCTGTAAACAAATCTCAATTCTGCCTTTGAAGTTTCAGAGTCCCTGGGTAAAGTTTCTGGTTTCCACCCCACCTCCACCTGGGAGTTGCACACCAGTGAATATAGTGGCTATGGCAGAGGCCTGCCTCTCTTCTCCCGACAATGTACCAGTGAAGGTGCTGTGGGACTGCAGAGACAGAGGTTAAGGTCCAACTGTGTTGTGCCCCTCCCCCCAACTCACACCAGCAGTTTTGCTTTCTTTCTTTGTTTCTTCTTCTTTTTTTTTTTTTTTGAAATGGGGGACCCAGACTATTCTGTTCCATGTATATTCTCAGCCACAGCCCTCAGCACATTACTGCCCCCTAAGTCTGTTTCTGTCCAGTTGGTCCCAGCCCTCCACCTGGCCTGGGCAGCCAGTTCTGGCCCACTCCTGCTGGCTCATGTCTAGAGCTGGGGATCACAGGGACGCTTTGTGTCAGTTTCTTTTATTTCTTTTAGCCAAAAGGCTGCTGTTTACTCCTCCAAGCCTTGGTGATTCCCCATCTGTCCCCACTGACCTCTCCATTAGAGACAGGGCATCCCAGCATAAGAGCACTATTCCTCCTTTGCTGCTCCCTCCCTGTGGGACAGGTTCTGGACTAATTCCTTTTTCTTCTTCTTCTTCTTTTTTTTTTTTTCTTCTAACAGATTTGTAAGGAATTTTGACTTTTGAAGACTTTTCCAAGATTATACATTTTAAAAATAGATGGGACTCAGTATTTTTGACTTAAAAGTCTCTGTCCTAAAATTCTTATCATTTTCAAGTAAAGATCTTTAAAAATAGAATAAACCATGAGTCATCTTAATGATTCAATGTATGAAAACACCAGAGTGGATAAATTATCCCTGAAATTTCTTTCAGGATTCATTATAGTAGAGGTGAATTGAAAAATAATTCTCATATAATAAAGAAATGTTCACACTGTTATTAGATAAAAGGTCTCATGGCCACTTGTTTTAAACTTCTGTGAAAAACAGCATTGAATTTTATCAATCTAAAATTAGTCAGTGGAAATAGTCATTGCTCAGCACAGAAGAATGAACTAAATTACATTTAAACTTCTTTCATCTATATAAATGTGGGATCCAAATTTTAACTACTTTTCCTGGAAAAAAAATACTTATGATAAACATTAAAAGAAAAGGTACTTGGTCTTTTCAGAGATTTAATAACTTTTTAAGCCAATAGTGAGACTGAGTAGGACCCTATGGGGCACTGCCAACCCCTACCTCTTGTTTATAAAAAAGCTGAAGTCTTCCAGGCCTTCCTGTCATAAAAGAGCAGGCTCAAGCAGTTTATAATTAAGACAATAGAGTCACAGACTCACTGACACAGATTCTTGAATTGTTTTATGGATACTGTAACATCCACCAAAGGGAAAAAGCTAAACTGCATGATGACTAGATCTCTTCCCTAGCCTCCTCTTCAGTAATCTCACAAAACTGCCCCCAGGATCACACCTCTGCCCCTCCCTTTAATAGAAACCAATTACTTCTATCTAAGTCTCAGGAGGAAGCTGCAAAGAGGAAAAAATAAGAACCGGTTAGACCCATCTAGGCCCAAGATGGCAGAGGATTTGACTTCCCATGGACTAGATCCTCATTATATGCAAATTATAATGAACTAGCATGCTGAATGACACACCCACTAGTGCCATGACAGTTGATGATTGTAATGACAGCAGCCAGAAAAGCCCATACAAGAACTAGAAAAAAGGTGATTGGCTCCAGCACACTCAGAATGAGGACATGATGGCAGAAGTCACCAATAAAAGCCCATGTGGCCTGACCCAAAGCTGGAGCTGTTTGGCTGACAGCTCCCCACTCAAGGGCTTTCTTTCCTTTTCCTCTTTTGAGCAATAAGCCTGCCTTTCACTTTATCCCTCCACATCTGCTGAGAATTCTTTCTCAACTGTCAGGCAAGGATCCACATATTGGGTGGGTTTTCCAATTTGAGGATCTCTCTATCTGCTAACTGTAGCACTACAAATATAAATAATTTTAAGAAAATTAAGCTTCAAATTCAAGGCTATGAGGAAAAGTCTAGCATTACCATACATATTTCAAGATGGCTTTGAATTCTTTCCATTGAGTATTTTAACTTTTTGAAAATGCCAACTTTGGTAGCAGATAACCTAAATTAGTAGTTACTGCAAACAATGATTGCATTTTCCCACTCATTGCCATTGTTGAACACTAAAACTGCATTCATTGTAGATCCATGAGACGTGTAGTTTTCATTATTTTTTCCTATTGTGGAAAAATAGTAAAAATATGAAATATCAGCAGAAAATTTCTAACTTCAATAGAATGAGGCACTAATAAATCAGAGATATATTGTTTAGACCTAGTCTTGTTCATTTTTCAGACTTTTGCTAGTTTGCTCCAGCCGTATAATGTAAACCTTATTCTGAATGTACATTTAAATGAGCTTCCAGGACTTACTAGAGCAACTCAAGTTGTCTTTTCCAAAAAAAAAAAATTACACTATCCATAATTCTTAATTGCTTACATGGTCAGAATCCATAAAAAAGAAGACCACTAAATTCATCTGTCAGTGGCTATACAAGTTTCTTTAGTTTTCCTTTATTTTATTGAGGAAAAGTTTACATTGACTCATAAATATAACTTCTAGGCACTATAAGGCTCAGTGCCTTTGGTTTGTCTAAAATATCCTAATGAAACACTCATAACTGAAGCATTGAAACCCACTATGTTGCTGTCTTCTACCACCATAGTTTGTTCAAATGTTCTGAGAGAAAGCTTTGTGAACATTCCTAAATGAATGTTGCCTAGTTAAATGGGAGTGGAACTCTAAATTATTATTTTTGAATGCTGTCCTTTTCTTGATTTCTCCTTTTTGCATCTCAAAGACAGAACAAACAAATTGGAAGAGTAGACGAAATTAGAGGAAAAAAGTTCTATTGCTCCTCCCTAATCTATGTATATGAAAATATTTACTCCCTCTATAATTTTTTATAGTTATACAAAAATTAACTAGTCAATTATGTTGCTGATAACTCAGAAACTTCTCCCACATTACTTTATGTACATTAAGTAAAAAATGAATGTTTATTTTTTTCTAGATTCTGCACTGTAATTAGAATAATTAGTTTATTCTTTTGATGAACAGCATTTTTTCATATTTGACAAGAGTTAAAATAATACTTTCATATTTTCCTTATAATAATTATGTATTGATAATGCATGTTCTATAAATACATACCCTATGAATATACTAAGGATTGTGGATAGTGATATAATATCTTGATGGAACAAGAATCAAATTTTCTCCAAACTTAACTTTAAAAACACACTTTTGACTAAAGATTTAGACAAAATACAAAGGCTAGCCAAATTTTACACCATCTGGAAGCTACAGTCATTCTCTGGATATTTAGAATGATACAATAAATTCTAATTGCTGGACATATGTCAGTAGTGACAAGGAATGGCTGATAATAGGTGAGTCTATTTCTGCCTAGTTCCTCAGCATGTTTATGGGAGCTGTTTAAGGTCTTCCTCCTATCCTCCCTTCCACCCTTCCTCCTTTTCTTCCTGTTTTCTTTCCTTTCTTCCTTTCTTCAATGATGATTGCTATTTTATTGCTAGACCCTATGTTAGGATATAGGATTCAGTGGACAATGCAATAATTATGGCTGTTCTCTTCCAAGGGCTTAGAGTGTTAGGGGAAGACAGTAAACTATCAACATTGCAAATACAACTAAATATAAATATAAGATTTTATATATCATATATTGTGGCAAGTTCAATGAAGTCAATGGCCAAATATTTCGAAATAAATTAATAGTGACAGCCAGTATAGCTACAGCATTAGATAGCATAGTTAAGGAAAGCGTCTCTGAGAAGGTAGCACTCAAATTATATTTAAACAATGAGGAGAAGACATCCATAAAAAAAAAATGAGTGTGTTTATGAGAAAGAATGATTCACTCAAGAGACTAGCATAAACAGTCATTCTCTGACATGTGAAAGATGGGCAGTGTGAATAGATGGTACCGAGTAAGTGAGAAAGTGATTTGCCTTGAAGATGGAGAAATAAGCACAGGCTGCATCAGACAGGTCTTCCAATCTGCACTGAGCAGTTTGAATTCTTGGCTAAGTGCAATGGAGAAACATTAAAATGCTAAATAAAGGCATTGTAAACTCTATTTCATATTTATAAAATATCTCTGATATTTGTATGGAAATATAGCAAGCAAGAAAGAGGGAGATAAACTGGTGGTCTATTAAAATATCCAGGTTAGTGTGGGTGGTGGTAAGGACTAGTACAAAAGAGAGGTAGGAAACTGGAAAGACTCAGTTTGACATTTGAGGCAATTTTGGAGAATTAGTGATGATATGGGGATTCTCTGGGAGTGAGGGAGGGGAATCCAGTTTTTTTTCCTCAATTTTTGGCTAGAATGACCCAGCAATTAGTAATACTATGCACACTGCAATGTGAAGGCCTTGTGTTTTGGGGGGCAAGGGGGAGGGGAGTAGTTGAGAGGGGAAAGTTAGCAGTTTGATATTGGCTATGTTACATGTAAAAGTACTTTTTGTTTGTTTTGTCTACACATTAAAAGAGACACTTGTATTGATGATGTAAATTTGGATGGAATTTAATTTTGAAGAGAGAATAGGTTGCTATACAAAGTACCACAAATTGGGTGACTTAAAACCACAGAAACTTATTCTCTCACAGTTCTGGAGTTTAAATAAATAAACCAAGGTGTCTGCAGGGCCATGCTCCCTCCGAAGTCTCTAGGAGAGACATGTTTGCTTTTTTCTTTCAGCTCTGTAAGCACTAGGTGTTCCTCGGGTGGCAGTAGAACAACAAACTAGGCCCCCATCTTCATAGGGCCATCTTCCCTGTGTTTCCACATCTTCACATGATGTCTGCTTTCTGTGTATATCACTCACTTCTTCTAAAGACACATTATATTGGATGAAAGTCCCAGATTACTCCATTATGACCTCATATTAACTAATTACATCTGTGATAACACTATTTCCAAATGAGGTCACATTCTGAGGTATTCAGGATCAAGACTCCAAACTATCATTTTGTGGAACACAATTCAGCCTGTATCTGTCACCTAAAAAGAGTGTAGAGAAAGAAGAAACAAACTTAATAATGAACATTTGCGGAATATAAGCAGATTTCTCACGGCTAAGGCACTGATGGAAGTCCTGGTGTATTAGGAAGAAGTCAAGTGTGCATTTCCACCACATTAAGTAAAGAGAGAATTTAAGGTAAGAGTGGTAAACAGCATTCAGTTCTATTATGAGCAGTAAGAGGAAGGCAGAAAATGGCTTAGTTCATCAATGAGCAATAGAATTGCTGGTCCTTATAATGATAATCCTGACCATGAATAAAATATTAAATTATGTCAACATTACTCAACAAAGCAAGAAAATGTGAAGTGTCTTTTTGAAAGATTTACATTGAAGTTATTACTAGTATTATTATGTAATTTAGGTGTTGATGTTCTTTGGAAACTCAATGATGAATAACAGCTAATTTCCAAGACTAAAGGGATTCTGTATGGCTAATTAGTCTTATGCTTTCTATGCATGTTCTCTATGGTATGTGATGAAACAGGGGACCACTCTTTCCTTTCAGCTCACTGTGGAAGGAAATCAATTTGGATTTTAACTTCATACTGAAGAAAAAGACATTTTATCTTTACAAGTGATATAAATATATAAAATAAAATAAACAAAAATTTGAAAATATGGAACATGAGAGGCTTTTAAAATATTGAGAAGCTAAAAGTTATAGAAGAAAATATAGAAATACTTGGTTATATATCTATATAAATGCAAAATATGGCAAGAGATATCAGAAATCAAGAAACAAAAACTAATTAAATTATTATTTCCAATGCTAAAATTTGTAATAAATGACTCTTATACATTAATTTTACAAACACCAAAAAGAAGTGATCCACAGTATGGAATGGGTAAGAGAAAGAAAAAAAGAAAAGAAAAGAAATATGTATATGGCAAAAATAATACTATGCCATCTCATTTAAGTAGAAGTACCTATATGTACATATACATGCACAGCACCTGTATTTGTGTAAAGGGATGCATGCAACTGTAGTCTGTCAGTGGAGTTTAAGTAGATGAGAATTTAGGTGATTTTCACTTTCTTCTATCTACTAATATTTGTAAATTTAATATAATGCAGAGAAAAATATCAAATATCTTCTCATTGCAAATAAATGAGCTGACTCAGCTTTCCTAGATATTTTTTTGAGTCTACAATTCTATCTTTCATGTTTCTTTTAATATACTGAACAGACATGTATGATTGTTTTTTCTGAGTAAGGAATTAGGAATCAAAACTGTATTCATATCCTCATGGGACTGTTATTTCACTGGATAAAATAGACCTCAAAATAAGCACATTTGTTTTCACTATTTTACTTTACAAACACTATAACACAAAAGTTTACTTTGTACAAGTCTCTCTTCTACCTTTTGCCAGTTATCAAATATCTTGGCCCTGGATAATTTTTACTTGTGGGCTGCTTATCTTGCCTAGTCTTAAAATTAATGAAAAGGGTAATATACAGGAGTTGGCTAAATAGACCAATATAGTAATAAAAATTACCTTTCATAAAAATATGAATAAAGAGTGGAAATCACAAGAATATATGTAATTTAACACGTATATTTTCATTGTATCAAAAAAACCCTTCATGCTTCTCGTGGTAATGCATAAAGGTGAGTCAATTCAGTAATGGTAAAAAGTGATTCATTGTGAGACAGGTAAATGCAATGTTCTACTGGGCCCAAAGCTAAGCATATTAATTTATGTGCTATTGTCTAGGAGAGGAAAAGATCAAATTAATCCCATATGCAAACTGGGAAATATTCCTAGTCCTCCAAAACTTTCAAATTAAAAAATAAAACATCCTGCAACATTACTTTCTCTGGATTATATGCAATGGAATAATCAGAAAGTAATGAAAACCTAGGGAAATATAGATTCACATTTATCCAGTATTGTTCTGAAATACTCCACAAGAAAATTTCTAGAACTGAGGAAGCGGAAAATATTCTCTCATCATTTTCCTGTGCTCTCTCCATAAAGCTGGTTTGAAGGAGGAATTGTTCGGTTAATAGTTTCTATAGAAGCAGTTTAACCAGTTTCCTAGGGAGCATAGTTGCTTAGGAAACTCAAATATATTAGAGCACAGAGGCTGTGACTAGACTCCTGCTGGTGCCCACAGTTTCATGCTGCCATTTTTACCCACTTCTTCTCACTTTTCTGGCTGTGTTCTCATATGGCAGAAGTGCCAAGTTGGAAAACCAGTGTGGTTCTTGGCATAAGGTGGGGATTATATAATTGCTTATGGGCTTACCAGAGAGACACCTTTGGTAGGTAAGTTGTTTTTGAGGGCAGATTGGACAAAATTTTCCTAACCTGCAGACACCTTCCATTGGCCAGTGAGATAATCTCTGAGGATTTACTATAATCACATTCTTTGAACACTCTGGCACATTAAGAAATGGTAATTGAATTTCATGAGAGCTATTTTCCAAAACCTGCCCAATTAAGAAAAAAATAAAAAATCAAGGGCATAGGTATACAAGATGCATTTGAAACCTTAGGCTGGTTTCCTGAAAATAGCAATGATTCTTTCCCTCTGAAATGCCTCAAGATATATAAAAATAGAGTACATGTTATATAATCACTTTGGGATTTTTTTTTAATCAATGAATAATTCTGGTGTTAATGAACTGTTTTTATTTTTTATCTTAAGTAAGGTTGTATGAATGTTAAATCGTATGCCTGTTTATCTGTCTGCTATCCATTTATCTATCTGTCTATCTAAATTGGTTTTGTAATACCTTTTGAAAGTTGATCACTCATTTTTAAGTTGATATCCTTTAAAAATGTGAAATGATGATGGCAATGTGGGGACAAATGCTGCAAATGTGACTTGGGGTCTCAGCACACTAGGCTGCCACATTTCACATCTGTTCAGGAGACATGAGGAGCTAAGCGACGGGACCCATGCCAGTGGGCTGGGAACCCCTAGATGACACAACATTATAAACAGAGAAAAAAAGAAACTTTGCAATTAACCAACAGCGATCCCTGAGGATTGAAGCTCCACATTATCCCTGCCTTCTGTATTCTGTCTGTGAAGCTTTTAGAGGAAGACCGTCACAACTTTTCTCAATAATGGTTCCTAACAGATTATGATAAAGCTACTCATATTTTAACAGTCAACAATCCCAGATATTCAGAGAGAGAGAGAAAGACAGAAGAGTTGCCTAAAGCCTAATTCAAGTTACCCTAGAGTTAAAGTGAAGTTTAAATCATTATACAAATGTTTAATTTTACAATTAATTTTGTGTGCTTTGATGTTTAAGGAAACCCTAAAAAACTCTATTGTTCAGACACTACCTGCTTAGGGTCAAGATCACACTTCTGTGTTTCGTATTCCTTTTGTGTCAAGGTTTCCCTGAGAATAAAAGAGACACATGTCAAGGGTTTTTAATCCACAAATAACATTCAATGGCATGATCTTAAAAAATCTAATTTGAGCAGCCTTTCATGATCACTGGCTTTGCAAATTGGAATGAGTTCCCAGCTGCACTACTGCTCATGTTCCACTGCTCCATCTTGGACTTCTAGGCACATGTACATGTTAATGACCTGTTAAGTGTTGTGCTGGTCTTTCTGGAGCAAAGATAAATAGCATAATCAATGCCTTCTCACTAGTAAGATAGCAGCTCAGAGATCCTGAAATTCCTCTTTTGCTTCTTCTTTTATTTTTTGTTGTTGCATTCAAAATTTATTAAGCACTAACTTTGTGCTTAACTGTGCCAAGTATTATATATACATGGATAAAAATATGAATTACCATCTTTATAGAATTCACATTCTCCCCTCACTAATTGCAAAACCTCACTCTCTTGAGGAACATTGGCTTTGTTCAGGGCAATCTGTTTCTGCTGAGTTGATTTCATACCCTGGACATTCTTGGTTTCTATGGCTATTTGACAACATCATTGGAGCCTCTCTAAATAGAAGCCAATAGATTCTTCTGGGAAAATTTTTGCTCCTGCTAATTATCTTGGTGTCTTCCTGTTAAAAGGTAAAAAATCATAGTGGAGGGTTAATGTGAATGGGGAAAAAGAGCAACAGAAAGAAATCTCAAAATGCTTATTTGATTACTTTACGTATAATAAATATGTGTCTACACTACTAACAAAATGACTCTAGATCTACGAACATTTCCAAAAAGTTAATGTGGTCATTTTAATTTATCCTTAAGTTTTCCATTTTCTTTGCAGGATTTCAAATTTTCTTTTAAAGTACAATTATACTTGCTTCAATAAAAATGGATTTTCTGAGGGGAATTCTATAGCTAAGTAGTAAAGCAAACACTTAGAATGCATGAGGTCTTGGGTTCAATCCCTAGTGCCTTCATTTAATAAAATAAATAAACTTAATTACCCCCACAGAAACAGACAGGGTAAAAAAAACACCAAAAAAAAAAAACCCAAAAAAGTTCAGAGAATTTATTTTCTACAGAGCAGTCAAAGGGAGCCATTTCAAACCTTTTTCAGATCCATCATCCCCTTGCTTGAAACTGCCCCCCATTCCCACTGTGTCTTTCCATCACACTAAGAAGAAAACTTAAAAGTCATGTAATGACCTACAAGCCCCTCCATATCTGCCCTCTGACTACCGCCCTCCCCTTTGCACCCTCACCAGCTTTTGCACTCATCCTCTGTGTGCCCTGCATGCTCCTGTCCTAGATCCTTTTCTTCATTATTTCTTCTGTCTTGAAATGTGTCCCTATATGTTTGATGGCCCATCCCCTCAGTTCCTTCAGGACACAGTTGAAGTGTCTTCTTCTGGGGATGTCTTTTTCTTTCCCCATATCTGAAAGTCAGTACTCATCCCTCTTCATCCCTTTACCTTCTAATCATTTTATTCTTCACGTGCTTTACTACACACTTCATTATATACTTATTATTTCATTCTGTTTGCCAAAAGTCTAAGTTCAATGAAAGCAGAGACTGTCTGGCTAACTATTGCATTCTGAGCATCTAGAAAACTATTTGGAAAACAGCTGAAATGAAAACAAAATAGTGATTTGGATGAAAGAAGAAAAGAATGATTGAAAAGATCTCTATAAGTAACAAGTAGGATCTTGTTCATGGTTCTCTTGAGTTACCTCAGAAAATGTCTTCAGAGTGTCACTTTTCCAGATTCTTCTGCTGTCTCGTTTCAGGAGAAAATGCAGAGAGCATGCTTTGAAATATCTGCAAAGGTAAACCACTATATATAAAAATAGAAAAAAAACCAAATTTCTTCTGTATAGCACAGAGAAGTATATTCAATATCTTGTAATAACCTTTAATGAAAAAGAAAGTGAAAAATAATATAGGTATATACATGCATGACTGGGACATTGTGATGTACACCAGAAACTGACACATTGTTACTGACTATACTTCAATTAAGAGAAAAAAAAAACCTCTTTCAGTAATAAATGTGCAGCTTTCGGGTGACCGTTCATTGTATTGTGAAGGACAGTTTGTCAATCCTACTTCCTGAGGACTTCAAAAGAAAACCTGTACAGTTCTATGTCTTGTGAATTAGGATCGATATTGTGACATGAAAGAGATGAAAGCCTGTTAGTCTACGTGTTGGTAGTCTGTGCTACGGGTCCCATTCTGCTTTCATTGTTCCTTACATTTTAAAATCAGGTGTTATAAGTGAATATATTTTTTTCTACAATGATTCAAATTTCAAAATCAGGGGAAAAATAAAGTCACCTGTGTTAGATTGGGTGTCCTCAAACATAGAGTAGAGACAATGACTTGTGTGCAGGTAACTTGAGAAATGAAGCAAGAGAGCGGGAGGGGAGAAGAGAGAGACAGAGAGGGAGGAAAAGCTAAATGTAAAGGAGTATCATCAATATTGTTGTGAGTAACAGCTGCTTTTAGGAAGCATGCAGAATGCCTTCCAGGATTGTCTAATCAAAGCATTTTTCCATCAATGCTCATGTCAATTGATCCAAAACTGCGACTTCAGAGTGTTTACATCTATACTTCTGACCTGCCCACACTGTGAATGCTTCTTACTTGTACCTTGCAGAAACCATGGGAGAAGCCGAGAGGACTTGGGGCTGGAACAATAGTGATCAAGGGGCAAAAAGTGCACCCTTCACTCCATCCACATATACCCTGCATAAAGTTTACTCTGTGCTGATTCATCAAAATCTCTCCGAGTGACTTAATATGCAAGAGCCAGTGGAATAAGCTACAGTCCTCTTCACTGAAAATGCTGAAGGCTGTCAGTGACATTTATCATTTCCCTTCTCCAGCACCAATTCCAAATATGCTTCCCCTTCCAGCAGCACTTCATTTGCTCTTGGTTGCTTGCCTGATGGGATGACCCAAAACTTCATCTCTGAGAAGTCTAAGTCTTGAGATCCTTGACCCTAACTGTCATTGCAGCAAAAGTACATTCAACATGGTACTAGGCCAGGGAGCACCAACAGAGGCCTACTTAGATCTGATTTCTGCACATACTCCCTTCCCCTAGAGAACTTAGTTCTACCATGTCCCAGGGTACAAATGTTCCCACTCCTCTACCCCTAGGAATCAGAACATCTAATCCAGTGGCAGCTAAGGTATTCGGCAAGGAAGATTAAATTCTTCATGAGTGACATGCAGTGATGGTGAGAGATGCCAGTGCTCCTTGATCCCTGCACTGCGTGTTCTAATTACAGGGTTCTAACCTCCATATTTCATGAAATCTGCTCAATGCATGCACTGCATCCTGGCAGATAGCCTCTCAGCCCTGAGAAGTGTTTTGTCAAAAATATGTGCCTTGGCTGAGTCTGAGTAAGACATTCCACTATTCCATTACCCCAGGTAGTTCTGGGTAATATCACGTAGGGCAGAATCAGAGGCTCTCACAGTCATGTGCCCACTGTCACACTACCTTCTCTGTAAAATGATTCTTTTAGACAGAGGTGATATCACATGTTATAAGTCTTAGATGTTGATACTGGCAAAACCTATGGGCAGGGAAGGCAAATCATTACTGAAGTAAGATTCAGTTCTATAGGCTGAAATGCTGTCCTCTGGGTGCATGGGTCAGATGTAATTACTTTGCCATGAAGTGACTGAACAAGTCTCTGTGAAGGACAGTACCTCTTTATGGGCTCAGCATTAGTCTCTGCAATGAAAACTTCAGGCTCTCAAACATTAGTAGAAAGTAGACCTGTTTTTTCTGAGAAGAAACTCAAACCACTAGGCCCATACATAGTCTCCACTCCTGCTGCCATGGGCAGTCTATTCACGACTTCTTCCACAAATACATATGGCAAAGAGCACGAGTTGCCTGATGTCCACTCGTTGGCTCATCCTGTCTACTGATTTTTGAATGTGTCCTTTGTGGTATATCAACCTTAATGGGCACTAACTTGATACATAAAAATCTTGACTCCTGTAAGTCTATCTGTGCACCCTTTCCAAGACCTCTTTGACTATGAACTTCTAATCTCACTCTTTCCAGGACCCTCATCAATTGTCCAGACAACATGTGCATGCTGACCTCACATCAGGTCTTTTTACATGCCAAGTGACTGACCAATATTCTCCTTTCATTTTGCACACAGCAAGGAGTCCCCTTGTCACTGCCCGTTAGTGCCACTCCTTGTTGTATTGAATTCTGTCTCCCAAAGATATGTTGAAATCCTAACCCTGATACCTGTAAATATGATCTTATTTGGGAAATGTCTTGGCAGATGTAATCAAGTTAAGATGATGTCATCATGTGTTAGGGTGGCCCCTGATCCAACCACTGGTATCTTTACAAGAGAGAGGAGTGGGAGATATAGACATGGAGACACACACAGGGAGAATGTCATGAGACCATTGAGGCAGAAAGTGGAGTGATGTAGCTATAAGATGAGGAATACCAAGGATTTCTGGCAAACATCAAAAGCTAGAAAGAGGCAGGACAAGGTTTTTCCTTGGAGCCATTGGAAGGAACGTGGACCCACCGACACCTCGAGTTCAGCTTTCTAGCTTTCAGAACTGTGAGAGAATACATTTCTCTTGTGGTAAGCTGCCCAGCCTGTGGTGCCTTGTTATGACAGCTCAAGGAAACTGATAAACTCCTCATTGTTCCATTCTGCAGTGGTTTTACATTTTCACATTGCATCAATTTCTCAAGCCAGCCCATCTGTTAACTGTGCCTTCGTCAGTCATGCGGCCAGAGATGGGACCTGAGGAAGACACACTGGTGAAATAGAGGCCAGGCTGCCTGCCTGTGTAACTTACTGGTGCCCCTCAGCGCTGTTCAGGCCAGCTCCAGAATGCACCATTTCCATTACACAATTGATTACTTCTGCAACCACCTGACTGGATGATTTGGTAACCAGACAATATGAGGATCATGCTGGGCTGCTCAGGTGCGTCGTGGCTTGCTGTTTTTTTTTGGTAAGGCATTCATCCATACAGCAGGAGCTATTTTTCTCACACCGAGTAATTCTCTGCTGCTGAAGACATGGCTCTGTTACAGAACACAAGCATCTATGCTGAGATGCTCCAGTTAGAGCATTCCAGAGAACCCCACGCAGCTTCTCTTTCTCCTACAGGGGCCCTTAGTGTCATCATACTCACTGAGTCATACTCTCAAGGTGCAGGCCCCTTGCACAACAGCTTGGACCTGTTTGCAAAGCCTTCCCTTTGCCCCTTGAGCTAAATTTTGCCAACAGGGGTAGGTTTTATGCTTTCAAGTCATATATTCACTCTGATTAGGGTCTCACCTAGCCTTCTATTCTGACCCAGTGCTTCAGTGCAGACTTTTCTTGAGATCATTAGTGTGTAGAGGGTATAAGTGCTATTTATACAGTGGTAGCTTGATTCACTCTGCAGATATTCCTTTTGAGTATACCTCCATCTAGGACAAGATTTGATTGTTTTTCATCTCTGGACATAAAACCTATCAAACTCCATTAGAAAGTTAACCTTTATCTATAACAATGCCATTCCAGTTCGTCTTTTTTAGATAAGCAAGTATCTAAAGTCCCCTAAACATATTACATGGTTTTCTCTAACAATTAGGACTGTAGCAGGTATGTATCCTTTAATAGTCTCTGAGTTTGACTTTTCGTGTCTCAGGGGATTAGTTTAAATACTGTAGCCCCAAGCAAACTTTCAGAAAAGGCCTCCTTACCTATTATTAAGTTAAAGCATACATAAAAATGTTCATTTCATTCTTAGGCCTTGCAATCTTATATTACCCTCCCCCAGCAGAACCCAATCTCCTTGCCATGCTGACCTGGCTGTTCCATTTGGAATTATGCCAAAATCTGCACATATGGACTAAACTTTTCACTGTCACTTCAGAATTTTACAGGGAATATGCCCAAGAAACGAATGCATGTAAAATACTGCAAATTTGAAGCTAATTAGAAAAAAAAAACTTCCCTCAATTTTTGCTTCTGAGAAATAATATCCAAAAAAATGCACAGTTTGACCCAATTTATTCCTGTATACCACAGAAGTAATACAAAGCAAATGTGTCTGCTTGTTAATAAGAATTTTTTGTTTTCTTCTAAAGTATGTGGGCAGCAGTTGGGCAAGGTGTGTCATTTCTGAAGTTTAAAAATAATGTTGAAATAATTTCATGACAGGAGTTTGTTTTGTTTAAAAAAGTTTGATTCTGAAAAATTAGTAGTAAATTATAATTAATTATAGAATTTCTTTCTGAATATTTTCTTGAATATTTTTCTATGTAATTGATATGTTTTGCACTTTTCAGTTTTTGTTTACTTTCTTGATGCTCATTTGCATCTCTTTTTTTCCTTTATTATGGTGACAGTATCAAAAAGGAGTATTCCTTTTTCCGCATCCTCATCTTCTTCTCTCTCTCTCTTTCTCTCCCCTGCCTTCTCTCTCCCCCTCTCTCTGTCTCTTTTGTTTCTCTTTAAACACTCATTTATTATCTTATTTGTGCTGCACAAAGAACACTCAAAGACCAAAAGCCTTCTCAACTCAATTGAATGTATTTTCCTTACTGTATTTTATATCTATCTACATACACACACATATATATATTTAAATATTTTTAAATTTTACATATTATTGTTATATATTTTATGTTTCTTTAAATATATATATTTAAAGGGAATTCTCTTTCCTCTCTAATTAAAAAGTAGAACAATATTTCATTCTTATCTTGAAGATGTATGATTATCTTGGGTGAGCCTGATCTAGCTGGGTAAGCCTTAAAAGAGGTGAAACTTTAGAAAGGCAATGCTCTCCTGCTGGACTTGAATACACAGCCTCCATGAGTTCTACCATGCCAGGAGGTAAATTCTCCCAACAACCAGCCAACCTGGCAACAGTTCCTGAGCCTCAGAAGAGACTCTGATCTGAGCTGACACTTGATGCAGCCTCATGAGAACCAGAGTAGAGACCTTTGCTAAGTCTCAACCAACAGACTGTAAGAAAGGAGCAGGTATGCTTTTAAGTCACTAAGTTTGGGGCAATTTGTTACACAGCAGTAGAAAATGGACAAATTGAACCAGAGTTAGGAGACAGGTCATAGTTACCTATGACTATATTAGTTCATCATTCTAACTAATTTCCATGAAAAAAGAACAATTATTAAAATATGAATAATAGCAGTTGTAATATATGAAATGTCAGCTCTTTTATGCATATTAGCTCATGTAAGTATTATAAAAGTTCAGTGAGATAAGCATTTTAAAGTTCTGAACTCATAAGCATTAAAGGGAGTCTTGGGGAACTTAGCATTCTTATCAGAAGGGGAGAACTCATGTGTGATATGCTGAGTGGGAGGGATGTGGAAAAGCCCTCTGACAGACAGAACCCCTCATGTGACTCCCAAGCCCACACCATTTCCACCTCAGTATACTGCATTATATTATTTATTGGAAATTCCATACAAAGTATCTTCTTCTGCACCAGGTTGCTAAGATCAATAAGGTATAAACCTATATGAAGAACCTTACAATCTAGTGGGGAAAACAGATAAGAATTACTCAGTATCTTCCGAGATCTAATGACACACTTGCACATTGAGGTTGTATTCTGGCAGGATTAGAAAATGCTGAGAGAAGCCATGGCAACTGAGCTAAGCCTTAAATACTCTAAATAATCTTTCTGGTAGAAAAACTGGGGCAGCTATTATTTAGGGGAAGAAATAAACTGCTGCATTTGGAATTGTGACTGTCTAAAACATGTTCACAGAATGCTGAGTAGACAGGGGCACAGGAGGGTCAAAGAAGTAACTGAGATTTACATCCTAAATGGATGCGTCCTACATCGTGTATATGTTTCCTCTGTTTCTCTGTTTCTCTCTTTCTTTCGTTTCCACACTCCCCAATCTAACTGATTTTTCCATACTAAGCTGCAAATTTTTGAATCATAATGTTAGCACCTCATTTTGGAAAATACCTTAGTCAAAACATCATTTAAAGATCCAGTTACACACACACACCTACTCACACACCTTCTATGTGTTTGTAGTTTATTATCAGTCTCATGGTGGATGCATAAAATATGTAGTGTTTGTATTATTTATTTTCCTTTTGTCTTCAATATCTAAAAGTATTTTATTTTTGAGTGATACTCTTGACTCCTAGTGGTGCAGGGCAGAATCTTAAGTACTAAAGACAAAGAAATAAACCAGTTTGGCAAGAACACTGATACTTTAATATGTGGGAATGATGGTGGTTGGGAAAAAAAGCTGGGGAAAATATACCAGAAAAAAAATAAATATGTGTCAGAGAACAGTCAGTCTTAGACTGTGTCAGAGAAGAGTCAATCTTAGAGAATGAAACAAAATAATATGTAGGAAGTGACTGAGGAAACTACATAAGAACAGATGGTCAGAGAAGTGCTTTATAAAGCCATAACACCTGAGTGTGTAAAAGTTCTCTGATCTATCCAATATATAGTTTAGAATGGGCTGTCTCGGGCTATGAAGATTTTTTATTTAATTAAGTATAGTTCTCAACGAAAGGAAAATATTGTAGAAAAATCTGACTTCTATATGAGGAAAACATGCATGTCTAATAACAAGAGAAAATAAATATAAAATATTGTGTAAGTCCCTATCAATGCATTATAAAAAGAAATGCTGCCAAAATACAAGATCATGGACAGTTTTAACGAGAAGAATAAATTTATCAAATTAATCTCCTTGTTGTATTCATATTATCAATAACAAATAAATTAGATAAATGGAACTGAACTGAAAGGTTCCCATCAAATTTCCCAAAATTATCATTCAGGGATTCTTATAATTCAAACATTTTTTATAGAGGAGGTGTCAGTTTTGCACATGCTTTAATTTCACAAGCTCAGTCATGTATCCTTTTTATGGGTTTTTTCCTTGTTTATCCTTAGAAGAAATAAATGAAAGAAGAAAAGCCCCTCACAAAACAGTTAATCACTTCACTTGTGGGAAAAGTCAGAGTATAATACACATCTTGTGGCAACTGAGAAGAATGCAGGATAGGCTATTTTTGTGCTCACTGGAGATATATAAATCTTCACAAATTTTTTCCACTTATCATTTCTTGTGTTCTATTTGGTATATTAAATTCATATATAATACACTTGAAAGCCAGTCATTTTACATGAAACTAATTACGTTCAGTGGAGACCCAGAGGACAGATTCATCCTGAGAGAATACTTTCAGCACCATTTATGTGTAGCTTGCTGCATGCAGCACAAAGCCTAGGCTGGACTCACAGCTAGGGACCTACTCTTCCTAACTCACTAGGACTTATCTTTTATGTCATTATTGTTGACTTGATTCTTTTTGAAAGACTCATGAAAAATGCTTCTCAGATTTGCATCAGTTAAAGCAAGCATCGATTTAGAAATTATAATTTATATACACACTGAATAATAACTGATTTATTTCACAGTTCATTAATTCAAATGGTGAACAACAATAAAGGAGAAGGATGGCGAAATATAACCACAGGATAAGGTGGGAGAGGAAGTGTATAATTGTACTCACTCATTATTCAAAAGAAATACATGATCAAATACACTTTATATAAAAGTTCACTATAGAAAATGATTAACTCTAATTAAGGTACAGTTTTTGAAACTGTACTTTAAGTATGAAATTGGAGAGGTAACTTTTTGGAAAGTGGTAATTCTGATACAATTTTGAAAGCTTTGAATGTCTGTTGTAGGGAATAAAGTTTATTTTCTATATTGAATCACATGAAATGTCCAGTTTTCCTTCTGTGTTGATTTGTGTTGATAGTTGCAGAGAATACAGATGTTATATGAGCTTTATGGGATATTCTGTAGTCAAAGTGGCACCATATTTTTTAATGTTAAATGCTTATTTATGTATTTTGTCCCCGATGAAAAGGGCCAGTTATTTTTTTCAAATCTAGATCGTATTAATGGGAAGATAGAGCATATTTTCCAACAACTCTGTTTCCAAATGAAAATATGTTTCACAATATATAAACTTTCATGCCTGCGAATAAAAATATATTGAAAAAAGGTATATATACATATATATGTATACACAGATATGTATATATGTATGTGTGTGTATATATATATACACCATAATGAGAAGGGAAAACGAAAGTTAGATAATTTCTGCATTTTTTTTTTACTTTACCATCATATAAGTCTTACTAGGTTAAATAATTCCAATGGTATGGATGGACTTAAATGTCCATATGACATTTAATAAATACAATAACTTTTTATGTTGATAATTTATGAAAAAAGTTAATATTGTATGTGAATCTGTATATAAAATTTCGACTCTAATGGACCTGGAGAGATGAAATTAAAGGAACATATTCCTTTTCTCACCATGGAAAGAAAAGTTAATAAATTACACTTTAAATGCCAGCAGAAAGTAGCCATCCATAAGATAGTCCAGCAAATGATTATATTAACATTACTCTACAATTGGAAATGCTAACTCACCACCAGAACTTTATTCTTCACAAATAATGTTTAAAAGCATAAAATGAGTTTATTTTGAAGGTTAAGTGTATTCAAGTCTGAATTCTTATGGTACAAAAATAAGGATTAAAAATTGAGGCTCTGCAGCGTCAAGGCTTTAGAATTAATATAACGTGACCGAGGTAGTGACAGAACCAATGAGTCACTGCCCACTCTGAACAGATACAAGAATCAACTGCAGAGAAACTGCCAAGGTCAAAGCTCAGTGCTATTTCAGATGGATGTTATTCTCTGTACAGCAGTCACTCTCTGCTTCTGCTTCTCGCTTTCCAAAAGGAGCTAGGGCACTGCAGGCACTCAGGATGAATCTGCCAGATTTAATAATAATCAAGAACACTCTTAAATAAATGTCTCCAGAAAGAGGAGCAATTGAAAAACTTAAAAGTAAGGACGCTGAACTGTGGCTCGTCTCAGAAGGTGCACCCTTCTTGACTCCTTTCAGAACAAAAGTACTAAAGGAGAATAGGGATGAATCTCCTGGAGATTCACTCATTGAAGCTAAAGGGAATGTCACATGTCTGTCTATTGCCTAGGTCATTCTAGTAACAGCACAGCAAACACCCTGGAGCAATGCAAAGGCAGACAGGAGTCAGCAACTTTGAGTCAAGAGCCACTGGTGGAGATTTGTTCTCATTTTAACGCAACTGTAAGGCAGGTAGTTAAGCCTTCTGAAACTTAGAGTGAAACATTTAGCAAAGCTGTGATGTTGAAGGGGAAGCAGGAGACAAGTATATTCTGTGCACTATTTGAGTGCTTCATAGTATCAGTGTTTGAGTCTTTTTTTTTCCTTGCTACTCTTTTCTTTTCTTCTTTTGCAATTATAAATATATACCTAACCTTGGTTGTCATTTAGCCTGTCGCATAAAATGTTTCCAGGTGAGAACGATGTACCTTGTGCATCTTTTGGCTATCAATAGAATTTTGACATTGTAGCAGAATAGGGACTTTTGCAACTCCTAAACAGTGAATGTTAATCAGAAGACAACCCTAAGCCTCGTTAAGAATGTCAACACCTCACCACCTATCTCTACCATGAGAGCCACTACTTCTCAGAGCAGTTTCCACCCAAAATTAGTACTCATTAATACAGTGTCCATGAAAGATGCAGATATTTTATCCAGGAGTACTAGTTTAATCACATTAGTCATATGTAGTCTACGATATTCTGAAACAATGGGCATATTCTAGTTACCATTTATGGGTTATCAATGTCCCTCTTTTGTACAACTCTGCACTGACCATTCATTGGATGCAGGTTGAGCACAAGAACAGGTCATGACTTTGGGTGAGGTGGCTGTCTTCTGGGAGGCAACTTCCAGAGAGGCAATCATTTGAAGGGAGGCCAGGTTCTAGCACCTGTGGGATTAACTCATTTCTGAAAGGGGTGGGGCTGGGGCTGGATCCTGCACAACAGCGGCTTCCTTTGCTTCTTTCCAATTATTTTCAAATCTTTCTACTTCTTTCCAGCCTTACTGCCACCACTCTAACCAGGGCCGTAATCGCCTCTCCCTGGGTTAGTACAGTGGCTCTTTACTGTTCTTAGCCTGTTCTCCCCACGCTGCTTAGAGAGTTAATGTTACAAATGGCAAATCTCTTCCTATCAGATATTTCTCTCTTAATACACTTTGATGTTTTCCCATTGCTCTATGTAAAATAAAACACTCTAAGTGTCATTTGCAAAGCCCGTCATAGGATAGCTCTTTCCTTATCTTTATATACTCATGCTCTCCCACACATTTACTTTGCTCTTTGTCTCCAACTGAAAGGTTTTTTTCTTTTTTCTTTTTTAAGATCTAGTAGGCCTTGTGATTTCCATATAAAGGCTTTCAAGTATGTTATTTGTTCAGCCTAAAACATTATCCAAATTCACTTTTCTCCCTTCTCCTTGACAATAGTAAATCGTGATCAGTCTTTGAAAATCCACGTAAAAAAGGCTCCCAAATTTGCTTAGGAACCCATTATTGTCTACAGCCAGATCATCAGTCAAATGTTGAATATTACAAGACTAAGAATAGAGGCATGAAAAACTTCCTTAAAATTGATATTGATCTATTAACTCACTTTTTTTTGGCTTTTATGCACATATATATTTTATTGAAGTATAGTCAGTTTATAATGTTGTGTCAATTTCTGGTATACAGCATAATGCTCTGGTCATAAATGTACATACATATATATATATTCATTTTCATATTCTTTTTTACCATGAGTTACTAAAAGATATTGAATGTAGTTTCTTGTGCTGTACAGTATGAACCTGTTGTTTATCTATTATCTATCTATATATTAATTAATATCTACAAATCTCAAACTCCCAATTTCTCCCTTCCAGCTCAGTAACCATAAGTTTGTTTTCTATGTCTATGAGTCTATTTCTCTTTTGTAAATAAGTTTGTTTGTCTTTTTTTTTTTTTTTTTTTTTTTTTTTTTTTTTTTTTTTTTTAGATTCCAAATATATTTCTCTTTCTCTTTCTGGCTTACTTCACCTAGAATGATGATCTCCAGGTCCATCCATGTTGCTACAAATGGCATTGTTTTACTCTTTTTTATGGTTGAGTAGTATTCTATTGTATAAATATACCACAACTTCTTTATCCAAGCATCTGTCGATGGACATTTAGGTTGTTTCCATGTTATGGCTATTGTAAATAGTGCTTCTATGAACATTAGGGTGCATGTATCTTTTTAAATTAAGGTTCCGTCTCGATATATGCCCAGGAATGAGATTGTTGGATCATATGGTAAGTCTAGTTTCAGTCTTTTGAGGAAGCTCCATACTATTTTCCATAATGGATGCACCAAACTAAATTCCTACCAACAGTGTAGGAGGGTTCTCTCTTCTCCACAGCCTCTCCAGAATTTATCGTTTGTGGACTTTTGAATGATGGCCATTCTGACTGGTGTGAGATGATAACTCATTGTACTTTTGACCTGCATTTCTCTGATAATTGGCAATACTGAGTATTTTTTCATTGCCTATTGGCCATTTGTATGTCTTCAACACACATTTTTTTTGATCACACCACCAGATACTATGTCTGATTCTAAGTAGATTTTCAATAAATATTTGTGAATAAGGAAAGAAGCCAGGTAAAATACACTTAATTATTAAAAACCTTCCATTTATATCTGTTTATTTTATCCCACATAATATTTTGAAAGACTCTGTCAAATGTCTGGAAATTTTTCAGTTATCTTGCATCTATAACACTTGTTCCCAACCAAATAAAGTTTTGCCCTTCAGGGAGGAAACAACTTGTCACAACCTCTAGGAGGTGGGAGGGAGGGAAAGAGACTTCTAACATCTAATTGGTTGAAGCCAAGAACAATGGTAAGCCTCCTACAGCACAGCCCTTCCCCACCCCTCACAACAACAACAGCAAGTCAGACTCAGGATCATGATAATGCCAAAACTGAGAGACCATAATCTATATCATTTCTGCAATTAGGTATGACAAGTGCATATAAATAAAGAAGGAAAGAATGGAAAAGCAAAGAAAGAAAGGAAGTATGGACATAATGGGAAGAGGTAGGGAGAAGAGAGAGAGAGAGGAAGGAAGAAAGGAAGAAAGGAAAGAAAGAAAAAGAAAGGGAAAGAAAAGAAGGAAGATGATGGAAGGAAAGAAAGAAGGAGAAGAGGATATGAGGTGTGCTTGTTGAAACTTGGTCTTTACCGTTCTTTGTGCTTTTATTCTGGCCCAGCATATTATCAAAGCCAGAATTCCCACCACTGAAGACTTATTTATTATGAATCCTGAACTTTTCAATCTCCAAAAATCTTCCTCTTAAAAATATAAGTATAATGAAGTGAGACAATCTTTGAAAATCCTAACCCTTTATATTTATTGGAAAATAGCTAGTGAGTTGAGGAAGGAAGAATACAAGGTTCTGAGAGGAAAAAAAAATAAAAAGAAAAGAAATGGGGGAAGCAAAATGTGACTAGACAAATTCATCTGCTTAATTGTTTTGCTAAAAACTATTTTTTTTTAGACATCTTTGCCTTAGTTAAAACTGTGTGTATGTGTGTGAGTGAGCATGTACTTATATTTAGGGAAGGATCCAAAATGTGTGTTGAGGGAAAGAAAAGGGTGGGAGGCTCTGAATAAACTTTCTGTGCTGTCATCCTAGGGAAGTACTTCTCTTAACAAGAATTTTTATGTGTTTTTAAATATAACTGTCCCATTCTCAAAAAAAAAAATGTGTAATATAACATTTTTAAAGTAATAAGAAACACTAGAGGAAACTCAGTTAGAATAATTTTCCAAATTGCTACTCTGAACATCTAGATTTTAAATTATCCTTATAAATACATAAAAAAGCAAAAGAGATGTTTCAAAGGTGGCTGCCAGTCTGACCTGCTATGCTGTCTCTGTCAACAGAATTTCATTTTGCCCTTGGAACCATCTCTTTCATTTAGATAAGGAGGGACAGGAGACAAATGAATGTAAAATAAAACACAAAAAGGTGTAAATTTCATATTGCAACTATGACATGTCAGCTAACTTATTTAGATATCTCAGTTACTAATCAGTCATATTCACCCATTGCCTTGCAGTATGTATACTGTATCTCAAAGAGCTGGCTCCACTTCCCTTACATACTTTCTGATTTTTTTCTCTTTCTAGCTTACTCTTTCTTTTTCATCTTAAAATGAACCCCCAACATGGGTAGATATTTTGACTTATTAATGTAAGAGGCTGAGAAGAGCCAAATTTCCACCTGCAGCCCACCTGTGTCTTTTGCTCTCAATTCTAGTTGGAGTCTGGGATTCGAGCCTTTAAAAATGGATTCTAGACAGCAAGACTAATTTAGCTTCTATGTGAGGCCCCATTACCATATCACAAGGAACATCCTTGTTCTAAGGGGCAAGTTTACTGGTATGACATGTCAATACAATATACTAAAATGCTGTTTGTATTACTTAAGACATCTCAAGCTGCAAATGACAGAAAATGAACTTAACTGAACTTAATAAAAATGATTATATTGGCTTAAAGTATGTCTCTCAATTACTTAAATTAATATGTATATATACATATATATGTATAATTATATTTATATTTAAAAATATAGATGCAAGGTTGGGATGAAGGTTGACTTCAAAACAACTACAAAGAGAATCTCCAAACTTACCTTTCTCATTTCTTTTTCTCTTTGAATATTGTTTCATCACTTCACTGCAGATTAGTTTCCTTCAAAAGGCAGAAACCAGAGTCAACCAAACAGAGAACAATCCTAACTCCAAAACTTTGGGGTAAAAGTCATTGTTTCTTTTCCCCTTCTCTTCCTCCTTTTCCTTCCTCTTCTCCTCCCCATCCTCCCACTCCTCCTCCTCCTCTGTCTTTTTTCACCCAGCTTGGATCAATAAAATATGAAAGATTGAATTTGTGGGAAAAACAAACAACCCCACTGAGAAAAATATGGAAGAGGTAGGAAGAAGAAAATGCTAAGAAAGGTGGTTTTCTTTCACAAAATGAAGATGTGTTTGGGAAAGAGGAACAATAGAGATTTACTCAGATTTGTCAAAGATCAACCACACTGGAATTAGAAAACCTTTGCCTCATAGATTATTTCTATAAATGTCTAACTTAAAATTGGGAAATGGAAAAGAATATAGAGATGTGTAATTATTACTATATTTACAAAAAGACTGTATTTCAATATAGACACTGAAATTATGTACATTTTACTATTGCACATATCTATAGAGTGGCTCAAATAGGTCTGTCTTCTTAAGTTTTAACTAAGAAAATGAAACCATTCAACAAATTTTAAAGCAGAGAGAACCTAATAAAATTGGTTGCACTGGCAATGGAAAAACTAAAGAAGAAAGTGGAGACAGTGATATGTTTCAGATATCAGCAACAATGGGGAAGGACTAGGGCTTCTTGCCTAGAAGTTAAAAGGAAAAAAGGCCATGTTACCTGTGTGTGAAGGTTTATCTGCAACTGTTGGTTTCAGGCAGTCCTGTTTAGTGAGAGTTAGAGCCCCAGAGGGGATCTAGGCATTGCTGGAGTTGTCACTGGGCAAGTGATAAAAATGCTGGCAAAATGGAAGAAATACTTTGGCTTCTTCCTTTCTCCCAGTACCCTGTCTCCCACCTGGGCCTCCTATTGGCCAGAGTCAGAGGTCTGCTGCCTTGAGAGCTCAGGAAATAAACCCCTAAAAGGTCAGAAACCTTCTCATATAAGCAGAGAAAATAAATAGTGAGGAAGTGACCTTAAGGGAGTGTATTTCTGCTTTTCTTCTCAGAGGGAGTTTGTAATAGACTTGCTTTATTACCTTTTTTCCCCCCATTTAGCTTGTTTTTACTGACAGATTACTATAACACTAAGTATACTAAATAGAGTCTATTTCTGACTTCCATGAAAATAAAATCTAGTTTTTAAATGTACACATTTAAAGCAATCTGCTTATATCAGTTTACTTCATATTTGTTCAAATTGTATTTATTTTTAGTTTTGGCATCATAATGTTATTTCAGGAAGAACAGTCATCCAATGGCATGCTTAAGATTCTAGAAGTTCACAATGGCAGCATTCAAAAACGAACATATTGAGTATGTACAAGACATAAAGACATGTACCGAAAGGCAACACAAAGAAATGAGTATTGAAAGCATGACAGTCCTTGAGGATAGGAGAAGGATCCACACAGTAACACTGTTATATTTGTTAATATTTGTTTCCTCTGCCTGGGGCTGAATAATTTTCCTGCTGATGTGTTCAGTGAAAAAGACAACAATAATCCTATTGGGATTTTTTCATTTGTAATATGGAATGTTTGCTTACTGGTTATTTCCTATCTAAATCACTCTGATATGAGAAATGCATGTCATAGCAATCATTTCCATGAAACATGGGTTCAGTTTAATACACTGTCCTCCTTTCCGGCAAAATATTTTCTATTAACCTTGGTTGCATAAAAAGAGAGGGTTGTTTCTTTTCTTTCTTGTTTTAAATTTTTGTGAGTTTTCACTTCATAGAGGATGAATGACCAGCAATCATGAAAGCTTTTTCCTCCTTCTAACTTTGAACAGTGCAAACATTGTTCCCTTCTGAACTGGGAAAGGAGAAAATAGCTTTTTGACTTTTTCTCTCATTTCCTCAATACCTCAGTTTCCCATTGCATTCTAGTAGATTTTAGAAGCTGTGCTAAAGTAGAACTCTCTTCCTTCTAAGCTGCCTCTACCTTCTGTATTATTTCCTATCTCTTCACTGCGTTTTATTTCTTCATAGTGTCTAATGCTATTTACTTTATCTTGTATGTTTATTTGTTTATATTGTATTTTTATCTTGCCCACTGAACTGTGAGCTCATTTTAGTCATCTTTTGGATTATATGTCTTGACCAAGGGAGTGAGTTGCTCTTAATAAATATTGTTGATTTAATTATGTGGATGTGGTAAAATTGTCCTACAAAGCTTTAAAATTTGTGTTTTTCTTTTTTTCCCTAAAAATTCAAAATCAGAAAAATTCTTTTGAACATTCATGCTTAATAAATCAAACTGTGGCCCTTTTACTTCATATTTCATAGACATGAATAAAATTATTCTAAACTGAATCTTAGGCCATAAAGTCAGCATCTATTTAGCAAGTAAATATTTGGTAAGTATGAATTGCAATCATGCAAAAAGGAGTTGTTACCCCAAAAAGGGAAGGGGAAAACCTCGGTTCTTGTCTTGCCCAAAAGAGAAAAATTCAAATGGGAGACGTAAGTGTTTTATAACAAAAGGTTTTAAAGATTTAATTAGTAGAGCAAAAGTACACCTCCAAGAATGAGAGCCAGGCTGAGACCAAGAGGGATAGAAATTGCCTTGGTTTGTCCTTTCTCTTATACTCTCAGTTAGAGGTGGTCTCTTGATTGCTTGACAGCCCTTGCCCCTGGAATGCTTAGTCATGCTCATCCCCTTTTGTGCAAGTCCTTACTCATGATGCACACAGAAAAACCCATGGCAGGGCCTAAACTGCAATGCTAATTATATTACAATGAGCATTGGGTCACGTCGGGTTAGGTCCTTGTTGCTACCGGGCAGTTACAACTGTCAGGTTTTAACAGGTTTCTTGCTGGCACTCATTTAGAGGAAGGAAAGCCCCTTTATGCTGAAGGTGGGCATAACACCATCTTCTGGATCATCCTCCCTCTCCTCCACCTTATTTGCCCTGTGCCCCCACTTATCTAACTAACTAACAGAGTCACCTGTCCTTCTCAGAGTGCTGCTGTTTCCAAATCTAGTTCATGTACTGCCAAAGCAAGCTAAATTCTACAGCAAACTGGGCAAAGTTTGTAACACTTGGAATAAATTATATTAAAATAGCCCGTTACCTTTGTATGTGATTTAATGGGATAAAAAATTTTCCTTTCATATTTTCTTCAAGTTTTAAATTCATAAGTTAGTAAAAGTTTAAATGTTAATCTTGTGGGTTGCTAAGAGTAACCTTCTAAATCTGGATTTCTTAGGTCTTAAAACTTCTTTTTCTGTGACTAATATGCATGTTCAAGAGTTATTTCTTTGGAAAATGTCCAGTCCTATTTAAAACCTATTAAGATTTTTAAATAGAAATTTGTAGATTTATCATCCTAGCAATGTAGTTTCATTAAACAAGAAATCCTCAAAGATTTAAAGCCAACTGAAACTTCAAAGTTTCTAATCTGAAGAAGAGATCATCTTGGGTCATTCTGAGGTCCTCAGTGGAGCACATTTATTCACTTTATTATACAGATCATATATTATCCAGAATAGTAGTTATCTCAGAATATCCCATTGACACAAAAAGGAACTTAATTTTGAAGAGTCATGAGACCTACTTAGAGCTGCATCACATCTTTGAACTCCTGACAGAGAACTGGATGCAATCTCCTTTCTGGGATGATGCATTTAGCAGTCTGCACCAGCACAGCACATTTATGTGGGTCTCTTAAGCAGGCATCATCTGGTCAAGTCTAAAGAAGTTTCAGTTCCAGCAGTGAATCCATTAAAAGTTTGTTTTCCTCTTGAGAATTTACAATTTGGGGACAAATAAAAAAATCACACCATGAATTTACACATAGGACAGCATCCAAAGGAAAACTTAATTTAAACTATTTCCCTGTGGTTCTGAACAAAAAGTTGGGTTATTTATATCTCACAAGAATTCAAAATAAAAATTTCATGTATTTTCTGTTTCTTATCTCAATAGATGGGAAACATTACCATTGTATAGAATAATTACTTCTGCAGAATATAATGTAGTGAATGTCATACTGTTTTTTAAATTATATATATATTCTACAGCTAATAATAAAACTAATGAGGATTTTAACCACTGGAAATTGTTAGGTCAAAAATATCACACTTCAAAATGCAATGATATTGTATTATATTGAAATCCAATTTATATCTTAAAAATTGTAAATGTCAGTGTATTTTTTATTAAACTAGATAGAAGTACATATTAGAATAACTAAAAGCAAAGTTGAATGGCTAATAATTTTCCTACATTCAAAAATATACCTGATAGAGTAATACTTTGGGATATTAAACTAGGTCACTTCCTGTATATTACCATGTACCCGTTGACCTTCCCAAACAGTTAATTTCAAAAGCCAGGATAGAAACTTGGATTTAAGAAATACTAATTTTATATGTAAAAATTTAGAAGAGCAGATTAATAGTCAAGATTAACCTGAACTAGATAAAGATGCTCTGGATTGAGAAAAATAAAATGATTGAATGATAGAATGCTAAGAATCTTATTCCTACTTGACTCCAGGAAAGAGTGGTATTAGAACACCCAGATAATTTGGGCAATTGGGAGTAGTCCTTTGCCTGATTTCTCCAATTCCTATGTATCAAAGTATCCCTGCACCAGTGTGGTGGGAGATAAGTAGAAATGTTTTTGTGAACTGTCCACACAGGTGTGTATGAGGCAGCCTACAAAATTCTCCCTGGCTCCAGTGTGCTATCCATGTACCTAAGACTACCATGGACATGGCACCAAGAACCAATAAACTTGATACATTTTGGAGTCTGAATGAGGAGGAAACAGCTGTGAAATGCATGGAACTCTAAAGATCAGCTACAAAAGTAGGTCCCTCTGTGAAAATCCATGAGGTTAAATGATAACCCCCCCAGCCCCTGCCCAAATACAATAGTCTTCTAATGTCTCAGGCCCTTATAACTTTGACTCAACCACAGGAAACTGAAGCAAATGGGGGCAGAAGGGATGAGAAGCTGAATTGACTGAAAATAAGTATCTTCTGTATGCATAACAGTTCATAAAACAGAGCACTTTGCTTTTTTGGAAGATGATAATAAATTCCTTGTGAAATTGAACTAATGGAATAAAATGCTTACCATTTACATATATGTAACCTACATAAACAGTCCCTGACTTCCAAATTAATGATTTTTAACATTTACAGTTTTATGTCATGCAAAAGCAATACACAGTCAGTAGAAACTGTAGTTCAAATTTTGAATTTTGACTTTTTTTCCCAGGCTAGCAATACATGGTATGATACTCTCTTCTGATGCTGGGCATTGGCAGTGAGCTGCAGCTCCCAGTCTGCCCCGCCATCACAAGGGTAAAAGCTGATTACTCTCTCAACCATTCTGTTTTCCACTTTCAATTCAGTATTCAAAAAAACTCCTGGAGTAATCAAGACTTTATTATAAAATAGGCTTTGTGTTCAATGATTTTCTCAACTGTAGGCTAATGTACGTGTTCTGAGCACATTTAAAGTGGGTTAGGCTAAGCTATGATGTTTGGTTGGTGAGATGAATTAAATGCAATCTCAACCTAGGATATTTTCAGTTTACTATGGGAGGCATACCCCATCATATGACAAGGAAGATCTGTAGTCTAACACTATTCATTTTCAACTACATGTCATATGTACAATTTTTTTTTATATAATTTATGATACATGATCAACAATTCGCATTCATCATACTGGAATTATACCATGATGATGTGACAGGGTTGGGTGAGGAAGAAGTAGGGAAAGGGCTCTGTCAGAATAAAGAATGATACTGTGGTTCAACACACAAAGCAAAAGACTGGGATTCTTGTTTTACCATTATATAGGTGCTTGGAAATGTTCTGTATAGTGTGCCTCAGTGTCCTTAGACAATTGTCTTTGACAAAGAGAAAAATAGCCACTGAAAGCTGGGAGATGGTCTGACATTCTTATTTATGCCTTGTTGTTTCTGGAACTGACTTGACACTCCCAGCCAGGGCATGGTGTTCTACTATTTGACATGAACAACTTCACAACACGTTCAAACCAGACAAGACCACTGTGAACATGAAAGATCAAGACAATTAAGACCACTCCATAACCATATCTGAGCCCATAGTAAGCCAAGAAAATTTCCCAAAACTCAGAAAAGGGCCAAATACTCCTCTGTCCTGGCTAATATACACCACACTACTGCTTTATCAATGACAACTTTAGCCTTTATTTGTTCCTCTTACCTTCTAGTTAAGAATTATTAACATAATCAATCATGATATATGAGGATTATCTTTTAGTTAAAGAAGCTACATAATATACTACAATTAAATGATCTATTGCATACCAATATGGTCAGCCTAGTACTGTCATACTCAGTCAGTCTCTAACTCTACTTTACTTCCTGGGTTCTGTTTCTTTCTGGCCATACTTCTTACAGCACTTGTGTACTTTCCACTTAAGTATTTGATGTACCAATTTCAATCATATTCTGTTTTTATTGTGATATCTTTCCATCTGAGAAAACTAATCAACTTCATCATGTACTGAATATGAATGGAAAATGCTAATGATCTCCCTTTTATGTATTTGGCCATTTCATGTTCACTAAATTTATGAGTAGTTTATGTGGAAGTGTGTGGAAACTGAATATCAAGTCAGCTATGGAATCATTTATGCATCAAGGTAGCTCAAAGAGTAACAATTTTTAGATATTTTGCTATGTTTGAAGACAATATCTTAAATATATTAGTGACTGGATTCATATTTTTTATAAATATCATGTTTTTTACTGGTAGTTTGCCAAAATTTATGCTGATGCTCTGAATATTTTTCCATATCTTAAGGGAAGTTTATGATAATATTTGTGGTTCTACTTGTATTTTGCCTGATGCAGCCTTAATATTTTCTAAGGATAGTTGGTGTTCATTTTGCACAATTGCGCATTACAAAATTTCTGAATAATTCACCAGAAATTGATTAATATGTAACCTAACATATAGCCTGTAAGGTGAAGGTAACTGCATCAGTTGTTCAACTTTCTAATGTATTAATAATGTTGTATTTCAGTCATGCTAAAAAGAATATGTTATCAACTAAATACATGAATAATTTGATTAATGAAAAAGATTATGTAGAGTGTACAGGTATAGAGCTGTTTATTAACACAGCATAATTGAAAAATGAGCTGAATATTGATCATTATGTGTAACATTGACTTTACTTAGCATCACAAGTAGGGACATATTCACCGCAAAGTCCTGGAATACAGCCATCCCCACAGCAGTGAAGTTCTCCTTGCTACAGTGCAACTCCACTGGACTGCAGAAGTGTAAAAAATGAAATGACAGCAGGATACCTGGCCAGCTGTTGTGCTGTGAGCTGAAGTGGGGAGATCTCAAACAGGGCAAGCCGAAGGAACATGCTGCAGACACTTTGAAGAACAATTTCAAGTAATGAAGCATGGCTGCCAAATACTGGGAAATAATGTTAGAGGAAAGACCAACCCAGTTTGGAGCCATCAGAGCAGCAAAGGTGGTGTGAAGCCAGGTGGAGAGGCAGTGCTTCAAATGGCAACAGCTTTTGCAAAGAGCAGTCACTTTCCCAAAGAGCACTGGTCACCCATATTCATTGAGTAAACATGGCTGATTTCCTACCAAACATTTCAGTAGTATTAACAAAAAACAAAAATATTATATTCTCATGAAAAAAAAAAAAATCCTACCAAAGCTGTCTTCCCAGTTATGCACTGTGGTCTCTAGTTTCCAAAAGTTGTTGTGTAATGACTAGTACTATTATAGAAACTATTACCTGTTTAAATGGGAGGTGTCTGATTATACAGCAATTCAATTACTGTTAGGGAATTTTCACATGTTAGGAAATTTTTGCTCTGGGAACTTTTCTTGAAGGTTAGTTAATCTGTGACTGGTAGGATATAGCGAAGTAATTAAGAGTGATCTCAGGAGTCAAGCCATCCAAGAGTTGAAATCATGTCCCTGGCAATTTACCCAGTTAGCCCCAGGAAGTTGTGAACCTCTCTTAGCTTTAGTTACTATATCTGTATAAAGAGGCACTCAGAGGGCTATTGGGAATAAAATGTACCCGGAGTGTTCAGTGCTGTGCTTGACCAGGAGATGTGTATATATATTTTATGAATGGTCTATACAAAACCAGTAAGAATTCAGTACTTCCAATTCACAGCATTGGTGCCTGAAGGATGCACAAAATCCATGTAAAATGAAGTGTTTTTCAGTCACTATTATGTACATTTTTATGTGAAAAGAAACTACAGATAGTTAAAAAATGGTTTTTGAAGGCATGCTTAAATGAAAGTGAATAAAATTTCCCTATGAATTATGTTTGAAACTGATTTGCAACTGAATTCTATGAGAATCTTGCATTTTTCATCTTTATATGCCTGGTGTCCAGCACAGTGCCTGAGAAAATGACTTAGTAAGTAAATAGTTGGAGATTGAATAAATAACTGCCTGTGTACATAAATCAATCTCTGGGGCCTGACTTAGTTAACAATCTAATAGATATTATTTAACATTAATAAATCTATAGCAGGAGATTATGTCTTCTTGTCCTCAAACATCAGAAGATTTGCTGTTAAAACAACAACATTTTTTAGTTCCCAGATAATTGAATGAAATCGGGCTTTTCTTTCTTAAATATATATATCTAAAGCACAATACTACTTAAAATAATTGAATTAATTCTTAATTTTTTTTACTTTGTGAGGCATAGAACATAGTATTTTCTTATCATTCTTCTCTTTAAGTGGATTTCTTCATATCCTTGAAGTCTCTATCTTTGATCTGATTAAATTCTAATTTTTATTTCTTTGCATTTGCTTTATTAAAATGTCTAATCATTTTTTCCAAAATGTGTGGCTTACAGATTATATAATATATGATTTATAATTTTGCACATTGATATAACAATAATCTATGGATGTTTTGCTGCTACTTTTTCATAAATAGGGTAGAAATTTATCACTTGATATTAACATATGTCAAATAATAATATCTTTCTGCCAGAAAGCAATTTTTTCAAAAGATAAATTGTTTTGAGTTGTATCTATATGCTATATAATACTTTCTACAAGATATTTGGAAACTGTTAGAAATTTAATTATGGAGATTAAATAATTTACCTTAAATTTTACGTGGTTTGCTTTGTGTGCCTAGTTTACCATATTAAATTGTCTGTTTATTGCAAACCAAGATTTATAATCTTCGATTTCAAGATTCCCACTGTTCCTAATAGGGGCTTCTGATGCCCTGATGTGGACAGGATGAGTAAGGACTGTCATTGAAAATGCCAGTTATCTGGAGACTGGTAGCATTTGGAAAATTCTAGGTGATAAGGTTGGAAGCAAATGCAATGATTGGAAGAAATGTCTAGTCCAAACAAGAGCTCTCCTACCATTTCTGTTAATATGGCTAAACTTTATTTAAAGACGTTTAGTGACTTTGCCATATCTACCTCATTAGTAAAACTTTTCCACAGTTTGATTGACCTTACTGTCAAAAAGTTTTTCAACTATCTAAGATAAATATAACTGTCTTCAATTTCAGTCAAGCATGGCTAGTTTTAACAATAGTATCTGTTGTTAATATTTCTTCTTAATCTTTGCCAGATTTGTAATGTCATCAGAAACCTTAATTACCTATCATATTTTATTTTTAAAATATTTTTCCTTGTTTTGTAAAATGAAAAAATCATTGTAGCTTTATTGTTTTTATAGCCACTTTTTAATTGGATTCTATTTCTTAATTCCACACTATAATGACATAACCATTCAAAATTCACAGTAGTTTGGCTTTTCAAAGAGCTAAAGCACTGGTAGAGGTCATCTCATAGATCTTCACTACTTTCCAGTGAAGCAAAATGAAGCACTATGCCAGGTAGGGACATACAATTCTGATGACCAATTACTTAACTACAACAGATTTACCACCTGCAACACAACTCAGGATTGCTCCTTCACTTATCAATCTCTAGATCCTTTACATTTTGCCTTATACATTTAAATACAGAATTTATCTGAAAAGTTGACTAAATTGTTGTCTTTGAAATATTGCATAAACTTTAGGCATGATTTTTTAATATCAGTACAATTTTTTATGTCAGATTAAAAGTACTTAGATAGCAGGTCCTTATGAGACAGGGAGGAAGGGGTCAGGGCACAGCCATTAAATGAATGACATAGCAATTAGCACCAAGATGGAGGAAAAGTGAACACGCAATAGACCTGGAGGCCCAAGATGGCAGGAAATTCGAACTCCAGTGGACTTTGAGCTTCATTATAGATGTTTTAAAGTACTAGCATGGTGAATGACACACCCACAGGCACCATGACAGTTTCAAAGTTAAGTATGAAAGGTCAAAAAGAGGGTGGTGGCCCAATTTCTGGGAATCCCCACCCTTTCCTCAAATAGTGGGAATAATCCTCTCATTTGTCAGCCTATAAAAACTAGCAACACCACACCTCATGGTTTCTTTCTTTCTCCTTCACCTTCCAAGATGGTGCATACCCTGTCTATGGTGTATGTATCTACCTTTACTCTACCCCCCAACCCCGTGTGTACATCTTTCTAAATAAATCTACTTTTATTCAACTATAGCTTGCTCTTGTATTCTTTCCTGAAGGAAGCTAAAGACCTTCAATTAGCATGGTGCATCCAAAGGACTCAACTGAGACCTGGGGCATAGCCACCTTCTTGTGCTGCACGCCCTCTCCAATTTTCCTATATCATTTAATATCTCTTCTAAGCAATTTTGATTTCTAATGTACTTTTGTCAGTGAGCTAGGAATGATGGTTAAACAGGGTTACTAAGAAGATTCACATTTTGAAATGCTACTGAAAAGTACATATTGTACACATTTGGTAATCAAATTGTATTAATGTACTCCCTAAGATGTGAATATTTAAGTAATTTTCTTTAATATAAGTTATAGAATACCTGGATTTAAAAAAAACATTGTAAATGATTTTAAAAATGTTTCCATTAGCAAAATAAAATTTTAAAATGTTAATAATAGTAGCTACATTATCAACTAAGAATTTTAGTTCTGCATCCATGCTAAAAACATAGTTTTCCTTTCTTAATATTGGAATTAGTCAGTCATTATGCTCTAAATCTTTTCAGCATCTGCTGTCCAGCTATAAGAAAAACTGGAAGTGGAGGTAGGGGTGAAGATATCTAAAGAAATATATCCTCTTAAAATGGTTTTCCATAAGTTTTTAATAATTCTTTTTAAATGGGAAATAACAATTGTTATTGTTTGAAAATTAATTGAACATTAGAAGTCTTATTCACTAATTGCTTATTCTCAGCTTCCACTTCAATTTCCTCCAGTCCCTTAATTTTAGCTACTTTGGAGGTTCTGCCTTGTTCTTAATTTCTTTGTCTAAAATCCATACTGCCCACCAACTACTCCTCAATATTTTTTTCCAAGTTTGACCGATTTCCTGAGTTTTAATCTTCAGTTTTCAGTGGTCTGATGGAGAACTTCATGTATATGCCTTGTTTAATGTTAATTCAACAAATACTTGTTTAGGATGTAGGATGCAAAGTAGTGTTCAAGGCAATGAAGATACCTGGGAATTCAGTATAAAATAATTAGTCTTTATGAAAATAGTATCCCAATAGAGGGGACTGAAATAAATATAATTACCAGATACTGTATGTTACAAAGTGATAACTACTACTGGAAAAAAAAAAATCAAGCAATGTAAGGAGTGTGGGGGTGCTCAATGCATTCATGTTAGGTGGTAAATTCAGGAGCACCCTATGTTGCCATCTTGGTGACATCCTTTATATATATTTTTTTTCTTTCATTTTTATTGAGATGTAATTGACATACAACACTTTGTAAGTTAAGGTTGTACAGCATAATTATTTGACTTATATATGCCATGAAATGATGACCACAATCAATTGAGTGAACATCCAACATCTCATACAGATACAAAATTAAAGGGATAGAAAAAAATGTAGCATACCACAGTCTTAATTATATTTATCATGGTGTACATTCCATCCCTAGTACTGATTTATGTTATAATTGGAAGTTTGTTTGTTTGCTTTTGGAGTATAATGGACTTAAAATAATACATTAGTTTCTGGTGCACAATATAGTGATTTGATATTTCTATACATTACAAAATGATCACCATAAACCTAGTTACCACCTGTAAAATAAAGAGATATTAATAATTATTGGCTTTACTCCCCATACTGTGGTTTCATATCTTTGACTAATTTGTTTAGCAACTGGAAGTTTGTACCTCAATTTTCCTCACCCGTTTCTTTCATCTCCCAACCTGCCTTCCCTCTGTCAACCACTTGTTTGTTCTCTGTATCAGTGACTGTTTCCATTTTGTTATGTTTGTCCATTTGCTTTGTTTTTCTTTTAGGTAAAGATACATCTTTCAGGTAAAGATACTTTCTTAATAGAAGTGCATATATCAAATACTCAAGTTTTATAAAATAAACATATAAGTGCAAACACTTATTTTGGATTTCTCACATAGCACAAAGCAAACGGAAATCTAGAGCTATCTTTGCATGACTCGTGAGCTAGGCTGTCTGCTAACTCAAAGACAATAGATAAGGGACATAAGTAAAGATGGAGGTTAGATTAGAGTTTAAATATCAGGAATATAATATAATGAAAAATGATACAAATTACTTCATCAATTTAAAAAAATTGTTAAAGTGTATGTGTGTTTTACTCTTCTTTTATGTGAATGCAAAAGCAATGTACAAGTTCATTTTACCACAATGAAAATTATTATATGTGTCTCTTACATTATTTGCATCTCACAGTTACCAGCACAAAATAGGTATTTAACAAAGTTCCTGATTTTTACTTTTTTTCAGTTCTTTCTTTTTTTATAAGGAAGTAAATGATAAGAACACATATGTGATAAAGTATATTTGATAATGTGCTTCACTGAATCAGAGATATATATTGCTTTGTTATTCTAGTTTTAAAGAGGGGGAGATTAGATATAAAAATAAAGATTCTTTCTTCCTCTGCTTGCTTCTTTGAGTCTATAAAACCTTTAGTAAATATTATAATCTTTTAGTTTTTCAGTGTAAAAAGTTGTCATTGTATCATTTTTGATGATAAGTCTCTATATTAACAAGTATAATAAAATTTAATTTACCACTTATACCTGAAATCATGTGCAAGTGATTTCTCCACATGAGATAATCTAATAAAGTTAAAATTTCTGTGACCAAGGAAATGTTCACAAACGACTTCTGCTCAGTTGTTTACAGCTAAGCATGCTACTCATTTTCAATGCAATCAGTAGTCTATCTTTTTTCTATTTATTCCTACTATGAGACACACTAATTAAATTCCCCTTTGCCCGATTCTTTCTGTGTACCACATGAATAGCAGGTAAAGTCAATTTGTGAACTTATTGTCCTTGACACAGTGTAGAAGTGTTTCCAGCTGGAACTGATATGTTTATTCTTCTGTGTTACCCAAGTAAAAAATAATCCAAAAGATAACAATAAATAATTGCAGCTCTAAATTTATTTAAATTTATTCTGCTGCTGTTATGGAACAATGCAGATAAATAGCAAAGGATCTTTCACACTGTCCAAAGAACATTGCCATAGCTGTAATTTTTTTCTTGCATGTGACCATGTGCCCTCTGCAGCAGGTGATAAGAAAATGATTTTAAAATATGAGAAAATTAAATTGAGATACTCATTATCCTTTGAGAAAATAGATACGCTCCATCTTCCTAAGCAAGGCAATAGTACACACATTTTAGAAGGTAATTTTTTTTTAATTTTACATTTTTGAAAATTGCAGTAAGAACCAATACTGTGAGATCTATCTTTGCAACAAATTTTAAGTATACTATATAGTATTGTTAATTATAGGCACAGCATTGTACAGTAGATCTCTAGAATTTATTTATCTTGCACTGAAACTTGGTACCCACTAAACTGCAACCCCTCCCTTGTCCCTTTCCACAGCCCTGGCAACCACCTTTCTACTTTCTGCCTCCATTAGCTTGACTACTTTAGATACCTCACATAAGTAGGATCATGCAATATTTGTCTTTCTGTGTCTGACTTTTTTCACTTAGCATAGTGTTCTCAAAGTTCATCCAAGATGTTGTATATGGCAATCTCCTTTTATATGGTTGACTAATATTCCTTTGTAGGTCTATACCACATCTTTATTCATTCATCTGTCAATGGGCATTTAGGCTGTTTCCACATTTTGGCTATTTTGAATAATACTGCAGTGTACCTGGGGATGCATATATCTCTTCAATATCCTGACTTTAATTTTTTGGGCTAAATATTCAGAAGTGGCATTCCTGGATCATATGGTGAGTCTATTTTCAATGTTTTTATTGGAGTATAGTCAGTTTTGATGTGTCAATTTTGGTGTACACCATAATGTCCCAGTCATGCATATACATACACATTTTCATTTTCATATTCTTCTTCATTTAAAGTTATTATAAGATATTGAATATAGGTCCCTGTGCTATACAGAAGTTTGTTTTTTTAAATCTATTTTTATATATAGTGATTAACATTTGCAAATCTCAAACTCCCAGATTTATCCCTTCCCACCCTCTTTTCTCTGGTACCATAAGATTTACAATGTCTGTGAATCTATTTTCAGTTTTTTGAGGTAAACTTTTATGTATATTTGAAAGCAGCATTTGAGCTTTCTCTTATAGTATATTATTTTTTCAAATTCAGAATAATGTTTAATCTGGGTACCCCATTTGACATGTAAAATTAGACATCACATACGTAATTCATTAATATGATTCTCTATTATTTTGTTCAAATTGTCCTAAAATTGAAACTCAGAAGTTTTCCTCACATTGAATTCTGCTTCATTTGACATCATTTTTTGAGACCTCCTTACTTTCTGCAACCACAAGATTTTCCAGTATTACTTTACTTTTTCTTTGCACAAGTCTTAGAATCAAACTTTTTCCACATACCATTATTTCCTTTTCTTGGAGAATGACATTTAGAAACCAAGATTTGGGTACTAGATGTAATCACTGCTATGGTGTGTTATTATTTCTAGGTCTCTCAGTGGAAAGAGCTAGGAAATATATGTATGCAACCACATGAATATACCCATATCTCTAGTTATTTTATATTTACTTATCTATATTAGAAATAATTATTTTGTCTTGATACTTTAAATTCTAATTCAACACAAAGTTCATTCAAGCCTTCCCTCATTCCTTATTTATAATTATTTTATATAACAGTAAATCTGTCTCTCATTAGTCATAATATATTCACTTATTTGCTCAATTCCTAGAAAACACATGGTTTCAGAATTGGTAAGTTATATGTATGTGAAAAAAGTTTACTAAAGTAGAGTGTGATGGTCATATACAGTTTTAATTTGCTTAGAGCACACAGTTAAAATACTGTAATATACTCTTAAAGAAGTGATTCTTTTAGGCTTATCACAGTGGTTATTTTCAAAATAGCAAAAGGTTGATTTAGAAACATGATAGAATCTTTAAACTATATTTTGGACAATGTGAAAGTATATATATACATATAATATAAATATCACTCAAATAGAAATGCATTATATTAATACACATATAATATTTATGCATCACATTTTATGATTATTTTATAATATTTAAAAACCTTAGTAACAAAACTATTTTATAAGTGCCAAATTTAATAAACTGAACTTTAAAAGGAAATGAGGTAGACAACTCTACTTACATGATATTTTAAATTTCAGACAAAAGTGCTGAATATCTAAGAATCAATTCATTTTATTGTGACTAAACAGTGTGTTATGCTGTTTAAACTCATATAGGCTTGTGAATTTTGAACACTGAGAAACAGAATTAAAAAAACTCTAACATATGCGAAGTTATATTAATTTGGAATATACACATTAGAATTTAAATGAAACTGCTTTGGGTACTTAGTATTTCTAATTGAATGTTTGTTAGTCCATAAAAATGCATTTTAAGTAGAAAGTAATATCTTATCAATCTCATATTATTGGAATTTTATAACTTTAATCCATAAAAAATATTTCATAATATACCTATATTAACTTTTGAAAGTAAAAAGATGAAATGATGCATGGTGTACTAAAACATTATTTTCTGTAATTTATTTCCTCATGTAAAAACTCCTTTATGAAAATCTTAATCAAATCTGTTTTACTTATTTTCAGTTGAAGCTAATTTACATTTCACGGAAAACTATATACAATGTCAGGAAGGAAAAGACACTTTATGAAAAAATAGATAATGCTAAAAAATATATTTTAGCATTATATCAAATGAAATAAATATACATAAATGGAAATAAATAATTTTCCAATGATTTAAAATTAAATTTATCCAATTAGTTATATCAAAGATATACTAACAGTACAACACTTCTATATAAAACAAATCTCTGAATAATCCAGTGTGGATCAAAGTTAATGTGTTAACTCAAATTCATCTTTATAGAGAATTTTGTGTTTAGTTCTCTCACCCTTACTTGATAAGTTTCTCAGTGTTTAATGCTTTGTGAAATCATCAACTTTATACTTTGCATTTCCATTTTACTCTGGCATGCATAATTTTATTTGGTTCTTTCCAAGTTTATGATGGAGGAAGAGACAGTACTGCTATGCCGATGAGTGAGTGATTGTGTGGGCTAGAGAGATTAGGTGGTTTCTTGTGAGTCATAAAATAAGTTTGTAGCATAGTTGGATGTATAAAGAATTTATTTCAAGACTTGAAACCAATCATATCATGGATTTCACCCCTTTTCACTTTTTATGAAGATTCCATATTTAAAACACACACACACACACACACACACACACACACACACACACACACACACACAACTCATTAAAATTGATATAGTGATAATCCTAAAGAAAGAAAAGATTGGTTAAAAGATTGGAATAAAATTTCAAGATGCAACATGAGAGATTTGTGAAGGGAATGAGAAATACCACAAACTCTAGTCTTTTTACCTAAAGGCCAATAGGTTAGAAGGTTAAATGTGAATTTCGTGGTTAGATGGTTAAATGAGAATTTTTATGTATAAACAGCTCAGGGATTTGTGTTACACGGTGATAGCGTTTTTCCTGGTGTTTCCTTTCCTAAACTACAGTCACTAATCCCTGGAGCAATGCAATTTGCCATCATGTATTTTCTTACTTTTTCAATTATAATCCAGGAATATACTCTCCTTCACTTGGACTGAAGGCTGTGCCCTGCACTTTACCGTTACCTCTATATAAATTCTTGAAATAACTTTCTTCATTATCTCAGGCTCAAACTATGGCCTTTTCTTTCCTTGGTGCAGGTATAACTATGTTTGAGACTCACTGTCTTCTGATCCTGCATTCTCGTCTAATTTTTCTGTGGCTCCTGTGTTTATATCTCACTTTTTCATTTGAAAATCAGGATTCCTTTACTTTCATCATTTTCTTCTCAGCTACCAGAAACCCTCAGCTCCATCTCCCATATGAAAACAGCAGTCCTTCACCTATCAATGTATTTGTCATTTCTGTACCCCATTTCTGACCATTAATGAAAAACAGTCATTCAGTTGTATAGATTAGTGGTAATATACAACAATAAACTTTATCTTTATCCTCAGTACTGCCTGCACATTATTCTGTTTCCCTTATCTGTTGCTTCTCCATTTCTTGCCTGCAGTAATTTCAAAGTTTTACCAATGTCTCAACCCCCAATTCTGCCTTCACTATCTCTTGATAATATTAACTTGTTTCCTATAGAAAATAGAGACAAAGGTAATAATACCTTATTGTTCTATATGTCCCTGCCCCACATAAAAATGTATTTATATGCACTACCTTTATTTCCTTCCCTCCTATAGAACTAGGAAAATGTTTCTGCTAGTATCTGTGGCTTATAGAGCCACTTATGTGTTAATTGTCTTTTGATTTCCTCATAGACTTTGCTCTCTTTCATTTCCTTTATTTTGAAACCCTTTTTAAAATTTGTTTTCATATTCTTTTTAACCATAAGAACTACATTTTATTGACATAATTCCCTATGCTGTACACTATAAACTTTTGATATAGTAGTTATTATCTGCAAATCTCAAACTCCCAATTTATCCCTTCCTACCCACTTCCCCCGAGTAACCATAAGTTTGTTTTCTATGTCTGTGAGTCTGTTTCTCTTTTGTTAGTAAGCTTGTTTGTCTTTCTTTTTCTTTTTTTTTTTAGATTCCACATATAAGTGATGTCATATGGTATTTTTCCTTCTCTTTCTGGCTTACTTCACTTAGAATGACATTCTCCAGGTCCATCTATGTTGCTGCAAATGGCATTATTTTATTATTTTTTATGGCTGAATAGTGTTCCATTGTATAAACATACCATATCTTCTTTATACAGTCACCTGTCCATGGATATTTAAGTTGTTTCCATATTTTGGCTATTGTAAATTGTGCTGCTATGAACATTGGGGTGCATGCATCTTTTTGAATTAAAGTTCTCTCTGGATATATGCCCAGAAGTGGGATTGCTAGATCATATGGTAAGTCTATGAAACCTTATTTTTTTAATTCCTCCTTCCCCAACATCTAAGTGTGATGAAATCTCTTCTCTTATAGTCAAACCAATCAGAACGTCTACCTCCAACAGTTTCCACTCACTGCTTTTTATGTAGTTATCAATGACCTTGGATAAGTAGGCCGTGGGGCCCAAGGCCAAGGTCACAACAACATACTTGTAGTATAAAGTAAATAATGATTTTACACATGTGCTGGTTATATAAGTTTTAGAACAAAGAAAGTAGTAGTACGCACGTGCTATTGATATTCTGTAAGCCTCGTGAACAAAGAAAATGACACTGAGCATGTGCAGGCAGAAAATAGATAAAAGCAGGATAAGTGCACCTTGGGGCACATGTGTCACCTTGTTAAACTAGGAGAAAGTGCCATCGCAACTGCTGCTGCTGCCACCCGCCACACGCACCTCCTTGTGGCAATAGAATAAAGAGCTATTTCACTCCATGCCAGCTCTTGGTGCAGTCTGTTTCATGGTATGGCAGCTCCTCATACATTTTTCTGGTTGGGCCGCTCACCTCCTCAAATCCCACTTCAGCCCCCCTCGGCTGACACTTGGCACTGTGAGCAGGATGAAATAAGTGCCCCTTCTGTTCCCCCTTCTTCTGATGGAGAAGCTCAAATGAATTACAGATGCAAGTGGAGCAGTTACAGTGCAAAAAAGAGGAACTTGAGCAGAGACTCGGCCCAGCAGAAAGATGCCTGCATGGCTCCATTCCACCATCTCCAAGAGCAATAAGCCTGGCCTCTCCCCCTGTTCTGCTGCATCTATGGCCTATGGTGAGGCAGCAGGTGGAACTGGAGGAACCCATGGCCTTGCTGATTTCCTCCTGGAATAAGGAGAAGGCCAAGGCATCTGGGACATAGGGAACCCTGATGACCAGAGGACATATTTTGAATTGACTACCCATTGGTCCCCCACAAATAAACAATGTGTATTGGCACTAGTAGATACAGGACCCAACATTACATTATTGTCTGGAAATCTAGATCATTTTCAGGGACCATATGTTGATATAGAGGGATATAAAAGCAAGCAAATGTGAGTAAATGAGTGATTCTGACTTTGGGTATTGGCTGTTTGCCCCCTGCTGTGTTTGAAGTGCATATGTTCCCAGTAGCTGAGTATATTCTGGGAATAGACATTTTGCAAGAATTTCAAATACAGACAACTCAAGGAGAAATTCATCTGAGAGTTCACGTGATAAAAACAATCATACAGGGGCATCCTCATCATTCACCTTTGCTTTTGCCACAGGCCACTTGAGTGGTAAATGTCAGGCAATATTGATTGCCCAGAGGCCATGAGGAAATAGGACAGACTATTCTGAAGCTTGAGGAAGCTGGTATAATTTGGGGGACGCATAGCCCATATAACTCTCCAGTGTGGCCAGTGTGGAAGCCAGATGACTCCTGGAGGATGACAGGGGACTATCAGGAACTGAATAAAGTCATTTGCCTCATGCACCCAGCTGTGCCAAATATAACAGATTTGATGGACTGGCTGTCCCATGAAGTGGGTACTTGTCACTATGTGGTTGACCTGGCCAATGCCTTCTTCTCTATAGATAAAGCCTCTGAGAGCCAAGAACAATTTGCCTTCACCTGGGAAGGTAGACAATGGACATTTGCTGTATTCCTGCAAGGATATCTGCACAGCCCCAAAATGGGCCATGGTCTGATGGCCAAGGACCTGGCTACATGGAGCAAACCAGATATTTGTTCCATTATATAGATGACATAATGCTAACCTCCGATTCTCTTTCAGATTTGGAAACCAGTGCCACAGCTCTGCGAGAAGCCCTGGTGGGCTGGGGGTGGGCCATGAATGAGGACAAAGTGCAAGGACCTGGATATTCTGTCAAATTCTTGGGTGTTGTCTGGTTGGGTAAGATGAAACTGCTGCCTGAAGCAGTAATAGACAAAATCCAGGCATATTGCTGCCCTGAAACAGTTAAACAGTTACAGACTTACTTAGGTCTTCTGGGATACTAGCAGGTGTTTATTCCTCATTTGGCCCAAATAGCCAAACCCCTATATAAACAAATTAAGAAGGGAGAAGTCTGGAATTGGTTTGATGAGGCTGAATGTGCATTTGTTGAAACTAAGAGGGCTGTGGCCCAAGCACAAGTGCTGTGCACTATAGATCCAGACCTTCCTTTCTGGTTAGCAGTCCATGTGGACAATGATGGATATGGTTGGGGCCTATGGCAAAAGCATGGGCAACAGAAAGTGCCCATAGGATTCTGGTGTCAGATGTGGAAAGTGACTGAACATCATTATTCTTTGAGAAACACTTGTTAGCAGCATATGCATCCTTGATAGCCACTGACCCCCTTACAGGGAAGCAAGAGGTCCAAATACAGACCACATACCCAATTGCAGGATGGGTACAGACATGGGCAAAGCAACCCTGATTGGGAACTTCCCAGACCCCAACTCTGATAAAGTGGGGTACTTATTTGGAACAGAGAGCCCAGTACACTGCTAGCCTCTTGGCTGCAGAGTTGCAGCAGGTGTTAGGGCCTAGTACCCTGCCACTGAAGCCTTCTGGTATGGGCCCACTAGAGAAGTTATTGCAGGGGAACCTGCTCTGTGACAATACTTAGAAGGCAAGGGAACCTGCCCCTTGGCAGCACTTGGAAGGCAGAGGAACCTGCCCCATAGCAGCATTTGAAAAGCAGGGGAACTTGCTCTGGGGCAGTAGTTGCTCAAATAAAATTGACAAGTCTAAGTCCCTTCTGTATTGAGCAGCAGTTTGAACACAAGGTCCCAAAATGCACAGTGGGGTTACTCCCCAAAGGACTATGTGCCCATATCACTTGCAATGTAAATGCCTCCACTTGGTGGGATGGACAGCATTTGATTGGCACAAAACCCACTGATTTCCTGCCACCAGGGTATCTGTGGGTATGTGACACCCATGGATGGTCTTCTCGCCTGGTTAAATGGACAGGGCTCTGCACTTGGGGTAGAGCTTACTTGCCTGGACATATCCGGTCCGCTTGAACAGAACACCCTGCAAACTGGGATCCACTGCACACCCGTGGCACCATGGGAAGCATGCGGCTTGGTGGTTTTATCCCCTGTCCCTGTTCCTGCTTGATGCCAGAATCATCAATGTAGAATTGCAAATAGAGGTTTTAGCTCAACACATCTCAACTGTACCAAATATTACGAGAAAAGCTATAGAGGAATTATTAGATGAGACCACTCAAATGTGAAAGGTGGTCTTACAAAATAGGATGACATTAGGTATTCTCACTGCAAGCCAATGTGGTACATGTGCTATGTTACATATTAAATGTTGTATCTATGTACCACCAACAAAAGGAAGTAGGTAAGGCACTGCAAGAAATTGATCATGAATTAGACCACATAGATCATGTGCCTCAAGACACCCTTAAAAATTGGAGGTCATCTTTGACTTCCTTCTGGAGATGGAGACTAACTGTCCTGGCTATTGTAGCTGCCTGTTTAATGGTAGGATGCTGTACTCTGTATTGTTGTTGTGGTCTTTGGGCACAGTGCTCCACCCTGTGGGCCAAGGCCCCCAGGACCTATGGGGTAGGATGTCAATGACCTTGGATAAGTAGGCCATGGGGCCCAAGGCCAAGGTCACAACAGCATACTTGTAGTATAAAGTAAATGATGATTGTATGCATGTGCCAGTTATATAAGTTTTAGAACAAAGAAAATAGGAGTATGCATGTGCTATTGATATTCTGTAAGCCTCATAAACAAAGAAAATGACACTGTGCATGTGCAAGCAGAAAATAGATAAAAGCAGGATAAGTGCACTATGGGGTGCATGCGCCAGCTTGTTAAACTAGAAGAAAGTGCCATTGCCGCTGCTGTTTTCTCCCACCACACACACCACCTTGTGGCAATAGAATATAGTGCTGTTTCACTCCATGTCTGCTCCTGGTGCAGTCTGTTTCATGGTACGGCAGCTCCTCGTGCATTTTTCTGGTTGGTCCACTCACCTCCTCAAATCCCACTTCAGCCTCCCTCAGCTGACAATAGTGTATCTGATTTATACTTTAATTTTTTTCCTATAATATACTGTACATAGTAAAAAGTCTATACAGTGGATTTGTGCAGTTTAAAGAATAATAAAGAAATAAACACTCACTCACTCATTACCCAACTTAGAACGTGGAAAGTCAGCAAAAACTTCAAAGCCTCCTGTGTGCTCCTCCACAATTGCCTCCCTCCACATTCCCCAAGAAGCAAAACTCTCCTGCACTTGATATGCTTTTTATAGTTTTTACCACATATGCACATTTTTGTATTTTATACAAATTATTTTATATTATATGCAGTGTTTCATAATTTTTCTTCATATTATGACTTTGAAATGTTTCAATACTGAGGCAGGTTACATTACTTTATTCATTTTCAAGACTATAATATTCCACTTGGCAAGAATGCCCTGTTATTCAACCATTCCACTACTGATGGACATTTGGATTATGTCCAAATTTTTTCTGTGATGAACAATACAGCTATATACATTCACGTTCATGTCACCTGGTGACATTTGTTAGGAGATACAGCTATATATCTACATGCCTTTATAGATGTATAGATAGAGACGTATGATGTGTGCTTGTGAATACATAACCTAGAATAGACTTTCAGGTCATACAGTGTATGTATGATAATGACAGATTGTTTTTCAGAGTTGTTATACCAATTTATATCCTACTAGCAATGTGTAAGAAATCCCATTGACTTATAAACTCAGTAGCAAATATTTTTCCTTTTCTGTTTTTACTTGAATTTTCCTGACTTCTAAAATAAAGTTAAATGTCTTTTTATATAATCATGTGCTGCTTGGGTTTTATTTATTGAGACATGTTTGTGGATGATATTTAGCCAGTGTTTTTCTGGGTTGTTGGTATTACTGATTTTCAGATATCATTTATATTCTTTATATGGATCCTCTTATGCTACACATGTAGAAAATATTTACTTCCAGTTTGCAGCTTATATTTTTATTTTTGTGGCATATTTTAGTGAATATAATTTTAATTTTAATGTTCTTGAAGGCATTATTGTTATCATGCATGGTTTGGCTTGTCTTCCTTGTAAAATACTTTTCCACTGCAAGTTTATAAAAATATTTTCCCATATTTTCTCTTAAAGGTTTTAAAAGTTCTAAAATGTTGAATTTTTAATGTAAGCCTGGATAACACCAGCAATTGTTTTGATGCATGGCATAGAGATAAAAACATGTTTTGAACATTAGACTCTTTCAACACTGATCTAAAATACTGACCCTATTATGTATTAGATTCTCAGTTAGGCCTTGGATAATTAGCTTTGCCAATTATATAATAGTGCCAGATAAAAATACATGTGCAAACATGCACACATATATGCAAACATCCAGATTATATGCTGTTTCTTATTTAATGATTTTTTATGAATGAAATTTATAATTGTTTATTTTAATATTTTATTGAACTAATATGAAAATTTTATACTATTATAACATTCTTCATTCTGTATGACTGTTATAAAATCTAATGATAATGTGCACATAGTAGTTAACTATTGACAGAACAAGATTATGAAGGTCAGCTCAATGAGGTATTTCTCCATTATCAAAAATGTTTACATATAATATCCAAAGGAAAAAGAAGTGCAGAGTTATCCTCATTGTAATTGTGGATCAAATGTGGACTGAATTTTGATCAGTCTGTAATACAATATTGGGAGACTTATAAATTATTTCATTCCAAGGAGAGTTCCCATTTTTTTAAGTCTCTGAAGAGTGTGTGAATAATATATGTACAGTTGGAAGAATTTCTTATCATCCTGCTCTCCTTCCCATATTTGGTCAGGGACTGCCACTTTTAGGAATATATTCATGGTTCTAACTCGAATGGTAACCTAATGTCCTTGTCAAGAATCCTTGCTATGAGCCAGCATTTTATATCAAAATGAAACTGAAACCATAGCCACACCTCCAACTAAGGTGGCTGAACACAGGTTCGGATGGGGTCCTGCTTGAGTACCTGTTTCCTAGTATCATTAACAAACAGAAATATAATTCAACAACTCAGATTCTTGCTCTTGTAGCCTGTTCTTCAGTGTAAGTAATATTCTTCACAAAGGGTAGGATAATAAATTTGATTAAGAAGAAGAATAAGAAGAATTTTATAATATATTTTCATTTGACTTAAAAAGATAAGAATCTCTATTAGTACAACACACTAGAAACTTACAAAAAAAAGGTTAGTACATTGTTATTGCATTTTACTGATTTCTGAGAGAATCTGTAACAAGTTCAAAATCCATATATTTCAGGTGCCTCATCAAGATCAAAGGGACAATATTAATGGTTTTCCCCATGATATTGTATAGACTATAAAATGCTTTGAGGATATGTCATATGATATGCATGCCATAAATATATCTGTTGAAACATTTAATGTATTTGTGGTTTTAAAGAAGGTATCTTTAAAAAGTTACAGCCTATTACTCAATAAAAAAAAATGCTAAAAAAAAAAATTACAGCCGATGAGTTATGTACAGTGCCATTATGGTTTTTGAAACTACTGACTTCAAACTACTGAACACTATAATAAAATTATCTAATTTTTCTTTAAAAGATGTGTAAGTTTTGTGAGTTTTCTGAAGATCATTAGGAAAGTTTCAACTGTTGCATGGAAGCAAGTTAAATGTATCAGAAAACAGAAATTTTAAAAGTTATGATTATCAATAATACAGTACAATTAGATTTATAATGTGATTATGATACATAATTTAATTGAAATTTGGGCACTGTCTAGAGTGGTCTAATACATGCTATCTTGAGATATGTTTATTTGAAATTCTTATTATGAATAATAGTGAATAAATTTAGCTTAGTCATTTTATTCTACTTTCAGCAAGAAAAAAGTAGTGTTTAATTCCTGAGGAAGAAAGATCAAGGAAGCAGATGGAGACAAAATACCTGGAGTATATAGTTATTCAGATTGTTTTTCCTTCAAAAAAACCTTCACTCTAGAAAGAAAAAGAAAGGAAATGGTGATAATGATTCTAAGAGTCCTTAATTAGTGCTTTGCCACAACAATAGGTAAAGTAACTCCATTGAAATTCCTAACCCATTGATACAGAGAACTTTTGTTAACTTGAGGAATCATTCATTTCAAAAATTCTTAACGATCTAAATTAATGCATTTATGCTGGTAATTCATACATTTTCATCTGTGATTGGCAGATTATTTTGGTGTTACTCCTTACTTTGCCATTTCTTTTATATCAGTGTGGATGTTAAAACTACAACCAGCACTTTAAATCCACCTTTAAGAAGCAATGTTATGTGTGTTTCAATGTATAATGATGCTCTTACTAATAAAATAACTCTAAACTTTTTATTACAGGAAAATATTGGAGGCAGTATTTGACACCTAGTTTCAGGTCAGATTAGCAAATAATATCGGTAGCTAAATCCTTAAGATTTACACACATGTGTATACACATAATCATATAAACACATATACACACCAACCTCACATACACAAGCAAGAAGAAATAAAACTGAGAATTTCAATTATATTTAAAATAACGTACTTTAGGTCAAAGAAAATTGAAGGAAAGACACTGACTAAAATATCAGTAATGATAGGTCCCATTTGTTTATTCCATTGATTAAAATATTAGCTTAATTTTCAGACTATAAGTAATTGCATACCTTACCCACAAATATAGAATGCAAATATTATAAAAGGAAATGAAGAAACAACATATTGGTTATTAGTACATGAGGCTTAAATAACTAATCCGATACCTAAAACATAGATTGGATATGAAAAACTGATTTAATCTTTTATTTTCAGTAATTAAATAGCAACAATACTTTGAAGAGAGTTTTTATGCCAAATATGTAGCTTCCTTTTTCAAAATTCTGATACAAGGATAATGAATATGAATAATCTCAATCAGCACAAACTTAAAATAGATAATAATACACTAATTCAATTAATATATCCAATTTAGCAATCTGTATTTGTTATATTAACATTGAATACCATAAATTATTCTTTTTCAATAGGACACATTGTCAAACATTAAAATGATCTAAGTAATTATCATTTGGGTATATAAATGACTATATATGTAATTGAATACTTGCCCATTTTCTATTTTCAAAGAACTTGGCCGTATTTTCAAGCTATTTATACAGAATGAATGTGAATAATCCAAAGGAAGGATGATTAAAATTTTATTTTAATTATAGGTAGAACCAAATTTTAGTGATTTTAAGTAAACTTTAATGAAGTAAAATTTGGTTTTGAATAATAATTTCTAATGTTAACTATTTAAAAAAATCTTCATTTATTTAACAGTCTATGAGTTTTCTGAGTTAAAAGAAAATATTTTTAAAACATGATAAGAAATAAAGGGAAGTTAAAGAAAGGCATGTTTGGAAAAAAATTTTAATTCATTTTAAATTCTGATTCACATGTGGAGCATTACAACAAATTTGCTTGTATCTCTGAGGGAAAGTAATAATTTAACTTTAAGGTAAATTTTGATATACTCATGATTTGTTTGACCTTATATTTATGTATTCTGAAAAAAAAAGATTAAAATTACTACAAAGTTGGCAAAGATATGAATAATAAAATTCTCCCATTTCTTACGTGATTTCAGCTTTTGCTATAGCTACTAAGTGGCTTGCCTTCAACAAAGGTTTAGATTTGGCCTTCACATTGACCTATGAGTCCTGCATTATGTGTGTATACTATAGGGTATTATTTTCTTTCTTCTTCTTTTCTTTTTTTTAACCAACTGATGAATTGCCTGTAAGGTAATGAGCAAGAAGAATATATACTGACAAACTTCAATTTACATAGGTCCACAAGTGATTGAAACTATGCACATACAAATTTTTTCAGGGCTATTTATGTATTCCATCCACCTTTTTTTTTTTTTTTCTGAATGAGTTATCATCCAGATATGCCCTTTTTATAACTGTAAATTTGAAACAACTTTAGCTTTGCTTTGCTACTGAAATTCTTTCTAACTGTATCTGGTAAAGTTGTAACACTGCTAATTTATTCACTTCTTTATTATACTTACATATAGGACACTGTTCTTTTATCTGATAGGTCTCTTATCATATGTCCTTAATTACACATAATCACTTACAGATAAAATGTGGCTTAAAAACTAATGTCTTCAGAAATTAAATTTTTTTCTAAAATCTGCATTCATGACAATTACAATTAAAATTTGTTCCCTTGCAGTTTTGCAGTGTGGCAGCCTTTGGACTATTTGTAGGAAAATTTTTACATACAAATGAAAAGTAGCAAAAGAATTAATAAGTAAAATATGTGGGTAAATATATAAGAATTTTGATAAAGTTGTTATTCATAAATAGATAAGTTTACATTGTTAAAAGCCCTTGTTAAGGAATTAATGCACTATAGAGATAAAATATATGAAAGAAAGAATGCAAAAGTAGAAAGGGAGTAAAAGAAATTAAACTGAAATAGATTATTTCTGAAATAACTTAATGACTTAAAGATACTTGCTCTATTATCCAGAAAAACAACTAAAATATTACACATAAACATATCAAAGAAATCAATAGGCAAGATAAAGGAAGATACTAAAAGATGCCTGATTCACTTGAAAGAAGTATGGGTATAAGGAACTTAAAACCATAGCAGAAGCAAATAACAAGAAGGTAGATTTTAACCCATATCAACAATCATCTTAAATGTAACAGGACTAAATACACTTATTAAAAGGCAGAGATTGATACAGAATAAAAAATATTGAATTATGCACTATTTAAAAACATTTTAAATGTTGAGAATACATCTGGAAATAAAAGGGAGGGGAAATGTATCATTGCAAACAACATTAAGAGATAGTTGATGTAACTACATTAATAATAAGATATTAATTATGGCCAAATAAAAGAGGGATAATTTATAATATGAAAGAGTCATTCCATCAAAAAGTTACAACAATCTCAACAACCTTAAATGTGTACACACTTAATAAAAGAACTACTTTAGAACAATAAACTGACAGAACTACACAAAAAATTCACAATAATATTTTGTGTTTCGAAGAATCTTCTCTTTGTGTTTAATAGAACAATTAGGCCATTAAAGATGTAAGAAAACAAACTATTTGAATAACACTGCTAAACAATTTGTCCTAAATGACAATTGTGAAACATTGTAGGAACTGCTGAATGCATATTTCTTTCTTTTCACTTGCATATGAAACATTCACTAAAGTAAGTATCAATACATTTCAAATGATTGAGATATTAGAGTATGCTCTTAGATCAAAATGATATTAAATCAAAAACAATTAACAGTACTATATCTAAAACAATTCCAAACATTTGGAAATAAAATATTTCTAAATAATCTATGATTCAAAAGACAAGAAAAACTTTTTTTAGATGTTTGAACTAAATGATAATGAAAACAAACCAAAATCTGTGAGATGCAGGTAAGGTAGTGCATAAGAGAAATTTTATAGCTTCAAATGCCTGTGTTAACAAAGAATAAATGTGTAAAAATTGATGACTTAGTGTCCCTGCTTAAGAAATTCAAAGAAGAGAAAGTTAATATCAAGCTAAGTAGAATAAAGAGAATAGTAAAACTGAGTGTAAATAAATGGAATTTTAAAAAGAAAAATAATAACCTTCTTTTACTTTTGTTAAAAATAAAAATTGGCAATTTAAAAAAGATAAATAAAATTAATAAAACCTAGCAACATTAAACAGACATTAAAGAACAGAAATAACCAGTATCAGGAATGAAAGAGTAGACATCACTATAGATCTATATCTATTAAAAGGATAATAGCTAATGTATGACCTACTTTAAAATAATAAAATCAAAAGTTAGATAGAATAAACAAATGCACTGAAACAGAAAACTAAACAAAACTGATCCAATAAACTATAAAATATAAATAGTCTTTTATATATTATAGAAGACCTAGAAGGCTTCCCTACTGAAGTTTATTCAATATTTGGGGGAAAAAACTATCAGTATTAAATTCTTTTAGAAAATAGAGTAGGAAAAAATACTAGTCAGCTGGTTTTCTGAGACTAGGATTACACTAAAATCAAATTGCTGGATGTTCAAAATTCAAAAATGATTTATACCTAGTTTATTATTCACACAAATATTAGTTCAAGGTGGAACACATATGTAATTATAAAGGCTAGAAATGTAAAGCTTCTAAAAGGAAAACAATTTTTTAAAATTGTTTGAATCTTGGATAGAGTGATTCCTTAGAGCAATAGCAAAAAATGCTGTCAAATAAAGCATAGGTGAAGAGATTTTCATCAAACTAAAATCTGTGACTCATTAAGCAAAAAAAAATATTATTCAGAAATTAAATAGTTAAACCAAGCACAGAAGAACAAATTTGCAGCATATACATCTATTTATATTTTAAAATATATAAATTAAGTTATAAAGAGAACTCAATTTATTGTCAGCTAAATTTAGAAACTAAGAAGGACTGGACAGTTTGAATATAGTGGCATTAGTATCTTTCTTCATGATACTCAATTTTAATTATAGTTTTGTTTTATTTTGTATTTTTCTCCTGCAGTTATCCAGAGCTCTTTTGCTTTCTAACCATATCTTCCAAGTGAGAAAGGAAATGATACATTTTCAGTGCTTTATTTTCAAAATTAGTGGTCCTTCTTTTCTGTATTCTTTCAGAGTTTTCAAAGTTTCATATTCCTTTGATTTATTGATTTCTATTAGACTGTGACTTTTCCAAGATGATATCTTCATTGAAAAAGTAGTTTCTAGGCAGGATGGAAATAACAATTGTAGAGCACATACTTAACCTGCATAAGGTCCTGGGTTCAATCCCCAGTGCCTCTATTAAAAAACATTTCCTGATTATAGGTTGAAGTATTTATTATTGTTATATGTAAAAATTCAGGCATTAATGGGCAATAGGGAAAGACAAAGGAGAAAGAATGATCACTACTCACATACTGTTGTTAAACTTCCCTGAATCAACTCCTGCTTTAGGAATTTTAGGATCCCTTTTCATAAGCAAATCTCCTGGAAAAAGTCAAAATTAATTTTGTCCCTTAGCAAAATATTGTTTCTTCTTGGTAACCCTTATTTTCCCTAGAATGATTAGCAGTGAGATTTCAGGATTTGGGCTGTGTTTGACACATGTAAACTTATTGAAAGGTATAAATTGCATATACTATTGTGATTTCCTCATTTTATGATACTGACGTTATCTGGTTCTTGCACAGGTGACTCTCCACTATTTCAACTTTTGTAGTCTTAAATTATCCCATGTTGCAAAGCTTCATAATAAAATGTACCATTTCCAAATATTTTGATATTATTTTACTTAATACAGTATTTCATAATTTTTGTGGCTCACCTACTTTTGTGACATGCCAATCTCAATGGCTTCTCTATTAGTCTCATTTCCACTTATAAAGGTTTTGACATTGTCTACAGTGGGTAGAAATTATATGAGTTATCAATATTGGAATGGTAACTAAGAAGCAATATAGGGAAGCAAACTCTGATTTCTCATTCTGACTTTAGCAATAAGTAGCCAGGTTGTATTTATAATTACACTTTTATTTCATCACTTTTAAAATAGAGAAATAACTTGTTATATAACACATATTCATGTAAGAATAGACTGGAACAACAAAGTATAGGAAGTTTTTCTCAAAAGCTTCAAAACATTTTAAAACTGGACATTGATTTCACTTGATTAACCTGCTATTTTAATTGGCTTAGTAGTTTTAATTAACAGTAAAAGTATCTCAGTTTTTTGAATTCCAATATTTCTATAAGCAAAAATCAAAATATTAGTTATTGCATTGATTTTTTTTGCAACTATTGGTTTACACATATGTAAAGTTTTGCAGGATGTTGCACTTATGTGTCTCTTCAACATCTTGTTTAATCAAATATAGTAACTTAATTTGTGAATGTAGTTGAAATTATGGAATAGAAATTAGAGAAAACCATTGTATTAACCTTCAAGGATGTGACTTATTAGATATTCTGAAATGATTGAATTTATCTTTATTTTTAGTGCATTATTAATCTTATATGACAATCAATATTTTATCAGAAAATTGGGACTCAACACATATGCTTTGAGGAAGATAATCTAATAATTAGATAGTAATAATATGTATTTTTATCTACTAATGGAAATAATATGATTAAAAGGGCAAATGAAAGAGGAAACCAAGATGGTTGAGTAGGAGGACATGGAACTCACCTCCCTTCATGAACACATCAAAAATACATCTGTAAATGGAGCAATTATCACTGAATACCAACTGGGGACTGGCAGAACAACTCTTATACAACCAAGGCTGTAAGAAAAATCTACACAGAATCAGGTAGGAAGGGAAGGAAAGTGATCAGGTTGGGACCCGTGACCCTGGGAGGAACTCAGGGGAAAAAGAGATGACATGGGCAGATATCCTTCCTGGGAATGAGAGATTCAAGACCCCAACCCTGGGGTCCACCAGAAGGAAAATGAGCCCCTTTGGCTAGTTGGAGGGACAGTGGGGCTAATAGGACATCTAGAGGAAGCCCAGACTCTGCTCATGAGGAGCATGTGCATGCATGTTTGCTTCTGAAGCAGGAAGGAGAGAGCAGATTTAAAACTGCACCAGTGGCTATTGGCAAGTTACCTCTTGTGCATAGCCCTGGCTTAGCCAAGCAAACACTCCAGTATTGCTTGCTTTATACTGCATCTCCACCCTGGGGAGAGGGATTGGCTGGGAGATCTAGAAGCACTTTAAGCCTACCTGTGAGACACAGAGGTGACTGTGCAGGGTGGAGACAGCTTACACAGGCAGCACATGAGAAGCAGTCTAGTCTCAAACCCAAGGCAGACTGCCACAGCCTGCACCCTGATACATGCTTAGTGCTTGCACTAGCCCCTCCTGCTCCAGGACTGCTTCCCTCTAGGGTGAGAATGCCAGTGCTGGGAGAAGAAAGAATACATGCATAGAAGAAAGGATGTTTGCTCAGACCTGACCCTCAAGGAGTCTGCTCCAATAACTTGGGATCTTACCCTCTTGCACCCTAACAGGCAGTGATTGCTAATAAAAAGAAGGGGAACACCAGCTCACACCTGGCTCTCACTCTAGGTCCCCCATCTCTAGCCCCACCTCCCATCAATGCAATAGATGCCAGAACACCCTGAGAAAGGATACGACTTGTATTCACATCTATACAGATCTCCCACCAAAGCCACTGGGCACACATACTACACTGGAATAATCACATACAAAGACACCACTTCAAGACTGCAATAGGTAACTAGTTCACCTAACTTCATAGAGACAGAGAAAATTAAGCAAAATTAGAAGACAAAGAAATATGTCTCAGTTGAAAGAGTAAGAGAAAACCTCTGATAAAACAACTAATGAATCAAAAAACAAAGGATTTATCAGATAAAGAATTCAAAACATTTGGAATAAGAATACTAACTGAAATAGGGTAAAGAATAAATGAACATAGTGAGAATTCTAACAAAGAATTAGAAAATATAGAAATAGAAAGAGTCAGAACTGAAGAAAACAATAACTGAAATGAGAAACACACTGGAAGGAATGAATAGCAGGCTAGGTGATACAGAAAAATACATAAATGATCAAGAAGAAGAATGGAAATCACCTAATCAGAATAGCAAAAATAAAAACAAATTAAAAACAATTTAAGTGAGTTCTCACATTATAAGGGTCTCCAAAGGAGAAAAGAGAAAGTTAAAAATGAATATGATGAAATTATGGCTGAAAACTTTCCAAACCTGGAGAAGGAAATGGATATCCAGGTATTGGAAACACAGAGAGTCTCAAACAAGATAAACAGAAATAGACCCACACTAAGACATATCATATTTAAAATGGCAAAAGTTAAAGATAGAGATCTAAAAGCAGAAAGAGATAAAGAGTCACATAAAAGGGAAAACACATAAGGCACTCAGGTGATTTTTCTGCAGAATTTTTGGAGACCAGAAAAGAGTGATAAGATACATTCAATGCGCTGAAAGGGAAAAATCTGTAACCTAGGATACTCTATGTAGTAATATTATTATTTAAAATTGAAAGACAGAGAAAGAATTTCTCAGACAAATAAGAACTCAAAGAGTTAATCAAGACTAAACCTACCCTAAAATAAATGTTAAAGGGTCTTTTTTTAATGTGAGCAAAAAAAGTGCTGTAACAAGAAGAAATAAACTGTAGGAAAACAAAAAGCCCACTGATAAAGGCAAATACATGGTGAAAGCTGAGGATCAATCACTTCAATAAGCTAGATTAAAATATAAAAAGTTATAAAATAAATTGTAACTATAATAATCCATAAAGGGATAAACATGAAGATGTAAAATATAACATCAAAAATACAAAATGTAGGGTAGAGGAGTAAAAAATGTAGGTCCCTTAGAACACGTTTGAAATTAATTGACTACCTGTTTAAAACAAGTAGATACTGTTATAGTTCAACATATATGAACCACATGGTAACCACAAATTAAAAGTGTAAAATAGATAAACAAAAACTAGGGAGAAAGGAATGCAGGCATACCACTAAAGAGTGTCTTCAAACCATTAGAAAGTGAATAAAATGAAGAAAAAATAGAAAACTACAAAAGTGACTGAAAAGCAAATAATAAAATGGCAATAAGTGCATATTTATCAATAATTACTTTAAATGTAAATTGACTAAATGCTCCAATCAAAATACATAGGATTGCTGATTGAATAAAAAGAGCAAGACAAAACTATGCTGCTACATGATACTGACTTCAGAGCTAAAGACACACACAGACTAATATTGAAAGGATGGAAAAAGCTATTTCATGCAAATGTAAACAGCAAGAAAGCAGAGGTAGCAATACTCATATCAGACAAAATAGATTTTAAAACAAATCTATGAAAAAAAAAGGGCATGATACAGTAATAAAAGGACCAATACATGAAGAAAATATTACACTCATTAATACATATACACCCAATACAGGACCACTTATATACAAATGCAAATATTAACAAATATAAAAGGAAAAATTGACAAAATATAATAATAATAGGGGATGTTAACACCCCACTTACATCAATGGACAGATCTTCCAGACAGAAAGATTAGTAAGGCAAAAGTAGTCTTGAATGACACAATAGACCATGTAGAGTTAATAGATGTCTACAGAACATTCTATTCCAAAACAACAGAATACACATTCTTTCCCAGAGCACATGGAATGTTCTCCATGATAGAACACATACTAAGCTACAAACAAGTCTCAAATAATTTAAGAAAACAGAAATTATAACAAGTATTTTTTGCAGTTACAATGGTATAAAGCTAGAAAGCAACTACAGAAAGAAAAATGAAAAAGAAAACAGTAAGCCCACAAAGAAATCAAAAAGGAAATAATAAAATACCAAGAGAAAAGTAAAAGTGGAAGCATAACTTTCCAAAATCCATGAGATGCAGCAAAAGCATTACTAGAATGGAAGTTTGTGGTACAGGCTTACCCCAAGAAACAAGAAAAAAATCTAAGATAAACAACCTAATTTACCATCTAAAGGAATTAGAAAATTAGAAAAAGAATAGCAAATAAAGCCCAAAGTCAGTAGAAGGAAGGAAATAATAAAGATTATAAAGAAAATAAATATAAGAGAGACCAAAACTAAAACAAAAACAAAAATAATAGAACGTATCAATGAAATTAAGAGCTGGGTTTTTTTTTTTTTTTTGAAAAGATAAACAAAATTGATACAGTAAGTCAGGCTAATCAAAAAGAACAGAGAGAGAACTAAAATTAATAATATAAAAAATGAAAGAGTATAAACTATACCTGATATAATAGAGACACAAAAAATCATAAGAGAATACTATGAACAGTTATATCCCAACAAATTGGATGACTTAGAAGAAATGGACAAATATTTAGAAACATACAATCTGCTAATACTGTATCAGGAGGAGGCAGACAATCTGAACAGACTGATCATTAGTAATGAAATTGAATTTGTAATTAAAAAAAATAAACTCCCAGCAAACAAAAGTCTAGGATCTGACAGGTTCACAGGGTAATTGTATCAAACATATAAAGAAGAATTAATACCTATTCTTCTCAAACTATATAAAAAAATTGAAGAGGATGGAACACCCCCAAATTTATTCTATGAGGCCACCATTACCAAAACAAGATAAAGACACTACAAAACAAGAAAGTTACAAGTCAAAATCTTTAATGAATATAAATGCAAAAATCCTCAACAAAATATTAGCAAACCAAATACAACAATATATGAAGAGAATCATACACTATAATCAAGTGGGATTTATTCCAGGGATAGAAGGGTGATTCAATATTTGCTAATCAATCAATGTGATATGCCACATTAACAAAAGGATGAATAAAAATCATACAATCATCTCAACAGAAGCAGAAAATCATTTGACAAAATTCAAATCCCATTTATGATAAAAATTGTCATCAAAGTAGGTATAGAGGGAACATATCTCAACATGATAAAGGCCATTTATGACAAACCCACAGCTATTATAATAATCAACAATGAAAAGCTGAAAGTTGTTCCTTTAAAATCAAGAATAAGATAAGCATGCCCACTCTCACCATTTATATTTAACACAGTACTAGAAGTCCCAGCCATATTAATAAGAAAGAAAAAGAAATAAAAAGCATCAAAACTGGAAGACAAAGAATAAAACTGTCACTATTTGCAGATGACATAATTATACATGTATAAATATATGTATGTATAAAACCTGGAAGTCCCCACAAAAACTATTAGAACTAATAAATGAATTCGATAAAGCTGTAGGATGCAAGATTAATATACAGAAATCTGTTGCTTTTCTATACACTAATAATGGACTATCAAAAAATAAATAAATAAAACCAGTCTTGTTTAAAATTGCATCAAGAAGAATAAAATAACAGACTCATAGACATAGAATACAAACTTGTGGTTGCCAAGGGAGTGGAGGGTGGGAAGGGATAGATGGGATGTCAAAACTGTAGAATAGATAAACAAGATTATACTGTATAGCACAGGGAAATATACACAAGATCTTATGGTAGCTCACAGAGAAAAAATGTGACAATGAATATGTATATGTTCATGTATAACTGAAAATTGTGCTCTACACTGGAATTTGACACAACGTTGTAAAATGATTATAAATCAATAAAACATGTTAAAAAAAAAAGAATAAAATACCCAGGAATAAACTTAACCAAGGAAGTGGACAACCTATCCTCTGAAAACTATAAAACACTGATGAAGGAAACTGAAGATGATACAAAGGAATGGAAAGATATCACATCTTGGATTGGAAGAATTAATGTTGTCAAAATCTCCTTATTACCAAAAGCAATCTGCAGATATAATGCAATCCCTATTAAAATAACAATATTTTTCACAGAATTAGAACAAATATTCCCAATATTTACATGAACACCAAAAGACCTTGAATTGCAACCTTGAGAAGAAAGAACAAAGCAGGAGGTAGCACACTCCCTGATTTCAGACTACATTACAAAACCACAACAATCAAAACAGTATGATACTGGCACAAAACAGACACATAGATCAATGGAGCAGGATAGAGAGCTAAGAAATAAACCCACGCATAGATAGTTCATTAATCTAAGGCAAAAGAGGCATGAATATACAACAGAGAAAAGAGCCTCTTCACTGCTAATTGATAGTCTCTTCAATAAGTGGTATTGGGAAGACAGCCAAATGTAAAAAAAAAAAAAAAGAAAAAGAAAAACAGAAAAAAGAGATTATAACAGTCCCCCATACCCTATACAAAAATAAACTCAAAATGGATTAAAGGCCTTAATGTGAGACCTGAAACCATAAACTCCTAGAAGATAACATAGGGAGAACACTCTTTGATATGAATCATATCAGTATGTGTTTGGATCTTTCTCTAAAGGCGAAAGGAACAGAAGCAAAATAAACAAATGAGACATAGTTAAACTTAAAAGCTTTTGCACAGCAAAGGAAAACATGGGCAAAATGAAAAGCCAACCTACTGAATGGGAGAAAATATTTGCAAGTGATATGACTGATAAAGGGTTATCTAAAATATATAAACACCCCATACAACTCAATGTCAAATATATATTTAAAAAAAAAACGATTAAAAAGTGGACAAAAGAAATGAATAGGCATTTTTCCAAAGAAGGCATACAGGTGGCCAACAGGCACATGGAAGATTGTTCAACATAGCTAATCAACAGAGAAATGCAAATCAAAACTACAATATCACCTCACACTTGTCAGAATGGTTATCATCAAAACAACCACAAGTAATAAGTGTTCTTTAGGATGTAGAGGAAAGGGAACACTTGTACATTATTGGTGGGGAATATAAACTGGTACAGTCACTATGGAAAATAGTATGGAGATTTCTCAGGAAACTAAAAATAGGACCACCATATGATTCAGCAATTCTGCTCTTGGGTATATATCTGAAGACAACAAAAACAGTAATTCAAAATGATATATGCACCCCAATGTTTATAGCAGCATTATTTAGAATAGCCAAGCTATGGAAGAAAACTAAGTGTCCATCAACATATGAATGGATAAAGCAGATGTGGTATGCATGCGCACGCGCGCGCGCGCACACACACACACACACACACACACAATGGAGTATCACTCAGCCATAAAAAAGAAGGAAATTCTCCCCTTTGCAAAGAGTAGATGGACATAGAGAGTATTATGCTTAATGAAATAAGTCAGACAAAGACAAATTCTCTATGTTATCACTTATATGTAGAATCTAAAAAATAAACAAATGTATATAACAAAACAGAAACAGACTCAGATATAGAAAACAAACTAGTTGTTCCCAGTATGAAGAGGGAAGTGGGGAAGGGCAAGATAAGTAAAGGAAATGAAAAGGTACAAACTGCTAGGTACAAAATAAATAAGTTACAAGGATATAAAGTCCAGCATAGGAACCAGAGTCAATATTTTATATTAAATTTGGAGTATGTTCTATAAAAATTGGGAATCACTATTTGTACACCTGAAACTAACATAATATTGTAAATCAACTATACTTCAATTAAGAAAAAGCAAATGAAACACTCTTTCAATTTAGGCCAGAATTAACAGACTAGAGTCTTTGTTGTTTATATTAACATTAGAATGCTTTGAAATGTGATTGTAATCCAGTCAGTAAGGATTAATCAACTTTGTCTCCCCTATAGTCTAGCAGTGAACTTATCCTAAAGTCACTGCTCAGACTAACATTGTTCTAAGCCATATTATGTATTCTACAAGTGCATATGTAGGAACCTCACTCCTTGTTTCTCCATTATCACTGTCTTCCATCTTCTGGTCCAAGGTGAAAAGAGGAACCTCAGGATATCAGAACCTCAAGAGACATTATAATTTTCACAGCTCATACATAGGGAAATGTTGAAGTGATTCAGTTGTACATAATTCAGAACACTGGTGAACATTTTGAAGGCCAGCATATGTATCTCAGTTTCAAAGGTCAGCATGCTCATTGCTTTGCTTCTTCTAAAGACCTGAGGAAAAAAATAAATGAGATTTTTTTCTCATGTTTCCCATTTTTAAAATTCCTTCTACCAATATCGTATTACCCTATCCCCACTGCCTTTTAGAATTCAGACCTTGAAATTATTCACACTTAATGGCTTATAGTTGATAAAGTATGCCTTCTCCCAAGGGGTCTTTGAATTTTAATAGGGATCAAAGCCTAGAGATAAAAGGATTAACCTCAAAAATAAAAACTCCTTTGGATTTTTCTGAATTCTGAACACTGTTTATCCACTCTGCCTGTGCATAAAGGTGACCTAGGATATTGAAATTTGATGATACTCTTTAGCTTATTCCACTGCTATTAAGCAAAAACTGTGACAATCTCTTATTTTAATGGTGTGAAGTGGTTGTATACAATGAAAGATTTTGTCTTTTACGTAGGCATCTTTTAGGAACTCCAGATTTATTGTGGGGATTCTATAAATAATACCTGTATAAATAAATGTTTTAAATCCTTTTTATAGTATCTAAATATAACCTGATTTTATGTGCAAATGATGTATTACAGAGATGAAAAAGGTACATCCTTTGATTTTGGCTGCATTTTGTAAAGTCTACTTTAAGTAGATTAGAACATTTACTTAAGATTCCAATGATTTAAACTTCAAAATTATATAAACAATCATGCAAATCTTGTTATGAAATTGTAAAAAAAAGATAAATTGAAGAATTACTTGTCATAGTCACTTTATAATCAAGAGTTTAGAAATAAACCTACCTCAACATTTCTAAGGGTCTTTAGACAGAATTCATGGATTTTATCACATAATATCTGCACACAAAGTCACAACTCTATGCACACAACACAAAGTTAGGTGAACTATAGTAATTATTTGTTAATATATGTTGGTGAGTATACCTAAGGTTTAAACGTTTTTGCTGCAAAGTGCACCACAAGTTACAAAAAATAAACACATATTTGTTTTACCTCCTTAGTTACTCAGATTGCTTTCTATGCTGACCACATTAAACAGATATCCTCCTTTATATATGTACAGAAAGTAAACATTCGTAGTTATTGTACAATTTGAAGCTTATTTGGGGAAAATTAGCTTATTGAGAGCCTTTTGTAAAACTCAAAGTAGTCACTAGCAATTTCACATGCAGCAATATAAGACTTCTTTCAAGTAAAAGAAGAAAAAGTGCAGGAAAAGACAACAGGAAGAGATTTAAGGTAGTCAGGTGGGTGGGTGAAATGGGAAGAGTTTTGGCCATTTAAATATTGAAGAATGTGAAAATGAAGCAGAATTACAAAGTTGACAGCATAGCAGACACTTGAAAAACTGTTATGTGAAGTTTGATTATTACTGTGCTTAATATACTTACTCTATTTTTCCAGCTGTTTCCATCCTCTTTTTTTCTTCTCTAGTTAACAAATAGTTATCCATTCATTTATAGAACATGTAGAATTTTCCTTCTTAACTGTTATTTTTCTTTCTCTGGGACATTCTTGCAAATGTTTACAGTTAAAACTAGCTCAACCATATAAACTATAGGTTTCACAGGTAATTTAATCTTCACCCTTAATTATATAGTCTTTAATATGTGTACGTATCTAGCAACGATAGTCTGGGAAAAAGAGCAAGCTGTTCTCCCAACTATATTTACCTATGACATACTTTTTTTTGTTTTTTTATTTTCCTCTAGTTTAATTTTATTTTTAAATTTTTATTTATGTATTTACTTTTTATTGAAGTATAATCAGTTTACAATTTTGTGTCAGTTTCTGGTGTACAGCATCAGAGTTCAGTCATACATTTATATACAACATACACTTTTTCTTAATATGAAAAGAGATTTTTATGATTTAGTAAAATTGATCCAGGCACTTCAGCTTGCAGAAATATACTAGAAGATAACTTTTTCCCTACAACTTTTCACTTTCTAATGCTACCCTATTTTTTTTCAGGAATCTCTTGATCCTATCACTAGCAGACATCTGCTATCACATGATGGTGGGTTAGCTATTTCCCTTGGAAATCAGGTTCAATAGTTTTATTCTCTTTCTCTCTTCAAATACTGTTTTGCAAGTGTTTGAACAAAAGCTATGTGAGTATCTTATCACCATGCCTTTCTGTTTTATAATATTTCATATAAAGAGCTAGGGGTAGCTCCAGAAAGAAGGTACACATTTTGAAGGATATGAAGTAAGTAGAGAATGAATAACTCATTAAAAGAATATTGAAAAATATGTCTAAAACCTTGCTAGGGCTTACACATACTGTGTTGCTGAATCATCTGAAAGCCTCATGTGTATTAAAGTATTGCTATTTTTTATTTTAAGGAATAGAAATTGAGTATTAGAGTTGAAATATCTTTAAAAATGATAGTCTTTCAGGTAAATATTAATAACAATTATAGACCAGATATACATAGCTGAAGTGATTACGGATGTGGACTGAAAACACTGAACAACATTATTTTAAAAACAAATGTAAAAGTTGGCATCCCAGAATATTTTTAAAAGGTATTCTTAAGCTACATGTCAAAACAATTTAAAAAGTATTGCCTACATGATTAAGGACATCTCTTTGTTTTGGGGGAAAAAATCAGGTAAAAGGGCAATCTTACCATAATGTATTTCTCAGGCAATTAATCACAGTAAAAACTTGAAAAGTGTGAGTTTTATGGACGGGAGGAATGTTAAGTTATGTTCTCTCAGCCAAGATTAGAATTTCATGTCTCTCTATAAACATTACTTAATTCATAATAAGACATTTCTGAAAATGCCAGTCAAGAAAGGAAAGTTGTATTCACTTTTAAACTAAAAATAACTCCATTATCGCTCACTCTCTCCTCTCTAAATCTTGCTCTGAGTGTCCATAGTAATTTTTTTTCCTTTTGGTTAGTTTTTAATGTGGGCAATTGTACTTTAGTTCTGATGAAATGTCATTCTCTGTCTACCTAGAAATAAGATGGTCCTTGACATTGGGAGTTTGTCATTGATTAAATTGTCATAGTCTATTTGAAACCTAAATGCTGCCTTTGGTCATTGTTCTTTTTCTTCTTTAGAAAGTGAACTTTGTGAATAATTGCATGCCCTAGATGTGTCAAAATGAAGAGAAAGCAGCATTCCTAACTATGAACATTTTATAAACTATTTGTCTCTGCTGTCTTAAGCAGCTTTACAAAAATGAAATATTTCAAAATTGTATTGCAGAGTCAAATACTTAGTCTTAGGTGTAAAATAAATTCAACATAGAATTATAGGATTTATTGATATTCTTCACTTTCCCACCAATATAAATTTATTAAAGTTATTATATTACTCTCCTAAGAAAAATTGTAAAACATCTGGGGCTTTAAATACATGTAAAAGTGACAGATTCCAAAATGTAAAGACATTTTAAAATGTATTCATTATATTCTCTTTTGGACTCATTAGGGAATTTTAAGTGTCTTGTCATGTAAAAGGATGAGTAATAGTTTCTCAAGTTGCTTTTAAAAATATCACTATCACTTTTGACTTAAATTGACTAATTTACATTAGGTCAGGTATGTAAGAATTGTTACACATATAATATGTATGCATACTTATTTGTATATTACTATGTTTTATAAGAAAGTAAGTTTTATTTTACTACCTACATTTAGAAGTATAAACCGCTTTCCAACTTTAATCTTTGAAGACATTTTAAATTGTATTTCCTCAATAAGCATATTTAAGGCTATACAAAGTAAATATATAAATAAGACATATATATACAAGAAGTAATATTCACAGTACAAGATGCAAGGGAGTTTGAAATCTAAAGAAGAAATAGTTCAACATGGAGCAGAAGGAGAATTAACGGAGATATTGGAATTTAGCTCTAAATGATGTATCTCATATGAGGTATATAGAAGGGAAAAAAGAATAAAATAATTTGAAGCTGGGGTACTAACACACTGAATGACATGAAGGAGAAAACAAATATGTTCCACTATTGGTAAGAAAATAAAATAGTGAGTTAATTTAAAAAAAAAAGGTAGGGGAGAAATTTACCAAAAGATCTTAGAAGTTTGGCTTGGGAGGGATGTGTGTGTGTGTGTCTGTGTGTCTGTGTCTGTTCTTTTAACATGGATTACTGTAAAACACTCTGGGTTCTTGTATGAGAGTAAAAATAATGAAAAATGTCTTTTAAAATGTAATCTGGCAGTGGTGGATTGTAGAATGAATCTGGAGACAGTGAACTAGATAGAAAATATTTACAGTTATTTAAGAGTGAGTTAAGGGATTACAGTGAGGGCTATGGGAAAAGAAATATAAAGGATAAGCCTAAGAGAGATTGTGAAGGAAATACTAAAAGCAAACAAAGCAAAAGGAGACAAAAATAAAGAATATTGATTTAAAGAGGATGCCAAGATTTCTAGTCTTGGACATATCAATAAATGAAACAAAAAAAATCTGTAAAGAGAAACACATTTAAGGAAGAAAGGTGATTTTTTAAAATCTGGCATGACTGAGGTAAACGTCCAATATCTAAATCATGATAAATTTCAAGGTGTTAGGTTACGGTCTTGCATGTAAAAGATAAAAACTGAACAAGTGGGTTTTAACGTAAATATAGTAGATGGACTGATAAGCATGGATAAATTCATTGAGGTTAAGAAAGTAGAAATATAAGAATGAAAGCTATAGGAATAAGAGATAAGTTAGCATTGATAGAACTAACTGAGAAAAAGAGAGAGTTCCAGAAGAGGATTCAAAGATTTAGAATTGTAAAGGGGTGCTGAAGCTAGGGACAAAATAATTCATGCAATTTTTTAAAATTAAATATTAGAAAACTATTGAGCTACACAAATCTTTTCTGCAACTTTATTACAGCCAGGAGATATAAAATAACCACATTCTGTAGGTAACTGATAGATATCTAATTATAATCTTAAGCGGAAGCCGCTTAGATACGTAAACATCCCACAATGGGATCATACTTCCCTCCCCTAGTATGTATATCACATTTACTTAGCATTCAACTATGTGTCTACCACATGTCAGGAACTGTGCAGGTACAAACATCACAAGGTGAACTAGGAAATCAAGGACCCCACTCCCCTGCTTACACTTTTGCAAGAAATAGACAATAAGCAAATAAAACAATAAATGCTATTATTAGAGACTGGAGCAAATGTTATGAAGGAATAACAAAAATCCAAGTGATGGGATAAAGACTGAGTGAATGAAGACCACTTTAAATAAGGAACTATAGAATTACCTCCAGAATGTGACATTTTTGCTGAGATCTGAGGAACCCAAAAAGTTAGGCTTTGAAAAAATAACTTTACAGTTTCTAGATGTAAGTCATGAAGACACCTCTTCTCTTGAAGAGTTTGCGTTTAGGCAACTCAAAGGAGACCACTGTGTCTAGATGAGTGTAGTGTGTAGGAAATAAAATAATAAGAGTTTGCAGAGGTGAGAAACAGCCATATTGCTTCTGACTATGTAGCGGTGATTAAACACTGCATTTTCATGTGAGGGCAGTGGGAATACACTGAGTAGTTAAAATAAAAAGAGGACATTTTTTTTTTTTCTAAAGATCACTCTGGCTTAAGTGTAGAGTTTTAATTGAATATTACAAGAATGCAAGCAGGAGATCAGTTGCAAGTGGCTTGTGGGCGCTCTTAGGGCAGCTTGAGATAAAAGACATCAATGGAAATTCAAAATATACCTTGATTGGCTATCAGGGATCATATTGGGGGTGAGGAAAAGGACAGAAATGAACTCTGAGAATGTTGTGACTTGTTTATAAAGCATAATATAAATTACAGAAGAGTGAGTCTGCAATTATGTATCTTATATGTGTATCTATCAACTTTTAGGTACACACACATTATGTATTTTGTGATTTATGACTCTAAAGAAGCCCGTATTCTGAGTGTTTTCTAAATTTGTTTTTAAAATAAGTAAACATTCATATTTATTACAGCCTTGTGATATTTCTTACCACCCTGTAAACATGGTCTGCTTAACCCAACCAAATGAGGCGTTTCTACTCTCACGAGATTGTTTTCTGAGCAGAGATGACCTTGAAACAAGTTTTCCCTTGTGGAATTTACCAGAGAGATAGGGAAAAACACAATAACAACAACAAATATTCTTGAGACTAGTCTCCCAATCTGTCTTTGTGTTATTTTATCTAAGTTTTTGAATTTCCCTGGTAGAAAAATAAAGGGATGAATGCATGTTGTGAATTTAACCCTCCATCATCTTGAGAGCACGAGAGTCCTTTCCAGTGATGTATGTGTAGAGACGCGTGTCTGCTTTATGCAGATTTGTGCTTATTGGGGGGACCGAGGAGTGAGAGTGTGAGTGTGTTAAGGTTATAAAGGGCTCTTAATACACTTTCATTTCCTTAATCAGAAGGAGCTGAGACTTACTCTGTGAATAATTGGTTTACATTATTGTTGTAATCACCCTATCACCCTTATCTTTGATAAACATTTGCATTCTAGGAGGAAAAGTCTTGAAACAAACATGTAATTGTCACCACTTAACCTAATATATGAGACTTATAGTAGGTACACAAAGCTATTTTGGTGAATAAATGACTAGAAGACATTGAAATATCTGAGGCAAATTTCTGGTGCATTGTTAAGTGGAAAAAGTAGGTTTGAACTATGTAATGCATAATATCCATTTGATTAAAATTATGCATAGAAAGTAAAGCATATCCTCAGAAATATAAATTAAAAATATAATTATGAAAACTATACTAAACCTAGTTGTAAATCATTCTTACATCATCCTTCATTTAGTATTTTATGTGTTTCTCCTCCTTATCTCAAGTGTTTATAACATTCACCCTAGCTCTCAATATTCCACACTACAACTCCTTCCTGCTGGGGAAAAAAAAACATCTTCCTATAAACCAAATTGTGAAAGATTCTGAAGACTTTAGAGGCTGATGCCAAAAACTGATCATTTAGATTAAAAGAGAAAAGGCAGCCAAGTAATAAAATTTTCTTGAGTTATCAGATAATGCTAGCAAAAGGTCACTCAGTCTAATTCAACTATGATCTATATAATCTAATTATGCTCATTTCTAAAGTAAATGTGTTATTTGCACTGCATTGGTATGCAGATTACAAAGTGTTATTATAGGATTATAAATGGAATTCTGGTTAGCACTTTCTATGAAAAAGACCTGCAAATACTATTTAGCTTCACTTTTATGCAGCTAGGATTTAGTGCACACTAAAAGGCTTAGCCAGTACAATATTGGAGTTCCAGATAGTGAAGTCAGCTAACTGAGTCCCGATGCTAAGTGAGGCTGTGCGAGTGAAGCTTCAGGCTCATCTCTTCATTCATTACCTTGTCTTTCATCCATCAGAAATGTGAAGTTAATAAACTGCATGTTCCAATCCTCTGACAATTAAGGTAACTTTTGTTTTAACTGATTAGAATGAGAAATATTTTATGGGAATCAAATTACTAAGAGCCATTTTTTTTTTTTGAGATCTGGTACATAGACATTCATATCGTATTTATCCACGAAGCTAGGAGTCAAGTGCCTTTGCTTACTTTAAGGAATTGTATAAAACACATTCTGGGGACTCTGGCAGGTTTAATAATATTGGTCTCTGCAGTTGGTACTATTGTGGTTTAGCAGCTGCATTAGCAATGATACTTTAAAATGATTTTCAAGTAATTCGTTACTTCCCCTTCTCATGCATTAAATTTAATATAGCTTGCAGGTTCTAATTCATCTTCACGCATACTAATAAATTGTGCACTACAAATAAATTCTGCATTAGTTTTAAAGCAATTTCACTTCATCCATATATCAAATATGAAGTTGCTGGTTGGTTTAGCTAGCTGTGAATAAGTGTAGAATCTTATCTATGGACTTAGGTGATCAATGACTATAATAACCCATTTTTGTGCAGATGACATATTCCTTTTAATATTTTTTTTAAAAGAAAGACTATATATGAACTTTCTAAGGTGGTAAAAACTCTGGAGGACAGCATTCTAGAATATGAGTGAACCCAATGAAAACATCTTAAAATTCATATATCATACTACAATTATTCTCCCCTTTTATATCTGGGCTTTATAACTAGAACTGCAGAGGAGAGAAAATCTTCTGTCCTCTGCCCTCTTGGATTCTTCTATCAAATTGGTTTAATGCTGGCACTCTTTGCAGAAGCTGAGTGACAGTTTCTTAAGCAGATTTCACAGCTAAGAAAAGGAAGGGGACGGATTTTTTCTGGTCAAGTTGGTGGAGTGGCAGGCCCACGAGTTCACCTCTCCTCACAACTACAGTGAAAACACAACTGACTGCTAGACAACCATTGAAAAAATACTAGAACTTAGTAAAGATCATCTTCTACTAGAAACATAAAGAGGGAACCACGGCAGGATGGTAGGAGGGGTGTGCTCATGATATATTTGGGCTCCATATCCCCTGGGTGGGCAACACAACACACAAGCTGAAGAATAATTAAATCACAGAGTCCCTCCCACAGAAGTGGGAGTCCTAAGCCCCACGTGAGGCTTCCCAGTCTGGGGTTCTGGCATTGGGAGGTGGAGGAGACCTCCGGACATCTGGTTTTGAAGGCCAGGGGGGCCTAACTCTGGGATCCCCACAGGACTGGGGGAAATAAAGACCTCAATCTCTTGGGAAGCATACATAGTATCTTGAGTGCACCAGGTCCAAAGGCAGAGGCAGTTATTTCATAGGAACCTGTGCCAAGCCTGCCTGATGGTTGGAGGGTCTCCTTGGGATGTAGAGGATGGCTGTCTCTCACCCAGGGAACATAAAAGCTGGTGGCCAATATTCCAGGAGTGTTCATCTACATGAACTTTTCTGGAGGTTGGCATCTTAATTGGACCATTAACACCAAGACCTAGCCCCACTCAACAGCCTGTAGGGAAGCCTGAGGCCAAACAACATACAGGATGGGAGCACAGCCTCACCCATCAGCAGACTTCTTAAGCCACAAAGGCCTCTAGACACAGTCCTACCCACCAGAGGTCCAAGACCAAGCTTCACCCAGCAGTGGGCAGGCACTGGCTCCTCCTGCCAGGAATCCTGCATAAGCCTCTAGTCCAGCCTCACCCACCAGGGGCAGATAACCAGAAAAAAAGAAGACAATAATCCCAAAGCCTGTGGAAGGAATCCACAAACACATAGAAAGATAGATGATATGAGGAGGCAAAGGAATATCTCCCAGAACAAGGCTCAAGATAAAATTCCAGAAGAAGAAATAAGTGATGAGGAGATAAGCAAGTTATCTGAGAAAGAGTTTAAAGTAATGGTGGCCAAGATGTTCAGAGAACTCAAGAGGAGTATAGATGCACAGAGTGAAGTTTTTAGCAAGGAGTTGGAAAATATAAAGAATACTCAAACAGAGTTGAAGAATAAAATCACTGAAATGAATAACACACTGGAAGGAACCAAGAATAGACTACATGAGGCAGAAGAATGGATCAGTGAGCTAGAAGACAGATTAGTGGAAATCACTACTGCAGAACAGAAAAAAGAAAAAAAAAAAGAATAAAATGAAATGAGGGTAGTTTAAGAGAAATCTGGGACAACATGGAGTGCACTAATATTTGCATTTTAGGGGTCCCTGTAAGAGAAGAGAGAGAGAAAGGACCTGAGAAAAAAATTTGGAGAGATAATAACCAAAAACTTTTCCAACTTGGAAAAGGAAACAGTCACTCACGTCCAGAAATGCTGAGAGTTCCACAGAGGATCAGTCCAAAGAGGAGCACACTAAGGCACATAGTAATCAAATTGACAAAAATTAAGGATGAGGAGAAAATATTAAAATTAGCAGGAGAAAAATAACAAATAAAATATAAGGGAACTCCCGTAAGGTTATCGGTTGATTTTTCAGCAGAAACTCTACAGGCCAGAAGGGAGTGGTAAGATAAATTTAAAGTGATGAAAGGGAAAAGCTTACAATCAAGAATGTGCTATCCAGCAAGGCTCTCATTCAGATTGGATGGAGAAATCAAAAGCTTCACAGATAAACAAAAGCTCATAGCATTCAGAACCATCAAACTAACTTTACAACAAATTTTAAAAGAACTTTTCTAGTCATCAAACTATAGCAAAAGAGAAAAAAAGAAGAGAGAGAAAAAAATAATTTACAAAAGATCGCTTTGGCAGTTTGGGGTCTTTTGTGGTTCCATTTTGTAATTGTTCTAGTTGTGTTAAAAATGTTGCAAGTACTTTGGCACAAGTTGCATTGGATCTGTAGATTTCTTTGGGTAGTACAGCCATTTTGATAATGTTGATTCTTCTAATCGAAGAGCACAAGATATCTTTCCATTTGTTTATATCATCTTCAATTTATTTCATCAGTGTTTTACAGTTTTCAGAGTTTAGGCAACCTCTTTGGTTAAGTATATTTCTAGGTATTTTGTTCTTTTTGATGCAATGGGAATGTTTTTGCCAGTTATAAAATTCTGGTTTTTGAAGTGGAAAAAAAAATGAAGGGCTTCGAATAGCAAAATATCCATCTTTCTTATGGATGAATGTATTCCATTACTATATATGCTGCATTTCTTTATCCATTCATCTGTTGATGTGCACTTATGATGCTTTCATATCTTGGCAATTATAAATAATGCTACTGTTAATAGCAGGGTATATGTATCTTTTTAAATTAATTCTTATTTTGTGGTTGGCTTTATTCCTTTGATTTCTATGTAAGTTTAAAAAGCTAAAGCTCTAGATGTTCTTAGAACAATGGATAGTGCATATACATAAATTTAAAAATATATGTGCAGTATATTGTGTATGTGTATTTATATCCAATACATTGTATATGTGCAGTCAAATTGTAACAATTCTAGCTAATAAAACTAAAAAATGAAAAAAAAAGAAGATGAAGGGCAGATTGTGGCACTAATGTTGCTTGGGAGAGGACTAGAAAGCACCTAAATGCATACAAGAACATTACAATATGTTTATATTGTGCTTTTTTATACAGAAAGCACTTTTATATTTATCATTCTATTTGAATTTTAGAACCACATTTTTTATTGAGATATAATTGATAGGTAAGATTATATAATTTAAGGTTCACAGTGTGTTGATTTGGTACATTTATACATTTCAATATGATAAGCACTGTAGCATTAGCTTACACCTCCATCAGGTCATATAATTATAATTTCTTTTTTGACCTGAGAACATTTAAGATCTGATATCTTAAAAACTTTCAAGTGTATAATACAGTTTTGTTAACTGTAATCCCAATGCTTTGCATTCGATCTCCAGGATTATTCATGTTCTAACTAGAAGTTTGTACCCTTTGACCACCTCTCCACATGTTCTATCCTCCGGCTCCTGGGAATTATCATTCTACTCTGTGTTTCTACAAGTTCAGAGTTTTTAGATTCTGCATGTAAGTGATATCATACAATATTTGTCTTCATCTGTCTGAATTGTCTCATTCAGCATAGTGCCCTCATCCATGTCACAAATGGCAGGATTTTTTTCTCCCTCATGGCTGAACAATATTCTGTTGTACATTTATACCACATCTTCTTTATCCATTCATCCACTGACAAACACTTAAGCTGTTCCCATATTTTGGCTATTGTGAATAATGCTGCCATAATCATGAAAGTGCAGACATATCTTTGGTATCTTGTTTCTATTTTCTTTGGACATTAACACACCCAGAAGTGGGATTGCTGGATCATATGGTAGTTTTATTTTTAATTTTTTGAGGAACTTCCAGATGGAATAATAATCTTCATCTTACATAAAAGGTAATCTAAAATTGTTGTTTTTTAATGTCATATGAATTCCGTGTTGAAACTTACAATCAAATTTAAGTTGTCTGATTTAAAAAAAAACCTTTTTTTGTCATTCTATCTCACTTTATCTTGTGCATCTGTCTATTCCCCAGAGAAGTCTGCTCTACTCTAGTCCCCAGAGAGGTCTGCAGGAGAAAGATTTTAGTTGTAGTTGTTTTAACTGGAAGTTGAGGAGAGAAGCTCTCATAGAGCCGGGCTGCTCAAAATGTGGCATGTGAAACAGCAACATTGTCATCACCTGGGAGCTTGTTAGAAATACAGCACACGGCTCACCCCAGGTCTACTGAATCCAATTCTCCCTTTCAGCAAGGTCCCTGGTTATTCATAAGCAGCTTGAAGTTTGAGAAACTTCAAACTTTCAAAGGAAACAAAAATCAGTTGTAGGAAAAAGGCCTTTGGAGAAAGATACAAAAGAAATTCAGTAAGATAGAAGCAAATTTCAGCAAGATTGAAAAAAGTGAACCAGCACTCAAGTGAAAGACTTTTTTTCCCACACACACAATTTTTGAAGTTCCCTAATATTTATGATATCTCTTCCACCCATTCATTTTTAGCAGTATTTTTGCTCTAGGTGTCTGGAAAGGACATAAGTGATGTGTCTAAAGAAGTTTATGAATTGTGAGAAACTGACTAGAAAATGAAAATTTGAACAATAGAAATTGTGCTTATTATGAAATCTGTGTAGCAGAAGTCAGACTGCTTCAATAGTTTTAAGATTATGACAAGCAAACATATAATGATGCCAAATATTTCCTCCAATCTGTTTCCTGCCTATAAGGAAATAAAATATAAGGAAGTGACTACTTCAATGTATAGTTATGTCAAAATTTCTTAGCTGATTAAACTAAATGGAATTTATTTCATAATTGATGCATAATCACTTTAAGGTAGCCCCTTTGTTGTTCTTATAAACACATCAACCAATAATTTTCCACTGTTGCTGAAGATAAGTACCAGGAATTTTGCTGTCCTAATTGTTACTCTTAGTCTCTAATTTATGTGCATGGGATGCAGGTCCAATCAGTAAACCTTACAAAATTGTAACTAAGCAGGCAACTTGCAAAGATATGGCAAAAAGTATGTGATTAGACTGTGAACATGAAATGTATTATGTTTGTTGATATGATTAACTATGTTACTCTGCTAACAGAATCAGTGTTGAGGCCCATGGAACTTTTTAGTTGACCCTAAGGAAGAGCCATTTTATTTGCAATTAAACTGATCAATATTAGAGTGAGATGGATAGTTAGATAGATTTTATCCTTTGTGTGTTCTTACATGTTACCTCATGTTACATGAATTGATATACCTTGAATTCTGGCCTACCTTATCCACTCTTTTTTTTTTTTTTCTTTTTTGTAATTGAATGTTAGTTTGATTTTGAATTTAAGTCTGAGCTTTGCATTTTTTTACTGACCTCTAGAATATTCACAACACTGCTTAAACAAAATCATCAGCCTATTCTTATTCATATAATGCTGCCTGATTTAACTTGAACTATATATCTTGAAACCCTATTGTTCCATGGAACAATAGATAGTGTGTAACTATTAATAATAATTACAAATTATCACTCTGAAATATATTTTCAGAGGCCTACCCATTCTGTTTTGTGAAAATGTTATCCAAACTTTTGTATTTCCTTAATTCAATAAACCAAAGGGGAAAAAAAATTACAGCTTTTAAAATTTGCCACTTTTCAAGGAAAATATTTTTAGTAATATTGTTAGCTGAAAAGTACATATTATTGTATGTTTGGGCAGGAAAATTTTTTTAGATACATTTGAAAACTTAGAGGCAAACTTGTTACATATGGAATCACAAAGCTTGAATATCTCAAGGAGAACCTGTTTAAATCCCCCTTTCACAGATGCAGAGACCTGCATTTCAGTTAAAATAACAAATTTGTAGCAGTGCAGAAACTGGAATTCTTGTATAGTCATCTCTTAAGCCAGTGGAGCAGTATTTCTCAAAATTGAATGTACACATTGGATCCTATGGACATCTTAGAAATTTGAGGAGGACTCCAGCAAGCTCCCAGGAGATGCTGACGTAGCGTGATTGCCGATTGCAATTTGAATAGCCAGGCACTTGACAGCATGCCCAATTTCTTGAGTAATGAGACAAAGTGATGAGTGTGCTGTCTTCCCTTTTGAATCTTTACAGTCATTCCTAGTGACACGTCATATTTTGCTATTTTTACCATCAGCTGCCTTCCTTTCCTGGGTCTTTTTCAACCTTTACCACTATAAATCTTGTGAAGCTGAATCTGTATTTTCTCCTCTTTAGGTTTATACTACCTGACTTTTGCCTTTGAACCTGTCAAGCACTGCAAATGCACCTCTTTCAGGCTTTTTCATGGACTGTTTCTCTTCAGGAGGAGCCCAGTAGCTCTACATTAAGGCAGTTTTGCTATTTGGCTCTTCCTCATACTGTGATTACTAGGCTTATGCTTATTATCATTTTTAAAACATACTATTAACATTTTCCTTTCTACCTGACATGATCCATTCTTCACTTGTATTAACTGAGCTCTGTCTGTCTGTTATAGGTTGAATTTTGTCTTTCCGAGAGATAAATGTTGAAGTCCTAGCCCCCATTACCCCAGAGTGTGACTCTATTTGGCCAAGGGTAGATGTAATTACTTAAGATGACATCATACTTGAGTAGGATGGACCCTTAATCCAACATGACTAGAGGCCTTATAACAACAAAACCATATGAAGTCAGAGACACACAAGGAGAACACCATGTAACAAGGAGGCCAGAAAGGGTGGGAAGGGGTAAATTGAGAGTTTGAGATTTGCAAATATTAACTAGTATATATTAAAAAGATAAACAAGTTTCTTCTGTACAGCACAGAGAACTATATCTAATATCTTATAGTAACCTATAACAAAAAATAACATGAAAATGAATATATGTATGTATATGTATGACTGAAACATGCCAGACACCAGAAATGGACACATTGTAAACTGACTACACTTCAGTTAAAAACAAAAACCTAAAACCACCAACCAAACAAACAAAAAACCAAGGAAGCCAGTGAATGGGGTTGTATAGATACAAGCCAGGGACACTGAAGATTGGCAAACCACCAGAAATCAGGAAGATGTAAGAGCATGTGAGGAAGGAAATAATGTCTCACGTGTCCATATTTAATGAGTGTTAGACACATTTAGATTGTTACAAGAATACTGGGCTTTGTTCTTTAGCACAAACTGTTCTGTGGTTTTATCTGTATGGGAGCAATAGGTATTAAGTGGAAAAAGTTGAGATATCTTAGTATGCTCTGTTAAAAATAGCTCTCCCACACACATTTTTTTTTAATAAGATAACTAGATTTTTCTTAATTGTGGAAGAAATCTAAAGTAGGCAATCAGAAAAACAGTAGACAAGGTGAAAAGATACTATTATATTTTTTAAAAGATGGTTAGTAAATTTAAGAGGTGCCATCACAACCTATTAAAAATTTTAAAAGGAAACAAGAAAGCTTTATCAACAGCAAGACCTTTATCTTCCAATTTATTTTTCACTAAAAAATGGACACTGTTTTGTCTAACCAGGCATTTCAACCAAAAGCAAGTGATTGTTTAAATCTCTGGATGATACTAAGTCACTAACATTATTCTCATCAATATATGTAATGTCCTAAAGGCTAGTCTTACAAAGGAAAAATAACTCATCAGCTCATGGCATATTTCAAAAGTCCAGCTCATTGTGAAGTCATATCCATAGATCATTGTGACTATAGCTATTTTATTCATTCTTAAAATATAAAGTTAAGATGTATAATTGAAGTTCCTTTGCTTTATATATTTACAGTGTGGGCCATACTTGACTCTGCACTGAATAGTTGCTGCTGTTACATCCAAGCTCATAGACATATCTCAGTTTGATGTGAGTCTTGCAGGCATACATGGGATAAATAGCATTTTAAAATAAAATTTAACATATATATATATATCTCACAACCATACTATGGTAGGAGTAATTTACATGCCTGCTTATTCTTTTAACTAACTCCTATTTGGTGGAAGGCTTAGAAAAAAAAGAATTTGTAATATTTAATTATATTTAATTATTTCTGAGTTCTGAAGTGTTTTTTCTTTTTACAAATATATAATGGGACTAAGGAATTATGATGGATTATTAACCAAAGAAAAGCTAGCATGTATAAGATTTTCATATATTTATTATTCAATGTTAATATAATTTAAAATTATATGCTATATTATTAGTAAAAAATTAAGGCTGATACTCACAGAATATTTCTGTTCATCTAATTGTGAACTGATATAATTTGAAAATCCAGGGATAGAATCATATTGCAATAATGTAACTGAAGAGTACTGTCTAGATAATAATACTGCACATATTTCTCCATACATTAATTATTCTACAAAAGGAAAATAACATTAGAAATTTATATAGAGGAATTAAATATCTGGATAGTTGTGTATCAATCTGATACTGTATTAAGTTTCTAAAAATAGAAAGCATTAATTTTTAAAAATAATATTTTCATTTATGCAATAACTCATTCAAAGGTGGATATATATTTATCTCTTAAGTCCACTGAATAAGATGGCTGAATTTTATTTTATAACTCAGTGTATTTAAAGTAGTTAAAAAGATGATGCTTTAGGTATTTTTGAAATCCTAGCATATGTCCATAATGCTCTAGTCTAAGTTTATCTTCTTCATTACTGCTTAATATGCCCCTAGCATACAATGGCTAATCAATAAGTATATATACACAAAAAGAAAGACAGAGAGAGAGAGAGAGAGAGAGAGAGAGAATGAATGAATAAATGAATAAAAGTTTAGGATTACAAAAGAAGAAAACCTGAAGCTCAAATGCCCAAAAAATGATTAATACCATACAAAACTACATTTTACTCTTTCCCACATCTTAGCAATTCAAAGGCAAGCAAACTTGCAGTCTCAACATAATTATTTCTCACAGCAAATAATAGGTGAAATAAAATATTTTTCTCTGTTTAATTTTAATTTTAATTTAAAGAGATGTGTATTATCTAAATAAACTGGACCATAAATACATTTGAATTTCTTTCAAAGATATATATTTAATGAAAGGATTTATATGTTTGGATTCTTTAGGTTAATTTCCTTATCAAATATATGAATTAGAAATGTTTGTGCTTTAGGCTAAACTGTTTAACATTATTAACATTCTCTTTTATATTCAGTAGTCACATATTTAAACATAATCTATAGAGAATAAATTAAATATGAGAATAGTAATATAATGTTATTTTCAGTGTATACAAGTAAATATTAGTTCACAGTCATAATCCAGTTTTAACTTAATTTCATGATGATAAAAGGGTCTTCATGATTAAATTTTTAATACTCAAATGAAGCTGAGAAATAATAATAAAATTGTCAGCCTGGATTACTGAATTTGAAAGTTTAAGTTTCAAAGTAGTTTTTATGGCAAAGAAGTAAATACTTTAAAAAATTAACTTGGAATTAACTTACTTCAGACATATTTTAAGTGTCATAACCCTCTTGAAAATATATGTATAGGTAAAAAGAGATTACACACAAAGAAATACATACATTTTTAATGTTCTTAAAAACCAAGTGAAAGACTTACTTTTGTAGTAAGAAGAACATCTGTAAAGTTTAGAAAATAAAATTACAGGAAAGAACATTTTAAAACATGCATTAGCTGTGAAATAGTCTCTTCACTTGTCAAAGAAGAAATACTACTTTGAAAGGTTCTCTTAAGATTGAATTATCCACTCTGCAGTTTGCAGGGTTTGTAGTGTTTATTTCAGCATCCTTTTCTTTAAAGTACACTTGGGTGAAGGGTCAAGTTCAACAGGACAAGAAATGCTTGGGACAATCAAATCACATCTGATTAACATGCTGGTAGATGTCACTGGCAATACTGTTTGAATGATTTTTTATAATGCTAATAGGAAGTTTTCTAATTGAATAATAATATTAAAATGCCACATTCTGTCCAACACAGAGACTGCTCTTGAGTTTCTAATATAGTGAATATTTCTTGCTCTCACCTTCATTTGTCTGGAGAATAATGCATATGATTCATTGACAATCAATCAGGAGGCAACTAGAATACTGGAAAGATACTGGAGAGTTGACTAATTTCCACCTGAGCACTAGTAGCTAGTCTACCTTTTGTGTTACTTAAATTACTTATAGGATTTACATAAATTATGTATTGCTTAATGCCCTCAACCATATGATGGGAGTAGTGATATTTGTTCTCTCTGACATGCACATCTCAAGCTCAAATGAAATCCACTTCTGAATGAAGGATACATTCTGTGAAGAAACTGACATGGCCACAAGACTTGAAGAAGAGTAATAACTTCCATAGCAATTGTGACAGATGTTCAGATAGACTACCAAATGTTTTACAGAAAGGAAAAACAGAAAAAAAGTAAAACTCATAATAACCTTAGCTTTTCCCCTTCTCTAGTATTTCTCTAGGGTTCTACTAAATCTAATCTGTATCCTTTACTGCTACCCAAAAAATTGTTTATGTTCTCTTGATTTTGTCTCTTTCTTTTTTTTCTTTACTTCATAAATCATGCATACATATTCTTAAATTTTTCAAGTAAACACCCAATTTAACAAAGAGTAAATATTAAGAGTTAAGAAAAGTCCAGAGTAAGATGAGGACCTTTGGATGATTTACCTCATCGCACCATTTATATTATCATCATCTTTTATTTTAGTTCTTCCTTTTTTTCTAAACCACATTAGTTAATATAATTATTTGAATAGTTGTTCTACTAGCAACATTTATTTTGATTTTCTTATTTTTATTAGTCTCTGTTCACCATTCCTCCTTTCATCCATCCAAGTCAGTCTGTTAAATTTCCTATTCCATTTCTAAAAATAAACTTGAACATACAACTGAGAATCAGCAGAGGCTATTCAGAGATTACTATAGCAAATGATTCAACAACTGACATTTTCTTTGGCAGAGGCTCAAAGTCTCAAAGATTTTAGGTGTGTTCTGATTGGAGGTTGTCGGCATGGGGAAACTGGAGGAAGACTAAGAAGCAAGAAATCTCACGGGACTGATTTAGGAAGTATCTTTGGTTGTGTATGTCTTGTACTATGTTAGAGAAGTACACACAAATTGTAGGGAAGTCACTAGCTGGTGACCAGGTCTTGACCATTCTAGGCAAACTACTCTGGAGCTTTTTGTTTGGTTTCCAGAAATGGTTGCTGCAGAGTTTTTCTGAGTCAGAGTTTCATTCTCATATATGATCTGGGCAATGTTCATTGCATATTCACTCTCTCACCTTGTTCCTCAAGTTGCTGTAATTATTACTCCAAAATCTTTTGAGTGGTAAAATTTCCCAATTGTTGCATTTAAATACATTTTTAGTTTGTTCCTAGTCTTGAATAACAACTTTTTCCAGTCTAGAATTTCATTGTATTAGATCACTTCTCCACAAAATTTTGAAGATATCTCAATGTCCCCTAATGGTAAACATCCATTAATGAAGAAGAGATGTTTGTAAATTCTTATTTCTAAAATATGCATATTGCCTTTTTCATTAACTAGCTGCTTCTCTAAATATATACATAAATCTATATCTATATCTGTATATCTTTGGATTTCAGCCAAATTGTTGCCTAATTAGAAAACTTCTCACCATCCTGTGAAAAGTAAGTCCTTCATTGACTGATTTTTTATTTTTGGTTACGTTTCATATTTGTTATAGTATTTGTTACAACTTACAACAATTTCTAATTACCTGTTTTCTCTTCCTCTAGAATGTAAGTTATTTGAGATGAGGTACTCTGGTTATTGATATTGGGCTTTCTGGGCTTATTGCAAAACCAGAATGTTTTTATAAGTACAATTTTCTTACTTCTATACCCTTGTTATTCTCCAGAAGCTTTGTTTATATAAATTTTTATGTTGTTTATGTAAACTTTTAAATAAAGATTAGGTAATCTAATACTTTGTAAATTAAGAGAACATGTGTGTTATCATTCTTTTTCTTTTCCAGCAAATATGTTTAAATCAGATTTGAATTAGTATAAAGATAGGAAATATGAAAAATATTGTGATCTACTCTTAGGAATCATGAAGAATGTTATAGGGTATAGAAAACATATAGAGTTTTAAAAATTTAATTTCACATATTAAATTTAGAGGAGGGAAAGCATTATTTCATAATGAGATGTTGTTTGGGATATTTCTTAGAAGTTTGCATGCATAATAGATATGTGCAATGTACCTTAATATTTTATAGACACAAACTGATTAAAAAGAGACACAGTGTGGGAGTAGAGATAAGATGTAGTCGTTTCAAAAAAGACATTCTCCTTTTCCCAAGTAGGATTTGAGGTAAGAGAAATGACATGAGGCATAAGTCACCTTACGAGAGGGTTGTAATAGATCACCACTTGTCAGTTTCACAGCAAGCAGGAACTTTAGGAAATAAGAATGTTTTATTCTTTGAGAAAGCCATCACAAAAATAGTCAAAGCCTTTTATACCCTTGGGGGATGTCTCTTAAAGGACTTGATTAGTCCTGGATACCTCATTTTAAGATGGACATCTACAAACAAATTGAATCCAGACATTGTAAGAATGGGGCATAAAGATGTCATGTGGAATGATACAAAGAACTGAAGAACTTTAGCCTGGAATAGACAACACTTAAAGCAGCATATCAAGTTGTAGACTTATGTAGATATAGGTATAGGTATAGATATACATATAGTTTTATATATTATATATATATATGTTTTTATATGTAAATATTGTTTTATAAAATATAAATTTGCCTTAATCTGTATGTGCAGATTTCTTAAGTAGAATCAGCAAAGGAATATGTTCAGGGAGACTACTTTCAAATACAGAACAAATGTAAGGATGTATTTTCTGACAATGAGAAATGTTAAAAATAAAATGGACTAATGTGGTGGAGTAATAGGCTGCACTTGAGGATTGCTATTCAAATAAAAGATGGCTGATGCCTTTCCAGAAATATTATACATAAGTGTATAAATGCATATATTATTTCAATTAGTGTTTCAAGTACTAGACTGTAAATGTATCTTCAAAATTTCCATGATAAGCAAAGACATCTTACTCACTAGCCATAGTAAGACATCACTGAAAGTCTTTTAATCAATAATTTTATCATTTTTAGAAAAGCAAAAATAATCATATTTGATGTATAAATTCTGCTCATTCAGTTGTATAGAAATTCTTCAGTGCCCAAGTAGCTATTATCTACAATTTTGTTAGAAAACAAAAGTCATCTTAACATATTATTTACTAATAATACTAATTTAACTGGTTCCCACTTCATATTTCCTCCTGCTTTTCAGCAATATTTATCTCACTACACCGAGTAACAACTTTTTCAGGCATTTTACTTTTGGTTTCGGGATATTGTATACACCTGACAAAGCTATGCAGTGTAGCACAAAGTAGAATTGCAATCTTGCAAAAACAACATGATTTCATGAAGCCAATGAAGTTAGAATGACTTGAGTCACAAGTAAAGAAAGCCTTTGACAAATGAGGCTATAGCAGAGTTAGACTGGTTAAAAATTGAAGAAAAACATTGGAAAGAATGATGATAGAATATGTGCTTCAAAAAGAGCAATTTGAATATCAAAGAATTTGAGAGAGGTCCTTGGGAAAATTGATGAAGTCCTAAAATAGTTTGGCAAAAATGGCCTTCTGTGTGATTGTTCTCTGAAACAATCACAGTCTAACATGCTATTAAATTTTGGCAAAAATTACAAACTCATACAAATACACAAACAAAAGTTTAGCTTAATATATTTTTGAAGTTTTCAAAGAATTAATGGATTGTTAAAATAATCTAATTGTGTTGTACCTTATTAGGTAAATTGAATTATTTTAAATATTTATATTATTTCAGATGCATTTTCCAGATAAAATCATATTCACATCTTTTTTTAACCATTTTACTATGAAATTATGGTGAACATTTTAGCTATTTTAAAGTGTTTTTTTTTTTTAGAACTAATTATGTTTACATAATGGTCACCTCCCGTGTGTTCTTTAGCAAGTCTCATAAGATATCTTTTTTTGTGCCAATGATAATGAGTGTTATTACAATTTGCAACTGTGAAAAGTGATTTGTAAATATTAAACTGCTATACCACTGATTTTTAAAAATCTCTTCATCAGCAGTACACAAAAATTACAAATAGTATCATGTCCCTAGCTACACAACGCCTGTACCTTTCTTAGAAACTACAGAAGCAACCCCCATACATTATCTACATTATACATTACCCAACAAATACTGATTTTTCATGAAAAAGATGAATTTTTAGAAAACTGAAATAATACACTTGAAAGAATGATTTTGGAGTTGGCATCACACATAGATGAAAAATAAATTAACATAATATCCTGTGGGTAAACTTTCAGCCATTTAAGAACCTGCAAAAAATTGTAAATATAACTTACAGGAGGAGAAAGTAATTAACAGTGAGTCTCTGTGTTTGGCAACATTATATCCTGCGTGTATTAGGATCTGTGCATCTGTGACGCAGCACGTTGTTAAATTGCTCAGCTATCAGAGATAGCATCTGCCATTTGTTCAGATGAGGTAGCTTGCTAGAAACTACATGAATCTGCTTCAAAAAAAGCCTAGCAATATTTGTTTTTCAAACTTCTGCTGTATTGAAGGTGTAATCATCATGAATAGGTATTTATTTCAAAATATAAAGGCCTCTGTTAACATTTGCTAGGCATTACTCAAAGTGTGTTATAAATTCATTGGCTTATGAGTCTACTTTTTGTTTATTTTTACACATTATTTTTTGTGCTCCACATTCCTCACATAGTTGAAAAATTATTTACACTTGTGAAATTGATGGAAGGTTTATGAGATTATTGAAATAGTTTACTGTGGTGGTGCTGTTCTTTTTGCTCCAGTATGATTTACATTATCATTTAAATAAGAGGGCTGGAATTCTTCAGATAGTTAATTAAATGTTCTATTTTTTAAACTTGCTATGGATAGGCATATTAATAGGAATTTCTTCACTTGAAAGCCAGAATAGATTTGTCATCCTAAACATTGTGACAATATTTTAAGAATACCCTCCAGTGTAAATTCAGGATATATTATAATTGCTAACAGTTTTTAGCTTTGTATGTACTCTCTTAAGTGTTCTGCATAAGTTTTGCCATGATATCTTCAAAAAATATCGTATGGAAAAATATTAAACTTTATTTTACAGATGAAGAAACTGAGAAAAGAACAATACAAGTAATCTGCCTAAGTATGTCCACCAGGTAAGGCATAGTTCCAAGATTTTAACATGGCATTAGCAGTCTGACCCTTGAGCTTACACATTTAAATGACAAGCTGTTCTTTCTCTACTATTGTACCTTATAGAAAATACCACATGAACACCTGCAAACATGCATTTCATAGAAATTTAACACCAGATTCTATTGTAGCCCCCTATATAAATTTGGACATAATTTAAAAAAAAATAATGTGGCAAAATATATATTCAATGTAGGTTCCATTTCATCCACTTTTAAAGGTACAAATTAATGGCATTGATTATGTTGCATTATTGTGTAATCCATTACCGTTACTGATTTCCAAAAGTTTTTTATTACTTTAAACAGAAACTGTTATTACCATTAAGCAGTAACTTACCATTCTCTGCTACTCTCATCCCTTGGTAACCACTAATCTATTTTTTGTCACTATTTGTCTAATCTAGGTATGTCATGTAAATGGAAACATATGATGTTTTCCTTTTGTTTTTAGCTTATTTCACTTAGCATAATGTTTCCAAGATTCATCTATGTTGTATCAGATATTAGAACTTCACTTCTCTTTATGGCTCAATAATATTCCCCTGTATGTATACATCACATTTTATTTATGAGTTCATCTGTTGATGGACATAGGTGGTTTTCATCTTTGGGTATTGTATTAATGAATACCGACATACGAGTATCTGGCTGAGTCCCCATTTTCAACTCTTGGAGGATATATCTACAGATGAAATTGCTGACATACATGGTAATTTCACGATGAGCTTTTTGAGGAATACTAAAATGATTTCCACAGCAGCTACATGAAACATTTACATGTACATCAATGATGTACAAGTGTTCCAAATTATCCACATCCTTGTCAATACTTGTTATTTTCTATTACTCATTTTGTTGCTTTTTCAAAAATAGCCATACTAGTAGGCATGATATGATACCTCATTGTGGTTTGGATTTGCATTTTCCTAATGGCTAATAATTATAAGCACCTTTTCATGTGCCTATTGGCCACTCCTATCTATTCTTTGTCTATTTAGGTCCATTGATGATTTTTTAACTAAGTTGTTTGCCTTTTTGTTGTTACGTTGTAGGTCTTTATATATTCTAAATACTAAACCATTATTAAATATAGTATTTGCAAATATTTTCTATAACTCTTTAGTATTTTCACTTTTTTGATGGTGTCCCTTAATACTCACAAGTTTTTAATTTTTATAAAGTTCAATTTTCCTATTTTTTTCTCTTGTTGTTCATGCTTTTGGTGATATATCTCAATTATATTCTATTTGAGCATATGTTTATTGTTATATCAGTAATCACTGTAGCTTTGTGTTAGGTTTTGAAATTAAATGGTACTACTTTCTCATTTTCCTTCTCAGTGTTCTTTGCTGGTCCATAGAAACACGACTGATTTTGATATTTTGATCTTGTACCTGTGGGTTTGATGTATTTGTTTATTGCTCTAGTTGCTTTCTTGTGAATTCTTTGGGGAAGAAAAAAGAAAAACAAGATAAACAAACACCTCTCCCAATTTTTTCAGATAGGCTATGTGCTGAAGTACTCATTTGACTCTTGCACTGAACCGAGGAATCAGCCCAAAGTGAAAGCTTAGGGTTTTCTCAGGTCTTTTCATGGGAATGTCTGTGGCCTTCTAAATTCCCTGATACATGGATGCATTTGGATGTCCTAATTGCCCAAAGAAACTCTCACCAGATTTGTGTCCCAGGTGGTCTCTTGTTGTTTCCATTGTAAACTTCTTTTTTTTAATGCCAGTGACCTGTGAGTCCTTAGCTCTTTTTGCAGTGTTTTAAAGCAATGCACCCTTTCCAGTTTGAGATCCACCTTAGGCAGAACAGAGCCAAACACTAAATCTTTCCGACAGATTAGAACAGACATGCACAAAATTTTGCAACTAAAATCCACTCTGTGCTCTCTGAAACCATGGACCAGAGTCCCACACTGGGAACTCAGACTTCCCACTTCAAGTGCACTGCAACAATAGGAAAGTGATGAGGTAAGGACAAATAAAAATGCTGCCAAGTTTTCCTATCATCGAGTTGCCTTTTCCTTGACCTAGCCTTTGCCTGATTGCTGTAAGTCTTTGACTCTTTCAGAGTTCTAACAAAGTTGGTTCTGATAATTTCTGCTTGTTTTTGATGTTTGTGCAGAGGGACAAGATCTTGGGGCCACCTACTGGGCCACTTAGTTGATGTCCTCAACTGGCATTTTTCTGAAAATAAGTTATTGTTATTTATGTTTAAGTGTCTAAAAAGAAATGTAATTATCTGTAAAACTAAGGTTAAAGTTTAGGAGAAAAATTTGATAATATGAATACTTATAAATTGAAGAACTTGTGACTGGAAAAATGTCATAGGACCCACATTTTTTTTTTAATCTATAAAAAGATTTTTAAAATCTATAATGAAGCATGAGAAACAAACTAATTATTCAACAAAAGGAAATGGCTAAATAAATTATAAACTATTTCTGTATTAAGGAATACCAGGACAGCATTAAAATCAAGATTCCCTACAAGAATTAGAGTTCTGGAGAAACTCTGACAATGTAACGTAGACAAAAAAGCATACCACCCAATTAAGAAGGAATTTGATTACATTTATTTACTCTTGTTATATCCTGAAAACCCATTATAGTAATAGTAAAGAAAGGCAAAGATTTATTTATAGATTTATTTACTTATGATACAATAAGCACCCAGAAAGAAGGAGAATAGTAAATGGCACATTATCAACAACTATTGATGTTGGAAATCAAATGGATCTGTTCTAAAACTAGAAAATCTACCCAAATTGAATCCTTTGTGAGGAAAGCTGAGAAATGACTGAGTTTATACCTCAAAATTTTACCAAAGTACTCATCTCCCACTGGAAATGGGGAGTGGAGCAAAAACTGGTTTAATATAAAGGGATTTAATTGATAGACTGTATAGGATATTTTACATTCCTTGATGCCTCACAGTATCAAAGAAAGAAGATATCTGCCATCTTTTACTGTTGAGAATTATTTCCTAAAAAGGGTCTTTTGCAGTCATTTTTAAAGTCATTTTTGTCATATTTCATTTTCTTTGTTCCCTTCAAGCTTGCTTTTTTCCTTCTTTTTTGATCTCTTCAATCCTTAACAAAGTTTTATTCTTTGAATACCTTATCCTCTGTTCATATTTTAAAGTGTATGACTATTTGATTAGCAGTTCTGAGTAAAGTGCCCTGTTAGTAAGCAATTCTCTGAGCTATAGAGGAAATAACATTTTAAAACACACCTTTAATCTAACAAATGAACTCTATTTAATAAAAGGGAATGGTACAATAAAGTCAACCCCAGAAAAAAAAACAGAACCTTAAAAAAAAGGAAGATATTGCATTCATGAAGCAAACAGGATGATTGTATACATGTGTATACCCATATATGTATTTATCTACCTACATATGTATATTTATGTATGAACAAAAGGATGTTGTTTTGCAATCAGAAATTTACCATGGTTGAAAGTTAAAGTTGATAAAATTACACAGAAAGAAGAAACAAACAACAAAGAAAACGACAAAAATGAAGAGGATAAGAAGTGTAAGAAAATGAGAGACACACTCTACTAATTCAAATTTCCAAATAACAGGAACTTGGAAAGCAAGCTACATGAGAAATTAAAAAGAAAAAAACATTAAATAAACAATTTGAGAAATTTTCATAGTTTTAAGGGCATATTTTTTATATTTCAATGCTTCATTAAATGTCTATAACTAGTTGAATAAATTAGACCAATGGCAAGTCATATCATTGTGAAATTTCTGAATATTGGGTTAGATAAAAAGATCCTATGATAATCCAGATGAGGAAAACGAATTCTACATACTGAGACTCAGTCATTACTATGGCCTCAGGCTTTTTATGAGAAACAATAGAAGCTAAAATGAAATGGAAAATGCCTTATAAATTCTGAAGAAAAGTGAAAACTAACCTAAATCCATAATCAGCTGATTGCTCAACTATCGGTCTAATATGGACATTCTTTACTTATTGCAAGGACTCAAAAAATTAAAGTTTATTACTTAGATCTGAATCATATGCATATAGTAATCATGAAATAAATGCAAATATTGGTTTAACCAAAGTTATTATAAACCATAATGAGAAGATGAAGTTGTATGTGGAAAGTGATGAGTGTATACTGTAGTTACAGAAAAACAAAAGAAGTTAAATTCTTATTCTTCACTGAAGGAAGAGAATAAACATGTTTAAAAAATAAATTTAGCAATACTAGCTTATTTAGATAAATAACAAGTTTATACTGTATAGCACAGGGAACTATATTCAGTATCTTATAGTAACTTATAATGAAAAAAGAATATGAAAACAAATATATGTATGTTCATATATGACTGAAACATTATGCTGTTCACCAGAAACTGACACATTGTAAACTGACTATATGTCAAAAAATTTTAAAAAAAATCAAACAATTCCTAAAATAATGCCTCAAATATGTGAATATAGCTGTTTCAGCTTCATAGCAAATACAAGGAGATAAAATGTAAGATGACACAGAAATATTTTTTAAAGAAATTCTGTAAAAAGTTGATTTTTAAAATTTTTTTTATTTACACGCATACCACTGGGATACAAAATGTAAGCATATACAAAACTATGGTAAGAGATTTTGAGGGACTATATGTGATCATAATTGTCTCCTTTATGTTTCTCTTCAATTTTGAAAAATGTCTACAGTTTCTATGTATTTTATAATAAGCTTAATTGAAGGAAATGACATGGAAGTATAAAGTTCTTTTGAGGTCTTTTGTGTTGGACGTTATGTGTACCTGAGTGAGCTAGGCCAAGTCACAAAGACTCATTATCCAAGTCCAATGTGTGTTAACAAAAAGTAACTCCCGTTACACTAATAAGGACAAGCTAGGTTATTTCACTGTAACAGATAAGCTTTACACCACAGTCACCTAAAGGTAAAGACTTACTCCTACTCACTGAAACATCCTCTGCAGGTCAGCAGCCATCCCTGTTCATGCATCATTGTTCATGAGTCTGACTTAGGGATCCACACAAGATTCTGTGACAAGAGTAGGAGTCAACAGACAATTTGTTCTGGATCATGAATAATTTGAGTGGAAGGGACACGTGTCAATTTTGCTTACTTTTAATTGGCCAAAGGAAGTCATATGATCATAATTAAACTGAGGGAGTGAAGTAGTGCATTCTTCCCAAGTGCTCAGAATGGGAGGTGAACTGGCACAAATCCACAAGGTCCAAGCCAACGTTAATTTTTTTTTAAATTATTTTCCTCACTGAGCTCACAGTGAAAATCTGATTTCCCTACACCCTTGCAGGTGTGGGAAATAGAAAATAAAAGTTACTCCTGTTACCAGACAGCTTTGTGACTTAAAATTGAATCTCTCTTTTATTAAAAAGCAAAACAACAAAAACAATGAAAAACTCACCCTGTTATCTGTACCCCAAACACATTTATAGTATTTATATTTACAATATTTTTCTCTACTTCTATCTGTCTGATTTTTAGCACTTCAACTTTGTTATCTATAAAATGAGGATAATAATAGCACCTACTGTATAGTATTTTTGTAAGGATTAAGTAAGTGAATATATGTAAAGTTTTTTAAATTGTGCTTGGAAGATTGTAAGCTTATTAACTTCTTTGTACTATTACTACTAGTAGTAGTTTTTTTCGTGTGTGTGTCTCAGAGTGATAATAGAGGCATAAAATGGGAGTGGGGTAATGTAGACAACAACAAAATATCTCCTTTGATGCCTCGTGTTTAAGTTCTAAGCATGCCCTAGAAGGACTAATGCTACAACCAAGTCTCTAAGCAGCAATGTGACATACAATCAAGAAAAATATCAGACAAAAGAAAGAGATGCACTAATGATTCAGATGTTGCAGTTGGTGTTAAAGACAGGAACCAAAAGAGAAAAATTTGGGAAGTTTCCTATGTTTAATGCAAGATGCTTTAACCAAATAAATGGGAAAGGTATTCATAATAGAATAATAGTAAATTGAATTGTTCTGAATTATCAAATTTAATATTTTAATATTAATTATTAACATTTACTAATTAAAATGACATGGAACATGGAATGATATTAAATACAGGAATATGTTAAAAATGAAAGATCAAATGATATACCCATTGTGATTTCTAGAGAAAAACAAGAAACATAAGTTGAAAGAAAATGTAAAAAAAAAATGATAGTATTTAATTTGTATTATGGCATTATGAATAATTTTTCTCTTTTCTATTTTTTAATGAATTTATACAAAATTTATAATAAACATATTTAAGTTGCTAAAATGTTATATTTTTCTTTGTTAGAATACTGATGAGTGAGAAATGAAAAAATAATATGACTGAGGCTAATAGAGGAAATTCTGGAAAATTTAGAGTTTCAGATGTTCATTTTGGAGTATGCATAAAATGGTTGTAAAATTTTTTATGCTAGTCATGAGTTGGATTAAGCATTAGAATTTGTCCTTCTTCCACAAAACATCCTAAATGAAATATATGTGTGTGTGTTTGTAAGTATATACATGAAACAATGAAAAGTATAAAATATAAAATGTGAAAGTGGAAACTCACTTTTTAATTTCTAATTTTCTTTTGGGTCTTAGATGCCTGATGATAACATTAAAGTTTCAAATGTTTCTGAAAACTCATCTTTGTTCTGAACAGGTCACATGGAATGGACACCTGGAACACCAAAATGCAAAGCTTCTATGAAATTTTGGAAAATTTGATGGTCAGTAGAAATTCTTAACAGAATTTTCCTCAGCAATGATTGTTTGATCCTCTCATAGTAACATCAAAAATCAACACCCTTAAATAAGAAATAGCTATCATGTTAATACTGATACTATCATAAAATCTAAGACCCATCAGTGATACAATGCAGTTGAAAATCAGAGATTTTGAAATTTGAAAAAATGTGCATTTTCATTAAATATAGTACTACAAATTGCAAAGATTTATTGAATATCCACTACGTATCAGAAATTATATACATAAAAATTTCTTATATGTATTCTATAACAATTGTATATAATTTCTATATATAGTATCCATAATTATATTTGTAATAATTACATTGTATATAATTTCTAATATTCACCATACTTCTGTCAAGTAGATTATGATATTTCTGTTTTAAATATTAGAAAATTGATTCTCAACTGTATTAAGAACTTTCACTTCTGAAGCCATGATTAAATTCCAATTGAATCTGACATTTTTTTCACCAGTCTATATTTTCAAAAGTTTTGTAAAATCTCTCCCTATAAAATAATGCAATGAGTTATTCTAGTGCAATATTTGTAGGGTCCTTATAAAAATCAGATCTCAAGGAAATAGTTTTAGGTCATGGTACTGAAAGAATCAGCTTATATATCCTTAAACATTTTCAAAATTTATTAGATCTAAGAAATACCCATCAATAGTTCTTAATACAACCAAAAGGGAGGCAATTGGGCATCATTTGCTTCCTAAGAGGTATACACTCCACATATGAAGTATACAAAACAAAATCAATTAAAACAAATCTCAATCCTCAAAATTAGGAGTCAGAAAATATTTTTATGTAAGGCGCTAGATAGTAAATATTTTAGGTTTTATGGGCAATAAGGTCTCTTTTCATGACGACTACTCAATTCTGACTTTTTAAGTAAATAAAACCATACACAGTACATAACATAAATGAATGATTGTGGCTGTGTTTCAACAAATTTTTATTTACAAATATAAGCTGCAGGCTGGATTTGGCCACAGTCTGTAATTTGCCAACCCCTACGCCTAATCTAATTAACAACTTCAGGAAATACACAGGGCAGAAAAAACATGTCTAAAATTGCCTTGAGGAAAAAATCAACAAAATCCAGACTTCAGGGGATACTACAGGACAAATGTCACAATGTTTTGCAAAAAATCAATTGCAAGAAAGAAATAAGAAAGATGAAGTTGTAAGCTACATCATAAAAGAGAGTAATGAGACATAAGACTCATCTAAATGTAGGGAATTTATTTGAATATAAGTTCATATAAGGAAACTAAAAACATTATAAGACAAACAAAAAGAAAGTTGTCTGTTTTTAAATGTGATAGTGGTATTCTTGTTAAGGTATATGATTTTTTTTTTTTTAATGGAGGTACTGAGATTGAACCCAGGACCTTGTGCTTGCTAAGCATAGCACTCAACCACTGAGCTGTACCCTCCCCAACTGTTTGTATTATGAAGGTACAGAGTACAATAATTTTATATGAAATAATCCTGATGCCTGCGATTTGATTCAAAATAATCCAGGATAGGATAAATGAGTATGGGAGGTAGGTAGGTCAGGGTACAGATGAGACAAGTTAGGCCAAGAGGTGACAATTGATGAAGATGAGTGACAGGACATGGGGTTCATTATAGCATTCTACTTTGCATATATTTAGAATTGTCCATAATAAAAAGTTTTTTTCAGTTTCGAGATGCACTCATCAACACCGTAACAGGGATGCCACTAGCTTAGCTATATGGATACAGCAAAAAATACTGTTAAGTAGAGTTGTGTAGAATTATGATGGGGTGAATTGGCCAAATAACAAAACTGACAGTATTTTTGATGCTGTATTTTTCTTTTTTTTTAATTGAGTTATAGCTAGTTTACAATGTTGTATCAATTTCTGTCATTTTTTTTCAGTCATACATGAATATACATATATTCATGTTCACATTCTTTTTCACCATGAGCTACCACAAGATCTTGTATATATTTCCCTGTGCTATACAGTGTAAACTTGTTCATCTTTTGATACTTTATTTTTCTCTTTCACCTACTCCCTACCTATTTCCCCTACCTTAACTTACTTATTTTTTCCTCTTCTTTCCTTCCCAACCAGGCCCACCTTACCCAAACAATGTATTATCCTACAGACCAGACCCTCAAGATTTCTATTGTCAAATTAATCTGATTTTTGGTTAACTGATGTGTTGGAAAGGATTCTAACCTGATGCCAACTGGCTATGGCAATTTTGACCAAGAAGATTGTGATACAACTTCTATGCATATTTTTACTTAAACCTAGGAGAAATTTTTACCTTGAATAAATGGATTTTAGAAATTTGGGCACCAGTGGTATTCGCAGGAGAGAAAAGGGAGATTTTTGGTGTGATGATTTTTTGTGTGCATGTGAAAGCATGTAGTTCATAATTTGTAACAAGGGATCAAGTACACCCATGCTAAGAAAGTGTATTTAATGAAGTTTCACGTGAGGTTCTGATGCTCTCACCCTCTTGTGAGGATGAGAAAATCATCAAGTTGCTGGTTTGGGTAAGTAGTCTTGCTCCCTATGAGGATGAAAAATCCCAGAACTGTAGTATTACACTGTAAACCTAAATAAAAAAAAAGAAAAAAGAAAAAAAAGAAAAGAAAGGACAGAGGAAGTACTAACAAAAACAAAAGAAAACAAGATCAGAAGCTAGAAGAGGACAATTTGTTTCGATAGAAAAAAAGCCATTTTCTTTCATTTCTGTGATTCAGACCTGCATCTTTCTTTTCACTGGTCTTTTTTGTTTTTTCCTCCACTTAAAATAAATAATATGTGGAAACCTAAGCTGTTAGTTAAGTTTAAACTCAGAACATTCCTGTCATATAAAGTTCTGCAAGTTTAATTTAAGATGGACTAGAAATAGTTATAACTGGGTTTCCTTTAACTACAGAGTTGCTGATTTACCCAGTTTTTTTTTTAATTTCTGTACATTTATTTGTAGTATTTGATTTTGAACAACTTTCTAACTAGAAAAATAATTATATAAGAGAAAAATTAGATCTTTCAACACTTCAAAAACCTACTACAAATTTAATTGCTGCAAGATACCACAAAGAATCAATGCATTCCAGAATAGTACAGCATCTACTAATAAATGAGGTGAGGATGCTGACTTTATTGTAAATCTACAGATACATTGTGACTTGGCAGGTGGTGTTTTTAATAGCCCTGAGAAATATAGTGAAAAATTAGATGAAACTAATTGTCAATGGCAGGGGCATTACTACTACAATATGGACAGGGGATAAAAGTTCTCCAACTCCAAATAGTTAATGAGCATATATATGTACAAGGCACTGTAAGAAGGGTAGATCATTTTATTCACTTGGAACTTAGTTTGGTGCCAGAAAAGGAATTTTATTTGCTGAGTTGACTGGTACAATCTTTCAGGTGTGGTACTTTCTGCATACTACAGAAAAACATCAGACAGTTTATTTTCAGGAAGACTTCCAAATGCTGCAGCATTAGCAAAGATTGAACAAGGGGCTGTGTGATCTTCAGTAAACCTCCCATCTCTCTAAAGATGTTTGTGTTGGGAAAAATGATCTTTAAAATTGTTTGCTTGGAAATGTCATGAGCACCAGGCATGGTAGCACTGCACATTGGAAAAGGCATCAAAAAATGCAACTGAGCAAACTCTGAAGACAGGGTGGTGAGAGGGCTGCTTAAGTGTTAACAGAAAACTGATGATGTAATTTGAATTGAAATGATTTGTTATGACATCATGTGTCATGGTAGAAATATAATTGGCGTTTGCTGTTATGGAATAAAATTTAAGATAAACCCCTTATATAGGGGCTCTAGTTCTTTTAGATATTATTTTTAAAGTATTTAATTTGAGGTAATCAGAAGAGTATATTTGTGTCTTTATTTTCTGTTTCAAATTGTAAAAGGTATATTTTTCCCACTGTATACTTTAGCAAGTAGTTAGAGATCTCTGTGCTCTGTTATTAAAAATTCTGACTTAAATTTGGAACTTTGAAACTCATGACATTTTAATTAGATAGTTTCTTAAAAGAGGAAAATATCTAAAGAAAAAATGACCTAAGGTTATTTTCTATTGAGTGTAAGTGCCTTGATTGCATGACATTCTTTTCACAGTGGTTGGTGCTGTTGGATCTAATTAACATTAAATATGGAAAACATACAAAATTTAAGTCAGAACCTCTTAATTAGAGGATATCTTTCATTTTGTCACTTTATCAAATGGATTTATTTATTTGTTTTTAATGATAATCTCCAGATGATACTTTGAGAAAAGAATTAAGACAAAAATAGAATACTTACTAAAGTTCAATCAGTAAAATTGTGAGTGACAGAACTTAGAATAAGCACCAGCAGTTCTGACTTGTAGGAAGCAGTTCATTTTTAAATATCCAGAACAAAGCCATTAATCATTACTACATGTATTATTTGCCAGTTTCTATATAAAAGTTTCAGTTAGCAAAAGCATTTCTTGAGCTCACCTGGCACAGTTACTATTTTGGAAAATTGCAACTCTGTTTTTCTTGTTCTAATTAGTGTTCCTGTATGAGTCATTCAGCAAAAATTTTAATAATCTGTTCTCTGAATATTTAAACACTGTTATCCACAAAATGGAAAACTATCATTAAAGCACAATTAGCAAAGGAGAATCAGGCTTAGTGAAACTACTGTCTGAAATGCTTTAGCAGCCTTTCTTTAGACAGGTAGATGTATGTGATTACTAAAACAATATTAAAGAAACAATACTGGCTTTATAAGAGTTCTGTGCAAAGAGGAGGGTTTGGTTGGCTACTTACTTTAACAGACAGGTGCATTAATGCAAGCCTTTGTATGAAAATGCTAGGAAAGCAACTTGCATAAGAAATGGAAAGATTATGTGTGTTCAGATATAAAGGAAATATTTTAAAATAACCTATAAGTTTATGATCAAAGCCTTTTCAGAATACATACAATCTCAAGCAACCAGTTGAAATTATGTCATTATATTCTTTCCAGTGATTTCTTTCTACCATCATTTTCTGTGGCACCCTTTGCTTGGCCACACAGGATGGCTTGGATGCTAGCAAAAGTCAGATTAAAAAAAGGCTCTGTGTTAACCTCAGCTGAACAGGCATACTAAAGTTTAATTACTTTCTTCTCTTAACAAAGAATTGAATTTCAGAAATGACTGGTGATTTAATGGAAAAGTACTAATTCTTGACCCTTTTCATCCATAAAATGTTAGTTTTAATGCAAGCTTTAAACTATATATAAAACTTAAATCCTTTCTCAAGAGAAACGATTCATTTAAAAAAACACAATTTGAAATGGCAGTGCAATGTTATTCATATATTATGTAAATTTTAAATGGTAATAATAGTTATTTCTATTCCATTTAGAATGTTAAGAATGAGTATGTTTTCTAATTTATTCAAGAAATTGTGGTGTTGACTATTTCCTTCAATGATTAGTAGTGAGGGGAAGAGAAAGAGAGAAGATTATCCATCACATTGTAGAGATGGAGCAGCTACACTGCAACTCACACTATGGTATCAAGAGACATTTGGATAAACATAGTTAAACGTGTTTAGTTTGCATTGCCCTAATTGAGAAAGTGGTTAAGGCATCTTGCAGTCAGATGGAGAGATAACTTGGAGAAAGAACTAAGTTAGGCAATGAAGCAAGGAGAAACAGGAATGAATGAGAATTTTAAATGAAGCCAAGACTGAAATAGGCATATTTAAAGAATACCCTGTAATCTTGCAATGCTTGCAAAAAATTTCAGAGGTGGTGGAAGTTTATTTATTTATTCATTTATTTTAAAGCTTCAGTTTTATTCAGGTTCTTGTCTCTGCCTAGATTGTGAGGGTTTTAAATCTTTCTTTTGTGTGTGTGTGTGTGTATTTATTTTATTTTATAACATTTTTTATTGATTTATAATCATTTTACAATGTTGTGTCAAATTCCAGTGTAGAGCACAATTTTTCAATTATACATGAACATATATATATTCACTGTCACATTCCTTTCTCTATGAGCTACCATAGATCTTGCATATATTTCCCTGTGCTATACAGTATAATCTTGTTTATCTATTCTACACTTTTGTAATCCCAGTCTATCTCTTCCCACCCTCCACCTGCTTGGCAACCACAAGTCTGTATTCTATGTCTATGAGTCTATTTCTGTTCTGTATTTATGCTTTGTTTTTTTTTGGGTTTTTTTTTTAGATTGTTTTTGTTTTTGTTTTTCAGATTCCACATATGAGTGATCTCATATGGTATTTTTCTTTCTCTTTCTGGCTTACTTCATTTAGAATGACATTCTCCAGGAGCATTCATGTTGCTGCAAATGGCATTATGTTGTCGGTTTTTATGGCTGAGTAGTATGCCATTATATAAATGTACCACCTCTTCTTTATCCAGTCACCTGTTGATGGACATTTAGGCTGCTTCCGTGTCTTGGCTATTGTAAATAATGCTGCTATGAACATTGGGGTGCAGGTGTCATCCTGAAGTAGGGTTCCTTTTGGATATAAGCCCAGTAGCAGGATTCCTGGGTCATATGGTAAGTCTATTCCTAGTCTTTTGAGGAATCTCCATACTGTTTTCCACAGTGGCTGTGCCAAACTGCATTCCCACCAGCAGTGTAGGAGGGTTCCCTTTTCTCCACAGCTTCTCCAGCATTTGACATTTGTGGACTTTTGAATGATGGCCAATCTAACTGGTGTGAGGTGATACCTCATTGTAGTTTTGATTTGCATTTCTCTGATAATTAGTGATATTGACCATTTTTTCATATGCCTATTGATCATTTGTATGTCTTCCTTGGAGAACTGCCTGTTTAGGTCTTCTGCCCATTTTTGGATTGGGTTATTTTTTTCTTATTGAGTCATATGAGCTGCTTATATATTCTGGAGATCAAGCCTTTGTTGGTTTCATCTGCAAAATATTTTTCCCATTCAGTAGGTTGTCTTTTTGTTTTACTTATGGTTTCCTTTGCTGTGCAGAAGCTTGTAAGTTTCATTAGGTTCCATTTGTTTATTCTTGCTTTTATTTCTTCTAGTAGACAATTTTTGAGATGTATGTCAGATAGTGTTTTGCCTATATTTTCCTCTAGGAGGTTTATTGTATCTTGTCTTATGTTTAAGTCTTTGATCCATTTTGAATTGGTGTAACAGAGTGTTCTAGCTTCATTGTTTTACATGCTGCTGTCCAGTTTTCCCAACACCATTTGCTGAAGAGACTGTCTTTATTCCATTGTATATTCTTGCCTCCTTTGTCAAAGATTAGTTGACCCAAAGTTTGTGGGTTCATTTCTGGGCTCTCTATTCTGTTCCATTGGTCTATATGTCTGTTTTGGTACCAATACCATGCTGTCTTGATGACTGTAACTCTCTAGTATTGTCTGAATTCTGGGAGAGTTATTCCTCCAGCCTCTTTCTTTCTCTTCAGTACTGCATTGGCAATTCTAGGTCTTTGATGGTTCCATATAAATTTTATTATGATTTGTTCTAGTTCTGTGAAATATGTCCTGCATAATTTGATAAGGATTGCATTAAATCTGTAGATTGCCTTGGGCAGTGTGACCATTTTAACAATATTGATTCTTCCAATCCAAGAGCATGGAATATCTTTCCATTTTTTAAAGTCTTCTTTAATTTCCTTAATCAATGTTTTATAGTTTTCTGTGTATAATTCTTTCACCTTCTTGGTTAGACTTATTCCCAGATATTTTATTACTTTGGGTGTTATTTTAAAGGGGATTGTTTCTTTACTTTCTTTTTCTTTTGATTCATCATTAGTGTAAAGAAATGCAAATGGGCTTTGAACCTTAATCTTGTAACCTGCTACCTTGCTGAATTCTTCGATCAGCTCTAGTAGTTTTTGTGTGGATCTTTTAGGGTTTTCTATATATAGTAAAATGTCGTTGGCATATAGTGACACTTTTACCTCTTCTTTTCCAATTTGGATCCCTTTTATTTCTCTCTCTTGTCTGATTGCTGTGGCTAGGACTTCCAGGACTATGTTGAATAGGAGTGGTGATAGTGGGCATCCTTGTCTTGTCCCAGATTTTAGTGGGAAGCTTTTGAGTTTTTCACCATTGAGTACTATGCTGGCTGTAGGTTTGTCATATATAGCTTTTATTATGTTGAGATATGTTCCCTCTATACCCACTTTGGCAAGAGTTTTTATCATAAATGGGTGCTGAATTTTATCAAATGCCTTTTCTGCATCTATTGAGATGATCATGTGGTTTGTGCCCTTTCTCTTTTTGGTGTGATGTATTACATTGATTTATTTGTGAATGTTGAACCACTCTTGTGTCCCTGGGATGAACCCCACTTGGTCATGATGTATAATCTTTTTTATGTGTTGTTGGATTCTATTTGCTAAACTTTTGGTGAGGATTTTGGCGTCTATGTTCATCAGTGATATTGGCCTATAATTCTCTTTTTTGGTAGTATCCTTGCCTGGTTTTGGTATCAGGGTGATGGTGGCTTCATAGGATGACTTTGGGAGTATTCCCTCCTTTTCAATCATTTGGAAGAGTTTGAGGACTGGTATGAGTTCTTCTTTGTTTGGTAGTATCCCCCAGTGAAGCCGTCTGGTCCGGGACTTTTGTTTGTAGGGAGGTTTTTAGTTGCTATTTCTATTTCATTTCTAGTGATCGGTTTGTTCAAGTGGTCAGTTTCTTCTTGATTCAGTCTGGGTGGACAGTATGTTTCCAGTAACTTGTCCATCTCCCCTAGGTTATCCAGTTTGGTTCCATATAGTTTTTCATAATATTCTCGTATGATATTCTGTATTTCTATTTTATTTGCTGTAATTTCTCCATTATCATTTCTTATTTTGCTAATTTGTGCTCTCTCTTTTTTCTTCTTTGTGATTTTTGCCAGAGGTTTGTCAAAGAACCAACTTTTGGTTTGGTTGATTTTTTCTATGGTCTTGTTAATCTCTATTGTATTTATTTCCTCTCTAATCTTTATAATATCTTTCCTTCTGCTGCCTTTTGGGGCTTTTTGTTCTTCTTTTTCTAATTCATTCAGCTGGTGGGTTAAATTGTTTATATGAAATTGTTCTACTTTCTTGAGGAAGGCCTGTATCGTTATAAACTTTCCTCTTAACACTGCCTTTGTTGTGTCCCATAAATTTTGTGTGGTTGTGCTTTCATTTTCATTTGTCTCAAGGTATTTTTTAATTTCAGCTTTGATTTCCTCATTGACCCATTGGTTTTTTAATAACATATTGTTTAATCTCCATGCCTTCCTTTTGTTCTCTTTTGTTTCTCTGTTGTTGATATCTAGTTTCATGGCATTGTGGTCAGTAAAGATGCTTGAGATCATTTCTGTCTTCTTAAAGTTGCTGAGGTTTCTTTTGTGCCCAAGTACATGATCAATCCTGGAAAATGTTCCATATGCACTTGAAAAGAATGTATATCCTATTTTTTGGGGGTGTAATGCTCTGAAAATATCCACCAAATCTAATTTTTGTATTGTATTGTTTAATTTCTCTGTTGCTTTATTTATTTTCTGTCTGGAAGATCTGTATCTTGTATCACTCCTTTAATCATTATAAAATGTCCTTCTTTATCTTTCTTTATGGCCTTTGTTTTAAAGTCTATTTTGTCTAAAATCAGTACTGCAACACCTGCTTTTTTGGCTTTTCCATTTGCATGGAATATCCTTTTCCATCCTTTCACTCTCAAACAATATGTGTCCTTCTCCCTAAAGTGGGTCTCTTGTATGTAGCATATTGAAGGTTCTTGCTTTATTATCCAGTCTGCCACTCTATGTCTTTTGACTGGAGCATTTAGTCCATTAACATTTACAGTAATTAATGATCGATGTGTGTTTATTGCAATTTTGAACTTATCTTTGCAGTTGAATTGGTATATCCTCTTTGTTCCTTTCTTCTTCCTTTTGTGGTTTGGTAATTTTCCTTTGTGTTATTATGGATTTTATTTAATTTTTGTGACTCCCTTGTAAGTTTTTGGCTTGTGGTTGCCCTTTTTTTGTAAATCTATTAGCCCATTATTATAACTGTTTTTATTAAACTGATAGTAACATGATCTCAAACCCATCCTACCAAGAACAAAAAATTTAAAAAAGAAAGAAAAAAAATTCTATATTTCCCTGCCTCCCTCTCCCACTCTCAATGATTTGTATGTCTTCTTTCATAATTTTGTGTTTATTTTATTTGTAATTCATGAGTTATCACCTTTCCAGTTGTGAATTTCTTCATTTCTGTAGCATCCTGTTGCTTTTCTATTTAGATTAGCCCTTTCAATATTTCTTTTAGCATGGGTTTAACGTTGCTAAACTCCTGCAGCTTTTTCTTGTCTGTGAAATTCTTTCTCTCTCCTTCTATCCTAAAGGATAGCCTTGCTGGATAAAGTATCCTAGGCTGCATCTTTTTTTCATTCAGGGCTTTGAATGTATCTTGCCAGTCCCTTCTGGCCTGTAGTGTTTGTGTAGAGAAATCAGCTGAGAGCCTTATGGGGGTTCCCTTGTAACTCATTCTTTGCTTTTCTCTTGCTGCCTTTAGGATCATTTCTTTATCCTTGACTTTGGCCATCTTGATTATGATATGTCTTGGTGTGGGTCTATTTGGGTTCTTCCTGTTTGGGACCCTCTGAGCTTCCTGTACTTGGATATCTGATTCCTTCTGCAAGTTTGGGAAATTTTCAGTCATGCTTTCTTCAAAAACCTTTTCAATCCCCTTTGATCTTTCTTCCCTTCTGGGACCCCTATTATGCGAAGATTGTCACACTTTTTATTATCCTATAGGTCCCTTATGCTATTTTCATTTGTTTTTATTTGTTTATCTTGTACCTCTTCTGATTGGGTGCTTTCTGTGTCCTGCCTTCTAATTCATTCCTCTGCATTATGTAGTTGGTTTTGCACAGCTTTTAGATCATTCCTCATCTCAGTCAGTGAGTTTACCCATTCTACTTGGCTCTTCTTTATAGCTTCAGTTTCATTTTTGACATATTTTACATCTCTAAACACTATCTCTTTTAATTCCTTCAGCACTTTGTTCACTCCTTTTTTTGAAATCTTGATCTAGTAGGCTATCAATGTCTATTTCATTGATCATTCTTTCAGGGGATTTCTCTTGTTCTTTTATTTGGGAATGGTTTCTCTCCTTCTTCATCTTGCTCATACCTCTCTGGCACTGTGGTTTATGGAGTATCAGTTATCTATTGTGGTCCCTAAGGAGTTTATCTAATGCCTATGTAGGAATAAGAATTAGGGAAAAAAAAAGCAAAAAAAGCAAAAAAAAAAAAAAAAAAAGAGAGAGAGAAAGAATTTTAAAAGAAGGGAGAAAAAAGAGGTTTGAAAACAGTGTATAATGAATACTAGAAGAGCAAGTTGAAGCAGAATAGCAATTGGGTTGAGATGTCCTTTTAAAACCTTTAAGAAAAAAGGAGAAACGATGTATTTGAAACCTGTGTATAATCAATAACAGGACATCAAAACCCAAGAGAAATAGAAATGAATTAAGAAGTAAAAATTAAGAGGCTAATAGAAAATAGAACAGGTAAGAACAGATTAAAAAAAAAGGGGGGGGGTCAGTGTTCTCCCAGACATTGTGTGCTTTTAATGTGAAGTCTTTCTATCTTCGTCCTGTTTTGGAAGCTCAGCTTTGCTGTTTCCAGAGGCCCTCCGTTGGCGCCCTCATCTGTGCTGCTCCCAGTACCTGTCGGCAAGAAGATCGCGCCTCCTCCCAGGACTGGGTCAGATGCAGCTCTCTTTTGCTGTGGGTGGGCGGGTCACTGCCCCTCCTGATGCCGCAGTCAGATGTTGCAGACTGTCCAGGTAGGAGGGCGTGTGGAAGTTTAATCTCATCACCACCACAGGAGTGAAACAAGTTATTTGTAGGATAAGCCTCCATTTTGCCAACTTTTTATTTTACTAGAAGTAATGTATACACAGTGTAAGCTCTAACAGATAGAAGGACTTTCAATAAGAATCAATTAAAGAAAAGAATCAATAGTTATTTATCATAACTTTCTCTACCTTGTTCAATTACTCATAATCAATTTTAACCATTTATTTTTGGTGAGAAGGGATTCTTTTTGTGATCTATTATCATTTTAGATAACACAATTGTCTATATCTTTTGATTCATCAGCCAGAGTGTCCTCCAATACGTATATACCATGCAAGATGAATATTCAGCTCAATTACACTACTTCAATTTTCCTCAACATTTACTGTTTTTAAAAATAGTTTAAAATTCTTCTGTGATTTTTTTAATTCAAATAATATACTTAACACTTTATTACTTATTCTGTCAGATTTCTATAGTATATCTTGCCTCCACACAATAAGAGTTGAAACCAAATTCACTTTGCTCCCATTGACAATTTGTTACTAGTATTACATTTATTTTTGCACAGCCAAAAGAAAAATATAATACTAATGTAATACATTGTAATAAAGTAATAATAATAATGAAATAGTACCATAATAATGAATAGCATTAACAATAGTGCAATACTATAATATATAATAATAATAAGAGTTCTTAATCTTCTTCTTAGTCTCATTTAAGTCTTCAGATTTTATCTTTGCTGCACTCTGAATGTCTTCAAAACTCAACATATAACATGTACATTGGTTGAATACAGTTTCTGGCAAAGACAATGAAGATGTAAAGATCATATGTAGGTATACCTTGGAGATATTGTGGGTTCAATTTAAGACCATTACAGTAAAGCAAATATCGCAATAAAGCAAGTCATGCAATTTTTTCCCCCAGTGCATGTAAAAGTTGAAGGGTTGCTTTAAACCTTTAATTTGTAAATAAAACAGCATCTGCAAAGCCCAGTAAAGCAAAGTTTAATAAAATGAGACATGCCTGAATCTATTCCTCAATGACACAATGAAAAAAATTTCCTTGTCAATTAAGGAAGGTATTTTTTTTTCCCTTAATGTTATCAGTTGTTTAAAATCATTTACACCATATTTATATCATATTTGACTACAACTTCTTGTACAAAACTTTGGGATTGTGTTTCTTCCTGTTATTTTTCCTTATTTGTTATTGTATACTTTATTCCATTTGAAAAATAAAAATATACCTTAACAGTATCTAGAAGACCTTTCAGGTTTTTATTCACTTATATTATTGACTTACATCCAAGCCCCACTTCATTTAGAAAACAATTCTTTTGAAATTTGTACCAATTGCAAATAAAGTTCTCCTCTCATATCCACAGTTGGCTAACAGTTCTTAGCTGAATCTCTCTCCAGAAATCATCTTCTGCTGAAAAGAGTCACCTCACCCAGAAGAGTCATGCACCCTGCCTCTGGGCAGCCCACATCTAATATCTATTTGATTGAAAAGATATAAAAGTTTGGTCTTCCTGCCTCAATTTGGGATATCTCTGAAGGTCCTTCATCGAATACCTATGGGATTAGCTAGAGCTTTGTTTCACCTCTGTTGTAGTTCAGTTTCTTCTTCTGTCCAATCCTGCTACATTCCATGTGAGTACATCTGTTGACCCTAGCAGCACTTTCCCACAAACTTCTGTATAAGACTCTGTGTTTGTTTCCTATGGAACAAAATCTGAGAGTCAAAAACAGGAGAGGTCTGAAGAAGCAACTGTCTAATTTGAATTGGAGCTATATCATCTACTGTCTAGCTGGTAATAAAGACCAAGTACTAATAGTAGGTGGAGAAGTAGTAACCCTCAACTTGTGGTAGTAATCCAAGTCTTAAAAAGTTCATCTGTGGTGCACTGGGACAGGGTATCAGAGGGAATTCACTGATGAATGTAAGGAATCTGGAGTATAATGACTAGCATGAAAAACTCTAATTATGAAGATTATGGGATTAAGTGGTATTTGGCAGAGAAATTTGATTCACTGGTAAAAGATAATAAAAGGTTGAGGATGATTAATCACCAATTAAAGGCTAAGAATAAAAGTGAGAAAGTTTTATTGGTATCATAAAGAGATTATTATTTCCTATAGCTCTATGGGAAAACAAAAACAAAAGCAAAAACTAAAACAAAATTACATTCAAGTCCAGGATTAATATAACTGACAGAGAACTAAAGAAGTTTGAGTTTTCAGTTTTGGTAAGTCTCCTGAGGTCTGATTTGGAAGGACCAAGATTCTGAATTTGCGTGTGTGTGCAGTTGGATTTGTGCACATGAAATTATTGAATGCTCAGAATTCTTGTACCTGTGGTATGTAATGCAGGTGGCCAACTCCCCCATCCCCTCTCTGAAGTCTTACATTATGTCCAAGTTTGAAGATGATACAGAGGGCTCTGCTTGCAAGACAACATGTGTTTTCTTCAAGGTAAAAGACACCTCTTTTCCTGGCCACCAAAGTAAAAATTGTTGTGAAGTCACATAACTACTCAGGTTAGAAGACATGACATAATCTAAACCACTCTACGTCTAGTAAAAGAGAAAAGTAACTGTATTGTGGAGGAAGTTCAGGATCTAACCAACATATCACAGCGTGAACCTAGGAAGTATATTTAACACTGGATATGAAAATGCTAGATCAACCAGGCTAAACATAAGCTTAGGTAATATTTTATCAGTATGAAAGAAGTTTTTCATGATATAGGATTAATTATTTTTTTATTTTATTTATTATTGATTGATTGCATTATTTAATTATTTTATTTGTGGGGAAGGTAATTAGATTTATTTATTTTTAGAAGAGGTACAGGGGATTGAACTCAAAGCCTCATGCATGCTAAGCATGCACTCTACCACTTGAGCTATACCCTCCCCCTAGGATTAATTCTTAACAAGAGTACATGCTAACACATCCTGAGAATGGGGAAACTTGGAGAAAGCAAAACTCTATATTAAAAAGAGGTAGAGAATCATGAAATATCAGAGGCCCAACTATCAAAGTTTAACTGTCAAAAGCGTGGTGGAACAAATTACAATAATGAATGATGACATTAAAATTGTAGCCAAAGGGGTTGACCTGCAGCATGCAGTGGAAATGATTATTGCAACATGGTGAGCAATACAGATTATCCAACAATGGTATAGCTAATAAATGAATGAATGGATGACAGGCTGAGGGGAAGTTGCTCAAGCCAAATTACTGGACCTTAACTAGTTTTCTTCAAAGGACAGAATGACCAAAAGAGAGGTTGGATCCTCAGTAGTAATGGTCCTGCAATATCATGGCAAATGTATATGGTAATAATACATCCAGTCATTCTATGAAAAGACTATTCTTCATTTACTCAGAAAGCTACACTGGAGAAAAATCTAAATCTGTTGAAGATTGTTGGACACATGTTCCAACTTGACATTGATCTCTAGAGATCTGAAGCATCACCATGTCCCCTTTACTGGATTCTTTCTTACCCGCTATATTCTTCCTTGCCCAAGCCTTGACTGCCCACCTTGGATTCAGACAAATGATCCCAGAGGAGGGATCTCCTGTTAGTAGCTCTCTTGTAAATATTCTTTCTCTGTATATCACTTCATATTTTCCTTATTACTTCCACAGAAAAGATATCTAAAATTATGATATTTTTAAAATGTATGCACCTTTATAGTTCCTATTAATGCAAATTTTATTCTGTTATGACTCCTTACTTAGAGGTTGAATTTTTTTTAATTTAACCCTGAGCCAGATCCACTCTTTCTTGAAGTTTAAATTCCATCCAGGTTTTCACTTTCATTTTATTGGGATACATTCTCATGTAACTTCTCCAGAAAAGGTAGATATAGATGTGGATATGGATATAAATATATATATATATATATATAAAATATGAGGGAATATATATATATATATATATATATAATCACTTGTGTTTTAATTTTATAATTCATAAGTAATCCGTATGTCCGTATATATGTTAACTTGTGTTTTCGTAAGTGTCTAAGAATATATTTATTTTTCCTTACTTTTAGTTGATAATTTGGCCTGTAAAGGTATAAAAATATTTTCCTTCAGAACTTCTAATGTGTGTTTTTTTTTCTTTTTCATTTATTGTCTAGAGATTTGAAACCTGTTTCTCACTTATACTGCAGTGTTTATTTTGTATTGTTAACCACTCACTCTCACCCTGAATTTTCAAGACTAATCTTAATTCTCTCTTTATTTACTGTGTTTTATTTTCAGTGAATCCTTTCATTCTTAAGATACAAGAACATCATCTTTGGAGACTACTTTGTCAAATTTTGCCTTCATAGTTTTGCCATTCCATTTTCTTTCTTTTTTTTATTGCACTCATTATTAATTGGCTGTTATACATTCTGAATAGTTCTTATATTTTTCATCTTATTTCACATTTTCAACTCTGTTTTTGCTCTGTATTCTATGAAATACTGTCAAGTCAAATCTCTAACAAAATGATCGACATATTATTTCTAAAATTAAAAATTCTATAGGGCACTGTCCTTTTTTTCTGTTAATTCCTATCAATTTGACAGTTAGCAATGTGCTCTTGATTTTCTGAATTATTCCAGGTTTTTGTCCTCTGGAATTCATTTTACTATTTATTTCAATTTTTTAAAATTTATTTTTTATTTCATGACTCTTCTTCATATGCCCATTAATCTTAAGTGGTCTTTCTTTCTTTTTTTTTTTTTTTTTCTTTTTTTTGATGAAGGTTCAGTTTGATTTCTCTGTTGTATACATGAATCTTTTTTCCAGCTATCATTTTTACACAATAAGAAAGATGACTGAACCCTAAATATGCCTGGGTCATGTTGATTACCTGAAGGGCTTCTAACTTAGTGTGATAAAAGAGGCTTTTCCTGTAAGGTAAACTAAGAGGACTTCCACATTTTAGAATCAGGAAGGTTTTTCTTTAGGGAAGCTTTCTACCAATATTTGTCCACCAACCCCCAAGGATATTCATTCAATTTATTTTTTGATCATTATTTTAATTTGATTTAGAGTAAATGTTAACCTTAGATGTTTTATAATTGCATGTTTTCTCATGCCCCTTTTTCATACATCCTGTCACTAAGCTCAAAAACTTTGTAAACATTCCTTCCAGAAACCATGTTAAATGCTTTTTAGATACTACCTTAAGCTTCAAATTAATTATTATTCTGATACATGGATAAAGTAACTGAGGCTTACTAAAAGTAAGTAAATTTCCCATGAGTACATAAGTTTCAATTTGGACATAGGCAGTGGGAATCCAAAGTGATTTTTTTTTTAACCACTGGTATATAACATCATCCATTCCCCATTGTAGGTCTTTCCTGCTTCCACTTTTCATGACAGTTATTTCTATAATTACTCACCCATCATCCTTCAAAACTAGCTATGCTAATATTGAATTGAGATTTGACTTTGCTAGAGAATTGGTCATTTTTATCACTGCTGCCTAAAACAAAATTATGCCAAAATAATTTTGTTCATATTACCTACAGTTAAATAATAAGGAATTTTAATAGTTTCACCAATGTGTCTGTGGGTAAAGATTAATTTTTTAAAGAAAATCCTTTATCTATATTCAGACACTCTCTACCTCAATTCAGAATGGAGATAGTGTAATGATAATATACATGCTATTTTGTTCTATGCTCTTGCTAGCTCCCTCAGTTTTCATAAAAAGGTGCTTAAGTTTTTAGAATCAGGAAAACTGGTCAGGCACATGAGACAGATTTCAACCCACAAACAGTAGAGAAGAGTTTCTTACACTCCAGGCATTAGCCAGGGGGGATAATTTCAAGCTTACAACCATTCAGTGTTTATCAAAAGCTTAGTTCAAAGAAATGATATGTATGAAGGGTTGCCTGAAAGATATAAAAATTTATGTGTTTCTCTGAATTTTTTGCTATGAAATATACCTCTAGGTTTCCCCAGCCCTTCAAAGTGGTGTATCATATTGTTCTTAGAAGAAATATCCATGATTTAATCATCCTTTTATTAGATGTCATAAACTCATGTTGAGAAACCATCTAAGAAATGAATCTTAAGAAATATATCATGTTCTCAAAAAAGATATTGTTGACTACAATATTGTTCTCTTTTTTAATATTTTAAGTCATATTCTAAGTTGTTTAAAGACCAAGAAAGGTAGCACTATGACTGAGAAATTATCTGATTTTAAATTTATGTCTATAGTGAGTTGTGCAACATTGGAAGTTGGCTGCCCTAGAATTATCTTTCGAGAACCATTTGCCATCATGGCTTCATATTCAACTTTATTTTCATACTACTAACAAACTTTGGTTTTTTTCCTCTTTTTCCTTCTGTTAATTATACTACTTGATCTAATTTTTGAGTCCTGATATGACATCTGAGAAAAAGAAATAAAAGAAAATAATTAAATTAATCAATTGAGGAAATCAGAGAACAATCTTGATAAAAATTTAACTGTGTTTTCTAGAAGTCAATAGCAAAGCTAAGACATAGTTTTGAGTTCACCATGACCTTAAGAAAAAAGAAAATACACCCTTTAAGAATATAACTATTTCTAATAAAAAGAAAAAATTCTACTGGACACCTCTTAATAAGAAAATTGTGTAATATAATAAAATCCTCCCCAATACAGTATGAATTTGAAAGGACTTTTAAACTAATTTTCTAAATATTGCTGATAGAATGTCACCTAAGCCTAATTCAGTAAAAATCAACATTTTTGCAGGAGCTGCAATGTGGTTAGTGAGAACATAAAAACATTCAGTTAATAATTCTTTTGAAGCCCACTTTTATCTGTCCATACTACAATACAGCATTTTACTTATATTATTTAACTTGTAACCCAATGAAGATTATGCAAACACAGTTGTTTTGCATACAGATAGTTTTGTAAACAATCTTATGAAGTCTGGTGGGTAAATTCAAACTAACAAGTAAGAAACTGCATGTTCCAAGCATAGATTAACATCATGCTGGATATATAGCAAGTACTTTTAGTTCTTATTGATTATTTATTATTTCAATAATCTGTAGAGTAAATAGATTTAATAATATTGAAAATAGCTTGAGTTGCTTTAAATACTTTTTCTCAGAAAGTACCCCATGGCTAATTAAGAAGATATAAATATAATACTATACATGGCTAATTAAGAGGATATACATATCATGACGCTACACAAGGCCATCACTAGTATACTGATATGTATAAACTTATCTATCTAAAATATGCACATCTATAATAGATGTATGCACATATATTTGTAAAGTTTTCCAATTCATAGTCTTAATGGATTCTTTTTTGCTGCTCACTTTCTTTGAATTAATAAAGCACTGCACACAATCTCCCTACTTGCTGTTCAATTAGCCAATTGCTGGGCAAGAGAAAGGGATAATGAAGGTATGGGCCAAAACCGTTGCCTTAATGTATCTTACTCAAATTTAGAAAACTAGCCCTCTGTGAATAATTTAGTTTTCATATAATTTTATGCATATTTGCTAAACATGCTTAATATTAAAACCCATTTATTGAATGTTGTTCGCAGTCACTAATGTAGTACAATTTTATTGAACATTACACACATTTTTCTAGTAGTGCTTAGATGTAGAAAACCTGCAAATTTAATCTCAGAGGAAGGCAAAGAAAGGAAAAAGAACCAAGAATTCTATTCTCATATATTTAGCCTATGTGCTTTAAAGAACTGCAGGAAAAAAACTGACTTTTTTTAGCTCCACTTTTAGTGTATAACTTTATTAATATTTATAAGTTGGATTAGTTCTCTTTTTCTAATAAAAAAGTGAAACAGTTCTGAAAACCCACATTGAACCGAGTCTTCCGCAATATATCTTTCTAGGACTAGGCAAGCTTTGTAATGGCTTGGGATGTAAATATTTAAATGAACTGCATATATTTTCTCTTAATATTTTTCTTGACAATTTAATTATCTGACAAAATTAAAATACAAAAAAAATAGAAGTATGAATACTTCTATATTTTATTGTTCTATGAAACTGTATTATATTTTTAACATGATACATTTTAAAGCATTTTAATCTAATTCTTGGGAAAGTAAATATGACAGAATTATTCAGTTTCATGTATAGAATCAAATTCAAGTCTGTGAACTAAACTAATCTCTACCTAGGATCAATAATTACATTCTGTACTGGAGATGGATGAGAGATTATAATAATTTAAATTTTATGTAAACATAAAATATAACTTAATGATAAATTGTCTCACCAGTTATATTCAGTTACATTACATATTAAATTACAATTCTTGGATCTTCAGTATCTGTTTTTCAATAAACATATGAACTGTATAATACAAGTAGTGTCATTGCAACCAGACAACAGTATCAGTGGATCTACCTGTATTTTTAGTTAAGAATATATATTTTTTGATGTTAGAATTTTGGTTTTTTTGTTCCCATTGACCAAAACTTCAATTTTTTAATCTGGAATGCCATATGACAAAGTAACTAAAAGAAGTCTATATAACATAACTGATGAAAACTTAAAATTGAAAAAGAAAAAAATATTCAAAATGATCAGGCAAAATAGTATGCTGGAAGGAGTAGAAACACTTTATGATGGATTATAATAATTTAGAGAAAATACAAAAAAGAGTTATAAAAATGGCCTAATTCGCAATTTAAAATTATTTATTTGTTAGAATAATATATATTAAGAACATCTATTATACAATTGCTGGAAATCTCCTTTATAACTCTATCAATTTAGAATGTTGGTGCCACCATACTGAATAATAAGTAACGTTGTACATATAAGTGTACAAAATGTACATTTAGAAGGTATGCTTAATAGGATGCATGTGGTAAGCCATTAACTTGCCATTAGACAAAATTCTAGCCCGATAAAAATAATTTCAGGTTTGAGCAGTAAATGTAAAAATATCTATTTCCATAAATTCCGGATGTATGAAACTGCCTTGGTGTTTATTTGACATGAAGATGTCAATGGTAATTATATGATTATAATTTATTAACAGGGCTAACTAAAAAGATACCAAAGCATATTTAAATTGTTTAGTAAATTTACTGACTAGAAAATTAAATGTAAGAGTGGATTAACAAGGAAGACATAGCATCTTGTACCCGAGCTTGGAAAGTCTTAATGTAGAGATGGTCTACTTTTTCTGTTTTTGGAAAAGGTATTAACAATGTTCCAGTCATACTTTCTTATCTGCTTATGCATTTGTGAATTTCATAAGCCTTGAAATTTGTCACAGGCAACACTTTCCAATTCATGTAACCCTTCTTTATTAAACACATAATGTAAAATCATCATTTTATAAACAGCAAGTAAACTCTTGGATTATCTGTACTAAAAATAATTTTACTACATTACTCAGATCTACCAATGTTGATTTTCATATCATTTACAAAAAAAAGCTGTTTAGTCATCTGGCACTTTTTTCCCTTCTATACAGTTCATATTAGTTCTTTTTGAAAGAGGATCCTACAAATACCTCCAAAATGGAATCATTTTATATCAGCAAAGTAAAATAAAGTCAAAGTTCTTCCTCTTTTCCAACTGAAAATAAATTCAAAAAGTTGATGCTTTATTTAAATAAGACATGCTGAAATTTAACAAGGATCTGATTAATTTCCATTTTTTATGCTGATTAGAAAAGATAATAGATGCTATTCTGCCAAAAATGAATGTTTTGTATACAAACAATCATTAAATTATAGCATTCTGATAGAGATAATATGATATATAGGACATTAATCAACTCTGCATAATTATCTTACCTTTTTATTGAGTTTTTAAGTTCATAAGAAAGCTTCAAATAACTCTTTCTTTACTGGGAAAATAAAATTTAAAAAAGAGAAAATGAAATTGATTTGCTATTTTATGCTGTCACATTTAATACATTGGATAATTTTGAAACTGCTTAGTAACCATTCATTTCTGACAAAATTACTGGCTCAGTTGCCACTATGCCTCATAAAGTAATAAAATATAGATGGAGTAATATTTAAGTATCTGTATCTATTATGGGGAATTGCCTTCTGGAGTCATGCATTATTAAAAGTTTCTAACAAGTTATAATGGATGTAAGATAATAGAATATCATGTATAATGAGTGATTTAAAAGATCATCTTACTGTGCTTGTCAATGGTTTAAAATGTAGATAATAGAGAAGTATAAAAATATTACAGATAAAGTTTCTCATGCACCTAAGACATTAGTTTTTTTTTCTCATGTGTCTTTTAAATAAATTAATGACTTTTAAAAATAATTTCAAGCATGTTCATACTTTAATACACAGATGATCCACTTGTTATCCCAAAGACTTTATTCAATTCAACTTAATTTATATATAAATAAATGCAATAAACCAGTGTTTGGTTATGTAATGCAAGTTATAGTGATCACATTACTTTGAAATAGTTTAAAATAAATTTTATGAAATAATGCAATCTGATTAAGAAGATTTCCTTTGATGATTCAATTACAGAAAATACTTGAAAATATTCCTGGCAAATGATCAACTAACCAATGTTACCGTTTAGCATAATGCAAAATACAGTATAACATAACATATAATGTAATAGACATCTAAATTCAAAAATATAAAAGAAATTTTGATGTATACCCTGCTCTACCTAATAGATTTCACACATATCTCCAGTAAGGATATATTTTTGACATCTTAAATTATACACTATGTTATTGAATGTTCAGTTGTCTGAATTAAGTGCTTGATTTACATAAGAATAAATTTTGTATTATTTAAAACAGAGATTTATAAACTCTCCTTTATTATTGTTGAATACTTTTAAGAGTTACATTATACAGTTTACTTGAGTTTAGGTTATTTCTCCTTGAAAAGCTCAGGATATGATCTGATGTTTGACAGAAGCTCCTCTGGGAACTGGTTAAAAATGTGAATCACAGTTCACCCCAGACTTAGTGAATTAGAATCTGCATTTTTACAAGATTCTCAGGTAATTCCTAGCACATTAAAATCTGAGAAGCCATTTGGTTCAAGACAGTGAAGTGGGAGATTCTGAACTTACCTCCTGCTACAAACTGAATCTAAAGTTAAATGAAACAATTTCCCCTCAAGAAAAGCTAGAAATTGGCTGAACAACTCCTTCACATTGGGCAAACGAGGGAAACCACATCAAAGTGGGGAGGAAAGGCTGAGACACAATCTTGCTATAAATCCCACCGAGGCATGGTGACCCAGTCAGGATGGAACTCAAAATCTGGAGCCTCTTCCTGAGGAGTGAAGTGTTTGTACTCCACATTGGGCACCCCAACTTTTAAGACCAGAACCTGAGAGATGAGTCTCCCAAATACTGGCATTGAAGACCAACAAGGCTCCTGCTCTCTAGACATGCAGTGCTGTGATGAAATGAGTCTAGACACTAGCACCAGGGCCGAGCATAGAACCAGCATAGATTCAGCCCTTTGAAAGGTACTCACATTCGATGTGAAAGGGACTCATTTACTAATTTTAAAGCATTGATCTGAGGGGCAGGGACCTGCTGGGATACTCTCCAAGGTTGGAGGCTGCTGGGTAGCATCTTCCTGTTCTCCTTCTGTCTTTTAATGCTGATAGGTGACTTCTATTTTTTTCCCTTTCTCAAGGGTGGCATCTTTATCCTCCAGCCAGTGGGCACCTTCTGTGCTCTCTCTCTGCCTTGCTGAAGCTGATAGGCATCATTTAAAAAAAAATCCTTTTTAATTTTTACTCATTTATTTCTTTTTTAAAATTTCTTTTTTTTTTTAATTTGCCTTCCCCTCACCTTTGTTTTAATTAAGAACTATCTTTGAACTGCCGCCAGCCACACTCCAAGGCCAGTATCTCCCAGAGGGGAGTTTCTACCCATGTCTGGTGTCCAGGATTTTATATCTGATGCCCTGATTTTTGTGGCTATCACTCAGGGATGCTCCTTGATTGCCTGGCTCTGGAGACCAGGGGGCTTGCATTCCTGGGTTTCTTGTGACTGTAACTATCAGAGAAGCAGTTCTTAGCAGATTGTCATTCCCAAGGCACTGCACAAAAAGCAGACTCAACCACATCCCCAGTCTTTCTGAGAACGAAACCTAAGATCTGAGCACCCATGTAAAGAAATTTAAGAGTAAAAGACTGATTATAGTGGATATTTTCTCCCTTACATAGTTTAGCAACTTTCTTGCTTATACTTTGGTGCCCCAAAGACATTGCATTTATTTACTCCCAATTAGTATGAGGAATTCTAAATGAGAGCAGGAATGATTCTCTAATCTGTAAATCAATGTTCTTAACCTTTTTGTCCATTAAAATCAATGATTTTTATTTTTTACAAAACGAATATACAGGTCCTATGCAGGATTAATGGTTAAATATAATTTAGGGATAAATAAAAAAGTCAGTATTTTCAAAAGACTGTAAGGGTTGTTGGAGTCAAGTTATGTTTTAGGTCATGGAAAACATGGAGCATTTTTGCTAATAATTTGGATCCCCCAGTTTTCTTGAGTACAGATGGCCTCATGAATATTGTGGGCAGTATAGAACAAACCTGTCTGGTGAATTCAAGAGACCACTAAAAACCTAACTACTCCAAAACATATTTTCAACTGTTTATCAGGACATGAGCACAAAAAATACATAGCTTAAGGTTTATTTTATAATGCATTTGTTATATAGATAGAAATGCCAATTTACTAGATATGTAGATAGATACATATATATCTGTGTGTGTGTGTGTGTCTTAAGGAGTCCTTAATGAGAATGTGTAATATATAGTTGATAGATATTTAAAATATGGCAGTCTATTTGTTTCCACAGTCACTTCAAAAAACGAGACATATAAATCCTGACAAATTTTGATGATGTATGGATAAAGAAATTAAAGTTTATTTATGGGAACATTATAAAATGAGAGGCTTCAGCTGGTCAGAGGAAACTTCTGAATGGGAAAATAAAGAATATCAATGATGGAAAGGAAGTACCTACTAAAAAATTTGGAGGAAATAGAAGTAGATAAAGAAAATGATTCCAAAAAATTATTGTGACTTATGTCAGGATGTTCTGCCTACGTTTTCCTCTAGGAGTATCCACTCTTACATTTATTTATTTATTTATTTTTGTATATGATATTAAAGACTGTTCTATTTCATTCTTTTACATGTAGCTGTCCAGTTTTCCCAGTACCACTTTTCTAAGAGATTGTCTTTTCTGCACTGTATATTCTTGCTTCCTTTGTTGCAGATTAATTGACCATAAGTGTGTGCATTTATTTCTGGACTTTCTATCCTGCTCCATACATCTATGTGTCTGTTTTGTTTGCCAGTACCACACTCTTTTGATTACTGTAGCTTTGTAGTATAGTCTGAAGTGATACCTTCAGTTCTGTTCTTCTTTCCCAGGATAGTTTTGGTTATTCAGGGTCTTTTATGTTTCCATACAAATCTATTTGTTCATCCACAGATGAATGGATAAAGAAGATGTAGTATATATATGTGCAATGGAATACTACTCAACCAAAAAAAAAAGAATGAAACTTTGTCATTTGCAGCAACATGCCTGGACTTGGAGGACATTATGCAAAGTGAAATAAGTCAAACAGAGAAAGATAAATATGGTATGATATCACTTATATGTGGAATCTCATAAATACAGCAAACTAGTTCATACAACATAAAAGAATCAGACTCACAGATATAGAGAACAAGCTAGTGATTACCAGTGGGAAGGGGGAAGGGGGGCAGGCAATACAGGGGTAGAGGAGTAAGAAGTATAAACTATAAAATAAGTTACAAGGGTATATTGTACAACACATAGAGCCATTGTTGTATAATAACTATAAATAGAGTATAACCTTTAAGAATTGCAAATCACTATATTGTACACCTGTAACTTATATAATATTGCATTGCAACTATATATCTTAAATAAAGAAATTGATAAAGAAAAATTTTGTCCATCTCAAATTTTATTTAAAACTAATTCTTATTCCTGAATAAGAAATGTAGATTTTTTTCAGTTAAAAATGATAATATTTGGCTTCCAAAATCATAATGTTCTATTGCTTCCTTCAACTTAGGCTTCTTTTCTAGTGGCCTGTCACGTAATTTTGTAATCAAATCCAGTTTGTAATTTTCATGAATAGTGACAGTAATAATAGCAATGCATTAGCATTTATTGAGTGCTAGTATTATTTTCCAGAAAGTGTGCAATGAGTTAATACATATAAATCTCTGAACACTGTTTTTTACACATGGTAAGCAGTCAATATATGTTAGCTACTGCTACTACTAGTACTGTTACCATTATTACTGCTAGTACTATTTAATGCTCAAAACAACAGTATGAAATATGTATTAATCTTATAATATTTTGCATAAAATTTGAGATTCAGAGATATTAAATAACTTGCACAATACCACCAGTTCTGTAGTGAAGTAGGAATATTTTCACTCACAATTGTCTGATTCCAGAACCTAAATTTACACTATGTATTAAATTATATGCCTCAACTCTTATCTTAATATTGCTTCTAATCAAAGCTCCAACAGGGCCAAAGAAAAATATACTCAAGTTATAAATGTCACATTATCAACACTCTGTAAATGTTCATCCTTTGCTATCACTATTAACTATAATTTGTCCAGATTGACTAGATTCCTTTTGCATTACAAAATCAATAGAAATTTATTAATAGTTAAAAATATTTTATAATTAATGACCATAGTCTAAAATCAAAGGTTGAAATTGTAGTATTTATTTTACACCACATGATATTGTTTCTACTAAAAATATTACTTATATTCTTTTATTTCCTATTTTTCAGAATAAAATTTCCCTCATTAATAAAACTTTATTAGTTTTGGGATGGATAGCAGACGAAAATGTTATTGGATTTATATTAGTGCACATAAATCTACCTTTAATGCATTGAATTAAAAATAAATACTCCAAGGAGGAGTGATGTCAGCAAGATAGCAAAAGAGAAACTTATCACCTGAATTGTAAAAAAAAAAAATTAAAAATCTGAATAAACCTATAAAAAGTAAAGAGATTAAAACAGCAATCAAAAATCTTTCAACAAAGGAAAGGCAGATGGTTTCACTAGAGTGTTCTACCAAACATTTAAAGAATTAACACTAATCCTGCTCAAACTCTTCCAAAGAATTTAAGATTAAGGAGCACTCTCAAACTCATTCTATGAGACAATCATTACCCTAATATTAAAACCAGACAAAAAAAAAACCCACAAAAAACTGAAGACCAATATCCCTGAAAAATATTGATGTAAAAATTCTCAAAAAATGCTAGCAAACCAAATTAACAACACATTAACATCATTATACATTATAACCAGATAAGGTTTATACATGGATTGGATTTATATCAGGAAAGCATGGTTCAATATAGGAAAATCAATTAATGTAACATGGCACATTAACAGAATCAAGGGAAAAACCACATGATAATCTCAACTGATTCAGAAAAAAAAAATTGACAAAACTCAATCTACTTTGTGATAAAAACATTTAACAAATTAGGAATCATTTTCAGTCAAGATGGCAGAGTGGTAGGACCACGAACTTGCCTCTGCTCATGACTACAATGAAACCACAACTGAATGCTAAACAATCATTGAAAAAAGAATGGAACCTAGCAAAAAAAGGATTTTCTTCAACTGGAAACATAAAGAGGGAATGACAGCAGGACAGTAGGAGGGGCATGCTCTTGATATAATTGGGCCCCATACTCCTCAGGTGGACAACCAACAAGCTGAAGATCTGTTAAATTGCAGAAGTTCTCCCACAAGAGTGAGAGGTCTAAGCCCCATATCAGTCTTCCCAGCTTGGGTTCTGACATTGGGATGAGAAGGAGACCCCAGGACATCTGGTTTTGAAGGCCAGGGGTGCTTGGCTCTGGAAGCCTTATGGGACTGGGGGAAACAGAGAATCCATTCACTTGGGAAGCATACAAGGAAACTCATGTGCACCAGGTCCAAAGGCAGAAGCACTGATTTCATAGGAACCTGGACCAGACCTGCCTGCAGGATTTGGAGGGCATCCTGGGGATGAGGGGGAAGACTGTGGCTCACTCAGGGGACATAAAAGCTGGTGGCAACCATTCTGGGAGTGTTAATCTACACTAGCTTTCCTGGAGGCTGACATCTTAATTGGATCATTAGCACCAAGAACTAGCCCCGCCCAGCAGCCTATAGGGAAGCCTCAGGCCAAACAACATACAGGGTGGGAACACAGCCACACCCATCATCAGACTTTCTGAGCCACAAAGGCCTCTAGACACAGCTCTACCCACCAGAGGTCCAGGACAAAACTTCATCCAGCAGTGGGTAGGCACCAGCTCCTCCTGCCAGGAATCCTGCATAAGCCTCTAGTCCAGCCTCATCCACCAGAAGCAGATACTAGAAATAAGAAAACAATAATCCCAAAGCCTGTGGAAGGAATCCAAAAACACATAGAAAGATAGATGATATGAGGAGGCAAAGGAATATCTCCCAGAACAAAGCACAAGATAAAATTCCAGAAGAAGAAATAAGTGATGAGGAGATAGGCAAGTTATCTGAGGAAGAATTTAAAGTAATGATGGCCAAGATGTTCAGAGAATTCAAGCTGAGTATAGATGCACAGAGTGAAGTTTTTAGCAAAGAGTTGGAAAATATAAAGAGTACCCAAACAGAGTTGAAGAATAAAGTCACTGAAATGAACAATATACTAGAAGAAACCAAGAATAGACTAAATGAGACAGAAGAACAGAACAGTGAACTAGAAGGTAAATTAGTGGAAATCTCTACTTCAGAACAGAAAAAAGAAAAAAGAATGAAAAGAAATGAGGGTAGTTTAAGAGAACTCTGGGACAACACTAACACTCTAATATTTGAATTATAGGGGTTCCAGAAAGAGAAGAGAGAGAAATGATATGATAAAAATTTTGGATAGGTGATCACTGAAAACTTCCCCAACTTGGGAAAGGAAACAGTCACCCAAGTCCAGGAAGCCCAGAGGGTACCACACAGGATCAACCCAAAGATGATCATACCAAGGCACATAGTCATCAAATTGACAAAAATTAAGAATAAGAAGACAATATTGAAATTAGCAAGAGAAAAGCAACAAATAACATACAAGGGAACTACCATAAGGTTATCAGCTGATTTTTCAACAGAAATTCTACAGGCCAGAAGGGAGTAGCATGATATATTTAAAGTTATGAAAGGGAGAAGCTTACAACCAAGAATACTCTATCCAGCAAGTCTCTCATTCAGACTTGATGGAAAAATCAAAAGCTTAAGAGATAAAGAAAAGCTAAAGATTTCAGCACCATCAAACCAGCTTTACAATAAATGTTGATGGACCTTTTCTAGTCATTAAACCGTAAGAAAGAGAACAAAAAGAAGAAAGAGGGAAAAAAAAGAGATCTACAAAATATTGCTTTGGCTGTTCAGGGTCCTTTGTGGTTCCTTATAAATTTGGAATTGTTTTTTCTAGTTCTGTGAGGAATGTTGTGAATATTTTGATAAGGGTTGCATTGGATCTGTGGATTGCTTTGGATAGTGTGGCCATTTTGATAGTGTTGATACTTCCAATCCAAGACCACAAGAAATCTTTCCATTTCTTTGGGTCATTTTGGTTTTCATAGTATAGGTAACCTCCTTGGTTAAGTTTATTTCTAGGTATTTTGTTGATTTTCATGTAATGGAAGTGTATCTGCCAGTTATAAAATTTTGATTTTTGAAGTGAAAAAAAAGTGAATGAAGGGCCACAAATGGCAAAATATCCTTTTTTATGGGTGAGTTGTATATATATATATATATATATATATATATATATATATATATATAGCATCTTCTTTATATATTAAACTATTGATGTGCACTTAGGATGTTTCCATATCTTGGCAATTATAAGTAATGTTGCTATTAATTGCAGGGTGTATGTATCTTTTTGAATTCTTATTTTGTGGTTGGCTTTAATCCTTTGAAATTATATACATTTTAAAAACTAAAGCTCTAAACATTCTTAGAAACAACAAACAGTACATATATGTAAATTAAAATATATATATACAGTAAAAAAATGATCTTTCAAGCCATGAAAGATATGGAAGAAACTTAAAAGACATATTTCTAAATGAAAGAAGATAGTCTGGGAAGTCTACAAACTACGATTCCAACCAAATGCCATTCTAGAAAAGACATGGCTACAGAAACAATAAAAAGATCATGGTTTCCAGGGGTTTGGGGAGAGGGAGGGTGGGAGGAATGACTAGATGGAGCACAAGGGATTTTTAGGGCAATGAAATTATTCTGTACGATGCTGCAGTGGTGGCTACATGTCATTATGCACTTGTCAAAACCCATAGAATGTATAATATCAAGAGTGAACCCTGCTGTAAACTATGGACTTTGGTGATAATAGTGTGTCCATGTTGGTTCATCAATGGTACCAATTATGCCACACTGATAAGGGACATGTTGAGGGTAGGGGAGTATATGTATGTGTGGGTGGGGAGAGCTATGTGTGAACTCTCTGTATTTTCTCCTCAATTCTGTTGTGAACTTGAAACTGCTTTAAGAAGTAAAATCTATTAAAAAATTTAACAAATTGTACTAGACGGAAACTACATCAACATAATAAATGTCATGTCTGTGAAGCCTTCAGCTAGCATCATATTCAGTGATGAAAGGCTAAAGATCAGGAAAAATGCACAGATTCCAAATCTTGCCTCTTCTATTCAATATAGTATTAGAAATCCTAGCCAGAAAAAATTGACAAGGAAAAAAAGATAAAGTTCACCTAAATAAAAAAGAAACAAAGTAAAATTATCTTTGCAGATAGAATGATCTGCAAATCATAGAAAACCCTAAACATCCACACAACTACACACAACCTCTCAACCCTTATAAATGATTTTGGCAGTTTCAGGATACAAAATCAACATGCAAAATTGATTGTACTTCTATACACTAATAGTGATTAACCAGAAAAATAAATTTAAAAAATAATCTCATTATCATCAAAAAAGAATAAAAGACTTAGACATAAACTTAATGAAAGAGGCAAAAGACTTGTACACTGAAAATAGAAAATGTTGCTAAAAGAAATAAAAGAGGATATAATAAATGGAAAAAAATCTCATGTTCATGGATTGGAAGAATTAATATTCTTAAAATGCCCATACTTCCCAAAGTGATTTATAGATTTAATGCAATCTCTATGAAAACTCCAATAGCACTTCTTTTTTTTTATTTGCAGAAATAGAAAAATCCATCCTAAAATTCATATTAATATCAAGGGACCCAAGTAGCTAAAATGATCTGCCAACAAATTTGGAAGCCTCATACTTCCTGATTTCAAAATATACAACAAAGCAACTGTAATCACAATGGTTTGGTACTAGAATAAAGGCAGACCAATGGAACAGAATAGATACCTCAGAAATAAATCCCTGTGTATATTGTCAAATTATCTTCAATAAGGGTGACAATACTACCCAATGGGAAATGGGTAGTTGTCTCTAAAAATGATGGGATAACTGGATATCTGCATACAAAGGAATGAATTTCGACCATTACCTTACTCTACATAGGAAAACTAACTCAAAACATGTTAATGGCCTAAAGATAAGACCTAAAAATTTTAAAACCCTGAAAAAAATATAGCAGAAAATTTTCAGGACATTGGATTTGGCAATGATTTCTTGAATGTGACATCAAAAGCACAAGCAACAAAACCAAAAATAGACAAATGAGACTACAACAAACTTAAAAAATCAGTACTACAAAGAAAACAAACAACAGAGTGAGAAGACAACATACAGAATAGGGAAAATATTTGTAAATAATAAATCCAGTGAGGTATTAATAATTAATCAGAATATATAAGAAACTTCTACAACTCAACAATAAAAAATAAGCTAATTAAAAATTGTGCAAAGAATTTGAATAGATAATTTTTCAATGAAGATATGCAAATAGCCAGCTGGCATATGAAAAGATGGTTTCCATCACTAAACATAAAAAATGTAAATCAAAACTACATTGAAATATTATCTCACACTCATTAGGATGGTCACTATCAAAATAATAGAAAATAACAAGTGTCAGTAAAGATATGAAGAAATTGGAACTTGTACACTCTTCATGGGAACATAAAATGGTAAAACCATTATGATAAATATTATGGTGTTTCCTCAGAAAATTAAAAGTAAAGTTGTTATATGGTCTAGCAATCTTCTTTCTAAGTATAGATTCTAAAGAATTAGAAGAAGGACCTTGAAGAGATATTTGCACAACCATATTTATTGCAGCATTATATTTACAATAGCCAAGAATAGGAAGTAACCAAAGTGTCTATGAATGGATGAAAGAATGAAGAAAATGTGATATATAAATACAATGCTGTACTATGCAGCCTTAAAAAAGAAAATTCTGTTGCATGCTACAGTGTGTATGAACCTCAGGGATATTATGCTAAATAATAGCTAGTCAAAGCAGGAAAAATACTATGGGGTATACTCATATGAAGTATCAAAAATAGTCAAAATCTTAGAAACAGAAGGTAAAACTCTTGTTGCCAAAGGCTAGGGTGATAAGGAAGGAGGAATTAGTGTCTAATGGATACAGACTTTCAGTTTTGTAAAGTAAAAAGGTTTTGGAGATCGCCTGTAAAAAATATTGAAATATATCAACACTATTGGTCTGTACACTTAAAAATATTTAAGATGGTAAATTTAATATTATGTATTTTTATCACAATAAAAATTTAAGTTTAAAAAGTTATTTCCATTTTTTAAACTAGTTCTAGGCTATGAATTAAGGAGAATACCACGCATTACTATTTTGCTTATAGTTTAGCATTCAGATATTTATTCTACTCCATACTGATGGTCAATGAGCGTTTATAATAGTTGTTGCATTAAAGAGGCTTGAGGAATTTTTGTGTATTTTAATAAGCAGTAATAAATATCAGATCATAATGCCTTCCTTCTCTTGGAATTTATTTATAATGCTTTACTGAAGAGATTTAAAGAGAGACAAAATAAATGAATGGTGTTCTTTGGCTTCCTTGTACATGGCAAGACAGATCTTGAAACTCCCTGATATACTAAACTTTTGTTTTATTTTCATTTTGCTTCTTTATTTTCAGGAGTTTAGGTATTTCTTGGGAAAATATACCACAATAAAGAAAAATTATATGGTCCCACATTATATTAAATTATATGTACTAAATCATATAAATAAATGTGCATGTGTGTGTATTATACATACAAATGTCAAATATATATATATTTTTTAATTTTATTGAAGCTACATTCAGTTACAATATGTCAATTTCTGGTGTACAGCACAATGTCCCAGTCATGCATATACTTATATGTATTTGTTTTCATATTCTTTCACATTAAAGATTATTACAAAATATTGGATATACTTCTCTGTGATTTATAGGAAAAACTTGTGTTTTTTAATCAATTTTTATATATAATGGCTACCATTTGCAAATCTCAAACTCCCAAATTTATCCCTTCCCATACCCTTCCCCCTGGTAACCATAAAACTGTTTACTATGTCTGCGATCTTGTTTTTGTTTTGTACATGAGTTCATTAGCGTCCTCTTTTTTTCTCTTAGATTCCACACATGAATGATATTATATGATAGTTTTCTTTCTCTTTCTGGCTTAGTTCACTTAGAATTATGACCTTTAGTTCCATCCATGTTGCTGCAAATGGCATTATTTCATTTTTTATGGCTGAGTAGTATTCTATTCTGTAAATATATCACATCTTCTCTCTTCAGTCATATGTCAGTGGATATTTAGCTTATTTCCATGTCTTGGCTATTGTATATAGTACTGCTATGAACGTTGGGGTTCAATCTTTTGAAATTGTATTTTCCTCCAGATATATGCACAGGAATGGGATTGCTGGATGATATGGTAAGTCTGCTTTTAATTTTTTTTAGGAATCTCTATCCTGTTTTCCATAAAGGCTGCACCAAAAAACATTCCCAACAGCAGTGTAAGAGGGTTCCCCTTTTTCCACACCCTCTCAAGCATTTGTTGTTCATGGATTTTTTTAATGACGGACATTCTGACTGGTGTGAGGTGATACCTCATTGTACTTTTGATTTGCATTTCCCTGATGATCTGTGGTACTGGGCAATTTTACATATGCCTATTGGCCATTTTTATGTCTTCATTGGAGAGCTGCTTGTTTAGGTCTTCTTGCCATTTTGGGGTGGAGCTGTTTGTTTTTTGTTATTAAGTTGTATGAGCTGTTTATATAATCTGGATTAAGTTTTTTGTCAGTCACATCATTTTCATATATTTTCTCACTGTCTGTAGATTGTCTTTTTTGCTTTGCTTATGGATTCCTTTGCTGTGTAAAAGCTTATAAATTTAATTAGGTCCCAGTTGTTAATTTTTGCTTTTATTTCTATTGCCTGGGTAGACTGCCCTAGAAGAACATTGCTAAGATTTATGTCAGAGCACGTTCTGCCTATGTTTTCTTCTAAGAGATTTATCATGTCTTGTCTTTTATTTAAGACTTTAAGACATTTTGAGTTTATTTTTGTATATGGTATGAGGATGTATTCTACCTTCATTGATTTACTTGTGGCTGTTCAGCTTTCCCAACAGCACTTGCTGAAGAGACTATCTTTTCTCCATGGTATATCCTTGCCTCCTTTGTCAAAGATTAATTGACCATAGGTCTGTAGGCTTATTTATGGGCTCTCTATTATGCTCTAATGATCCATTTGTCTGTTTTTATGCCAATACCATGCTGTTTTGATCAGTGTAGCTCTGTAGCATTTTCTGAAGTCTAGGTTTCCTCCAGCTTCATTCTTTTTCTTCACTATTGTTTTGCTAATTCTGGGTCTTTTGTTATTCCATATAAATTTTAGGATTATATGGTGTAGTTCTTTGAAAAATGTCCTAAATAACTTGATAGGAATCATATTAAATCTGTAGATTGTCTTGGGAAGTATGGTCATTTTAAGGATATTGACTCATCCAATTCAAGCCTCATCCAATCCAAGAGCATAGGATGACCTTCCATTTCTTTAAATCATATTTAGTTTCCTTAATCAATGGTTTGTAGTTCTCCATGTATAAGGCTTTCACCTCCTTGGTCATATTTATTCCTAAGTATTTTATTGTTTTGGATGCTATTTTAAAAGGGATTGTTTGTTTACTTTATTTTCCTTCTAATTCAATGTTAGTGTAAAGAAATGCCATTGATTTCTGTATGTTAAGCTTGTATTCTACTACAATGCTGAATTATTTTATTAGCTCTAGTATTTTCTGTGTGGAGATTTTAGGGTATATATATATATATATAGTATCATGTCATCTGCATATAGTGACAATTTTACCTCTTCTCTTCCAGTTTGGATCCTTTCATTTTCTTGCCTGATTGCTGTGTCTAGGATGTCCAAGACTATGTTGAATAGAAGTGGTGAGTGTGGGCATCCTTGTCTTGTTCCAGATTTTAATGAGAAGGCTTCCAGTTTTTCACCATTGAATATTAATGCTGTCTGTGGGTTTGTCATAAATAGCTTTTATTATGTTGAGATTTGTTCCCTTATACCCGCTTTGGTAAGAATTATCATAAATTGGTGTTGAATTTTATCAAATGCTTTTCCTGCAAGTATCGAGATGATCATTTTGCCCTTTCTCTTGTTGATGTGGTGTATCACATTGATTTGCCTATGTTGAACCATAATAGTGTCCCTAAGATGAATCCAATTTGATCATGGTGTATGATCTTTTTTATGTGCTGTTGCATTCTATTTGCTAATATTTTGTTGAGGATTTTTGCATCTATGTTCAATGTCAGTGGCTTGCAATTTTCTCTTTGGGTAGTTTCTTTGACTTTGGTATCAGGGTGATGGTGGTTTCATAGAATGAGTTTGTGAGTACTCCCTCATTTTCAGTCTTTTGAAAGATTTGAGAAGGATTGGTACAAGTTCTTTGTATGTTTTATAGTATTCCCCAGTGTAGCCATCTGGTCCTGGGCTTTTGTTTATAGGCAGTTTTGTTGTTGTTTTTGTTTATTTTATTTCATTTGTAGTGATCGGACCTTTCAAGTGGTCAGTTTCTTCTTGATTCAGTCTTGGTGGGTTGTATGTTTCAAGAAACTTGTCCATTTCTTCTAGGTTTTCCAATTTGTTTCCATATAGTTGTTCATAGTATTACCTTATGGCTTTTTTTTTTTTTTTAATTTCTGTGGTGTTGGTTGAAATTTCTCCTTTTTCCTTTCTTACTTTGTTTATTTGTATTCACTCTCATTTCTCCTTTGTGAGCCTGACCATAAGTTTATTAATTTTGTTTATTCTTTCAAAAAAAAGCTCTTGCTTTGATTTTTTTCAATTTTTTTAATCTCTATTTTATTTATTCCATCACTGACCTTTATTATTTCCTTCCTTCTTCTTATTTTAGGTTTTGTTTGTTCTACTTCTCTAATTCTTTTAGGTGTTTGGTTGTTTATTTGAGATTGTTCTTGTTTTTTGAGGAAGGCCTGTATTGCTATGAACTTCCCTTTTAGGACTGCTTTTGCTGTATCCCATAGATTTTGTGTGTTTGTGTTTTCATTGTCATTTGTCTCAAAGTATTTTTTTTAATGTTTTCTTTGATTTAATCTTTGATTCATTGGTCTTTTAGTAGCATGTTGTTTAATCTCCACGCTGTCCTTTTTTCCCTCCTTTTTCTGTGGTTGATTTCTAGTTTCATGCCATTGTGATAAAAAAATATGCTTGAAATAATTTTTATGCTCTTACATTTGTTGAGGCTTCTTTTGTGTCTGTGTATATGATCTATCCTAGAGAATATCCCATGTGCACTTGAAAAGAATGTATATTCTGTGTTTGGGGATGTAATGACAACCAAAAGTATCAACCAAGTCCAACTCTTCTATTGTGTCATTTAGTATCTCCCTTGCTTTATTGATTTTCTACCTGGAAGATCTGTCCAATGATGTTAATGGGGTGTTGAAATCTCCTACTACGATTGTGTTTGCATCAATTTTTCCCTTTATGTCTGTTAGTATTTGCTTTATGTATTTAAGTGCTCCTAAGTACATATATGTTAATGAGTGTAATGTCCTCATCTTTTATTGCTCCTTTAATCATTATATAGTGTCTTTTTTTTATCTTTCCTTATGGTCTTTGTTTTATAGTCTATTTTGTCTGAAATAAATATTGCTTTCCTGCTTTTTTATAGTTTTCATTTGCATAATTTTTTCATCCTTTTGACTAGAGCATTTAGTCCATTACCATTTACAGTACTTTTTGATAGACATGTGCTTATTGACATTTTGAACTTAGCTTTCCAGTTGATTTGGTATTACCTGTTTGTTTCTTTATTATTCTTTTTGTGGTTTGATAATTTTCTTGGTTTCTTGGTTTTTGTGACTCTGTTGTATGCTTATGATATATGGTTGCCCTGTTTTTCAAGTATATTAACCCAATACTATATATGTTTCCTTTAAACTGATAATCAAATAGGCTCAAACACATCCTAAAAAGAACCAAAAAAAAAAAAAAAAAGGAAAAAGAAAAAAAAATCTGTATTTTCTTGCTCTCTTCTCCCACCTTTTATGATTTTGATGTATTCTATTACAATTTCATGTTTATTCTATCGTAACTCATTGTGGTTATCACATTTCCAATTATGACTTTTTTTCCTTTGTATAGCATCCTGCTTTGCTATTTATGGTAGACCTTTCAATATTTACTTTAGGATAGATTTAGTACTGCTGAATTCTTTTAGTTTTTGCTTGTTTGTGAAATTCTTTCCCTCTCCCTCTATTCTAAAGGATAGCCTTGCTGGATAGCGTATCCTAGGTTGCAGCTTTTTCTCATTCAGGGCTTTGAATATATCTTTCCACTCTTTTCTGGCCTGGAATGTTTTTTTTTTTTTTTTTGAGAAATCAATTGAAAGTCTTATGGTGGTTCCCTTGTAACTCATTCTTTGCTTTTCTCTTGCTGCCTTTAAAATCATTTATTTATCTTTACCTTGGTTATCTTAATTATAATATGTCTTTTTATAAGTCTGTTTTGTGCTTCCTGTACTTAGATACCCAATTCCTTCATAAGTTTGGGAAGTTTTCAGTCATGATTTTTTTCAAATACTTTTTCAATTTCTTTTACTCTTTCTTCTCCTTCTGAGACCCCTATTAGGCATAGATTGGGACACTATATTATCTCAAAGTTCCCTTATATTGCTTCCATTAATTTTCACTTGGTTTTCTGTCTATTTTTCTGATTGGGTGATTTCTGTTATCTTGTCTTCTAAGTTACTTATTTGTCCCTCTGCATTATTTAGTCTGCTTTTGACTGCCTTTTGCTTGGCTCTTATCTCAGTCATTGAGTTTTCTGTTTTTAATAGTTTCTATTTCATTTTTATAGTATTCTATATGCTTACTTACAGTCACTCTTACTTCCTTCAGTGCTTTTATCACTCCCCTTTTGAAGTCATGATCTATTAGACTATTGAGGTCTATTTCATTGATTTCTCTTTTAATGGACTTCATTTGTTCTTTCAGTTAGTAGTAGTTCCTCTGCTTCTTCATTTTACTTATATCTCTCTAGTAATATGGATTATGCAGTATCAGTTATCTCCTGTGGTCTTGAAGGGTTTTTCTTTTTTTTTTTTTTAAGAGGATGCGTTTTCTTGTAGTTTGTGCACCTCTAATAATTTTACCACAAAGTCTGTTTTTAATATGGATGATTTCCATGTCTTTCTTCAGTGTGTGTTGGCTGTTATCCCTTTGACTGAGGGTATGGCCAGTGGTTGTGCTGATCAGAGCCTGTTCTGGTTGTTGAGTGGGACCTCCTTTTTGTTCTGTGGCTGTCACAGCCTTTGATCTGTTCCCCTTTTATTGGAATGGAGTCTGCCAGACCTGTTTCTGAACTGTGGTGCTTGGTAGGAGGGGTTGGAGTGCTTCAGATACTCTTTGTTCATGCTGCCCTTGTCCCCACTATAGCCACAGGAATGTCAGCGTTCTGCTCTGATATCCCTCAGGCTCTCTGCCCTCAGAGCTACCAGTGCTGATTCACCAAATTCTGTATCACACACCTGGATTATGGCACACTCTCAGGTCAGCGCTGTCCCCAGTTCCAAACACTGCTCCTGCACTCATCCCTCTGTGTCAATTTGACTCCTTCATCTTAGAGGCCTGAGCTTGCAGAGCCCCCATATTTGTAGCAATTGTGCATTCATGCTACTGGATCAGCTCTGTCTCCAGCTCCTTTTCCCTATGAGGGAGGCAAGCCCACTGAAAATGCTGCACCAGCCCTTGACCCTGCTGTGTGCCAGAACTCCATTCCTTGCTCATTTGTCCTAGAGGCACAGAGCCACAAATGCACCCATGGAGCAAACAGGTTCCCTCTGCCTGGGGCTGTAAACAAATCTCAGTCCCACCTGTGAAGCTGCAGAGCCCCTGGGTACGGATTCAGGTTTCAACCCCACCTCCAAGTGGGAGCTGCACACGAGTGAATATGGTGGCTATGGCAAAGCCCTGCCTATCTTTCTCCTGTGCCAGGGATGATGCCAATGGCCTGTAGAGACAGGATCTGAGGCCCAGCTGAGTTGCACCCTTCCCCACAATGCACATCAGCAGTTTTTTTTTGGGGGGGGGAACCCAGACTATTCTGTTCTGTATATACTCCCAGCCATGGCACATAGCACACACCAGTCCCCTGAAGCTGCCTTTGTGCAGTAGAACCCAGCCCTCCACCTGGCTCAGGTAGCCAGTCCTGGCCTACCCCTGCCAGCTCATGTCTAAGGCTGGGAGTCACAGGGACCCATTGTGCTAGTTTCTCTCAGTTCTGTCAGCCAAAGCACAGCTATGCACTCCTATGAGCCTAAAAGGATCCCCTTCCAACTCTGCTGAGCTATTACTTCTTTGCCACACCCTCCCTGTGGGACAAGTCCCACACTAATTTCCTTTTTCTTCTTTTTTCCCTCCTGCCAGATTTGTGAGGAATTTGGCTATTGAAAAAGGTGATACTCTGTCAAAGTTCAGCAGGTTTTCTGAGTGAAAGGTGGGGGTCCATGGATATCTCTCTTGATGTACTAATGCAACAGGGTGAGCTAAGAGCATCCTTCTACTCTTTCATCTTGGCCACTCTTCAAATATATATTTTGTAAAACTCTTCATTTATGTCTGGATAATAGATGGGAAACATCTGTAATAAAGATATATATCTCATCACTTACAGATCTGTAGTGTAGTGTTCACAAATAGTAGCAGAAAAATGAATGTGTATTAGTAGGTCTGTGTGTGTTTGAGTATTCCCAGATGCTATCACAATCCAGAGAGCCTTATGCATAATTGTGCCCATGCTGCCATGTTGACTGGTCCTAACATAGAAAGATACAACATTTTCTACAATGTGCCCTTTCAAGAAACATTTAAGTGGTAGTGTATAATCTCATTCACTTAAGTTTTTATTTGAGCTCTTCATTTCAACCCCTTGGATATAAAATAAAACATTTTGTCTTTTCTTAAATAAATATCAGAAATTGTAATAGGTGAAGGTGATGTTTCCTAATAATGAGGAGATAATCTTCTACCTACTGTAATGATCACAACTTTTTCAGTTCAGAAAACAATCAAGCTAGCCTGAATAAATTTGCTATCTAATTAAAAGAATACATAAGTTTCACACAGGACCCAGTTAGGAGTTTAGCTTCACCTCAAGAGTAGACCAGACCAATGTCACAGCTCAGTAGAAAAATCAGGAAGGCATGTATATCAATGGCCCACTGAAGTATCAATGCATTTTGGATTAATTTTCCTTCTCCATTGGCAGACTATTTTTATACTTTGCAGACTATATTTGAAAATAGCCATCCTTTACAAATGCTGACTTAAGTTCTTTATGGAAGTGAATTCTAAAGCCAAATTTCCAAAATAAGTGGCTTCTCTTGGTCATTATCCAGTAAGCTGTCTTTCTGACAGACTAATTGTGTCATATTAATTAACCATGTAGCTCTGGCCTAGGGCAGAGTCAAGCTTGCTTCTACTGCGGTCATATAAATTGGGGACAGGGAAGGAAAATTCACAAGTATGTGGTTTGTTGATCTTCTAAGGAGATACAAAAGTTGAAATCATTCCATAATGTGGTATAGTAAATCAGTTCTCATACTTTAACCTTTATAAAAGCTCTGGAAAGCTTTTTTAAATAAACAGATTGCTGGGCCTCACTCCCAGTTTCTGATTCAGTGTATCTGGGAAAAGGTCCAAAATGTGCATTTCTAACAAGTTGCTTGATAATTTTCATGGGGCTACTTGGGTCCCACACTTCTGAGAGCAAACAGTATAATGCAATGAGAACATATTTAAAGGCTAGATGAATGTCTCAACCCTGCTTCTTACTATATGACTGTAGGCCTTTCAATTAAGGATGATTCAGTATCTTGAGCTACTTGAGCAGCAAAATAGTTAAAGTACCACTGACTTTTTTTATTAGTAAGCTTTACTTTTAAAAACAGTTTTGGGTTCTCAGTAAAACTTAGCATAAAGTGCAAAGAGTCCCTGCTCTCCACATGTACAACATCCCCCATTATTGACCTTTCCCACCACAATGGTACATTTGTTACAATAAATAAACCTACTTTGTCACACCATATCACCCAAAGTCCATGATTTACAATAGAGTTCACTCTTGCTGTTGTACACTGTATGGGCTATACATTTAAACAAATGTATGGTGACATGTACTTGCCATTATAGTATCACACAGAGCAGTTTTACTTCCAGAATGTCATATAGTTGATACCATACAGTATGCAGATTGTCATGATATGCATTTCTTCCTATCTTTTCATGGCTTGGTAGCTCATTTCTTTTTAGCACTGAATAGTATTCCACTGTCTATATACACCACAGTGTTTTATCCATGTACGTACTAATGAGCATCTTAGTTGATTCCAAGTTTTGGCAGTTACAAATAAACCCGCAGTGTGCAAGCTTTGTGTGGACACAAATTTTAAAGTCATTTGTGTAAACATCAAGGAGCTCGATTGCTGGATCACTTGGTAAGAATATATGTAGTGTTGTGACAAACTGCCCAGCTGCCTTCCAAAGTAGCTGTGCTCTTTTGTATTCCCATCAGCAGTGAATACAAGTTCCTGTTGCTCTACACCCTCATCAGCATTTAGTGTTGTCCTGTGTTCTGGATTTTGGCCATTCTAATAAGTGTATAGTAGCATTTCATTATTGTTTTAATTATCAATTTCATATTGACATATGATGTTGAATATATTTACATATACTTAATTGCCATTTATATATATTCCTTGATGAGGTTTCTATTAAGGTCTTTTTGTCTATTTGTTAATAGAATTACTGATTTTCTTATAATTGAACTTAAAATTTATTCATATATTTTGGATAAAAATCTTTTATCAGATGTGTCTTTTGCAAATATTTTCTCCCAGTCTATGATTTGCCTTTTAATTTCCTTTATATTTCCTTTTGCAGAGCAGAAGTTTTAACTTTCATGAAGTTAAATTTGTCAATTATTTATTTCATGGATGTAAAAAATCATCATCATACACCAGGTGACCTAGTTATACATTTTACATTTAGGGTTATGTTTATTTTGATTTAAGTTTTGTGAAGGGTGTAAGATCTCTAACTATATTTTGGTTTTTTACATGTGCATGTCCAGTTGTTTCAGCACCATTTGTTGAAGAGACTACCTTTGCTCCATTATATTGCCTTTAATTATCTGTCAAAGATCAGTTGATTATATTTTTGTGGAACTATTTATGTACTCTCTATTCTGTTCTATTGATTTATGTGCTATTTTTAAATCAGTAACACACTGTCTTTACTACTGTAGCTTTGTAGTAAACACTGTATCATTAATAGACTGGACATGGCTGAGGAAAGATATCTGAGAGAGAGAATATGAAAATTGGAATTTTCAAACCTGAAAGGTGAAGCTAAAAAAAAGGGGGGGGGGCAGAATTTCCAAGAATTGCAGAACAACTCTAAAAGGAGTAGTACAAGCATAATGGGAATACTAAATGGAGGAAAAAAAAAAAAAAACAGAAAAGAAAGAAGAAAAAAATTTGAAGTAACAGGGACTGAAAATTTTCCCCAAATGAATGTGAGACAACAAATCACAGATTCAAGAACCTCAGAGAAGATCAAGCTCAATAAATACTAAAAAAGAAAAAAAAAATGCTACACTTAAGCATATATTTAAACTATGGAAAATCAAAAACAAATAAAAATTTTGAAAGAAGTCAAGGGAAAAAGAATACCTTTTCTATAGAGGAGTAAAGATAAAAATTATTTCCAACTTTTCTTCACCATGCAAACAAATTGAGAATGGAGTGAAAGTGTAAAATGTTGGAAGACAAAAAAAAAAAAAAAAAAAAAAAAAAAAAGCCCATCAACCTGTAAGTCTTCACTCTGTAAAATTAACCTTTAAAAAAGGAGAATTAAATTCTCTTGGGCAAGAATGAAAATGGTATAGATCAGAAAATATTATCTACATAATTGAAGGAAGAACATATGAAAATGAGTAAGTGAAGACAAAATTAAAACTTTTATTTTCTTACTCTTAACTGATCAAACAGATAAGTATTTGTTTAAAATGATGTATTTTGCTTATGCATAAGTGAAATGAATGACAACAATCATACAAGGGACAAGTGGGAGGAATTAGGAATATTTTGTTATTATAAGGTACTTGCATTACCCATAAATTACTTAGTGTCACTTTAAAGTGGACTTGTATTAACTAGAAATTTACATTGCAAATCCAGCAAATCCCAGGATGGCCCTTGGAGAAATTTTTTTTTTTATAAAAAATATAATTGATAGGTGGAAAAAGAGAGAAAATGGACTTATATCAAATTCTTAAAACAACAAAAGACAGAAAAGAAGTGGTAGACCAAAAAAAAAAAAAAAAACAAAAACAAAAAAACAACAACAACAAAAAAGGAAACCAAAGAGAAAACAGTACAAATATAGTAGATATTAACTCAGCAATATTAATAATCATTTTAAATGCCAATGTTCTAAGTGCACTAATTAAAAAACAAAGGTTGAGTAGACCAAAAAAAAAAAAAAAGCTTCAACTGCGGTTTTCAGTAAGAAATCATTTTAAATATAATGGCAAATATAGATTAAAAGTAAAGGGATGGAGAAAGATATATCATTGTACACTCTAATAAAAAAAAAGTGAGAGATATATTAATTTCAAACAGAATAGACTTTAGAGTGATGAAAATTATTAGAGATGAAGAGATGCATCACAGAATAATGATGGAGTCAACTCTTCTAGAAAACATAGCAATCCTTATTGTGTATATGCCTAAGAAGAGAACATCAAAATATATGAGGCAAAAACTGAAGATAGAAATTGACAAATCTACTATTGCAGATGGAGATTTTCATGCTTCTCTAGTACAAATGGGCAGATGAAGGCAGAAAAATCAGTAAGAACATAGTTGAACTCAACAATGCTATCAATTAACTGGATATAATTGACATCTACATACTACTTTATTCAATAAAAGAACGTCACACATTTTTCTCAGGCTCACATAGAACATTTACAAGATAGACACATGAGTCATAAAACACCTAAAAGTAAAAGAATACAAATTATACAATGTTTGCTCTTAGATCACGATAGAATTAAACCAGAAGTAAATAACAGAAAAATAGTTAAGAAACCCCAAAATGCTTGGAGATTAAAAAATACACTTTTAAATAATACATAGGTTAAAAAAGAAATCTTGGGATAAATTTAAAAACATTTTGAACCAAACGAAAATAAAATACAACATAAAATTTATGTGATTCAGTGAAAGCAGTGCTTAAAGGAAAGTCTATAGCATTGAAAAGCATATACAAGAAAAGAAGAAAGGCCTAAACAATAATCTAAGATTCTACCTTTGAAACTAGAAGAAAAGCCAATTAAATCTGAAGTAAGCAGAGGAAAAAAGTAGTAAAAATTAGAACATAAATCACTGATATTGAATTTTATAGAAAATCAATAGAGAAAATTCAACAAAATTAAAAGCTAACTCTTTGAAAGATCAATAAAATTGATAAACCTAATAAGACTAACAAAGAAAAAAAGGAGGAAGACACAAATTACTAATATCAGAAATGAAAAAGGAGATATCACTACAAATCTTGTAGACTTAAAAATAATACCATTAATTACTCTATGCCCACAAATTTGATCATCCATGAAAGACACAATTTGCCAAAATTTACATGAGAAGAATTTGAATAGATCTTTATCTATTAAAAAGATTAAGTCAATAATTAATTGAGTCAATAATAATCTTCCAAAACATAAAGAGCTAGGTCCAGCTGGGTTCACTGTTGAATTCTACTGAATATTTAAGGAAGAAGTTATACTACCAATTCTCTATCTTCCAGAAGATGAAAGAAGAGGGAATACTTCATAACTTATTCTATGAGTCCAGCATTACCCTAATATCAAAATTAGACAAATATATGATAAGAAAATATAGACTAATGTACTTTGTGACCATACATGCCAAAATCATTAACAGGTTATTAACAAATTGAATTTAATACTGTACAAAAATTACACAGCATGAGCAAGTGAGATGTATCCCAGATATGTAAGGTTGGTTCAAAATTTGAAAATCAATTACATAATTTAATCTATTATGTCAACAGACTACAGAAGCAAAGTCATATGATCATATCAATAACATTAAATTTTAAATAAATATCCATGAGACTATATTGAGAGAAATAAATCTTTCATGCAAAAGTACTCTGAATAATTTATGCAGATACTCACCCTCCAGAAGGTGATATACAACTCCTCACCTGTTGAGTGTATGCTGCATATAGTGACATATCTGCGAATAATATACTATGTTTAAAAAAGTAACTTTACAGCAGAGAAACCCTGCAAATACTAGTACTGTTAGGTGATCAAATTTAATATAAACAGTGTGAAGTCATGTTGATAGTATATATGTTTGGGATAATTAGATTAAAATAGCTTTACCTCTTGTAGTCTTCCTCCTAAGAAAATATAAGCTCAGTCTAATCTGAGAAAAAAAATCATAAAATCCCAGTTAAGATATATTAAAAACATAACAGATTAGTACTCCTCAAAACTGTCAAGATCATAAAAAATAAGGAAGATCTGAGAAACTGTTACAGTGAAAAAAAGTCTAAGGCGATGCAATAACTAAATCAAATATGATATCCTAGATGAGATCTTGGTGCAGAAAAAGGACATTGAATAAAAACCTAAGCAAATCTGTATAAATATGGACTTTAGTTAATAACCATGCACCAATACTGGATTATTAATAGTGACAAATGATCCATACTAATCTAGATGTTAATTATAGGAAAAATTGGGTGTGCAGTATATGAGAATACTAAATCTTTATAACTTTTAGGTCATTTATTCTGAAAACAATTTTGGAAAAGTCTATTAAAAGAGCTTCCTTTTTGCTATACTTCTATTTGTTTTAGCTACGCATCCATCATAAACATTTTCTCATTAGTCAGCATAATACTCAAGCACTCAGAGCTTCCATTAAAAAAAATAATAATAACATTTCACAAGGTGAAGGTAGTTTCTCAAGGCCCTTAACTCTGTAGTGTACAGGGAACATCTTTGCTAGACCTGAGTCATCACCTACATGCTATTGACTCCCAGTTTAATATCTCTAGCCCATAACTCTTCAGAGATTCAAAACTACTTTTATATCCTCAGATGCATATCTCAAAGGTATGTGCCATTCAACTTGTTCAAAAGTGATCTCATGATCCACACTTTCTCCGTCTCTTCCCTGGAACTGCATTTAGGGTGGATAGTCAGCTCCATGAATGACCCATCGTCCTTTTAATTGCATAAGCTGGACACTTAGGTCATTCTCTGCACTTCCCTCTCTGATTCCCTCATAAGCATAAAAAGTACTTTCAGTTACACCTTTTACATGTCTTTCTAATTCATTCACTGTTTTCTCACTTATACATCTTTCACTTAAATCCAATCATTGCCTTTTGGGTTGTTAACAAAATCCTTCATCAGTTTCTTGATATGACTAATCCATTTCTCAAAACGTAGGGAGTGTTACTGCTTAAACGCACATATCCCTGCTGTGCTTTAAAATCTTTAGTGACTACACATTCTCAACATAAGATGAAGACTAATCTTATCATGAAGAACCTTTAATTTTTCTTTAATTTATCCTGTATGTGCACTAGCTGTAGACTCTTTCTGAAGAGTGCCCTTTAGTGAATAAGTTGAAACAGATTAAAACTGTTTTCAGAGATGTTTTCTGGGAGAAAAAGACAGGACTTTGCTATATAAAATCATGAATTTTACATGAAAATATTTTTAATTACTACAGTTATTACAGGGAGTCAAATTTCCAATTGGCTATTTGAATAAATGTGACAGACTTTTCATTGTTGTTAATGATAAGGAACTATTACTGAAAGAAATGTGTAATGGAAGAGGTTGGATGGGAAAGTTAATCTTATTCCTGGGGATGGGACAGGATGTTGTGGTAATTCTGTTGAGAAGATTTGAAGAAGACATTAGAATGACAATGTTGGGGCAACCAGGACTGCTAGTCATTCAGTATATCATTTAGTGCTGGCTCCCTACTGTTGTCTTTTTTTTTTTTTTTTTTTTTTTTAAGAAAAGCTTTGTATTACGAGAAAGAAACACTTCAGGGAAATAACCAAATTTGCAGAGAAAGTGAACTTTTTTTTAACTCTTCTGTACTCATATGCCAGCAATATAGTCAGCAATTACAGCACCTTGGAATATACATAAATCACATGTCCTTGTAAAGTAGGAAGGAAGGCTATTAATACATGGATTTTTACTATTATAATGAAGGAATGGAGAGAAATTATGAGGCAGTTTTCTCTTGTCATCACTAGCACTTGGAATCAGTAGTTTGAACACCATGTAGAAATTTTCTTTGGTTTGGAGGGGTGATGGTCACCTAAAATCCCAATAGTATGGTTAGTTCCTGCTGACTGAAATTTTGTCAATACCTACAATTTTCTCTAGTGTTAATTTCATTTCTAAACTCTACCAGCAATCAGCTTCTTCAGGGTACTTAGCTGCTTAGTGGCCCCTCTGCCTGCATCTCACCTTGGCATATATCTCCAATGATAAATCACATGATTCTGAACTACACTCCTCTCCAAAAAACATTTTTTTTTTCCTAAAACATGAGAGTACGAAAGGAGCAAGAACAATGTGGGTCAAACATTCACATATTCAAATATCAGTTCATTAATTTGTTTGGCTTTGGAATCAATTTCATATTCAAAGAATGTTTATCAAATGTCAACCATTACAGTTAACCACTCATCAGTTGAAACACTTGTATTATCCTTCTCTGTAAAGTGGTTATACATTCTCTTTTAATTAACAGGTGACTGAGGAAATTTACACCATTAGAGAAATAAAGTGGTTTAGTTTAAAAATAACAGAATAGTAGATAAATCTGTTATAAATTTCACTCTTTCTAAATGTCCCTTGCTGTTCTCCTCTTTCTCCCTCTATCCTTCCCTCCCCCACACACCCCTCATTAAGACATAATTCATGAGCCGTACAAGCCACACATTTAAAATGTAAAATATAGCAGTTTTTTATATTTTAAAAGTTGTGCAACTGTCAACACAGTTTAAGTTTAGAACATTCTCATCAATCCAAAAAGAAACCTATGACTATTAGTGGTAATTTTCCATTTCACCCAACTCCTGAGCCCTGAGCCCCAGGGAGCCACTAATCCACTTTCTCTCTCCATAAATTGGTTTAACCAGGATATTTTATATAAATGGAATAAAAAAGTGATCTTTTGCAAGTGGCTTTTTCACTTAGCATGTTTTCAAGTTTTATTCATACTTAATCATGTGTCAGTACTTCATTCTTTTTATTGCTGAATATATATATATATACCACATTTTATTTATTTATTCATCAATTGTTGGACATTGGGTTGTTTCTACTTCTTTGCTCTTTGTTAATGGTGCTATGAAGGCTTGTGAAAAAGTTTTTGTATAGACATTTGTTTTTGTCCACTCCTGTGCTACATTTGGGGAGACTTCTTAAAGAATTAATAGTAATTCTATAAATTTTTGTCAGAATTCACAAGTGAAGCTATTTAAGCCTGTCTTTTCCTTCTATGAGGTTTTTCTAATGACATTTAACCTTTCTTCATATTTTCAGTATCTTCTTTAGAAAGTTTCTGCAGTCAGTTTCTGTTTTGTCATTACTAGGTTTTCAGTGTTCTCTTAAAATGACTTTCAGTTCTACAAGGTCAGTACTGATTATTCCTCCTTTATTTCTGATTTTAGTCATTTGAGTCTCCTTTCTTTTTCTGTCGTGTTTAGTCTAACTACAGCTTTTTCAAATTTTGTTGCTCGTATCATAGAAACAACTTTCATTTTCATTGATCCCTCTATTATTTTTCTACTCTCTTTTGCTAATTTCTGCTTTATTATTTATTCTGCTTGCTTTAGACTTAGTTTGCTCTTTTATCACTGTCTTTAATTGAACTGTTAGTATGTTGATTTCAGATTTTCTTATTTTTGAATAAATACATTAATATACATAAATTTGACTGTAATCACTGCTCTATATTGATTTCTAATCTCATTATATTGTAGTAACAGAACATATTTTGCATGATTTCAGTTCTTTCAAATTTATTCAAAAATTTTTGTGGTCTATCTAGTTTATGGTCTATCCTGGAGAATTTCTCTGCTTAATATTCACTTGAGAAGAATATATACTTTGCTGTTTTGAGGTAGAATGTTTTATATATGTCTGTTAGGTCTATTTGATTCATAGTTTTGTTTGAGGCACATTTATCCTTATTAATCTGCTGTCTAGTTTTCTCTCCAATATTGAAGTCCATAACCATTATTGAATTATCAACTTTCTTTTATTTCTGTTAGATTTTACTTAATATAGTTTGCTACTCTGTTGTCAAGTGCATGTATGTACATGACCTTTATAGCTTCCTGATTTACTGACACTTTTATCATCATCAAATATCCCACTTTGCTGTAGAAACTTCTCTTTAAAGGACATTTTTAAACAATTTTGTCTTATAATTACAGCCATACTTATGGGTGCTGTTTATATGACATTTTACATTTTTTAAAAATTTATTATATTTGTATCTTTGATTATAAAATATATCTCCTGTAGAGAGCATACAAATGGATATTGTGTGATTTTGTAGTCCAAGGGGAGAAGAAAGAGCAAGTTTATATTTATATATTTATATTATCTGTTATGTTAACATTCTTATTTACCCTTTCTTATTCTCTTAATTTTTTCCTGAAAAATCAAGTTACCACTTGGTTTCATTTCCTTATTCTGGTAAAGCTTTTCTACTACTGCCCTCTTTTGGGTTATCATAAAAAAATTTTTCTGTGTGTATTATGCCTACATATGTGTGTGTGTATATATATATATATATATATATGTATTTACATATATATGTATGTATCTTAAATAAATATGGATCTAAAAGACAATAGAATACATTATATGCATATATATTATTAAATACATATTATATGTGATATCTATTGCTTTACACATTTTTATGTCACTTAAACAAAGAAAGGAAAAATGTACATTTGTACTGTCTTTTGAAATTACATGATTACTTTTGTTAATGCTCTTTATTTTCTTATGTAGATTTGAATTACTCTCTGTGTCACTTGTTTTAAGCCTGAAGAAATTCATTTAGTATTTATTGTAAAGTGAGCTTCTCATTTTTGTTTATCTAGAAATGTGTTCATTTCGCATTCATTATTAAAATATATCTGATATGGTGTCCATATTTCTGAGACTCTTTATTTTTCTTTATTCCTCTTCTCTCTATTCTTCTGATTGCATAACCTTTATTAACCTATCTTCAAGTTTCCTGTTCCTTCTTATGCCAATCTAAACACACTGTTTTGCCCTACTGATAACTTATTAAAAATGTTTCAGTTATACTTTTCAATTCCAGAATTTCCATTTGATTACTTATTATTTATATCTCTTTACTAATATTCTCTATTTGATAAGACATTGTCAAGATATCTTTCTTCACTTACTAAGCATTGTTTCCCTCAATGAAAATATTTGTAAATATTTATAATAGCTGTTTTGAAATTTTTGTTTACTAAATCAGATTTCTGATCATTCTCAAAGGCAATTTCTGTTGCCTGTGGTGTTTTGTGGGGGTGTGTGTATGCATCACACCTTCTTGGTTTTTTGTTTGTTTTGTTGGGGTTTTTCTGGCATATCCTGTAATCTTTTTTTTTTTTAACTTGAAACTTTAAGTAATATGTTGTAACAAAATCTGATAATGTCCCCCACTCCCCATTATGGCTTACTGTTGCTCATCGCTTGCTCAGTCACTTATTACTTAGATGTAGCTTATTTCCCCTTATAATAGCAGTTTCTTATGTTGCTCCTTCTAAGGAGTAGCCCTGATCTGCACCCAGTCATTCAAGGATAAAACTTAGGGTAGTTGTTCTATATTTGGCTAACTCCATCTCTGATATATCTGTTAAGCTATCTGCCTCTGATGGTATCACACCTAGCTGTTAGTCTTCACTGATTGCAGACTGCTTGCTCTATTGTTTTGACAATTACATGAAGGCATAAATTACTCCAAATTTTGATCCAATTTAATTTAGATTTTTTGCAAGTAGAGTTTTAACACTGGTCTTCAGGTTTGTTTCAGCTTCAGGCTCTTGTTAACTGTTTCTTTCTTCGGTTCTCCCTATTAAACATGTAGATGGTCTAATGTTTAACTTTGGCTCACACAGAATGACCAGCCTACCCCTAATTATCTACCACCAAAGTCTCTATTGTTTATGACATCCCCATGCATTTTTTAAAAATGTAAATTTTGTAGAGAGGAACGTGCCATCTCTGTTCTTATAGCCTGTTTCTCTCTCTGGTCAAAACATCTGTGCTGGTGCTCTGGAGCTGAGGGTGCTGGTGCTCTGGAGCTGAGGGTTAGTTAAGAATTATCATTGCCCACGTTTTGCTGGTCCAGGACTTTAGCCTCCAGTCTTCTCAGATTTTATCTTCTTGTGTGAAACCTATGCACTGTGAGTAAGCCACAGCAAGGGTGACTGGGACCCCAGTGTTTTCAGTTTGGAGTTTCTGCCTTATGAGTGCAGGCTGGGTGGAGAAAGGAGTCCCAGATGGCTCAGATTAACTCACCTGGGATAAAACTTCCAAAATAAATGGTCTTTATGAGTGAAGAAAACCTGGTGGCTTGTCCCTTCGATGGAGATAAATTATCTCTTGTTTGATATGTAGGGAAAGAAGGCTCACTAAGCTCTTGCACGTTCCACCAGGATTACAGCTTCTGTGACAATGAGCTGATGGGGGAAGTGAGTGGATTATATCTCAAATGTCACTGATGACTGCTATCTTAGTAAGATTTAACTTTTCTTGAAAAAATGCTTCCTAATTTGCTCTCCACTTTTAGAACAATTCCCAGAGTTTAAATAGTTGTTTATTTTTAATAATTTTCACCAGTTAAGCTTGTTTTGCTTGGATGAAGATGTGCAAAATTCTTCATGTCACCATTTTAAAGTTGTTTCCCTGTTATCTTATTATAGTAGTGCTCCCTTCCTTGTATTTTCTCCTGGATTTATGACTCCTGGCTATGCTCTCATGTGTAACACCCCCTACCTCCACCAATAAGCAGTTTATAGCCAACTGTGTAAGAATTCCTACAATATTACTAAATCAACAAGAAATACCACATAGAGGCAAGTACTAAACAATATGAAATGTCTACCTAGTGAATGAACTTAATCTATTTGACTCACTTGTCCTCAGACTTTTAATGGCTTAGCCATATTTTTCTGTGACCACTAATATTACAGCATACAATCAGTTGTTTTCTATCTGTATTTTGTTTGCTATCTCCACCTTTATATTATCTTCTAGATATGTACCACCTTAGCAAATTCAGCCTTATTTATTTGAAGGTATTTTCTTTTTTTAATATTTTCCCTGATAGTATCAGGCTGATGTTCTCTGAATTTTATAAACCAGAAACACATTGTGTCTGCTCTTCTTTAAGGGCCAATGTGATGCTTATCTTATTATATAATTTAATAAATTTCATTTATATATTTAGTAAAAAACTATGGTTACTTAAAAAATAAATTATAACAAAATTTGAGGAGGAAAGTGAAACAATTGTGTCAGGTCCTCAATGTTAGTTAAGAATTACCATTTTCATTTTACATTTAGGATACATAAAATCTGGAAAAATTAAATAATGTATAATTAGAGTCCAGAGCTAGTATTTGAAACCATTTTCTCTAGGATCCATGTTTTGAGTCAAAATCTCTATAGCATGCCATGAATAATGACATCCTTAGGAATGTCTCCTAAGATAGATAGCTCACTTGTAGAAGTCGAAAGAAGCTGAAATTTCAGAGACGTGTGCCAACCCTCATAAATTTCTGACATTGAAAGGTTTTACTGTAATCTTGCAACAAACATCAGTAAGGATTAAGGGGGAGGCTAAATCAAACTGTGACAAAAAGTGAAGTGGTGGAAATGTATCTAAAGTACATAAAAATTGTTTTATTGTGATAAAACTCAGTCATTTTAACCAAGTTTTCATCTTTGTTTAAAAGATATTCATTCTTGAAAGAATATCATGTACAAATTGGGCCCTATGACTTGAATAATCTGTTCAAATTACTAACAACTATCCACATTTCTAGACAGGATCTATGAGGGAAAACAAGTTTTGACACTATAAACTCAAACTGCAAAATGACAGCCATTGGCACAAAGTGTTTTAGGAAAAATTATGCAAAAAAAAAAAAAATCTCCAAATTGTGAAGTTACCTTTTTGCCTCAAGATATTTCTTTTATACAAGTTATTTTGTAATTTAATACTTTATTGAGATTTATGGGAAATTTTCAAAAACTTACGTACTATGAAAATAATTTTTAAACTATTGCAAAACAGGTTAGAAGAAAAGTGTGTGCATGTGTGTGTGTGTTAAGGGAAACAACTTTGTTGAAGATTACGTTTAATTAAATTTAATTAAAATCATCCATATGCTGTTCCTTAGGTGTTATTTTGTTCATACAAAAGCAAACAACAAAACAAAACTTTATACATAATAATTTCCATTCACTTTTAACCCAATACTCCCAAATAATCATCAGATAATTTTTATCATTTTATCAAGAGAAGCAAAACTTCTAACTACTCTGATCACATATAAATAAATAAATAAATTTTCTAAGTACATTTTACAATGAATGTTAGCAATGCATTTTATTTGGATGGTAGTATAGATAAAGATAACAATTTGAGATTGTTTTCATTGATAATATTTTAAAACTTTCTATTCAAAAGCAGTTGAAATTGGGATTTGCAGATACTAACTACTATATATAAAATAGATAAACAAGATTATATTATATAGCATAGGGAACTGTATTCAATATCTTGTAGTAATTTATGGTCAAAAAGAATATGAAATAAATATATGTATGTTACTATATGACTGAATATTGTGCTGTACACCAGAAATTGACACAACATTGTAAACTGACTATACTTCAATAAATATATATATATATATATATAAAAAGCAATCAAAAACTGACTTCCCTGATAAATGTAACGGGTATATTAAACATTATGTTAAAGGATCAACAACAAGACAGTTTATAAAGAGGAAGCTGTTATGCTTCATATCATATTGGAAGTTTCTGGAGCTACATCATGTGAAAAGGAGGTGCCTTGTTCTCCCGCCAAATATTTCTGTCCGCATAGATAGGAAAAGGCTGTTGAAACTTACATATTACAGTAGCAGAAGTCAGCAGTTACATGCAGAATCAAATCCTTCAGAAGCCTGAACATGGAAATATTTTTTATTTTGAAGTTTTTAAAAAACAGTATTGTGTAACAAATAACTTGCCACCTTCATTATCTTTGTGACATCCATATTGTTGTATAAATTTCTAAAAATATAGAAGAAATTTCATGTTTCAATTGTAAGACTGCTGAGGACTTAATAGTGGCTATCTTTTGAAGCTCCATGGTAGTAAGCATTCAGACTTTATAACCAGACTGCCTCCATCTACTGGCCACTTGACTTGGGGGAAGTTACTAAGAACTATAAGCTTTAGTAGTTTTAAATATAAAACAAGGATTTTTTAAAGAGTAATCATAAGTATTAACATGTTTGCAGAGACATTGTGAATATCTTGAAGATAATTAAATTTTCATGAAGGGCTGCTCATGCCTATTACTGTGTAGTACAGGGTTTCTTATATATAAAGAACTAAATATTTTAAGTTTAATCATGGTACTAAACATTATTATATGTTAAATGTTTTGTTTATACATTCACCCCCACAACATCTATACTATATGTATGCATTCACTTCCTTTGTTTTAGCAAAGATATTTTTATATGTATGTAATGAGAATGAAAATATGAATAATATTAGAAGGGTTCATTATAATTGAAAGGTAATCAGAAATTCCTATTATAACAATATCTAAGCTTTGATATTTTTGAGAGTGTTCTCCAGAAAAAAAAAATGGAAACGAAAGGACATCTGTTTCTCCCCTTCTACTTCTCTCTCTTATGAGATTTCTTATAAGGAACTGGCTCCTGAGAGAACAGAGGCTGAGAAGTTCCACAGTCTGCAATCTAAAAACTGGGAACCCAGGAAAGCTGATACTGTAGTTTGAAGGCCCGACAGATCCTAGTCCAAGTCTGAATGCTCGAAAACCAGGAGTGCCTAGGTCAGCCAAAAGATCAATGTCCCAGCTCACAGTCAGGCCGAGGGTAAGGTCAACCTTTCTCTCCCTTTTCCAGTCACCCCCTGAAGGGACTAGATGATGCCTTTCTGCATCATGGAGGGCCATCTGCTTTACTCAGTTCAAGAGTTCAAAGGCCAATCTCTTCTGGAAATACCCTCAGAGACACATTCAGAAATAATGTTTAGCCAGATATCTGAGCATCCAGCAACCCAGTCAAATCACACAGAAAATTAACCATCACAGAGAGGTAACAGTAGTTAACATTTCAAAAACATTAGGTGCTGTGACTTTTCCTTCTTTCTAAGTTATGAGATGTGCAAAATTTATACCAGTAGCACCCAGGCAACCTATAGCTCAATGACAAGCTTAACATTGTCTAACTTCTCATTGACCTTTGAATTTGAGTTGCAGTGCAGCCCTTTCAGACACAGAGGGAAAAAAGAAGTGCTGGTATGCTCACGTGTGAAGAGCTTCAGGGCCTTCGTTACCTGAAGGGGAGACACACACAAAGGTAACTGAAGTGTTCATGTTTTAAAATAAACATTTCACAATTATATGCATATGTATGTGTGTTTAATATATAAGTAACTGGGTTGTTCATTAAAAAAAATTAGGTTTTGTCTTTTTCAGCAGCCAAGTTTGTAGATTTACAGAATAAGTCTGTTAATGTATTTCTGAATATCATAAAATGTACACATATCATATATTCATGAGTATTTTTAATTCATTTGCTCCTCTTTTCATCTTTCTCATACAAATTGGAATTTCACTTAAAAATACTTTCTGCTTGCAGCTTTCAGTTTAATTAAAAATAATTGAGAACAATTATTTAATTATTAAGAATAACTAAATGAAGTTATTATTATTTACTAGGCATAATTAAGTACAGTAATTTTAATACTTTTTAATAATTTTAGAAATTATCTGTTTTATATCCAGAGTAATGGCTGTTTATTGAGAGCTTACAATATAAGTGACATAATAAGTAATGAGTAAGAGAAATTGAATTCCTTGTCCTTTTCAGAACTGAACAGACAAATGAACATGAGAATAGAATTTCAAGGCAAACAAAAATAAGTAGTTTGCAGCAGTGTGGATGGACCTAGAGATTGACATTCTAAGTGAAATAAGCCAGAAAGAGAAAGAAAAATACCATATGATATCACTCATATGTGGAATCTAAGAAAAGGAAAAAAGAGGACACTAATGAACTCATCTACAAAACAGAAACAGACTCTCAGACATAGTGAACAATCTTATGGTTACTGGGGAAAGGAGGTGGGAGGGGATAAATTTGGTAGTTTGATATTTACAAATGTTAACCACTATATATAAAAATAGACAAAAAGAACAAATTTTTTTGTATAGCACAGGGAACTATATTCAATATTTTCTAATAACCTTTCATGAAAAAGAATATGAAAATGAATATATGTATGTATATACATGACTGGGACATTGTGCTGTACATCAGAAACTGACACATTGTAACTGACTATACTTCAATTAAAAATTAAAACAATAAAAGTAAATTAAAAAATAGGTAGTTAAAATCTGAAGAAATGTACATATAAGATGTTAGATCAATGGTAAAAACAGGAAATGAGGAAGATCTTTTTCAGGTTTTGGTGTCAATATCTCTAGAGGGAAGCAAATAGTAGAGGATCAAATATGTTACAAAGGGACTTAAATGATATCAATTTGGCAGCTGGTTCAGCTGTTTTCAAGCTAATTTATCTAAGCACACCAAAACGAATTCAGAGATCAGCTTAGTTTCTGAACCAGCTGTCCTCCTAACCGAATAGGATTAGACAACTTATTTATTACTGCTCACATCTCTCTTCCTCTCTTGCAGTAAACATATGGGTATCTTCTAGTTCTCTTAATTTTCAATACTGTTGGGACACAGTCTTTGAAGGTGATATGTGGCATGTGTCACAATTACACTCATGGGAGCAAGCAGGTGTTTCTGGAAAAATCATATATACATGTGACACAAGTGTGTATTTATATATACACTTACACACATATACATACACACATACATATACACACACACACAGAATTTTCTGTGTGAAAGTTTCTGGATAGTCCCATTAAGACCTAAATAAGTATAGAAATGATACATTTTGCCAGAAATCCAGTAAGATATTGAATCATTCTTCCACAGGATTTTGCTAGTGGTTACTACTTTTACTTAGTTAAAGCTGTAAGTGAATTTACTCATCTAAGAGGGAAAAACTTGGGGATACTGTAAAACATTGTAAAACATGAGATGATTTTACTCTTACATTTAAATATTTCATCTTATATATATTTAAAATGGAATTATGCATTCAATCAGGACAGGTGCTCCTGGCTAAAACTGACGTCTTTTTTATCTTTGGTAGATTCTTCTGTTCTGTGTTAAACAGTAATGTCATCTCTGACAAATATTGTCTATGTTGTATTTTAACACACATTTACTTTATAAATCCTGCAGAATAGGGTGTTAGTATACTTTCCCTGTATTTCTTGTTGAGATTTATTTATTCACAATGGTGTCTTTTTACTAGCAAATTTTAATTAGTCATCAATTGACAGTTTAATGGATTACACAAGTTAACCAGAAAGACAGAAAATAAAGTCATTTATCATTTAAGAAATTGCTCAATTTTCTATGTGAAGCATGACCTTAATTCTGTATTTCCTAAAATACTTATCTCAGAAACTATACCGGTGTTTTTCTTTTTTTAAAGATAGTCTAAGTATTTTCTTAATGACTGTAAGTTATTTGGACTGAGATAGCCACGTGAAAACTTGAGAAAGAACAGATTTTTCAGATAATCATTTAACTCTTGTGGCATAGGAAATCAGACAGTAAGATAATGTGTTCAGTAAAATGAAAATCTACCCAAGGGTATGCAGAAAATACTGAGAATCAAAACTGAGATCTTGTCTGAGAAAAATAAACAATGGGTAGACTTCAAACAAACTTTTATGCAGAAATAGGTATTTATAAATTGCTTAATAAGTATTTAAATTCAAGTCTTTGTCCACAATTTTGTGTAGAGATTGATAAATAGGTAAGTACTGCAGAAGTAAACCACTAATTTCTTAATTCATTATACATTTGTTAACTTATTCAAGAAAGTAATTCATAAAACCCTTAGCAATAGAGTAATAATAATATCAGTATTTAACTTAAAAGTCGAGGCAGGAGTCCAAGCCCAATGTCTGTGGAAGACATTCATCGAGGTTACACTGGATAATATCTAATATCTAAACACTTTATGTTTGAAAAATGTCACATTTCATTGCTCAAACAAAGACTATCTCTACTGATACAAATAACATACATAGTGAAAAACAAAAAAAAAACTGCTTAAAACATTTTACACGTTACCATTTTACAATTAAAAGCATTTTTACCATATCTCTGTACAACAAACAAGACACATTTTACTGTCCCCTTTTTATAAACTAAGACATTATAGGTCAAAGCGATTTCCCAAGGTTATGTGGGTAACATTTCACAAAACTAAAATAATTATTTATTTTGCTTTGTACACGGTGATCCATTACCTATGCTATGATAAAAAAAAGTAACTGATGAAAAATTCATCATTTCTTTACAGCAGAAGAGCAAGAAAGGAGCTTAAATTCACATGAAATTTGAAAGTTAAGGGGAACTATTACTGTGAAAAGAGAACAGCATCTCAGGTATCCATTCTTGTGTATAGTCTAAATGATTTCCACTGCTATATAATCATGCACTTTAAAGGAAATATGCCACAGTAAAGCATTAAGACCCAACAACCAAACAGTGAGAATCACTGAGTCTGTGGTTAACATAAAATAGCTCATGTAAAGTGTGAATTTTTTGGAACCCAGAGGCAAGGTCAAATCTACTGTAGTACACTTAACTGAAGATGATCTCAGCTTGCAGCTTGCACACCATGACTGCTTCTCTGTCGGATTCTCATTGGACCCCACCGTTCCTGCTGATAGACTTGTCTGGAAGATGACCTCTGGTTATTATGGTGTGTTGTTTCCAGAGCAGATAACAGTGTGTGCTCATTTTAGATTTTCTGCTATAGAGATGCATTAGATGAAAACAACCATATACTGGCTCCTAATCAAAGCTCACAGACATTCTCATGAGGCCTGCTGTTTGGTACAATGTACGGATTTTAGAATACCTAAAGACAATTCACTATAGAACTGTGGTAATATCAAAGGTTATTCTGATCCAGTTTCTTCCCATCTTTTATTATATGATTATTTACTAACATCTGTGGGAACTGTATATTATTCACATATCATATAAATAACTCACTGAACATTTCCCATTTTGATATGTGTAAACCCATTAGTAAATACTGTATATTTATGTTGAATAAGACTAATGCTTATGTTTTCACTAGTTCTGTTAACTTTGATCAATTATTAGCACAAAAGAAAAAATTAAAACAATGAAGTTTAAATGTAAGAAATATTTAATTAAAAAAAGTTTATTTAACCTCTCGAGACAATTTAGTCATGCATAAATATTTTGTGATACAATATGATTCAAATAAGTTTAAAACATAGAATGAATAGTCTCTTGCATACATAGCAATGAACACAGTGAACACAACACATTTCTACTGCATGTTTTCACACCACATGAAGGATTTGGCAGCAGTTACATGGGTTAAAAATTCATTGTTTGCATTATACCTAAATCACATGAGTTTGAGTTCAAATTCAAAATCAAAATGTTGACAATTCTGCTTTGTTTCAATACTCTGTTTCTACTCTGGTCTATTTACAAAACAAAGTTAGATCAAGGTATCCTGCTCAACCCCTTCAATGTTACTCAGATTAAATGACAAGGACTTACAATGTCCTCGGGGCTCTTTGTGATCTGACTTCTACAGCTCACCTATTTACTCCTTTTTGAATATAGTAGACAAGCCCCAAACTCAAATTTTAGCACTGTCTGTTTTTCTTTGTGCAGAATGGTTTTTACTTGAATTTCTTTGGCTTGCTCCATCATCTTCAGGTCTCTGCTCAAATGACATTTTCTCTTTGGCTTTTGTGATCATTCTATATGAAATTCCAAACCATGCTCCATGCACAGGCACACAAACACCTGGGATATCCTAGGCTCTTCACTTTCTCTGAAAACCCTCATCACCATTTGAAAGTGTACATTTTGTTTATTATCTGCCCTTCCCCTACTCGAATATAAACTCTATGATAGTTGAGATTTTTGTCATTTTATTCATTCCTAGAATCAAACTTCTGAAATATTATCTGACACATGGTAGGTGCTTAACAATTATTTCTTGTTTGATTGGTTATGCTAATGGCAGTGTAGTCTACTTTTCTATTAAACAAAGTGTGAATTAGAAGCCATACCATAAATAAGGGTTTTTTTGGTATTAATTTTCTGAGGATTATCTATTTACCAAGTTACACTGTGTTCCAGCTTGCTTGCTTTGGGTAAGTTTTGATTGCTAAGAAAAAGAAAGGTAACATTTGTATTTTGGTTTTATGATCTGTTTTGCCACTGTGCTTTTATAAACTTACAATAATACATTTTTACAGTGTACAGTTAGTCTTAAGAGACTAATATGTTCAATGATGGCATAAGTATACTATTTAAAAATTAATGTGAATAAAAAATCAAAAGAATTAAAAAATGAGATGCCACATTAGTAAAATTCTATTAATTCTAACAAAATTTAATAAAATATAAAGCCTAATGACATAAATACATTTCTCGATGATATGCCAAACTTTTATTTTTAGTAATTTTATCCAATAATTTATTTTTATCATATAATTTAGTTAAATATTATAACTGTATATCATTTGGAAATTATACAGCAATTGTAATGTGTGCATGTATATATATATTAATATGAAAATGTGTGTGTACATACATATTCATGTGGATATCTTTTTATTTTATATCTCATTTTAACAAACAAATTATGCTGCAATAAATGAGATTCTACTTAACCCAGATCAAGGGGAACATTTTTCCACTGAGACAATATTAAATTTTAGTTAATTTATTGACATTTTCCAGTCTTCATTTTGAGAAATTTATTAATAAACACACATACACATACATGAGCATAAACAGAGAGAGAATTACTTTCTACCCATCTTGTATTCTTAGTCTTACTGAACTCTTATAAGTGTGTTTTGTGCAATGTTATGTTTCCTACCTTGCACACTGACAGGTTTTAAAAAGAATATATGGTCTCAGATATACTATAGAGAACCACTGTAGAGACCACTGCTGTCTGGCTGCATTATAGCACTTGGATGATTAATTAGCCATATGTCAGGGTAAGGCTTCCTATCTTCTAGAGCTGGAGTTTTTCTGTGTAGAATTTTCTGTGTAAATTATGGATGTGTGAGTTTTGGATTCTTCTTTGTCACATAAATCATCAGTGTGCATCATTTCAGTACTTTACACAAAACTCAGTCTCTACCTCAAATTTTAATAACTTTGAGATGATTTTATTATATCTATGTGTTGTGACTGAAAAATACTATAATCAAATTATAGTCATAAAATAATAAAGTCAGATTGAAGGTACTGAAATTTTTCAGGCATAACACATAACATTAAATGTATACATTTTATAATTTTATTAAATCTGTAATGTAGCTATTATTTGGTATAAATTATTTTCAGACCTGATATCAATTAATGACATGAATATGGGATTATTTGGGGGTGGAGATAATTAGATTTTTATTTTTTTATTTATCTATCTTTAATGGAGGTACTGGGGATTGAACCCAGGATCTTGTGCATGCTAAACATGCAGTCTACCACAGAGATAAACCTTCCTCACCAAATATGAGACATTTTTATATATAGTTCAATTTGGAAGATGGGAGTTAGGTTTACTAGCCCACTGAAATACAGTTACACAAGTCAGTTTACTAACATTCATGAAGATTCACACACTGGGAATGAGACTGAATAAGACATATCCCCTCTTCTCATTTTTTCTACTTCTAAGGTTTCTTTAAAGAAAGGCAGCATTCTTGTGAATTAATATTGAATTTTATTTTATATTAAAATATTCACATTACTGTTCTGAGTTTTATTTCTGGATTAACCTATATAAACACCTAAGGAAAAATTTTAAATTGTATTGTTAAGTATTAGAAAAAAACATTTTCTTGCAAGACATCCAATATCTATGTTCTTATCTTTCAAACTTGAAATTTTCACTTTTATTTTACAACAGGTTTTCATGGAAAGAACTGAATGCATATGTGAGAAATGGATTTTGATGCTAGAATACGTTTTTAAAGTGCCTACAAACAATGAACTATTAGAGAAAGCCATGGTGGTGGGCTTAGATTCATGCAAACTTCCTTGCTTCACAAACTTGAACAAGAAATTCCCAATCTATCAGTCTGACCCTTTTAGTCTATAAAACCTGATATTAATGTGTGTCTTGTCTTCCTCTCACTGAGCTTGTATAGATACAAATAAAAATTAAATGATGCATATTAAAGGATTTTATAAACTTCAGATCACTATGCAAATACAAGAGAATTAAAATTCCAAAACCATAGTTCACATAACTAGTATTTTTATAACAGCTTCAAATAAAAAGAGATTAGATTTGCTAATGCGTTAACCTCAAAGGACTATTGATTCCTTTGAGGTTAATGCATTAATAACATAACAAGGTGAGTTCAAGATTTGCCTGAAGGGATTTTTTTTTCTGCTTTATTCTTTTGTCCTTCATTTCTTATTGTTTTTACCTGAAATTAAAAATGTAAACAGCCTCAAAAAGTGGCTCTGTTTTTTTATAATATAGAAAACCAAAATAAAAGAAATGGAAAGAGCAACTTCATGTGAAAGATAACTGTTAAGTAAGGGATACTAATCTGTCTCCTTGAAGCTTTTGTATTCTTTCTCTGCCTTCATCAGCACAAAAGGTCCAACTTTCTTGTAATTTTTACGTTTCTTTCTATGTATAGATTATAGCTTATAGTGTTACCATATGTGCAGTCCTGATTTTTGTGTTCAGTTTACTTTTTAAAATCATTTAGTGGCCCACCATCTCAGGGTCATTTGGACAGAAACAGAATTAATTTTATTCTTGTCCAAGTGTTTCCCTGATGTTTTACTTTTACCATGTTAAGATTATAGAGAAATTTTTCAGATCATACTACGTGTCTGGTAATATTTTTAGTAACACATGAGTAATTATTTTGCTTGGACTCTGTTTAACACAATATAAATATCTAAACATTTTTCTCCACAAGTTCATTGATAAATAGCTTTGTTTGTTTAGTCCATTTGTTCCCTGTTTGTTCGTAGATAATTCTGAGAAGAGATTCAGGGGAGATGAATTAGGAAAAGAAATTGAGAAGATAGTAGCCCTATTCCAGTAACCTTAAAGATGAGAAGAAAATGTTTTTTTAAAAAATTTGATTCAAACTTTAAAATCCTAAATTATAGTAATCACTGGATTTATTTGATTAGCTCACACCTTTGAGGCTTTAGGCTATTGATCATTTTTAATGTCTTCAAATAAAATCCTCCAAAATATCCGTGAGGAGGGCCTAAAAGTGGATGTAAAAGAAAAGTGTCTATACTATGAATTTCTGAATTATGGGTTTCTAACTTCTGATAGTCTTCCCTAATTAGAGTAATGTTAGTGAGCAGGAAAACAGATGCAGTATGTGTTACTTTAATTCAGTTTTTTTGGGGGGGATATAAGTATCCAAAAGTTTATTCTTTCTCAACATATCTATTCTTCAATTTACAGCCATCCTGATGTTGATTTAGACTCATATTCATATAACCCCATAGAAGCATCATGTATAAGAAATGGAGGAAATAAATAATAATTCAGTTAAAACATCCATTTTTACAAATGAAGAAATTCAAAGACCAGAATGAGTCACTTATTTTCCTAAAGTCAACAAGGAATGTGAGAAGTTAGTACAGAGTGCACTATTCTGTTTTATAAACTTTAAAATATCAATTAATGAAATAAAGTACAGGGTTGAGACATCACTGGTTACTTTGTAGAGAAAATACATTAAACTGCCTTCAACATCAGTCGTTTCCCCTCTGTAATCAAGATGTTAGTCCTGAGACCTTTCTAAACCATTGACGCAAATATTATTTTTTTAATTCCCAAAATAATATGTGAAGGAAATATTTTCCCTTAGGGTCTTCCATTCTTAAAGATAATACAAACAAAATAGATCAAAATATGTGTTGGCTTTAAGTCCTTGTGGATTTTAACTGATTTTTATTCCTTATAATGCTAGAAATTTAAGGGATAATTTTCAGGTCCAGAAACATTTTGTGGATACACAGAATCTTGTTTTGACATTTTAAGACTCAGAAAAGAAAGAAGTGAAAAGACAAGAGTAAAATATAATAATAAAATAATAGATATAATAAATATGTCACTGAATATTATAAGAAGTCAAATATGGTTGTTTTGTGATACACAAAGAGTCTTTTATTCAAATCTTTACTTAGTGTATGGAGGAAATCTTAGTTATGAATAACCTGGTAAAAGAAACATTGTAGGTTGTAAAATTTAGGAAAAAATTGAACCTATTTTGGTGCTTTCCGTAAGTATTAAATAACACAACTAGAAGGAAAAAACATATTTTTATATTTTCAGTATGTTTTCTGTAAATTCTTTACTTTTGTTTTAGCCCTATTATAGAGATTAATAAGGTAAAATCTAAAATATTTGGCTATTTTTCACCTTATGAATTATCTAATCATTGAAATATTTTTTTTAATGTTTATGTTTAGCTGTTTCTCCAGACTCTCAGTTTCATGTATTTGCAATTGAAAATATTTTTTTATTGTCTGAAAACATTGCATGTTAATGGCTGGAAGAAACCCTACCTAGAAGTTTTTTTTTTATCACTTAATATAGGAAACCTTGAAAATATGCTGATATAATGAATGACACTAGAAATTAAAAATAGTTTTCCGTGATGTAAATAAAGAGCAAGGCTAATTGTCAATGTTGGAAAACAACTTTTTGGTACATTTGTATTATTTCCATGAGAAGTGTATCTCTGGAAAGACATTGCTGTAGACTGAATACTAGTGTCACTCTCTCAATTCATATGTTGAAACCTCGACCTCAGTGTGATGGTATTTGGAGGTGAGGCCTTTGAGGGCGATTAGGACACGAGGCTGGAGCTCTCATAAAAAAGACTAGTGCCCTTATAAAAGTGACCCCAGAGAGTTTCCTTGCCCTTTCAGCCATATGAAGACATGGCAAGAAGTTCTCAGTCCGCAGAAGATGGTTCTCACCAGAACCCCACCACACTGGCACCCTGATCTTGAACTCCTAGCTTCCATAACTTTGAGAAATAAATTTCTGTTGTTTATACCTTCAGTCTATGGTAGTTTTTTATTGTAGCCTGAACAGAGTAAGACAGACATGAAGTCAGATATTCATAAAATATTATACAAAGTTCTCAATAATGGAGGAGGATTAATCAATCTGCTTAATTTTCTGGCTAGTACAATTTCTCCCACTCCTCAAACTAATACAAACATTTCCTTCTGAATTCCTTTCACATTTCAAAAATCAGTTTTTTGTTTTTTGTTTTTTGTTTTTTACCAAAAGCCTGTAACATTCATTACTTAGGTTTTTCTGAATATAGTAAGAGAAAATGCAGGTAATGAGTAAAAAAAAAAAAGAGTGCTTCCTAATATAATATAAAAAGGACTCTATTCCATTTTTGTCCATCAGCATGACTACTTCCACCTTTTTCTTCAGTTCATTGAACTAAATTTACTCATAACACATTTTGTTAGAGCCAGCAAATAGTCCCTAGGTTTCCAGGAATGAGAAACATTTCTTTTAGTCCACTGAAATGGAAAATAATTCTCGAATGTGTCAGGTAATTACAGATTTCCCTCTCTTGCATGACAGTGTGAACCTCATTTTAGCCTTCTGTTAAATTTTAAAGCAAGGATGATTAACACATTGAAGAATAATTTCTTAGCCATTGCATCACATTTGGCTTAGTATAGATTAAAGGGATTGCAAAGGAGCAAGAAATTGGAAAACCATGCATTTTAGCTTATAAAAGAGAGACAGTGTGTGAGGGAGAAATAGAATCACAACAATCTACAAAAATTTAGAAAGAAAAGCGTCACTATTAGGCCTCTTCAGAAAAAGAAGTAACAGGAAATAAACTTGGTAAACTTGCTTTTCAAGGAATAAAGAATGATAATAACCCGACTAAACCCTGGGAGTGATTAAGCATAAAGATGTTGAGTTACTTAGGATGGATATTTTAGTGACGAATTATCATTTTCAACCTAATAAATGATTAAATCTTATCTTTTGAAATGGAGATAATGAGTTCACTTTCTTTGCCATTATTTCACAAAACTCTTCAGTGTCATCCTATGCTTGATCCTTGCTTATTACATGATGCAATGATGAAGTAACAGATGGCCATATAGAATTTCCTGAGTAGCACTGAACAGATCAATGATCTTGGTTACATTAATGAAAGTAAAGTAACACAAAGAGGCTTGTATTTTTTACACAAAGATGACAGACCTATTGGTCTCTGTTAGAGGTACAAGTTATTTAGCTTTATTTTTGGTGGTGCTGATAGATTGCTAATTAGCCAGCTGCACTTTTTTCCCTTATTCCTTCTCGTAATTAAAAACTCACCTTTACAAGACAACATACTCAGTAGCCAAGGAGAATGTAAGGTTGCACAACAGAGCACAGTTAAATGGACCACAACAAATGGTGATAAAGTTTTGTTTGTTGGTTGGTTGGTTTGCCTTTCTTTTAAACTGTCAAAAAATTTCTCAAGACAATTTACACTGGAAGGCTCAAAGATAAATAGTTCAGCTGTATTCACTACATAAATCTGAAAATAAGAAACCTGCAAGTTCATTGGGCAAACAATGAATATTTATCCTGCTGGGCTTTTTTTCAAGTCCACCATAAAACCCATTTTTTACGTCAAGCACACGTTAATATTCCCTGACACATGTAATATACAGAATACACTTACATAAACATTGATCTACATGAGGAGTTAAGACTATGAACTCCCCTTATGGAGAATGAGAACAGAATAGGCATTTTTAGTGTAGTCTTCCCACAGCCTTATGAATACTAACATAAATTGTATATAAAAAGTGAATATGTGCGTTTCCAGAAATTATTTGGCCATGTACACATTTTTTCATCCACGGAATATGCCTAGGAACCAGGGTCTCGGTTTATTGTGACTAGACTTGGAAAATTCTATTGTACTGTCCATTGTATAGAATTTCTTCAGTAAAATATGTACAAATTTTCCTTGCTATTCATTGAGCATATATTTCTGGGTAAATTATTTAAATTTTCTGAGGCTCATTTTTTTCATATATAGTTAGGACAATAGCATTGCAAAATTAAAATAATTTATTGGTGAAGTCCTTAGCACAGGACCTGACACATAGTGAGCAACACCTGAGTTAATAAGGATGATTTTTAAATTTTTTTCAAATATAAAGACTATAAATAACACATAGTGGGTGAATGCATGAATGAATAAGCTTGCATAGGTTAAATATCTATTTCCTGTGATGGAGGACAAATCACTATAAGACAGAGCCTTGGCTGGTCATCTTTGTTTTCCCAGTCACAGACTCTATTGTTTGGCTCATACTGAGGTCTTCTGAGGGTTTGCAAAAAGACAAGATTAAGAAAAAGTAAAAATGAAAAGAAAAAAAAATACATAGAGAGTTCTGTATGAATTTGAGTTTATTTCATTGCAGCATTCTGAAAAGCTGCACTTTCCTTTCCTTTATCTGGAACTACAATGGATTGTATGAAACTTATAAATGAAATGAAAAATCACAAGCACAAAAAATTATCTAAGTTTCCAGGTCCAAAAGTATGGATTTGCTCCTTCTGAAATTCCAGTAATGTGGCCTTTAAAATTTAAATTCTATATTCAATTCAGAAAAACAAATGTATTAGTAAATGTTCTTGGTTCTTTTATTGGGTTTTTAACTTTATGAGAGTAACTATTCCTTACTAACTTTTCCTAAAATGCATCGAGCACTTTACCTATGTCTCAAGAAAGGAATAGAAAATTAGAAGAAAGTTTTACCTGTCCTGCAATACTACAGTGGAAGTATCTACACTGAAGATTTGACAGGACTTCATTTTATTAGGTATATATTAGTACAGATAACTTTTTATGGGGAAACATCCATAGCACAGTTTGGGAAGCTAGATGTAAAATACTGACCATTGACACTTTGAAAAGGAGTGAAAATACAATATGCAGTCATGTATCTATTTGGTACATTTTTTAATGTACTAGTGCTCTTCAACTTTGAGTATGGGCAATATTTCACATTAATCAGTTAAGAGAGCTCAAAATCTTAGAATATTAAATGACTTAACCAGCTATAATTAGTGTTTTTTTTAATAGAATAAACTGTTTTTCATAGAAAAATTTTAGATTCTTAAATTTGCAATATTTTATCACTTTATGGTGTTAATTTCTTATATTGTGATGGAAGACCAAACATGGAATTTACATTTTTATTAATTCAGCATTTTCCACCTAGAAGATGATATAATTATAATTAGGAATCATGACTATTTTTACATATGTTCATAAATTTAATGTTTTCATCTGTGAGTTTAGTGTTTAACCCCCTTGACAGCATGAACATTCTTTCACTGGCCCCCTGGTGCTTAATTTGTGTTGAAGGAAAACCATTTAATACACACCATTACTTTGCACTTACAGTACAATCAAATTTATTTTTTACGAAAAATGCCTTTTCGTGTTCAATAATTCCTATAGGGGTAGAGCATGAGCTACAATTTGCCCTTGTGCCATACCATATTTGACTTGTCTGATGTACACAGCAGAATAAATAGTTCTTCTAACCAAGAAGCCAGAAGGCATGCCATCCGTTATGGACTAGGCATCTGGGTAAATACACAAATACCTGATTATAGAGGGTGTCACTGCCATTTCACAAGCTCCATTGAGCCCAGTGATATGTATTGACCAAGTATAAATGAGTTTCCTCTCTGTGGCCAAACTTTCAGCGGATTTTTTACTGTTCCAATGTCAAAATGACAAAATAGATTCTGATCAGGCGTAGGTAGCTCCAGAGGTCTCTAATCTGTGAGTGGCATTAATGCTAATTATACTCTAAGTGACCTGTAATGATCATTTAACTCTTTTTCCTCAGCATTTTGACATAGTTACCTTTCCTATTAAATGTGAGGATCACCTACAAAAATGAACATATTCATAGAAAAAAACAGAACATACTAACCATGTTCCACTTAATTATAAAATGAAATAAAGGATTTTAATGGTTCTGTGTGAAAATTAGTATGTTTTGCCAAACTTATTTTAATTCTAGAAGATGTGCTCATAGGCAGTAAAGAAGAAAGAAAAACTAAAAGTAAAAACCTAGGTATTTGGTAAAAATTTCTTTAAAATAAACAAATTATGTCTATGAGTAATGTCATTACATCTTCCCCACTACCCTATATTCTCTGCAGAAATTTTTTTTGCAAAAACAAGTTTTAAGTTTTATTTTTTGTAAAAAAATATAATACCTGCTTGTAGGTATTAGTTTCCCTATGAAAACTGTAGCACTCATGGAATGCTTCTTGTTCCCTTGTACTTACCTGCTTGCTTAATTGTCGCGAGATCTTTTCATCTTTATTTTTTTTCCAAACAGTGTAAACAGTCACCCTTGACATCAGTGTCATTCTAGTTTGAAAGCACTCCAGGGGACTCTAATATGCAGAAAGAGTGTAAAAAATTACCTGTTATGGAAACTGTAATGGCTTCCGGTAATTAAGGTCTCTTCCTTCTTCTCCCTTCTCCTCCTCCCCCTTACCTTCCTGTTCCTCCTCCTCCTTAATTGTCTTCTCCTTTTCTCTGTCTCTCTCCTAATTGTAATTCTGTAATCTTCTCTGTAGTTTATTTACGTTGAACTCTCCATTTCTAGTTGTTTCTAATTCTATAGTTATACTTATTGCTACGTATAAGTGCAATCACACTTCATTTTTATTTTAAACAGAAAGGAAGTCAAACTATAGATACTGTTCATCTCTTTTGCTTTTCTCTTAGTATTTTGGGAACATTTTCCATAATAACACTATTAGTAAATGAGAATGGGCATCTGTCACTATATTCCAGGTACTGTGATAAGTTTTATATGTATTAACTCATACAAATGTTACAACAACTTTAGGAGGTAGGTCTGTTATCCCCACTTTATAAATGTGGAAACAGAAGCACAGATTGCTTAAGTAACAAGCCTATGATCAGTAGCTGAGATTCTATCTATCTGGCTCCAGGGCACTTGCTCTTCAATACTGTACTGTATTTCCTTTCTACAAAGAGGTCTCCCTCATCCTTTTTAGAGCTGTCTGCCATTACATAATATTGATGCATCATGATGAAATGTAAATAAGCATTTATGCACATATATTCTTGCATCCCTTTTTTTTTGTAAGATAGTTTTCCAGCAAATACCTGGTTTAAAGAGTAGCATATTTAAAATTTTTATCAGAACTGAAAACTTTCCTTTACATTAGGAAAAATTCATTTATTATTAGTTTATTGTATGCTGGATTTCAAGCCTAAAATATAATCACTGATAATAAAGAATTTATGAAATGCATATTATATTCCCATTTACAGAAGCATAAAATTAAGATTCTGGAAAATTATATGACCAGAGCCAAACTATTTAGTATTTGTTAGAGTTGAGATATGATTTCATGTTTGTTTGGTTTGAAAACCTTCACTCTTATCCTTTATACCATACCTTCTTTCTTAACTAGATTTTTATGATAGTAAGAAACAGATTTACTGAAGTTATCTCAAAAACAGGAGTTAGTGTTAAAAATACGCATAAATACAAAGAAGTGCCTGCAAAGAAGTTTTTCTTTGTGAGCAAAGAAAACAAGAGGACTGCACGTGTAGGGCTCAAGGGAAAATGGGGCAGTGGTTTAGGAACAAGGGCTTCTGCAAGGTCAAATAAAGTTCTGTATCTGTGATTGTATTTCATGCCATCAGTACATGGGGCTTATTGATTTTCTTTCTTTTTGAGGGGTGAGGTGCTGATTGGTTTTCAATTACTTTTGTAGGATTAACTCATAGCAATGCAGAATTTTAGGCTTTGTTTCCCCGTGGTTTCTACTTTTTCAATGCATCTGCGCACTCTAATCTTCCTGGATGTGCTTTAACTTATTTTCCCATTACCAGTGATGTATTTTGGCAACACTATTAAGTGCTGCATATAGAAGAATAAGATGTGTTTATGGACATTAATACTTTGCTTATATCTGTAATGGATCTTACTTTTAAAGATCCTATAAGTGAAATAACTATCGGCTTTATTAAAAAAAAATAAACAACTTCATGTAGTTCCTCAAATTTTTCATGACATTTCTCACTTATTTTTGTTTATATATATATATTCTTTTTTATCTGAAATATTCTTAGTTCTTTAGTCTTGTGAAAAAACTCTATTTAGTTTCACTAGCATAAATCCTATTTCTTGTCTAGAAACCCTTCCCTGACATCATCCATAAGCTTCACACACCCAGAGTCGTGTCATGTGATATAAATTTATATTATATAAAAATATATAAGCAAATATTTCCCATACATTTATGCCTCTGTAATCACTCATTACATAATGTGTGATTAATTGTTTTTATTACAAAGATTAATTAGTATCATTATTACATACAGCTTGTTTATCAGTAAGTCCTCCACATTGGTCTGTTAGCCTTGATGTCAGGATTCCTATCTCTTCCTCTTTGTAGTTTCTGATTTCATACAGTGATCAGAACCTAAAAATACTCAGTACATATCAATAGAATAAATCAATGATCAAACCAACTTGTATTTTCTTCACTTTTTTTTCCAAGGAGACTTTTTAAAGTTCTACCTGAAATCATATATTCATTTACTAAGGTAGTGACCATAAGATGTTTAACTTAATTCCTTGAATTATTTAAGTAAAACATGCACTTCTGTATTTTTGGAGTTTTTCATATTTCATAATATGTATATACTTATAAAATACACATAAGTCATATAAGTCTTCTTTTGCTAATTTTCTTTGTATTTTTAATACAGTTTATGCCCCTCATTAAACTTTTCTATTATCAAAAAGTCAAATTTATTGCAAAATGGCATATCTTTAACCTACTTGTTCAAGCAAACTCTTTCTCAAATTTTGACTTAAAACTTTATTCTCTTTGTTATATAATTTTCATCTATGGCCAGCAGTTTTCTTATTAACAATCATGTTATATCAGGTTTTAAAAAGGCATGTGTACATTTTCTAGAGAGAAAATTACTGTTTGACCTTGATCTTTTCTATTCTGTGAAACTGAAGGTATTTGTGTATGTGCGTGTGTTTTAAGCAAGAAGCTGTTCTGATAACCAGAAGAAAAATAATTGGCGATTATTCATTCTTGAAAATTTGACAGAAAAAGTTAAAGTACCTAACTTCAGGAGAAATCTTTTTTCCCTGAGGCTATTTAAACTTCACTTAGTAATATTGCCATTGTATCCTTCCCTTAAACATAACCCTCCTCAAAAAAGAATGTTTTATTCTTAGGTAATAAAAAAATGGACATATATAATTCAAATTAGAGTGTAAAGGATATACTAGATATGAGTGAAATTAAATACAGGTTCAAATATCATTAATTGTACTAATGTTTTTATTTCAGTATATACTAAATTTCAAAACAAATTAACACACTTATAATAAAAAACAAATGACACATAATATTTTCACAATGGAAATAACATTTCTGTCTTTTTTGTCACAGTTTGGAACCTGTAATGCAAACATTTGTAAACACCTGTTGTCCAAACTTGGCTGTTTACCAATCACATAGGATGCTTTAAAACTCCACAGATCCCTGGACCCCACTTTAGAGATGGTGATTCAATATGTCTGAATGGGGGACTGGAATAATTTTGATAAATATTCCAGGTTTTCTGATTCAAGTGGAATGTACATTCATGTTTGAAAACATGTTTTTAACATGTGAGAGTTCATAAATCAATACTGAATCAGTTACTCTATTTGAAAGGCAGAGGGGATACTCAACTTGGGGAAATGTTTGTTCAGTCACAAATTGGAGTGATATGTATCACTGTCAAAAAGACTGCAGTCAATTCCATTGTTCACTGTACACACAGAATGTATGTGCATAATTGCATTCTAAATCTTATATATCTATATACATATTATCAAGTATATGTATACACGTACAAATGTCTATATACATATATCTGTCAGAAGTCAAGATCCTCATGTATGTATCAATTAGAGTGTACATAGATATCTGGTAGTATAACCTTAAAAATTAGATTTGTTTTGTTTGTATATGTGTTTTTTTAATCTGCATAAATTGTGTTGTATTATAAATTGTGCTTTCAACCTTTTACTTTTGAAATCAGTTAATGTTACTCTGTCTGCTACATAGACACCCATCATACACAGATAGGTAGTGTGCCTATCACTTAATGATAAAAACCTATATTATGTCCAATTTTTTTCCTCACAAACAATGTTGTGATGACTCATCTTACAAATCTATGCTAGTTTTTGGTCAATATCTGAAAATAGAATTGCTGATATGTAGAATATTCAGATCCGTAATTTTACTAAATATATTGTATTACTCTTCAAAATTGTATCACCCATTTAAAGTTCTGAAACAGTTTCTATACATCCTCTCTGTCTCTTACTTATCCCACATTCTAAATTTTTGCTGATCTAATTGTACAGCATTGTCTTGTTGTTACTTTAATTCAAATTTTTCTGAACACTTATGAGTTTGTAATATCATAGTGATTACATATGATGTTCCCAAGCATATATGTATTTATAACTTTGAACTATATATTTTAATTATTCAACTGATAATGAGCCAACTAAATGACTGTTAATATATCTCCATATATAATGAAACTTTTGTCACCTGTTATTATTTTTCAATATTAGTACTAGCTCTGTATTAATCTTTATTACTTGATTCAAATTTTAGAATAAATTTGACTAGCTCATCCAAAAATCTTGCTGGAATTCTGGTATTGAATTAGTTACCTTTATTGATTTATTTAGGAAACAGACACACAAGATTTAATCATCCTACACCAATGTATGTCTCCTCTGGTAGTAAAATATTCTTTATATACAATAATGGAGTATTTTTAATTCTGTATAAATATACAATTAAAACATTTATGTGCATTTTAATGTTACTGTTGCAAATGTTATTTTTTTAAAATATTTTCCTATTGGTTATTTTTTATATAAACACTGTTGACTTTCTGAATCAAAATTGCTAAGTTCTCTTGTTGGTCCACTATTTGGTCCATTGATTCTCTTGAGTTTTCAGTTTAAGCATTATAATGTTTCCAAATAATTTAATTTTAACATTTCACTTCCAAACATTGTACTACTTACACTGTTTTGTTATTTTAGTCATGTAATTAAATATATTTATTAATTTCTAAATACACATTATACATTTCTGAATGTGGTAGAGATAATGAACATCTTTATTTTGTTCCCAACATTACACAATGTTTATAAAATTATTCTTTTTTTGTATAACACTGTGGTATTTTTTGATAAATAAATCTTATCAGGATAATAAAACTATCCTCTATTCCTCATTTCATTAGAATCTTTAGCTCCAGAGACTTTCAGGCATAACCATGGTTGCTTGCTCGTTATTACGAACCCTCTAACACTTTTTCTTTGAATTATCTTTCTTCTTCTTAAGTGTCCCGCCTATTTCTAGTTTTCCTAGCCACCTGTAGTCTTTGTTAAAGCTCTTCATTCCTTAATTTGTCCAATCAAGAATTATCCACTTTCTATCTCCCAAACGTTTTTCATCAATTTATTATTATTGTTTGTGCTATTATGGTTGTTTTTTATTGAATATTATCATAAATTTACTGTTTTGTTGTTGTTATTGTTGTTTCATAAAAAAATACTCTCAACCTCTCCCTCCTCATCTATCTCTATGATTTCATTCTAGAATGAATCCAGAGTCCTGGTTAATGCAACATCTTGTCGTAAACTGCAGTTATATTTATAAATTAAACATCAAAAGTCTTAGATGTCACTTGATGCAAAACAAGCCAGCAAAAAGTAAATAATATGGTAAATACTAGGTTTTGAACAGATCCTTGGCCATTACCAAGAAGCAATGAAGGCAAGCTACCTGCTGTTTCTTAGATATTTGAAAGACCTTCCCTTTACTGCTTTCAACATATGCTACTTGGAGAATTTTTGCTCCTGAACTTGGTTTTTAATAGCAAAGATGTAGAAATATTTGCCTTGCTCAAAATGCTTAATTTAGAAGTAACAGCTATTGGTCCATTTATTTGTCAATGTTTATTAGAAACCCTGGTGCAATTTATTTTTGAAGTATCTTTCTTATTCAGATTGTTCCAGATCTCCACATTCTTGTGGTTGCTCACAGAAAGATTGGTCCATACTTACTATGAATGAGTAAGCACTAGTTAGAGAAACACTGGTTCTTTGAGATGTCTTACTCTTCCTAGTAAGTTACCTAATACATGATGCCTATATCTTTATTTTGTAATTGAGAATGGGGCCATTTCACACATCGGCTTTTGCTCAAAAGCATTCAGGGATATATCTTTATAGTGATTAACTAAAGTAGAATAACTCTGCCCAGTATAAATTAGATCAGAGACACCTAACTAATTTTTATTATTAAAAATTATATCTAGTATTTGAATAGTAAACACAAGGCACAGGTTTTGTGTGTGTGTGTGTGTGTGTGTGTGTGTGTATCTCCATGTGCTTTATCATACAATTACACATAGATTCTTACTAAGTATCTGTTCAGTTCAGTTGTATTAAATTGAACCAATACATATGTTGTAAGGCAGTAATGGTAACTTGATAATTTGATTTGAGCAAATTTGGTGGACAAGCCTGTTGCAATAAAAATGATAAGATCCCAGTACAGTAATCTGAATTCATTCTTTAATAGATTCAAATGAACCACCTATGTACTTATAATTTGGTGTTGACAACACATTTACAAACCTTTTTGTGAAAAGCTGCTTTACACAAAGGAAGTAGAATTTACTTAAATATTGGTACCAAACTTATACTAATAGAAATCACAGTACAGACAGCTCTCATGTTTGCTCCTATTTACAGCTGATAAACATTAATATAATTAATTGCAATGTCTGGCATTTTTTCTTAGTTCAATCATATTCTCACTTAACACATAAAATGAGAATCTGCTATAACTATGATTAGATGCATTCTATTCTCCCAAAGAAAAACAACCTATATTCATTAAAATATATTTGGAATTAATTTGTATGGTAGAAATAATTCCTCAAATATGCTGGCACAGTACTTAAAGATAATAACCAGAGAAAAGTGTGGATTATTCAAGTGTTAAGCTGATACTCTTCATAAAGATATATCTCATTATTCACAACAGTGTGATAAAATTTTAAGTATATAGAATCAATTTGACAGAAGGAGCTTTGCTTCAGCAATGCATGTCAGTTTGTGAAATGCTTAGACGATGTGAAGCAACATTTTATGTTTCAATGGCTTAGGCTATCAGCATCCATCTGCAAAGTCATTTAATTAAGAATGTTGTTGTTTTCTCTGGTGCATAATATGTCATTTATTAATGAAATATACACACATGCACATCCAGAGATGCCAATTGTATGCTGAATAGGAGATTTTTACATCTGCTATTCTAGTCTTTTAATATTAATAAAACATTTTATAAGATTACAAAATTTAATTTATCTTAAAAACATTCAAGTATCAGAATAAAATAAAATTATTCTCTCTTGCTATTTGGGTTGCAAGTGAGCCTTTAGTGGAAAATGACAGCAATAGCTTGGAGAGAAAATGATATTAGTACTTGTAACCAAAATATTGGAAAATATTGAGTTACCTATAAACAGGATGACCTTGAGCTTACTTTAATTTGGAGTTATAATGCCAAGCTTATAAAGGAATGTGTCTGAGTAAATTAGTCAATATCATATCTACAGAATTGAAGATTTTTAAAAATGTAAGTTAGTAAATATACAATTGCCTTAGCTAATATTTTGAATACAATATTTAAAGTGATATGCAAAACAAATGATTGTATAAATATGTACATAGATGTGTATATAAGAATCTTAATAGTTTTCCTTTGATATATGTAATTTTAGCTACCAGTAAATTTGACCTTTTTTAAAAATCATTTTGTGCTGGAGAGTTACCTAATATATTACTGTAATGATAAGCTCCAGTGAATGATGATACTTTTAATTCACAGAAGCACTCTGATCAATGCTATAATAGAATGTAATTATAATTATCTTTCACACTAACCATTGTATCTTTGGTCCCTGGATATCACTTCATAAGTATTCTCTTCTTTTACCAAGTATCTCTGACAGAAATATATTGGTAATCTATTACTAGAGAAAAGACTATAGAAACTGAAGAGATTAATCTCAAATAAGGTCATAAGAAAGGCATACAAACCAGGAATTAATGCATTTAGTGTGAATTCTTGGAAGTAGGTAAACAATTTCAGATATTACTATTTATTAAGATAAAGTCATTTGACTTTTATTCACTGAACACATTCACTGACATTTAAATTGCCAATGCAGATTCAATACATGTGAGATGCTTGAAGATAGAAAGTGTCAATACAATTAAATATTAGAAAAATCTCTAATACCTAACAACTTATAGTATAGTTGTAGAGCTAGAGAGAGAGACTGAATATGAGAGTGAGCAAGAGAGAGAATTAGAGAAATACAGGAAAAAAATGTTAAAAATAATAACAAAGGATTCACCATTTAAAAATGTACGTTGTTTTGCTAACATAGAATATTTCTACATTAGTATAGACTATTCTAACAACATAGCATATTATAAGTCTATGCTTTAGTTTTCCTATATGAAAACTGGTAATGATAATAATAACTACCTGATAGTTGTGTGTGTGTGTGTGTGTGTGTGTGTGTGTTGGCCAATTGAGATAATATATGTAAAGTGCTTAGAGCAAGATCTTACAATTTTTTGCTATAGGGCATATGGGAAGAGCATATGTATCCTTCTTAAGGTTTTTATCTTTAAATCAAGATTTTTCGGACTAGCATAGTTCAAACAAGCAAGGAATAGTGGGTCGGTAAGGCCAGGGAACTTCTAGACAGAGGTCAAATTGGACATCTGAAATATAGGATGTGGTATGTTCAGAAAATTTTTATAGACAAAAGGCTGCTCTTATTGAAAAAGCTGCTTTATTCCAGGGGAGGATGTCAGCTCAATGATTGAGTCACTAGCTCTGGACTGCTTGTCAGTTCTTGAATTTCATATAAACAGAATCATATACTATGTACTCTTTGGCACTTGGTATTTCTCACTTAACCTATCAATAGTAAGATTCATGTATGTTATTGTGTAAAGCATTTGTTCTTGCTGTGCAATATTCCATTATATGAATATACCAAACTGTATTTATCACTAATGAACGTCTAGATTGTTTATCATGTTTGACATTTATGAGTGAAGCTCTTATATATAAATACTTTGTACAGATCTTTTTGTTGGAAAATGTTCTCAATTCATTGGGAATTTATGCCTAGGAATATATACCTAGGAATAAATAATAGGTATAATTAGCTTTAGTAGATCCTGTCAACCAGTTTTTCAAAATTATTATGCCGATTTCTACTGCCACCAGAATTGTGTAAGACTTCAATATTTTTGCAATAATTGTTTTTATAAATTATTTTACTGTAGCCATAGTGATGAGTATATGGTTATAGTAGACTTAGAATTGTGTCTCTCTAATATCCTGACATTGGGACTTTGAGATTTGCAGATACTAACTACTATATAAACAGCAAGTTTCTACTATATAGCACAGGAAACTATATTCAATATCTTGTAGTAACCTATAATGAAATAGAATATGACAAGGAATATATGTATGTATATGTATGACTGAAACACAGTGCTGTACACCAGAAATTTATACAACATTGTAAACTGACTATACTTCAATTAAAAAAAAAGTCAAAACAAAAGAAAGAATCTGACACAAGGAATGTAGCCAACTAATAGCCACAAGCAATTGTCCTTAGATTTTGAACTGAGGCCATGCATTTTTCCACCGTGTTCAGCCAATGACTCAGCAGAGCATTGCTGTTTACCACTTTTCGAAAGTGCAAGATTTCTCTATGGGCACCATATGCTCTGGAGCTCCCCATTGAGCTTGCTAAACCTTTCCCAGGTTTCCTCTACAGTCAGGATGCTTCCTCCCTGATTCTCCATTTCTCCTCCTCTCCTTTCGCAGGTCTGCAGGGTGACCTTAAGGGTTTTACTTGCTTCCTCTACCCTTGATCTTTCACAGATATTATCCCTAACAAATTTTACACATCAATCCTCCTCTTGACATCTGCTTCCCAGAGAAGCCAATCAGCACAGTAGTGATATTTCACATGAGTCATTGGTCATAATATTAATTTCCCTAATAATAAAAAAAAAAAGATCATCTTGTTATAGATCTGTTGGCTATGTTAATATGCCATTTCAAACCTTTTGCAGATATTGCCTATTCTTATTATGTTCTCTGTATATTCTGGATGAGTCATTTTTCCAATGTAGTATTACAAATATATTTTAACAAGTTTATGAATTACTGAGCCACAATTTTGGTGTTTTTTGGTGAATAATTTCTTAATTTTAAAAACTTTTAGCAAACAGTAAATAGAAGAGATCTCACTTAAACACAGAGCCAATATTTATTAAAAAAAAAAAAAAAAAGAAAAGAAAAGAAAAGAAAAAAGGAAACCTTCAATGAATATGTTACCAAACTCGAGTTTGGCTGCTCACCACTTGAAAAGTCAATACTTGAGAGATAAGTGCTGGTAGAACAGAAAGTTTGCTTTATTGAAGAGGCCAGCAACCTGGGGAGAAGGTTGACTCATGTCCCAGAACAAATTCTGAAGATTCTATTTGGTCAGAATGTTTTTAAAGGGGAAAACAGAAGTAACCTCAGTTAATCATTGAGACGTGAGGTCAGATTTGTCACCATCTCCCATTGCATGCAGGCTTGTGGACCCCTTGTGGTCGTTCTTTAGATGCTACCTCATTTGCAGTTTGCTCACAAGATTACTGAAGGGGAAGCTGGGGAAATAATCTATTCATCTGTTAATTACAAATTCTTTATTTCTATTTATTTAGTCTAAGGAAAGAATCAACAGGCTAGGCAAGGTATTACATAATCAAAAGATTTAAAGGTGTGCTTCGGGGGGGGCATCTGTTAAAAGGCTGGTTAAAATATAGCTTTGCTAAAGTGACAGGACAAAAAAGCTCTTGCAGAGAGCTGTTTCCAGCCAAGAGCTGCCTGCAAAAAGCTGCTTACAAATATATTACTTAAATGTTAAAATTAATTATTTCTGTCCTAAGTTTAAAATCAAAACAAGGATGTGTATCACCAGTGGCTCTACTAAACATTGTCTCACAATACTAGGTAGTGCCATAATAGAGAAAGTGCATAAGTGTTTGAAGAAAAATAAGTATAACCATCATAATCTGCAAATTTCATTCTTATATTTTGATTTTTAGAACTATACAATAGAAAAATTTAAATTTATGAACAGCTGAAATTAATGAATTTTAGGTAATTATATAAAACACAATATTATTTCTATATATTAGCAATAAAGTTATCCAAAGATGAAATTAATATTTGGATTACATTTTTAGAAAATAAAATGTAAAATTGTAAAAATACAATAGCTAGGATTTTTTTAAATGTGTGATATAGCACATTAAAAATATTCCAAACATTGCTAATGTGGGGCTTTATAAGATTTAAAGACTCTTGATAACATAACACAACACACCATCACATATTTGGATGAAAAACATAACTCTTTGTGGTTTACAAATCAGATGAGGCCACCAGGTTGGGCAACACAAGGAGTTGCATCAGCGGACAGGAGCTAGGACTTTAGGAGGCAGCTGATATACAGCAGGCAAGGTGAGGTTAGCTAGGTTTTTCAGGCTCACTGTCAATTGACTAATTTGAATAAATTCCCCCTGCTCCATGGCACGTGGGCTGTCCCTAGTTGTCCTAGGAATGATTTGGGAGGGTGCATACTGACCCCTGATTGCCATATCCTGATAAAAGAAATAGTTGGGGTGTAGACTTAGTCAGCTTCTTAAGAAGGGGAGGTATCTAGACTACACCAGGGCCTCAAAACTGATTCAAGACTTTTCAAACCAGAACAAAACAAAATCTATTTTACATAGGTAAATTACATTGATTAATTTTCAACAGTTAATTCAATTCCATTTCTGAAATAAACTTATTTTGGACATGAAGTACTATTCTTTATATGTCATTAAATTCAATTTGTGAGGCTGTGCTTAAAATGTTTGTATTTACAGTCATAAAAGATTTTAATCTATTATTATCTTTTTTGTAATATGCTTTTCAGGTTTTGATAACAGGATTATACTGTCCTCATAAAATTGGTTGGAAAATGCTTCCTATTCTGTTCTTCGAAGGGTTTTATGTAATATTGGCATTTTTTTCTTAAATTCTAAATGACTTTACCCGTGAAAACTTTGGACATAGAGTTTCCTTTGTGGAATAGTATTTTCTGAGATTTGTGAGTCAGTTATTGCATATGTCTACTATTTTTATTAATTTCACTTCATCTTATGATTTTTAATTACTAGTGTGAATTGCTTTAGATAGCTCATTTTTCTTTGTTTGTTGGTTTTCTTCATAATCTACTGAAAGATGAAATTTACTTCCACCTTAGGGTATCCTGTTTGAGTAGTTTTTTCTATGATTCATCTGGTTATGGTCCTAATTATCCAATTTTTAAAAAAAAATTTTTTATGTATTCAAATATTTCTTTTTCTCTCGTCTCTGACTAATATTTGATGATAGATGATATAATGCATCTTGATTCTTTCTTAAGAAACAGAACAGAAGACTAATTTATGAGTATCTAAGTTATTTCATATATACTTTATATTTCAGGTTAAGCATCACTCTTTACATAACCTATTTAAAATATTATTTTCAATAATTAACTAATATCTAAAGATATTTAAATGGTAAGGCATTGGTATCTCATTTACAACTCGTAACAACTTTATTGCTGTCTATCTGATAATAACATCAGCTATTTACATTTTACAAATAAAAACCTGAATAAAAAAAGGTTTAGTAATTGCTTCAAGACATATCTAGTAAGTGAACACTAGCAAAGGAAACATCAGGCATTGAAACAAGGCTTGCCTGGATCAAAAACCCTGTGTTATTATGTATTAAACTATATTGACTCACATGAATGCTAATGTGATCTTTAATTGATTTTGCTTTTTGAATTGCCTAAACTAATGGATATGATTTTAACCAAGTTCTACAGCTCTGGACTTTGTGCTTGTTGCTTTATCAATCATAAACCTTCACTGAAAGTAAGCCAGTGTTTTATAAAGGGTAATGGAAAATTGTACATTGGTATGTGTGTCTAATTCATTTGGTAAATAAGCAAAAGATACTGAGAGATATATCAGTTTTGGTAAAAAAAAATAAAATCTAATGTTTACCCAAAGTTCTTTTGAAATGTATCTCTTTCCATTGAGAGATATACTTGGAGATGATTACATGAGACCCTTATACATTCTGGGAATACTGTGCTACAGTAATTATATTTTAACCTAATCGCAGAAACATCCAGTTCTCACACCTTGTCAATTATTTTGATACAGGGTTAACCAGCAAATTGAGACAAGGAGAAATTTATTTTACTGTTTTGGATATTTTCACCATGAAATCCACTGACGATCTAATTCCACTTTTATAGCTACCTACAACACATGTGTATGTGGCTGTCCTGATTTATTCTAAACTCATAATAGCCATATCTGGGAGAGGTTTTGATTTACTGAAGCTATTCCTCTTAGCTATTCCTGGTATTTGACATTTTACTCAGAAAATGTTCCTCAAATGCTACTTCTAATCTTATGTTCTTAAAACTTTTTTTCCATTTCCCCACTATAATCAGGAAACTATATTGATCTCTGATAACCTATAATTACATGTCTAAACCCTTTAGCTGTCTTTAAAGTTTACTAATAATCCATCCATTATCATCAAAATATCTTTGCATACATTTTGAAATCTTGTCTGAAAAACTTCAGTTAAAAACTTCAGTATTATACTTATCAAATATTTCACTTGTAAGGTATCACCTAAAAACCAAGGGTTTGCTTTATATATAGATAGATAGATAGATAGATAGATAGATAGATAGATAGATAGATAGATATAGTCATATGTAAATGAATGTAAATATACATGAAACATAGTGAATATATAGTAGAGCTGTGTATATACATGCACATATTTGGTGATCTATAGATTTCATTTTGATAAAACACAGCACCTGTTTCTTTGACTATGCCAAACCCTAAGTCTGAAATGCTGTCCTCATATAACCATTTTTCACCTTTCATTTGAGTTTCACATCATGAAGAAACCATTACCAGCTAATCTAATCCGAAATATTTTTCCTATTTGTCTAAATTCCTACTCCTTTTAGTTAAAGAAACCCACTTAACACTTGATTCCAAATTTAACTTTACCGCTTCTATTTGCCTAACCAGTAGAATCAAAATGGATCTTGCATTAACTTCTTATAGAATCTAAACTTGTATACATTTGCACAATACAGTTTCTTGATGGTTATATCTTCATTATTTAATATATTAATAAACAAAAGTGGAATTTGAAAAGACATAATTGATCCTGTTTACAAATTAAATAGCTTTTTAATTCTGTTTCAAGTTTTTTTGTGTCTCATGAATAATAAATTTATTGGATGAAGAAGAAAGTTGGAGAGATTAAAGGATAATGTTAAATAAAAACAAATGACCAGATAAAGAAGTTGTGGTATATTTACATAATTGAATACTACTCAGCTATAAAAAAAAATGCTATTTTCAGCAACATGGATGGAACTGGAGATTCTCATTCTAAATGAAGTAAGCCAGAAAGAGATAGAAAAATATCATGTGATATCACTTACATGTGAAATCTAAAAAAAAAAAGGCAAACAAACTTGTTTATAAAACAGAAACAGACTGACAGACATAGAAAACAAACATGGTTATCAGGAGCAGAAGAGGGTGGGAAGGGATAAATTAAGAGTTGAGAATTGTAGATGCTAACTAGTATATATAAAACAGATAAATAACAAGTTCATACTGTGTAGTACAGGGAACTATATTCAATACTTTATAGTAACTTATGGTGAAAAAGAATACGAAAATGAATATATGTATGTTCATGTATGACTGAAGCATTATGCTGTATACCAGAAATTGATACAGCATTATAAACTGACTAACTCCAATAAAATACATATATATATACACACACAAAAACACCCTGTGAGGGGACTTTTTTTTAATGTTGATTAGAAGCTGTCACAAAAATATATCAAAATAATTAAGAGAAATTTAAAATTTTGTGTATTTATCTGTCACAGAATCCAGTGCTGGATCTTTGCCCCTAGGTATCTGGAAGTACGCATATGAAATATGTGCAAGAGGTTTTAATCCACTCTCTATATTTCTATCTGAATTATTTCCATGCTTTCTTTACCGTTTCCGGTAAAACATCCTGCACTATTAGCTCTCAATAATGTTTAATTGGTTAAACATAGAATCAGACAAAATACTTTAGAACACATATAAATGTGCTGAATTTATTTTATTTAACAGTGATGACTAACTTAAACATAGAATTAGTACATACATTATAAGAAAGCAGAATGTGAAAAAAGACATTTTTACCTATCCATACATTTGAAGCAGCTCTAAGAAATCATTTCAAAATTAAAAATTACAGTGAATAAAATGAATAGTCCAATTTCTGTTAGATGGTTCACCTAAACTTTAATAACATAAAGAGAACTGTGAGCTGGCCTTGAGATAAGTTAAGGCTGTGGGACCCAAGGCCGCAATTACAAAGCATGTTTGTAGTATGCAGTAAATAATTGCTCCACGCATGCATCAATAATATAAGATTTAGAACAAAGAAAATAGAAGTACGCATGTGCTAGAGATATTCTGTAAGCCTAATGAACAAAGAAACTCAGACTGCGAATGTGTTGACAGAAAACAGATAAAAGCAGGACAGGTGCATCATAGGCATGCACCTCCCTGTGGCAATAAAGTGTTGTTAACCCCATGGTGTCTCCGGTTGAAGTCTGTCCGGCAGTATGGCAACTCCTCATGCATTTTTTCATTTGGGCCACTCACCTCCTAGAACCCCACATCAGCCTCCCTTGGCTGACACTTGGTGTAGCCAGCAGGATGAGGTGAGTGCCCCTTCTGAACCCCCTGCCCCTGATGGGGATGCTCTGATAGAATCAAAGTGGCCCTCTACCTCTGTATGGTACCCGATGGCAGCCTATTTGCTGACATGGGCTCAACCTGAGGATTGGGACACGGTGGCACCCTGGCCAGATGACGTCCGGAGGGCATTGGAGCTGTTAAAAAATAATGTCCCATTAGCCCACCAAGAGGCAGCTGGGAGGGTGGCCTGGATATTCTTATCTGTTTTATGGCATGCTAGCCAAAACATGAAAGATTTACAGATGCAAGTGGAGGAGTTGCAGTGCAAAGAAGAGGAGCTTAAGCAGAGACCCAGCACAGCAGAAAGATGTCTGCATGGTCCTAGCTCTGCCACCTCTGAGAGCAGCTATGCCTGTGTAGCTCCGGTCCCACCACCCCTGGGAGCGATAAGCCCAACACCTCCCCCCATTCCACTGCGTCTATGGCCAGTGGTAAGGCAGTGGATGGAAATGGAGGAGCCCATGGCTCAGGGGGGAATTCCTGCGGGGCCACGGCGAGTGACACGACAAACCACCTATACATCCTACACATCAATGGAATTGAGAGACCTGGCAAAGTAATGCAAGCAGCGTATGGGTGAGTCAATCCCCGCATGGCTACTGTGCCTTTGGGATGATGGGGCTGACCAGACTGAGCTATCTCCGAAGGAGATGGGCCAGCTGGCCAGCATAACAACTGTCCCCTCACTGCGGCAGAGGCTGCAAACTACTCCCCAGTCAAATGCTGATGCTGGCAACCATATGCTGATAAGCTGGTTAATGGCTGCTGTACGCACTGTGTGGGAAAGTGCAGGGGACTTGCCTGAACACGTGAGTAAATGGACCACGTATTTGGACTTAGAGCAAGTTATCTGGGAAATGGGCATGCACCAGATAATGTTTTCTTTGCATTTCCATAGTCCAGATGATGAGCTCCTTACAGCTCGAATAAAAGATTTGATTTTGGCTAATGGCCCAACGGGAACATTTGGGACTATGGCGGCGCTACTAGCACCGTATGTAGACCGCCCCATTCATGAAGTAACTGAGGCTCTGGCTCATCTGGGGGACATAGAGGTGCACCAAAAGGGGGTACATGCTGCCAAGACTCAAGGTGAGTCCAAGACCCCCTCCTCTAATGACACAAAAAGGGAAGTCCACACCAAGGAGGAAAAAGGGGAATACTCCAATTTTAGGAGGGCCCCAAAAGCTAGATCGCCGGCAGATATGCTGTGACTTACTGGCAGCTGGCCTAGACCATGTAAAATTAGATGGCCAGCCATTGGAGGTGCTGATGGCCTTATGGAAGAAATTACGGCCTGAGCAACAATATACTCCATTACCAACCTCCCATCAGGCCCGAGAGGTGGCCTTTGCTGATTTCCTCCAAGACTAGGAGGAAGGCCAAGGTGTTCGGGACATGGGGCACCCCAATGACCAGAGGCCACATGTTGAGCTGATTATTCACTGGTCCCTCATGAATAAACAGCGAGTGCTGGTGCTAGTAGACACAGGAGCTGAAATTACATTGGTGCATGGAAATCCAGAGCATTTTCAGGGACCATGGGTTGATATAGAAGGGTATAGAAACAAGCAAATGTATGTTAAACGAATGACTCTGATTTTGGGCATTGGCCGTCTGCCCCCTGCTGCATATGAAGTGCATATATCCCCAATAGCTGAATATTTTCTGGGGGTAGACATTTTGCAAGGATTGCAAATACAGACGACTCAAGGGAAATTCTGCCTGAGAGTCCGTGTGGTGAAAACAGTTATACGGGGGCATCCTCATCATGCACCTTTGATTTTGCCACAGGCCACACGAGTGGTAAATGTCCAGCAATATCAATTGCCCAGAGGCCATGAGGAAATAGGACAGACTATTCTGAAGCTTGAGGAAGCCAGTATAATTTGGGCTATGCATAGCCCATATAACTCTCCACTGTGGCCAATGTGGAAGCCAGACTGCTCCTGGAGGATGACAGTGGACTATCGGGAACTGAATAAAGTCACTCCCCCCATGCATACAGCTGTGCTGAATATAACAGATTTGATGGACTGGCTGTCCCATGAACTGGGTACTTGTCACTATGTGGTTGACCTGGCTAATGCATTCTTCTCGATAGACATAGCCCCTGAGAGCCAAGAACAGTTTGCCTTCACCTGGGAAGGCAGAGAATGGACATTTGTTGTGTTGCCGCAGGGGTATCTGCACAGCCCCACACTGTGCCATAGCCTGGTGGCCCAGGACCTGGCTACATGGAGCAAACCGGATACCGTTCACTTGTTCCATTATACTGATGACATAATGCTAACCTCCGATTCTCTTTCAGAGTTGGAAACCAGTGCCACAGCACTGCGAGAAGCCCTGGCGGGCTGGGGGTGGGCCGTGAACGAGGGCAAAGTGCAAGGACCTGGATATTCTGTCAAATTCTTGGGTGTTGTCTGGTCGGGTAAGAAAAAAGTGCTGCCTGAAGCAGTAATAGACAAAATCCAGGCATATTCCCGCCCTGAAACAGTTAAACAGTTACAGACTTATTTAGGTCTTCTGGGATACTGGCGGGTGTTTATTCCTCATTTGGCCCAAATAGCCAAACCCCTGTATAAACTGATTAAAAAAGGAGAAGTCTGGAATTGGTCTGATGAGACCGAATGTGCATTTGTTGAAACTAAAAGGGCAGTGGCCCAAGCGCAAGCACTGCGCACTATAGATCCAGACATCCCTTTCTGGTTGGCAGTCCATGTGGACAATGATGGATATGGCTGGGGCTTATGGCAGAAACATTGGCAGCGGAAAGTGCCCATAGGATTCTGATCTCAGTTGTAAAAAGGGGCTGAATGTCATTATTCTCTGATTGAGAAACAGTTGCTAGCAACTTATGCATCCTTGATTGCCACTGAACCCCTGATGGGGAAGCAAGAGGTCCAAGTGCAGACCACATACCCTATTGCAGGATGCATACAGACATGGGCAAAGCAACCCCGATCGGGAACTGCCCAAACCCCAACTCTGATGAGGTGGGGTGCTTATTTGGAACAGAGAGCCCAGCACACCATGAGCCCCTTGGCTGCAGAGTTGCAGCAGGTGTTAGGGCCTGTGAGATTTGTTGCCCCTGATGTAGAGATGCTCCCACAACAAGGGGTGGACACTATGCCCAGTCCCTTTCATGAAGGGAAAGGGCCACCCCCAGGAACTGCTTGGTATACTGATGGATCTTGTAAGGGCAGTCCTCCCACTTGGGTTGCAGTAGCACTGCACCCTGCCACTGAAGCCTTCTGGTGTGAGACTGGAGAAGGCCAATCCAGCCAATGGGCTGAGTTACGGGCAGTATGGCTGGTGTTGACGAATGAACCTAGCCCCTTGCAGATTTGTACAGATAGTTGGGCTGTATATCGAGGCCTTACATTGTGGATACCCCAATGGGCCCTGCAAGACTGGATGATTGGGCACCGGCCCCTGTGGGGACAACAGATGTGGAAACAGTTATGGGACAAAGGCCAATATACTGTTTACCATGTACCAGGGCACCGCCCAGCCCTGGCACTGGGCAATGATGCTGGTGACGCGCTAGCCCAACTCCGCCCTGTACAGGCTATGGTCCCAGGACCCGATATAGGTCCCTGGATCCATAAGAAACTTGGTCATGTTGGCTTGTACACAATGAGGCAGGTAGCCGACCGGTGGGGCCTGCATCTGAGACACAGTGAAGCCAAAGATGCCATGCAGCAATGCCCATGTTGCGCTAAGCACCACCCGCACCGGCGGCGATGGCCCCAACAGATGGGGAAGATTGCACGGGGAATTCAGCCACTGCAGGTATGGCAAATAGATTACGTAGGCCCCTTTGCTCCGAGTACAGGCTTGCGGTACCTCCTGACAGCGGTAGACACCGCTACTGGTCTAGGTTTTGCACACCATGTGCCCCGAGCTACACAAGACTCTACTATTACAGCACTGGAAGTTTTACGGGCCTTCTATGGGACTCCCTTAGAAATACAAAGTGATAGAGGGACCCCTTTCACTGCCCAATAGACCCAGGAATGGGCCAAAGAAAATGATATTAACTGGATATTGCATGTGCCTTACCGTCCTCAAACAGCAGGAATGATTAAACAGTACAATGGCCTATTAAAGGACAAACTGAGGTCTCTCAAACCACAAGGCCGAGGCTGGAACAGTGTCTTGCCGCACACAGTACATCTTTTGAATGAACAACCTCGCCATACAGGTATGAACCCACTGGAAAAGTTATTGCAAGGGACTATTCAGAGGCTCAGAGTTGGGCCTGTGCAGGATGCCTCCGATGTCTCAATAATGGGGCATGCGTTAATATTACGCACCCCCAGGGTGTTGAACTCAGGAAAACAGGACACCTGGACATGGAAGAATCAGGTCCAGACTGAAGGCCCCTGGCTAGCCCTTTTGGAACCATGGGGCAATGGGCTAGAAAAAGCCCTGCAGGTAACCCCACGAGTGGAGGAATGGCCTTTTGATGTGCAGGTTACTCTAGGGAAAACAGGAGTGCCCCTACTTAAAGGAGCAAAAGCCCTACGGCTTTGGACAATTCCACTGATAGCTCCTAAAGCTCTCCCAGAGTATAACCAGCCTAGTGTGGGCGGGTTGGTGTGGTACCACCTCCCAGGGCGAACAGCCCTTCCTGCCACTGTACTCTCACAGGATGAGAAAATGTCTTGCATCCTCCCAGAAGGCAGAGATTTGCCAATCATGGTGTCCACCTCTGCTGTGTCTTTCCATCCTGGGTAACAGCAAATACCATGTTCTCCTGGGCACACACATTCGCGTGAGTCCACAATGTCTCTCACTGTTGGGTCTGTACTGAACTTCCTGTAGATGCAGGAAATGGACTGCCATGGCACCTCCACCCTGCGTCCAGAGCTAATTGGAGCACCTTGATTTGATGGAATGCCAACAGGACAGCGAGATCGCCCTTGGACTTGCGGCGGCAAACTATTGAAGAAATACTCCGACATGAGTGGGGCAATGTCCCCCCACCTAATTGGAAGGACTGTATGGAATGGGTGGGGATAGATGAATAGTATTCATATAAAAATGAGAAATTTAAGCCCCCTCTATATTGAGCAGCAGTTTCAACATGAGGCTCCAAACCGCACAATGGGATGGCTCCCAGAAGAGCTGTGTGCCAAAATTACTTATAATGTAAATGCCTCCACCTGGTGGGATGGATGACCTCTAATTGGCACAAAACCCACTGATTTCCTGCCACCAGGGTATGTATGGGTATATGGCACCCACGGATGGTCTTATCTCCCAGCTATATAGACAGGGCTCTGTGCTTGGGGTAAAGCTTACTTGCCCGGACATATCCGGCCCACTTTGACAGAGCGCCCCACAAATTGGGACCCACCGCACACCCAGTGGCACCGGGGGAAGCGTGCAGCTTGGTGGCTTTATCCCATGGCCCTGTTCCTGCCTGGTGCTGGGACAGTCAATGTCGAATTGCAAGCAGAAGCTTTAGCTCAGCACATATCAGCTGTACTGAATGTTACTAGAAGAGCTATAGAGGAATTGTTAGACGAGACTACCCAGATGCGAAAGGTAGTCTTACAAAATAGAATGGCATTAGATATTCTCACTGCAAGCCATGGTGGCACATATGCTATGTTACATATTGAATGTTGTATCTATATACCAGATCACCAGAAGGAAGTAGCTAAGGCACTACACGAAATAGATCAGGAATTGGATCACATACATCATAACTCAAAACCCCCTTAAGAATTGGTGGTCATCCTTGACATCCTCCTGGAGATGGAGCCTAACTGTCCTGGCTATTGTTGCTGTCTGCGTATTGGTAAGATGCTGTACTCTGTATTGTTAGTATGGTCTTTGGGCACAATGCTCTGCCCTATGGGCTAGGGTCCCCACGACCTAAGGGATGGAATGTGAGCTGGCCTTGAGATAAGTTAAGGCTGTGGGACCCAAGGCCGCAATTACAGAGCATGTTTGTAGTATGCAGTAAATAATTGCTCCACGCATGCATCAATTATATAAGATTTAGAACAAAGAAAATAGAAGTACGCATGTGCTAGAGATATTCTGTAAGCCTAAAGAACAAAGAAACAGATTGTGCATGTGCTGACAGAAAACAGATAAAAGCAGGACAGGTGCATCATAGGCATGCACCTCCCTGTGGCAATAAAGTGTTGTTAACCCCATGGCGTCTCCAGCTGAAGTCTGTCTGGCGGTATGGCAACTCCTCGTGCATTTTTTTCGTTTGGGCCGCTCATCTCCTAGAACTCCACATCAGCCTCCCTTGGCTGACACTAGAACAAAAAGCACCTCCCTCTAAAATCTCATTTGAGAAAACATTTATTAAAATTTTATTCCATTTCATAACATATTTTAACAAATGTTAATCTGACTTCCATATTTTACATTGCAATAATTTTTGATCGTTTCAAGAAAAAAAGATTAAAATTGTAATATTTCTCGTTTCTGCTTCATACATCAGCATCTGTTAGAGTGTGAACATTTCCAATTTAATATTTTGTACAATTTTGTTTAATATAATAACGTCCTACTTTTCAGAAAAGTGCCTTCTATAAATTTTATTCAAATTTTAGTTGGAGATGTTAGAAAATATATGAACTTTCATTAATAGTTCATAGGTCTGTGGTATTTCAATGTTTAAAAAATATGCAAGTGAATATGAGAGAATTAAATGGCATTATAGTTTTTCAAATGGACATTTTCTCAAAGATGTATTTTGTCTAATCCATTAAGACAATTTTACTTGTTTTGTCTGTGTCCCATTTTCTTTCCAATTGTTCTTGTACTTTTCAGTTGCTCCACTTGAAAGCCGTGTCTCCATACATTTCAGTCTTTTTCTGTTGTAGAAACTCAGCAGAATAGCTGACCACACCATGCTATAAATACTTATTTCAATCAAAGCTTAAGTAAAAAGGCTGCATAGTTTCAAACTAAAAAAGGATTTGGAGATATTTGTAGCTTCTAAATCTTTCTTATTATGTGGAGGCAGATTCTAATTTAAAAGGCAAGACTTCTATTCCAGCTTATATATGGTTCTGCCCTTAAAAGTGCAATTAAGCTGTGTTAGTGGAGGGGTCACGTCAGAAATCATGGAAATTAAGCATTTATAACATTGGATCAACAATGATTTGTGCCTCACACTGATGATCATCCATTTATACAATTACCCCATCCTCAGATTGCTTGGGTCTCAAAACAGAAAAAACATTAATAGAGCAAAAATAAGTATGAAACAAACATTAGATGCAGTTTCTAATGAAAAATGTATTAGTCTATGCTAATGCAAGCAAATAGAAGTTAAAAAGGTCGGGTAAGCACAATCAGCTGCAAGAGCATAATCATTCCTGATGCACTTGGCAGTAGAAAAATCAATATTTCCAAAGGTCTGGAAATTTTAGTAAAGTGTGTGAGTACAAAAATGAAGTCCGTACTTTGCACTGGGCACACTTTTCTGCTCTGGACATCACATTTTAGTAGGACTATTGATAAAATTTTACTTGTATTAAATAAAGAACTCAAATTTATCTTTCAAGTGCACTCTAGAGGTTGGCTATTAAGCCAAGAATAAACTAGAATTCTTTTATGAACTCAGAGTCTAGTTAAAGGAGAGAGACAAAAATGAAAAAAAAAAATCACAATGCAAGATAAAAATGATAAATAGATGTGTGTACAGAATCTTACATACAAATCAGTGAGAAGATGTGAAATATAAATGAAGGAAACCTTGAAACAGGATTGTGTAAGGGTAAAAAGAAAACCTTTTCTTTGAGGAGTGAGGCAGCAGCTGCATCCCAACTCATCCCTCTGCAGGGAGTCTCCTGGAAGGCAGAATAGGTCAGATAAGAGGACCAAAATTCTAATTTTACAATGCAAAGTTGCAGCCTTCCTGACTTTTGTCACCGTGTATATATAACATTGAAATTAACCTTCTCATAATGTACACAGGAGACAGTCACTAGGTGCATCTATTTGTTCTCAAGGAGCTAAGAGTTTAAATTTTTCTTTCTTCCACTGGACTGTTTAATTTGTGTGAAATTCCTTCCAGACTTCTAGTCATTTCTATGCTAACATGCATGCACCCATCTGATAATATTTATCTGATGTTGTTTTCCATCTCTTTTCAATGTTGATATGAAGGGAACTTTGTTGGCAGGATTGCTTTATTTTGCCGGCACTGAACAATTATATATCAAGAATTGCCAGAGCATTTTCAATATTGGAAGGAAGATTACTAAATTTCTTTTTAATTGTAACTTTAATTGTAAGTTTTATTTCATAATTCTATTATTTTAATTTAGGCTCAATTACACAGGATGTACTAGGGTAATAACATTATAGTTACTAAACATGTGAGAATTAAGCATAATATTTTTTTAAATCAATGCATTATGATAATCAAAACCATCTACAGCCACAAAGCTCTCAGTTTCTACCAACATGAATTTAGTATTGCACTGTCTTCATCAATATGACATTATACTACTATTTTAGGGAACACTTGACAAGGGAGATACAAGTTGCAAATAACTTCATTGTTCTGAAAATCCCATGTGAATAAGCATTAAACTTTTCCATTTTCAAAAGATAACATCAAATACTGTTTACTACCCAAGACTTTTTTGAAATACTCAAGTCAAAATCTTTACTTTGCTGTATCCTCTAACGCTCAACTCTTATATCATGAGTTTTCCCCAAACTTAATCAAGTCCCTGTGTTGAAAGACCTAATTTAAACAATAGTCAGGCACAACGTTGTAAACTAACTATACTTCAAAAAAAAAATTCAAAATTATCATGACTTTGTCCTTCTTGTTTTGGGGTGTTCCTAGGATTCTGTTAAGTAAACAAGCACAAATTCAGTTTTGCTTTACGGACATATTATTTGGGTGGTCATTAGACATATTTAAATTCTGTACCAATGCACAGAATTAAAAGCATAATTCACATGGTATAGAAAATAAGACATTTGAGTCTAGTAAAGTAGAAGTTCTGTAAATCCAAATTCACCATCTAATTATGGTTTATGTTGGCAATGTAAGTCAGATAAAAGAAGTTCTACTCAATATCACTAAAAATTGAAAAAAAAAAGATGAAAAGAAAAACAAAATTAATTAATTTACATCTGTATCTCCATATCTCTTTATTTATCTACATCTATAGCTACATTTCTATCGTCATCTGTATCTATATGTCATAATCATCCAAGTGGCAAACAGAAATAAATGCAGATGATTGCCTATTTTCCCAAGTGGATTTGGTAAGCAAGGAAAGGCAAAGAGAAATCTCTTAGTTCTTAATCCTGCCCATTCTCCCCCTACATAGACCACACAAAAAGCTCTGTGAAAATGAGATACAAAAGAGAGAAACACAAAAATCAGACATTTCTTTTACTCCTAATTTGGAATGAAGCAGACGGTTAGTTTAAGCAGGAATTCTGGGAATAGATATACAAATCTAAAACATTCTAATAACAGAAGCTACTCATAAAGCTTGTGTTTCTCCAAGAGGCACAGAAAACCAGTTTACTAAGCATTTTTGTGTGTGTGTGTGCCTATTGGGAGGATAACTGGAGAGTGAAGACAAAATTATCATAATCACCCAGAGCTAATTATCTCCTTCAGTAAACAGGAATTTAGCAGAAAGGAAGTTAAATGAGAAAATAGATAAGGCACAATTCTCTAGTGGAGTCTGAAGGCCAGGGAAATAAAGAACTCCAGGAACTCAGTTGAAGTTTTCTCTCCAGCTGGACACTCACAAGGCCATGGCCCCCAACCCTGTTGTGTCAGCTGTTTCCTTCAAGGATCTGCACATGGAATGGGAATGGCTGAAAATGGGTCTGTGAAGAGTACCAGGGAGACAGGGAAGTGGCATATTGTAGGACCAATTGCCATCATTGAAGTGTGCCTTTAGGAGACCCTCAAAGTGAGGAAAAGATGCAAACCTAAGTCATGTTTCCTCATAAATGCAAGAGTGATCTTCCTATGTGCCCAGGAAGAAGTGGACAACTAGTTAAGGGCACTTGCCACTTAAGAAAAAGATCAGTTATTCTCTAAACATCCAAGACAATAAGCTAAAAGTTTTGGAGTAATGAATGAATCAGTGTTGATCTAGAAATAAATTCCAGATGAAACAAAATGTGTTTATTTATAACCTCTACCTTGGAACCATCAAGGAATTCATATTTTGAGGTATCTGTTGTGGCTGGGGGAGGGAGATTGCCAAGGTGACAGACAATAAATGAAGAAACTTCAGTAATGTCTAACTGGGGTAATGCTTTGATTAGTTTAATAATTGTTTTTGAACATTTCAGAATCATAAAATTTTAAAGAAATGTCATTCAAAGTAATATCTTCTGTTGACTAATGTTGTTGTTGTTGAACTTACAGAAAACTGAAGAAGTTCATTAACCACAAGATATAGCATGAGTATTTTCTTTCTAAAAACAGTTGAGTTTTAAAAAAATAAATTATTTTTATTTTAAAAAATGATAAAACTTACACTACCTATTACTCGAGATTCAAATGAAGTACAAATTTATTGTGATTTATTATCTTCTTTGGGAGAATTTCATAGCAAATAATTACTGAAAAGCATTTAAATTTCTTATCAAACTGAAATTGTAATGCCTCACAAATACTACTACTACTTTCCAGGCATGACTGAGCTGTGCATATATTTAATACACACTTAGCATCTCAAAGACATATAAACATCTTGAAAATTTTTCTGAGATCTTCTCTACTGTACAGCACTCTTTTAAAATATCACACAATTTCTCTAAAGCCTCAATCCTTTTAAAATATTTAAACTTTTTTAAAAGAATATTTTATAAATTAATTGAAATTATATATACTTACACAGATGAATAAGCACCAAAAAAAAAAAAAAAAGAGCAAACAGATGTTTCAGTAGAATAGCACATCTGTTGGCAAGTGAAGAAATTTTCTGTATGCTGAATTTCATCTGCCCCTTATTTTTCTCTTGATGATAAATATTACAATTAAAAGCAGTATTTTACGAATAAAAATAATGATCACTAGGAAGTGAAGTTTCTACTTTGTTCTCCATGTTTTGAATTTATTCCACATTTTTATTTTATAAAAGAAATCTCTGACAAAAAGAATTTTGTGTATTAAAAGTGGGAATCACCTATAAAGTCATATTTGTACTGATTAATTGTAGCTGTGTACTATTTTGACAATTATTAGAAGAATTGTGTTGGGATAAATTATGTCATCAACTGACTACGTTTATTGATATTAACAAGCAAAATACTCATTAAAATCACTTTCTAATTACAGATCTGCATATTTTGTATTGATATAAATAGCTGCATTATTTTCTTGACACCATGAAGAATAAAAAAGAATCATGATTTATTATAAATCTGTGAAAACTCAGTTAAGTAAAACTAAATGAGAAAACCCTAAACAATGGTGTATGCGTTTCAAAGGTGCAGCTGACATTTATTATATTTATACATTGTTGCCTTCTGGAAATATTTGAGAAGGTCTTTAAGTTGATCAAATAATTTATTAAAATACCTTAAAGGAAAATTTGAATTATGTTAAATAGACAAAAATAATTTAGAGGTTTTGTAGAAATACAATAGATACTGAATTTACCCACAAGGAAAAAAGGAAAATCTCCCTTTAAAAAATTGGCACTCTTCATGGGCAATGTCTTCAACTTAAAGCACATATATCTCAATATTTGATGAAGAACTCCAAATTTCTCACCTTTTCACCATATCCCTCAGTAGCTTACTATTTATTCAGCCACAGGATTAAGTCAAGAGTAAGAAAATCTAATTTCAAAATCTAATATTACAGTAAGAAAATCTAATTTTAAATACAGAAATAAATACTTTGTGTAAGTCAAAATTTGCATAAATCATCTGACCTCTTCAATTTTGTATAGAACTGGCTTAATTTTTTTGGCTTAGGAATTTAGGCAGTATAGAAGTTTATAATGCATATTATAGTACTCTGTGCTTTTGCTTTTCTTTGCTGAGAATTGCTCACTTTTCTCTTGATGTATTTATTCTTAAAAGCCAAATTTAGAAGGTATCAGCAAGTTTAATTTTTAAGTTCCTTTACAAACCTGTATTTCTCTTTCTCAGAGTCAATGTTATACATTTCAAAATGTATTTTAAATTAAAGTGTAAATTTCAAATTAAATGTGTTAGCAAAATATGGGAGCTATGTTCAACATATATTTACTTTAAGATCTAGGAATATATTAGAAATCATGATGTGGAATAAAAGTGTGTGGTGGCTGTACTCTTAAATCTCAGTAGTATGATTTTTTAGGAAAATAAGAATATTTCTAGAATTTTTCTACCTAGTAGTAGTTGGGGATTTCCTATATATAACAAAAGTGATTGTATTTGAAAGCATATTTACTACTTAACATTTTTCTCCTTCAATAAGAAAATGAGGTTTTTTTCCAGATGAAATCTTATAAATCAAGTATATTGAAATTGAGGAATTTCTTTCCCATGACACCAACATCTCCCTAGTACAGTTTCAAACAAAAATATCTCTTTGTCAAAATCCTTATTCATAACAGAAAGTATTTTATATTTAATGTCTTTCTCAAATCTATGTATTTTCTTGCATGGCTTTTATAATTCCAAAGGGAGAGGAAGTTAAAGAATCTATTTATAATTTCACTGTAGTTTTTTTTTTGTTGTTGGTTTTATTAAAGTATAATCAGTTTACAGTCTTATATCAATTTCTGGTGTATAGCATAATGTTTTAGTCATACATATACATACATATATTTGTTTTCATATTTTTCCCTATATAAGTTACTATAAGATATTGAATATAATTCCCTGTGCTATACAGAAGAAACTTGTTTATCTATTTGATACGTAGTAGTTAATATCTGCAAATCTCAAACTCTCAATTTATCTCTTCCCATCCCCTTTCCCCTCAGGTAACCAGAAGTGCATTTTCTATGTCTGTGAGTCTTTCTGGTTTGTAAAGAAGTTGTCTTTTTAAAATTTTTGTTTAGATTTCACATAAAATTGCTATCATATGGTATTTTTCTTTCTTTTTCTGGCTTACTTCACTTAGAATGACAATCTCTAGGTCCATCCATGTTGCTTAAAATGGCATTATTTAATTATTTTTTATAGCTGAGAAGTATTCCATTGTATAAATATATCACAACTTCTTTATCCAGTCAACTGTCAGTGGACATTTAAGTTGTTTCCATGTCTTAGCTATTGTAAATAGTGCTGCTATGAACATTGGGTGCATGTATCTTTTTTCATAATGGCTGAACCAAACTACATTCCCACTAACAGTGTAGGAGGGTTCCCTTTTCTCCACTGCAGTTTTTATATAAGGATATCTATGTATGTCTTATGCCTATATATAAGACACTTATTCAAGCATAAAGTTGATGTTTGGGTCTTAGGAATTATATTCTGTGACAAGAGTTTAGTATGCAAACATTCATTAAGTCTCTGAAAGGGAGGAGAGGAAGTAGGATTGGGCAGAGGGAGAAACTGAGCTGTAATGCAGGGACAGCAGCTTCTGCTGACCTTACATAAACTTATGGAATTAAAACAGCCCCCCAGTCTTTAGACAGGGAGTGGAAGCAATCCCTGAAGGGGCTAAAAATGTCTGCTGACATCTTCTTCTACACTGCACAGAGCATTGAAAAGCACATAACAAGAAATACAAGATTGGCATTTGGATGATTCTACCACATTGTTGATTGTATATATGTGTGTGGATATATGTGGTGAATATGTCAAAGATTTCGCTATAAAAGTACTCTTCAGTAAGTTCATTTTAGACATAACTATCTTAGGGAGACAAGAAGCAATTTTTAATAATTGATAATTATGTTTTTGTGTTGCTTAAACATTAAAATTTAATACATGGTTTTATTTAAACCATTTTATCTCTACTTTCCAATTTTTTTTTCTTTCTGAGCTTGTATAAAATTGGAATTTATTCTTCACCATATTTTTAAAAGAACTCATAATTAAACAGTATGGTTGGCATTGTCTTTGAAAATGCATTTTAAATTATTGATTCAATTTTTTTAGTGTTTATAGAAATATTTTAGTTTTATATTTTTTACTTCAGATTTGATCAAATTTCTTAGAAATGTGTTGATTTTACCTACCTTTATAAATGTAAAATATACTTCTTTTTTATAATAGCCCCTGATTATCCTTTGGATATAACTACGTGCTTGCTAGGTTTACTATTGCTTAGAACCACAAATCTATAGTTTATGTTAACATATAAAAGACAAATGTGTTACAGTTTTTGTCCTGAAGAGGTACAAACAATTTTTTGTATAGCTAAAAATATCACAAAGCTATGCTTTTGCTATGAATCTCAAAATTTACAACTTGGGGAACCTTAGACTCTACCAAGTGGTCACAAAGTGAAAATGTTTTAAATAATAATACTAAGAATTACTTTCCTTTTTCACCTGTGTTGATATTTTCACTTGATATTCAAAAGTAGTAATGAATATCTTCTTAGTGGCTTAGAATATATATTTTTCACTGAAAGATGTTCTTTTGAAGCAGAAATAAATATTATTATTTTAAATTATTCATGTTGAATATCCTTTTTTATTAATTTTATTAAATACTAACCTTTAACTATATTTTTATTTTAAAATATTTTGTGAGAAGAGTGCTTTTGCTGCATGTGAAATTATTATAGTACTCTCCAAGAAAAGTACATCACATCATTTGAGTTGAAAACTCAAGCATGTTTTCCATCCCCATTGCTCATTATATATTTTTTTCATAAAAACAAAATTTGTGGCTTTCTAGCAATCACATTTTTTATAAAATGTAGAGGCAGAATATTAACATGTTCCACTAGAATGTAATATCAACTTGTGTAACAATTAAAACTGAAATTAATGATCAATAGAAAAATGTAATTTACTTGTGTTTTATTTTTTGAAAAAGATTAATTAATTAGAATCTAGGCTTGTTGGTGGGAAGAAATAATCTTCATGATTTAGTTAATCAATCAACTGGTTATAACTGATATCTATAAACTTCTTCATCTAACAAATAGAAGAATACAGATTTTTCTCAGGCTCACATGAAATATTCAACAAGATACAGAACATTCTGGGCCATAAAACACACTATAACAAGTTTAAAAGATGAGAAATCATACAATCCATTATCAAATTGCAATGAAATTAAAATAGAAATTGATAACCAAAAGATAACTGGAACCACCCCAAATTCTTGAAGAGTAAACCACACACTTCTAAGTAATGATGTGTAAAATAAGAAATTTCAAAACAAATTATGAATGTTTGGACTAAATGAGAATGAAATTACATCTTAACAAAATTTGTGGGATTCAGCAAAAGCCATGCTTCCAGGGAAATTTATGGCATTGAATGAATATATTAGAAAAGAAGAATGCAAAATCAATACTCTAAGCTTTCACCTTGTATAAGTAGAAAAAAATGTACAAACTATTCAGAAGAAAAGAAATAAAAACTAGAGCAGAAATCTATAAATTAAAAATGAGAAATCAATAGAGAAAATAAATAAAACCAAAAGCTGGTTCTTTGAAAAGATTAATAAAATCAATGTCTTTACCCAGGCTGACTAAGAAACAAAAACAAAAAAAAGACAAGATACAAATTACTAATGTCAGAGATGAAAAAAGGAGACATAATTACAGATTCCAGTCATTAAAAGGATAATAAAAGGATAATAAAATACTATGAACATCTTTATGTCCACGAAGCTGATAACTCAGATGGAGTGGACCAACTACTTAAAAGATACAATTGGTCCAAACTCACATAAGTAAAAACAATCTAAATATCTCCATCTCTATTAAAGAGATGGAATATATAATTAATAACCTTCCAAAACAGAAAGTATTAGACCCAGATGGGTTCACTAGTGAATTCTGCTAAACATTTAAGGAATAAATTATACCAATTCTCTACAATCTCTTTCAAAAGATAGAAGCAGAGGTAATACTTACTAACTCATTTAATGAGGCCAGCATTACCTTTAAACCAAAACCAGGAAATATATTTATCAGATAAAGAAAACTACAGAGCAATATCTCTCATGAACATTGATGCAAATATCCTCAACAAAATATTAGCAAGTTGAATCAAACATTATAAAAATAATTATTTACCCACACCAATTTGGATTTATTCCAGGTATGCAAGGCTGCCTCAACATTCAAAAATCAATTAGTGTGATCTATTTAATCAATCAATAAAAGCATAAAAACCATCTGATCATACCAATAGATGCAGAAAAAATATTTGATAAAACCTAGCACTCACTAATGATAACATTTTTGGTAAACTAGAGAAACTTCCTCAACTAAATAAAGAATAGCTACAAAATTCTATAGCTAATATAATACTTAATGGTGAGAAAAATCAAAGCTTTTTCATAGGAACAAGGCAAGGATATTGCTTTTCACCATTCCTTTCCAACATCATACTGGAATTCATAGTTAATGCAATAAGATAAGAAAAGGAAATAAAATGTAAGCTGAATGTAAAAAAAGAAATAAAACTGCCTTTGTTAATAGACCAATTATCATCTAGGTGGAATATCCAAGAGAATCAGTTTAAAACCCCTGGAACTAATAAACTATAGCACAGTTTTCAGGATAGAATTTCAAACACAAAAATCAATCATCTTCCTATACAGTATCTATGAACAAATGGGATTTGAAATTGTAAGCACAATAATATTATTTACATTATATTCCAAAAAGGGAAATACTTAAATACATATCTCAAAAATATGTAATATCTATATGAGAAAAATGATAAAGTGTTAATGAAGAAATCAAAGAAGAAATAAATAAATGGAAAGATACCCTGTGTTTGTGAATAAGAAGACTCAACAGTTCAGTTTACCCAGCCTGATTTATAGATTCATTGAAATTCTATTTAAAATTCCAGCAAATTATTTTGTGGATATTGACAAACTGACTCTAAAGTGTATTTGGAAAGGAAAACCAATTAGAAAAGCTGACAGAATATTAAAGGAGAAGAACAATGTTGGAGGACTGATGCTACCCAACTTTAATATTTATTATAAAGCTACAGTAATCAAGACATGATATTGCCAAAAGAATGGACAAAAAGATCAATGAAACAGAAAAAAAAGAGCCAAGAAGTAGATCTACACAAATATTTCAATAGATCTTTAACAAAAGAGCAAAAGCAATACAATGACCAAGGTAGTCTTTCCAACAAATGGTGCTTGAATAACTGACATCTACAAATAAAATGAATTTAGACAGATTTCTTGCCCCATTCATAAAAATTAACTCAAAAGTATCACAGAATTAAATGCAAAACACAGAAATCTGAAACTCATAGAAGAATAGATAGGAGAAAATCTGGATAACCTTGAGTTTGGTGATGACTTTTTTGGATAACACACAAAAAAGATGATCCATAAAAGAAAGAATTGATAAGCTTGACTTCATTAAAATGGAAATGTTTAGTTCTGTGAGACAGTGTTAGGATAATTAACAGATAAGGCACAATGGAACAAAATATTTGCATAATATATCTGATAACGAACTGCCACCCACAACATTTTTTAAAAACATCTTAAAACTCCACCATAAGAAAAGAAACAACCCAGGCAAAAATGGATCAAAGATTTTAACAGATACTTCACCAAAGAACATATACAGATGGCAAATAAGCATATGAAAAGATCTCCCATATCACATGTTATCAGAGAACTGAAGGTTAAACCAAAAATGAGATACCACCACAGATCTCTTAGAATAGCCTATATTCCTTCTTCCTTCCTTCCTTTTCCTTCTTTCTTTCCTTTCTCTTTCTTCCTTCCTTCCTTTCTCTTCCTTCCTTTCTTTCTTTCTCTTTCTTTCTTTCCCTTCCTTCCTTCCTTTCTCTCTTCCTTCCCTCCTTTCTTTCTTCCTTCCTTTCTTTCTTCCTGCCTTCCTTCCTTTCTTTCTTCCTTTCTTTCTCTCTCTCTCTCTTTCTTTCACTTGTATACCATGATCTCTCAAAGAATGTAACTGGATGTCTACCATAACTCTTTATGCACATAATCTAAGTGAAAGGTATTAAAAAAAATTAAGAATATTATACTTTTCCAAAAGCACTATCTGTAAATATAAAATATTATTTGTAAATATATTTAAAATACAGTTTACACTTTCGCATATTTAAAATAGATATTACCTATAAAGTAACTTGTTAAAGCATTATTTATTATCTGTAATTCATAATAGTAGCTATGTTGAAGCATATTTAACTACTTTCGTATCTGAAGAGAAGATAATAGAAAAAAATGAAGTTTTTAAAATCTCTTCTTAATCTGTGATCTCATCTAAATATTTAAATGTCACTCAGTAAACTAAATTAAAAGCCAAATGATTATCAGAATCTCCAATTATTTTATCTTTCCCCAGGAATCATTAAAACCAATAATTTTGATTGTTTTAAATACGAATTTAAACAATACGCCTGAATATGACTATTAAACTATATTTTTTAAAAATGCATCTGCAACACGCTAAACTAAGTGATTTAAATACAAAGGGATTTTTATTTTAAACCAATAAAAAAATCAGATTATAACATAAGTTGCTTAGAATCATGATGCAATTTAGTTATCACTGTTGCTATCCTTAGTGATTGCAAAAGACCTTTCTTCACTTTTTAGATATCACAAGCCACATTTATCATATCAAATGGCACAAGAGTTAAACTGATTTTCTCAAGTTTCTGTCATCTTCTACAACACAGTCATAATTTAGAATGATTGATTTTTATTACATAAATTGCATGTAATGGCATTAAAGGTAAATAATCATGCAGGATTAAAAAGGACAAATTCTAATTGCTTTCTATTAACTTCAAGTCTATCATTTTTCTCTGTGATCGTTCAGCCTCTGTGATTGTTCAATGCAAGATTGATGAAGACACTGAAAAGATCCATTTTCTAAGTACACAGTGAGATACAACAATGTTAAGCTGAGATACAAAAGCTAGAAAGGAATACTTCATAGGAAAAAATTGAGACAAACAGTAAGATTTTAAAGTTTAATTTTAGGTATTATGAATAAACCATATGTTCTCATCACCAGCATCTGTTAGTTATAGTGATCAGGTTAAGTATTTTTTCAGCAAATGAAAATATTTTGAAATTGCTGACTTTTTAAGTAGGTGGAGGCCATGCAATAAACTAAATAGAATGTGTTTTTGTTTTGCTTTGAAGATCTTAGTTAAGGATTCCTAAAATTTGCCATTTATAGCTCATGTTAAAAAACATTTAAGAATGCTCATAAACTTTGCATTTCTTAACATTTTTCTAACCTATTCTAAGGGATGTTAAAAATGCTTATGTTTAAAATATATACTTAGGAACATTCAATAATCAAAATTAATAGATTATTTTCAGAAAACAGTTAGCCATGTGATTTAGCATAAAAGTAATTTGACATTTCACACAGGTCATTCAAACTATTAGCCATTGGTATCATCATTAGAATAACACTCTGACAGTGTAACTAAGGAGGGATGTTAATTTCCCTGGTGATTACTGATTTACATTAACCATGAAGCAGACCCCAAAATTCTTCATTGATGTCTGGAACTCAAAGTAAATCTTTTGAATTTCCTACAGCTGAAGAAAAAAAAAAATTCAAGACATTTGAAAAAACTCCTTAAGCATTTAAAAATGCCAGTGACTGGTAGTTGGTTAGCTTGAGAGTACACTCTGGCATCTGTGGAAGTCTTAAAAAAATTAGGAGGTGTCTCAGTGTAAATTAAGAAGCAATGTGATGGCTCAAGAACTTTTCTTGTTTTGTAGATAGTTATATTTTATGATGAAATATGCTTTTTGATTGTGAATTATTCTTATATTCTTCAATACGAACTGTGTAGAACTAATTAAACATTGGATTGGATAGACAGTGGCCTCAAAATTATATTTTAGGGAAATGTATGATTTAAAAATTTGCACCTACAAGCACCAAGCAATACATACACATGGCAAAAACAAACCTATTTGAACTACACCTATGGAACAAAGATGGAAACATTTTTGAATGTATGTTGCTTTACATATTAGTTAATTGTAAAACTAAGTATATTATTTATGATTGTGATTTTGTATGAGTAGAAAAGTATAGAAAATTGAAGTAATACTGTAGTATGATTATTTTAATAAAACCTTAAGAGAAACAATATAAATTCCAGACCTTTTTACATTTCTTTGTGCATTTGTTGAAGAAACCCTATTTTCCATAAACTCACAACTCTACCTTTCTCCATGTTATCACCAAAGCAGCTGAGCTCTAATAGACAAACTCCACAAACTCCATATGTTCTGTTCTAAATTCAAAGGCTTCCTTATTATGGTCCAGAAACAATATATATTCCCACCTCTTGTGGTGATTCTTAAAATAGACTTAATTTTTCTTACAAGTGCAGAAGTATTACTTGTTTATGGAGAATGATTAAAATGCCACAGAAACATAAGAAATAGTAATTTAGCACTTCTATTATATGTAAGATTTTGTCATAATATTTATAGGACAGTGGGGGACACAGACACGTCATCAAAACTGTATTTCAAATGAATTGAAATTACAAATTATCAGTTTATAAATGAGAGGTACTTAATACTATGAAACAGGTAGACTGGTCCTTGTTGCAGTTGTCAGAGAAAAATTCCCCAAGGAAAGGAATGGCTAGCCTAGATTTGAAAATAAGATATTAATTAGGTGAAGGATTCAGCATGCAAACAAGCTTTGGGGCACTAAGAAAAGAACCATTTAAGAACAATAAAAGGAGGGCAATGGGGCCGAAACTAGAGGAGGAGGTGCTTTATGAAGCTGCAGAATTAAGCAGGGCCAGATGACTTTATCTTCACCCAACTGTCCTTGGACTGGTAAGAAAAGAAGAAACCCTTCACATGTTCCAAGTAGGGAGGGGAATGCATTGATGTTGATTGAATGCAATGTTCTGACAGAATCATGTTGAGCTCTGCCTCCTTAACCAAATAAGGCTGCCTTCTTCTGCTGATGTTCTAGTCACCTTGCCATCCTGGACAATCATATCATTCATCATGCTCCTCTTCATTCAAATGTGGCATTTTGCCCAATTTCTGCCTTCTTTTGCTGACTCTCCTGTGTCTTCAGTTCATTTTTGAAAATTTCCTCTCAGATTTTATCATTTTTTACTGGCAGGAAAGTAAGTGCTATAAAATAACACACACACATATGTATATATGTATATATTTATTTAAATTTTTTTTTAATATTTTCTTTCTTCAGGCTTTCTCTTCTAGACTCTTTAAACAACTGGACTCAAATACAGATCTAATAATATATAGCAACCACCAACAATACAAAATTTTGTTTTGTGTTTTAAACATAAATTAGAATGCCCTCATATTATTTGAATCACATAAAATTAAATATCTGGTAATATGTCTTCAGTGAGGTTGAATACATTAATTTGTAAGGTAAGTGGAAAGGACAGGAAGTGAAATGTGAAACTAAAATAAAAAAACTCTTCAAATGATTAACAAAGCACAGCTTTGCCAAGCAACAGCTCACTGTTTTTAGATTGTAAGTTTCTTCCTACTGGTTTTTCAAATTCCTTATTACCCTTATTCAGTCAAATATACAAGTATTTAAAGGTGATTTACAAATGCATGTGTGGCTGAATTCTTTTCTTTTTCTGCTTCTGAGAGTAGAATTTGCTTCTGTGTCTTTCATGCTTTGTGTATATACTCAAAAGATGAATTTGGGTTTATATTTAGAGATTTTCACAAATCCAGGAGAAATTTAGAGTACACTTATATAGACCACCAAACTGAAAAATCATGTTTACTTATGTTCTGGAATTCTGATCTTTATTTCGTGTGAGTATCAATGAGAATGCAGTTTACATTTCAGAAAAAAATTACTCATAAATCCCTATTTTGTTTTATTCAGTATTCTCAAAATGTCCAGAGTATTTATATTTTCATCAATAATGATTTATTGCTGGAATGTCCTATTAAGTCCTTGAGACACAGATGTTTTGGTCTATTAATATTTTCTTGTTTTTGATGAAAGAGTTGTATTTCTAGTTATCTTTGCTGTGTAGTAAAATACCACCAATTCTGTGCCTTAAAACAAATACAGATTCCATAGGGCAGAAGCTTGGGCATTGTTTGGTTGGATGACCTGCTCTTTATAAGTCTTCAGTGCAGCCAGGGCTGCAGTCTCATCTGAGGCTCAGTGTCCTCTTCCATGTTCACTGGTTAATTGATTGCAAGCTCCTCAAAGGTGTACAGTTGAAGATCTCAGTTTCTGGAGCCCACATATTATTCCCTGCCACATGGCCCTCTCCACAATATGGCAGTTTGCTGTTTCAAGTTCAGGAGGAGGTTCTACTCTTGCTTCCTGGTTTTTACTCCTAGTGCTACTTTTACGTGGCTCAGCTGATTATGTCACAAGCACAACTAGGAATAATCTCTCTATTGATTAACTCAAAGTCAACTGATGAGACATCTTATTTACATCTGCAAAATCTGTTTCCCTTTGCCATGTGATGTAATTTAAGCAAGGGAGTAATATGTCATTGTATTGACAGGCTCCACCTACACTTAATGGGGAGAATTATACAGAATGTGCACACCAGGGGGCAGAAATCTTGCAGTCATCCTAGAATTCTGCCTATCATCTAAGTTTAAAAGAAACTTTTACAGCAGTATAATTAATGTAATTGTTTTAGGAAAGTAAATGTGCAATCAAAGTGTTTATTTTATGAATGACATACTCTGTGTTTCTAGAAGGTAGTGCTCAACCAAACATTTAATATTTTTCATGTGAAAGAGGCATATAGTCCCATCAGTAGGTAAAGTAAATTATAATTTTAAGTAAGAGGAAGAAAAATAAATCTAATACTGCTTTCTTCCATGTTTCAATCTTAACAATTTGCTAAGGATTTTTAAAGCTTCTACATGAGGAAGAAGATATTTACTGAATGCAGTTGGAAATAAATGGATTTAGATGAGCTCTGATTTATAATGTTATCAAATTCTCTTTCATTATTTAGTAAGGAAAGACCCTAAAGTTGGAAGGAGAATCTGAATTATCTTTTTCTGTTTCATGAAGCACACTTGTTAGTTTCAGCCTATTTATGCAATATTTAGGGAGCTTTGTCTTCCCTGCTTTTCACTACTTGGTCCTAAACTAAACAACAAGTAGTTAATATGGTCTATAATTTTCCAATTTCTCACTGCCATTATGAAATTAAGTTTTCATTGCCTAAGTGTACTTGAACCTGTTTGATGGCGCTTTGGAACATGGTTATGTTTCTTGTTATAGTATTCAGTGTCTTTGGAGGGCTTACAGTATTTAAACTGTTTATATAAGGACTGTAGATTTTTAATTTTAGAAAGATTAATGCAGACTAATTCTGCCATCGTTGTTTCTTTTTCTTAAAGATGTCTTGATAGGTGAAACATATAAAAGAAAATTTATGATATGGAACCAATCTCTGATATATCTATTCCATTGTAAGAGTTCATCTTGCTAAACAGCTTCTCATTAAGTAAATCAAGCATTTGGGGGCATCACTGTAATTATATGTTTCTTAATGTTAAATTTATCCCATATCTATTTTTCAATTAGCTAGATGAAATTTTGCCTTCCAATATTTAACATGTATATGGTGCATACTGCTGTGTGAAACTTAAATCCTTCAGTTTTGCTTTACATGATTAACATTTCACCCAGCATAATCTGTATATTTGATTTTAAATGTCTGGGATGGTCTGTGATGTATGCTTCGAATGAAAAAAACAGCAGCCTCAACTTTGAGGAGATGCTTTTGTTATGGTCTTACTAGCAGAACTGATGCATCTGCTCTCAATTTCTTGCACTTTACAATTCACTTGTATGTGTGTAAGTGTGTTTCATTCACATTTTGGTTTCTGCAAAAAGCTTTGGTTACCTTTCAAACACAACAAGAAATATAGTCAGTTTATTCATCTGTTCCGTCAAGTAGAGGATTCAGAGAAAGTAATTACAATTTTTTTATTTTTAAAACTTTCCAAAACTGTATTGAATGAAACAAAATTAAAATGTACATAAAACAGTGTGTGGGGTTTTTTTTTTTTTTTTTTTTTTTGGTGGGAGGTGGCAGATTTAATGACCCTGCCACTTGTTACTTTAAGAGTTTATTTGGTTAAAATTTTAACATAGCCAAAAAGCTGCTCATCATTGCATTTACTCTTTATCTCTTGTTTTCAAGAACTATATACTATTTTTGTATACTATTGACAAAATATTTTATGCAATTTTAAGCAAGAGTAATCAAAATTTTAATTTAATTTCTAATATCCTTTACCACAGAAATCACAAATGAATAGAGTCTATGTTGCATATGGTAAACTTGAGCTTTTCTTAGAGAAGTAACTTATTTCCTCAATTCTCTGTATCAGTCTCTCCCTCACAAATCCAGTTGCTAGTTCCTTTGAGAATATGACATACACTATCAACCTATGTCCTTACAAAAAGCACACAATAAGGTCTCACTAACTAAAAAAAAACAATGTATCGTCTTATAACCCTTGATGCTGATGATCAACTGTTACTTTTATGGCATTCATTAAAAAGAGTTCTGGTTTCTTCTGGACCAGGGCCATCTTCAGATGTGTGTATAACATCATCATTCATATCTTGTGATAATAAGATAATATACTTTTCCCAGGGACTGGAAATTTTATTATTCATTTAATATATATGTGTGCAACATGTACAATGTGTATGGTACTGTGCTAGTGTCTGAAGTTAAAAAAAAACAATATTTAATGAAAATATGTTCTGCATCCTTAGCCATTATGGAAGTGAAAATTAAAACCTCAATGAGATATTACTATATACCTATCAAAAGGGCTAAAATAAAAAACTGTGTTGTCACACAACTTCTTTTGGGCTTAAAGACTCTGTTCCTAAGAAAACTGAAGGTCAAGCCCAAGTAGACACCTGTTCTTCAGAACCCTTCTCAGACTGGAGCACAGTCATTCAGACCAGCAACTGGTGCTTCTGAGGCAGACATGGGGAGGCTGATTTAATCCAAAAGGACTCCTTTAATTTGATCCAAAAAATGAATTACTTTGGATTGAAACATCAGTTTTCCTTCAGACATAAGAGAGGATTAATGGCAATATTGCAATTTTAAATTTTAATTTAAGTTTAATTTTCATAATTTAACTTAAATTTTAAAATTTTGTGCAAGAAAATTTAAAGTTATCCCACAAGAATGAAAATACACATTTGCCATAGATTTATCAAAAGAATAGTAACATGCCTGCAGCAGGAATTTGACACAGACTTGCTCTATATTGGTGATTATTGTTTTGTGATTGTGGTGTGTTCTATTTCAATACAAGCCTCATGAATAGGTACTGTCTCTTAATCTTCTCCCATTATTGATTGTGACTTCTTTTTTACACTTTTCTTGTTTAATTCATAGTGCCATATCAAATTTCAGGTCATTGTGTTGGGTCCCAGACTTTCATTCATTCTTAACCAACAACATTCATGTTGTAAATATGATCACATATTAAATAGAATGGTGTGCTTTAGCACCATCTAGCTTACTTTTTGAGCAATTCACAGCAATACTATGTACTTTTATAATAACTGGATAATAATTTTAGATAGTATAGCTGTGAAGATCTGTGATGATAGATTAAAGTGACTAAATGTATGAAAACCATTCTTTTAAATTTCTGTGTTTTGTGTGTTTAAATTTCTAAAACAATACACACTATTGTTTTCTCAAGGAATTAAGGGATTTGTCTTTTAGCACTGTCACCGTACTATCTTCAGAAATCATTTTGGGCCAGAAATACTTCATTTAAAGCACTGGGAACATTCCACTTACTTGCTCTTTAGTTGCTGCTAATCTTTAGACCTAATGTATTTTTATCAATTTAGGCTGAGAGCACTTTATAAAAATAGTATATTAATGCTCATCCTCTTTATATCATGAAATTCAAGTGATTGACATTACCCTGATAGAAAAAACTAAGTCATATAAAGAGTAGTAGAAACAAAATTCAATATGTTAACATATACCTAGTTGATAAACCACAGGAAAATAACATTGATTGTTTACCGATTATTCTGTAAGAGAAAATGTCCTGATCAATTTCTGATTGTGATGCACTAGGTTATTCTGATATTTCCTAATATTTTGCATTTCTCTGTCACTATTTAAATTTATTCTGCTTAATGTTGTCAGTCTTCATTTTATGTTACAATAGCTGCATGTTACTGTATAACTTATGCCTGTTTCCAGCCCAGCAAATCTATTTATGAGAGAGCATAGAAGTCTGATAAACGCTAGATATGCACCAGTGTATTGTATTGTTTATGAACACTTGATAAATATTAACTAAGAAAAATATTAAAGCAATATGATTTTGAAACCAATTAAGGTTTTAAGAAGCTAATAATATGAATATTTAAGCAAATAGTGAAATATTTTGATACCCTATTTACAAGCATATAATTTGATTACCTTTCTTTACCTGAATGCAATAAAATATGTTAAGAATAATCCACCTATATTAGAAGTTGCATAATATTTTATTAAAATGATTCATCTTTCCCATTCCCCCCTTGGAAAAAAAAATCCATTTATGGCTGTCTTGAAGTGAAACGTAGAATGAAATATAGTGACATTAGTTTGGTTATCAAAATTATATACAATTTTTAGGTATTAGAATAGTTAACCTGCAATCTTATTCACTCATTCACTTTTTAAACGAATGTGTATTGAGGGAACATTAATGCCAGTCACTGTTCTAAATGACCAGAATATAGTAGTACTCAATGCAATTATAGTCTCTGATCTTAAAAATCTTCTTTGCTAATAGGGAGATATATATAAACTTGTGTGTGTGTTTGTGTGTGTGTGTGTGTGAGAGAGAGACAGAGAGACATATGTGATCTAGTGCTAAGTGTTGTGTAGGTAATTAAAGTAAGTGATGTGGTACTGACTTTCTGTATTTCCTTAGATTGTATAGGCAAAAGGATGACATTTAAGAAGAAATTTGAAGGTCAAGGAATTAACCGTAAAAAAGGAGAAGGAAGAATATTCCAGGAATTTAGAATACCTACTTCAAAGATTCTTAAGTGGCCTAGAGTTTATCATAATTTGAAAAACTAAAGCTATAGAGTGAGTTTAACATAGGAAGTAAGATGAAATAATGAGCTATATGGCTGGGACCAGACTACTTAAGACTTTCAAAAGCTAGGGGAAAGAATTTCAATTTCCCCCCTTCCCAATGAAGATGCTGTTCGTTCGTTTCCTTCCTTCCTCCCTTCCTTCCTCCCTTCATCCTTTTTTACACTAATCCCAGCGAGAAGTGGCAGTGGCTTTTATTAGGGTGGTGATAAAGTACATGTAAGAACATGGGCAGAGTCCATATACTTTTAGAGGCAGTATAAATGAGATTTTCTGATGAAATCAACTCTGGAGAGTGTAGTTGAGAAGGAGAACTACCAAAGGAAATACAGTTATTTTAGACTTAGGTGCTTGAGTTTCTTTGAATAATTGGTTGCTAGAGTTGACTTTCACAAATGCAAGAGTGGTGAACATGCCATTCAAGTGATGATGGAGTCAAAATTTCTATTTTGGCTTTTTTCAGTTTTGAGATGTTGAGGCATCAAGTAAATAATTATTGATACGAATCTAGTGTTTGGATTAAAAGTCAGGGTAGGAAATACAGTTTTAAAATCATCTGCATATACATGGGAATTTTTTATTCTTAGAAAGATTTCTATAAGCCTACTTAAAATAGTTTCAATCACTGGTTTTATATGACATGAGCAAGAAAAAATCACATTTTCTATTTTACAATTGCCTATTGATCACAGGAAATTTTAAAGCAAAGAAAAAAGCCAATAGTCCAAACCAAATGAACATAATAATCAGTATTTTAGTGTATTTATTTTTAGATTTCCTGTATAAAAAAAAAATTATAAAGGTGAGAATGTTCACTGGATAGCATCATTGAAGCTAAAATGTCATCAAACAATTTTCGTTTAACTACGAAGTTATATTTTGTTTAACTAGGAAGTTATATTTTGTTTAACAATAGTTCTATTTATTAGGACAATAGTTCTATTAAAGAGCACATCCTGACTCCATTCATCAACTCCAGAATCTGTCCTTCCTGCTGTTTTCTTTATAGGACTTTGGATTCATCAGCACTGTAGATGATAGAAGAGAATGTAGCTACAAACAGTAATGCATAGCTAGATGCTTATACAGGAAAAGCGTCATACAGAGCAAAATAGCCCAAATTTGCTGCCCCCACCCAAACCTTTAGCATTTCCTCTCCTTGCCTATTTTTTCAGAATGCAGCTACTTTTCTGCATTTAATTTAATTTACAATATTTTGCTGAGGACAAGGATTCCATATTTCCCTACATTATCCTCTTAGCATCTGCCTTTTTCATTTCTCAATTATTGCCTATAAGATTAAAAAGTCTTCATTCTGGAGCAAAGCCTTGTTTTTACCCCATGCTCTGCCAACCTGGAAACAGCTCCAGAGTCTTATCTCATATTTATACAGAATGCCAAATCCTATTCCCTTAATTGTCTCAGCTGGGGAGCCAAGAGTGCATAAAACAGCTGGTGGCAAGTGTGTATATAGCAAATAGGTAGGGCGGACTCTCCTACTGCAAAATGCAAAGCTGTATTAAGAATCTTTGCAGTTAGGGGCTCTTTCCTCTGGAGGAAACCAACCCCGCTGGTTCCATTAAAACTCATTTACTATACACAACCACCTTCCAGATGGTAGCTTCTAACACCACAAAGTGCCTGAGGCAGAGTTGTGGCTGTAAGACATACATGTGATTGTGATAGGGTAAGAAATATATATATATATATAAAAGAATATATGTAAAAAAAATTAGCAACTGAAAAAAGCATTTAGGAAAAGGAGACTTTGTGACTCTGCTCCTCAGACTCAGTGGTCATGGTGTTGTGCTTTGCAGTTAGTGTAAAAACTGAGATTCTGTTTTCCTCATTTATATATATGTTAAAGATCTATTTTAGGTCTTCATTGTTTTTCTATGAAAGTGTAGCATGACTTTTAAGGCAAAAATTCTACAAGGTTTTGCATATTTTTTTCATATCCAATCTTTTTTGGAGGAGACTATTATTTGTAAACCTATGAATTTAGATAGCTGTGAAGTTTAATTCTAGTAGAAAGCCATTATCACTTATTATCTTTGTCCTCATATTTCAGTCTTACAGAATGAAAGGTCACATTTACTGTGAACTTATAACGTTTTTGTTCATGCTTCTAAATTCCATCCTCATATATTTTCTATTGATTTCAACTGGTAACCTGGTATATAAAACATGATGTAGTCATTTTTATTTCTTTAAAGTATTCCCCTCATCAAGAAGAGAATGTATTAAAACTAGTAAAATGTGTAAATTTTTAAGGAATTCAAAGTAACTACACTGGGAAACTACAATGTTAAAAATAACCATCTGGTGTATAATAGAATTTTTATGATAGCTTGATTTTATGTTTTTAGAATATCAGAATGTTAAGATTTGGACTTAACTTTTGATGGAAGAAATAAGTCAGTGTGTAATATAAGCAAGGTGACAATTAGCTTTATGCAAAACTATATCATTTATTCATGCATTAAATGTATTATCGGTCTACTGTGTGATGGTACAGCAAGGTACATTGCTAAGCCAACAACAAACAGGTACAGATTTTAAAATATGGCCTATATGACATCAATTACAACCTGACTGAAGTGGCTGGAAATTCAAAAATGCAAAATAATGCTGCCTAACCTCATTTTTACATAATGTGCATAAAGAGGAAATACGAAAACCAATTCTATAATTTGCTAAGAAACTGATATTCAGGAAAGAGAAGAAAATTTAAATTTACCAATATGGAATAATATAAACCAAAAAATGACTACAGCCATGTTCCTCCAATTCTTGGTGGCAAATTCATCTGATTTTGAATTGCAAGGACAGTATACATTCATCAATTTGTTTTTATTCAGAGATATTTCTGAGGAAGATCTTGCTAGTCTGTTGTGGAAATTAATTTTCAAAGTTGCATTTGCCAGAATGGCATTCTTGGAATTTGTTTAAGTAAATGCCTTTCAGCTGAAAAAGAAATACCCTATAAACACCAATAAAAGGTTATTTTCAAATCAAATAATAAAATATTTTTATGTATATTTTACATCCCTACTTATAACAAAATAATTTATATTTTTGCCAGATGTCTTTATAATATCAGTCCAAATTTTTTCTGTTTCTCAAGTGAAATCAGACTGTTTCATATATTGCCCATTGGGAAGATAATAGAGAAAAGTGAAAAATGAGTATTTATAAGTTTGTGATAGTTCTAGCTGGTAACAGGACCTTGAGTAAATGGTTTCTGTTAAATATTTCTCAAAGGGAACACTATTTTTGACTGTTTTTTCTAGCCTACAAGTGTATTCAATTATAGCTACTGAAAGGTGTCATGAAATTTGCACAGAGAAAAAAGAACAAAATTGTCAGAGTGTGTATATAAACTTTTAATTGTGATAACTTATAAACATTGTGTTAAAATTAAATGTATGTATATGTCTAGAATATGTATAAGTATATAAACTATTATAGTGAATACACTAATAATTAATTTTTAAATTAAATGTTGAACTTGTAAGAAATATGTTGAAATAAATTTAAGATTAACAGAGGGAAATTGTGATTTTGGGGCTTAACTTTTCCACAAAAACAGCTGTGCTTCAACCAAAGGCAAAAATAAATCTGTATTTTAAACGTTCTTTCAGCATTGATCAGCACGTCTTTGTCTTCCTATTTCTCTTTATAAATATATTCAATTAATTCATATGCTAATTAAGTAATAAATAGATTCAGTTTAAGACAACTCAAATGTAATATATATGTAACTAAAATTTCTATTAGATATGATTTATTAAAAATTATATGTATTGATTCTACAAATTATTACATGTACTTCTATTGTTACTGAGTCCAAACTTGTTCTGCCCAACACACAACAGACCAATAACTTGGGAGATGAGGTGTTGGGGCAAGGAATAATGACTTTATTTGGAAAGCCAGCAGACCAGGAGGTTGGCAGACTAACATCTTGGAGAACCATCCTACCTAAGTCAGAATTCAGGCTCCTTTTATACTAAAAAGGGGAGGGGGTGTGGTTGGTTGTTGCAAACTTCTTGATGTAGGAATTCTTTGTTCTTGGAATCCTTTGCTTGCAGCTGTGCAGATGGGTCAGACCATGCTGCCCCAGTAAGCCTCCAACAAAACAAATGTTATTTTCCATTCTGCAACTTGTTATCTTTATATGAGTGCAAGTGTTAATATCCTTAAAGGTTAGAATCCTTAAAGGTTAGACCCTTCTCCTGTATATTTCAGGCTAAAGGCGACATTCTTTTATGCAAGGTGCAGAGCTAGCAAGACTAAGCCTAGAAAACAGGGCTCAGGGTTAAAGCCAAAGAAACAGATTTAACACGGAGTCAGATTTTTTCTTTTCTATTACAGTACTGACTAGTGAATTATAGGATAAAACTCACAGATGCATTTGTCACACTTTGAATTTCTAAAGAAGGATGCTATAGAAATGTATGACTTTTTAAAAATCCATTGTCAGCTCCTAAATTAACTGCTAGCAACATAATGATAGACAAAACAATATTTAATAACCCTAATTTTTTTTCAATTTAGAGATCACATTAATACATTTTTATCATTTTATAAAGAAATAAACCAATATCCAGCAAGATTAGTGCCTTGGACAAACTCACAGAGCACACAAAGTTTACAGACATGTATAGGGAAATCACAGACTGTAACAGTGTGGGAGATGCAGAATGGAGAATGAGCTGTTACTATTACAAGTCCTGAAAGGGCAAGGAGAGGGTGTGTTTGAAGAAATATAGAAAGAGAGGCAGCTATGGAAGGTCATCTGGCAGTAGCTTTGGCCTGCAGCTGAGGGCTCTGCTGGTACAAAGTGAAAGGAAACCGGAGAAAATCATAACACAACCTCCCACTCTACCTACCCTCGGATCTCCCGCTTGACTTCCAGTGTTACAAGTTGGCTTAAACCAATTGGAAGCAAGGCAGCAACGGAGCCAAATTAAATACAGTGGACAGGCCACCATCCTGGGGCACTGGGCAGTGCATCGCAGGATGGGGAATGGACCTGGACAGGCAACTGAATGGTATCTCACATCCTCAACACCTTTTGAACTTCAGCATCCCCTTCTTTTCTTTTCTTAGGTAAAATAGTGTGTTCCCAGAACAGTTTTTTTTTTAATCTTCTGTTTTATAATCATAGGCAATTTTAATTTGATCATACTCTTACTATGCACGAGAAACCTAAATTATTAGATTTCCAGGGTTCTTCATATAAGGTAGTGGAAGAGGATTGGAAAAATGAAATAATTTATTGAGATAAAGCATATTGCCTTAGTCCTCTCTTTTATATTTAGTTATGAGATCTAATGTTACGATAATATCCACCTTCTTTCCCTTCCATGTTCCCTTTAACTTCAACTGGAAAGGGTCTTTCATTTAGTGGAAAAACCAAAATCTTCACTCCACATCATCTGAGTTTTTCAAAGCTTTATCTTTATTGATCTTCATCCTAATGGGACTGTTGGGCAGGGAGAATTAAAAATTACCAGGATGAATTATATTGGTTTTATATATATATATATATAAAAGTCTTCATTGGCTTCATTGTGAAGCAGTGAGTTAGCTTTTTTCTAAATATATTTAACACACAACCTTCTTCTCTGCTGTAGTCTTAATGGCTGAGGACCCCAAAATGACAACCTCAGCTTCTATTCTATCAGAACTGTGACTAAGTCAGTCATTTTTTGGGCACAAAGACATCAAGATTGTAGGGACAAAAGCAAAATTTCCTCCAGTAAATTAATAGTTTTAATAGTTTAATGAGCTGAGTAGAACTCATTTCCTTTCTTTATACATTCTATGGGATAGATGTCAGCAGAAAAATGAAAAAGTAACTAACTAACAAAATGACTTTTCTGATGCTAAAGCTGTTTGCTGATTCATTCTGACTTAAAATTCTTGCAACTTGTTTTTCTCTTCTCTGGCAAACCCCCATCTCTGCTTCACTTGCTTAATTGCTTTGTGCTAAACAGCCTCCAACCTTTCTGTTACACTCTCCACTCCCTGTATACTGTTTACCCAGAATAGCTTATCTTTTAACCTAGAAGTTATGCTCTAGAAAGGTGGTCATGGGCTGATAATCTTAGGAGAGTGAACAGACCACTGGAGTTTCTCCATCATGCCAGATGGATTCATCAAGACTAAGAATACAGCACCCTGGGAAACACCCTGATTGTTGTTGCCTCTCTGTTGCATCTGTTTTTCTTTAAAATTTCAGGACACCAGCCCCAAGAGGGATCCACAGTCCAGCATTAGCCTGCTGTGACTCTTCTTCGCCTGCTAAAGTAATAAAGCTGTCCTTTTCTAATTCTCCCAAAACTCTGCCTCTGAGCCTCAATTTGGTCATTGGGATACAGAGGCAAGTTTTGGTCAACAAGGAGACCTCTGGTTTAAGAAATATACCCTTCAAGAGGGACAGCAATTCAACAGATTGGTTTTCTTAAATTAATTTTGTCTGTCCATTTTGTTAACATTAATACTTCTGATTGATGGATAATAGTAATGCCAGTGAATTTTTGTGGAAATGAGACTATTATGCAGTAATCATGTTTGGACAAAAAAATCACCTGTTCAAAACACAGATCTGATTAAAACATTCCTGTTTTAAAAGCATTCTATAACTTCTCATCTTCTTCAAAACAAAGCTCAAAACCTGTAATATAAAATACAAAATAAGACCAGGCTTTAATTTTTCTTTTTTGTTTTATTCTCTCCTAAGAATTTCTAGATTTTCAAATTAAAACTAGATTAGATCACTTGTCATTTACATTTTTACTTTTTCAAACTTTTATCTATAGTTTTGCATTTCTGAAGATACCATTTCTACTTATCCAAGATTTATTAATAAAATTCAGCTCAAAGACTAACTCTTCCAAACTTACTAATCTCTGGGGGCAATTATAATTTTTTCCCTTCCATATTTTGTTTCTGTCTGTTAAAATCTCTTTGAGAGCAGTCAGTATAAATATACTGTACAGGCGCACCTCGTTTTATTTCATTTTGTTTAATTGTACTTCACGTATATTGTGTTTTTTACAAACTGAAAGTTTACGGCAACCCTGCATCTGGCAAACCTATTGATGCCATTTTTCCAACAGTATTTGCTCATGTACTGTCTCTGTGTCACATTTTGGTAATTCTCACAATATTCCAAACTTTTTTCTCTATTATTATATTTGTTATGATGATTTATAATCAGTGATCTTTGATCTATAGTCAGTGATCATTGTTATAGCTTTGGGGTGCCATGAATGCTGCCCATATAAGATGGTAAATTGATAAATGTCATGTATTCTGACTGCCCCACCCTTGGCCATTCCCCAGTCTCTCTCTCCCTCTCTCCCCCTCTCAACATCTCTTTCTCTCTCTCTCTCTCTCTCTCTCTCATCAAGCCTCCCCATTCCCTGAGGCACAACAATTGAAATTAGGCCAGTTAATAACCCTAAAATGGCCTATAAGTGCTTAAGTAAGATTTGCAAGTCTCTCACTTTAAAATCAAAAGCTATAAAAGATTAAGCTTAGTGAGGAAGGCATGTTGAAAGCTGAGATAGGCTGAAAGCTAGGCCTCTTGTGCCAAATTATTAACCAGATTGTGAATATAAAGGAAAAGCTCTTGGAGGGAATTAATAGCACTACTCTAGTGAACACATGAATGATAAGTTAGCAAAACAACTTTCTCCCTGATATGAAGCAGGTTTTAATGATCTGCATAGAAGATCAAATCAGCCACAATATTCCCTTAAGCCAAAGCCTGATCCAGAGCAAGACCCTAACTCTCTTCAATTCTTAGAAGGCTGAGAGAGGTAAGGAAGCTGCATTAAAAAAAAATTGGAGCTATCAGAGCTTGGTTCATGACGTTTAAGAAAAGAAACTGTGTCTGTAACATAAAAGTGCAAGGTGAAGCAGCAAGTGTTGATGTTGAAGCTACAGCAAGTTATCCAGATCTAACTTCTTAAGATAGTGAATGAAGGTGGCTGCACTGAACAATAGATTTAGAAAGCAGATAAAACCAACATATTGGAAGAAGATGCCATCTAGGACTTTTCATAGCTAGAGAGGAGTCAGTGCCTGTCTTCATTTCAAGGGGCAGGCTGACTCTCTTGCTAGGGTCTAATGTAGGTGGTGCTTTAAGTTGAAACCAAGACTCATTTACCATTCTGAAAATCCTAGGGCCTTTAAGAATTATGCTGAATCTATTCTGCTTGTGCTGTATAAATGGAACAACAAAGACTGGATGACAAGCACATTTGTTTATAATATGGTTTACTGAATATTTTAAGCCCACTATTGAGACCTACTGCTCAGAAAAAAAAAAGATTTATTTCAAAATAGTACTGCTCATTGACAATGCACCTGTACCCAAGAACTCTGATGAAGATGTACAATGAGATTCATGTTATTTTCATGCCTGCCAACACAACATCCATCTGTAGCATGGATCAATGAGTAATTTCAACTTTCAAGTCTTATTACTTAAGAAATATATTTCATAAGGCTATAGCTGCCATAGACAGGGTTTCTTCTGATTGATCTAGGTAATGTCAATCCAGAACTCCTGGAGAGGATTCACCATTCTAGGTGCCATTAAGAACATTTGTGATTCACAGGAAGAGGTCAAAACATCAATATTGGCAGGAGTTTGGAAGCAGTTGATTCTTATCCTCATAGATGACTTTGAGGGATTCTAGACTTAATTGGAGGAAATAACTGCAGATGTGACAGAATAACAAGAGAACTAAAATCAGAAGTAGAGAAGTAGAAGCGAACTTCAGTAATCTCATGATAAAATCTTAGGGAATGTGACATCTTTTCTTATAGATGAGCCAAGAAAGTAGTTTCTTGAGATGGGATCTACCATTGTTAAAGATGCTGTGAAGATTGTTGAAATGGCAACAAAGGACTCAAAATGTTATATAAACTTATTTGATAAAGCAGTGGCAAGATTGGAGAGGACTGATTCCAATTTTGAAAGAAATTCTATTGTGGATAAAGTGCTATCAAACAACATTGCATACTACAGAGAAATCTATTGTGAAGGGAAGAGCCCATTTATGTGACAAACTTCATTGTTGTCTTATTTAAGAAATTGCTGCAGTCACCCCAACCTTTAGCAACCACCATCCTGATCAGTCAACATCTATCAACATTTAAGCAAGATCCTCCACAGCAAAAAGACTGACTCACTGAATGCTCAAATGGTTAGTATTTTTTTAGCAACAAAGGATTATTTAATTAAGTTGTGTATGCTGCTTTTTAGACATAAAGCTATTGCACACTTAATTGACTACAGTATTGTAAACATAACTTGTATATGCCCTGGGAAAACAAAAATCTTCATTACAATATTTGCTGTATTGTGGTGGTCTGAAACTGAACCTTTAATATATCCAAGGTATACCTGTACTTCAATGTGACTCAGTGGATCATTTCTGATTTTAAGTTTCTTGAAGCCAGAGATCACATTATATAATTTTGTGAATAATGGTACCAAGCTTAATAGCTTTTCATCAGTTCTTTGTCAAATTTGAATTAATACAAAATTTATGTTAAGAAAACAATGACAAAATCATAGCAATGATAAATAATACTTTATTATTAAATGTTACAATATGTTGTTAGTATCTTATTTAGGGATTCATGTTATAAACAGAGTACTTGAGTGGTCCTATTTGGATTCTTGATGTTTTATAAGGCATATTTGATAATTCTCTGCTATCAAGTTTTGCAGAAGTGGCTGCTCTAAGTAAAGAGGCAAAACGTCTTCAATGTCTCCTGCTGACTTAGTGAACACTGAAAATACTTTTGAATAGGTTAGTGGGTACTTAGGACTTATTTGTTATCAATGATGATGAACTCAGTTAACATTTCTTAAAATGTGAATAAACCTACACTTTAATAGGATAATAGTATATTAGTGTAAGACTGTAGGAGCATTGCTACATTCAGTGACTAAAGTATGTGTAACCATTTCATTCTACAACAAATTTTGCTAAACACAAAAGTATGACAACTATTAAAAATATTTTAAAACTAGATTATTGTGTAAAAATATATATGCATATTTTTCTCTGATTCTATTATATTGCACAATGTGTACCCAATAGTTATGAAAAGATAAAAGCTGAAAGTTTCATTCCCAAAGATATTTTGAAAAAAATTTCTGATTATTTCCATTACATAATAATAATTTGTCAGGAAGTAATGAAAAATTGGCTAGATATTATAGTTTTTATTAGCAATACATGCAACTATAATGCTAGAGTAATTTTAATTTAACCAAAACTTGGTTAAATTTAAAATAAACCATGAGTGTGTTATTAAGATAATATTATTATTTTATGTGCAATTTTTATTCTATTTTGAACTTTAATAATCTTTGTGATCATCTTGGCATCAAATATAGAGTTGATGATGAGTGTATTAAATTTTTGCTGTTCACTCAATTTTTGAAAACAATGAGCATAATTATCAGTAAGTGTAAAAGTGTTAAAATTAGGAAATTTGACAATTAATATATATATATAAATAATAAATTTGCTCATTAACTTGTTCATTCATCAATCTTTTAGTCACATTTTCACTCATTCAACAAACGGTGTGACTATTTAGTAGCATTGGAAGACTGGAACACAATGATAAATACAGAGAAATACTGTTATGATGCTTAAAGTTAACAAAGAATCTAAATAAATGACTACAGATAAATCAAAGCTGTTAATTAACATAATATTAACTAATATAAAGAAAAATTAAAGATGAATTTAAGTGCATACAACAGAAATACTTATTCAGGATTTGAGAGTCAGATTAGATCTATTTGAAAAATGAAATGCTAAATGGAAAGAGCCAAGTGAAGAATAGAAGAGAGTTAATCCTTGGAAAGGGAAGGATGTATTTGCTTCGGTGTAATGACTACATTCTGTTCAAGAAACTAGAAGAAAAAGCAAAGTTCACTGTAAGTAGAACTGGTACATAAAGGGGAAAGTAACAGCAAGGGGGACAAAATGAGTCAGTTAGGGATATAAACTGTCACAGAATAAACAAGTAGGGTTTGTGAATTAGCCTAATTACTATGGGAAATTATTTGAACCATAGAAAAATTGGAGTATTATGCTTATTGAAAAGTCACTCTACTCTATGGGTTTCGGGTTTCAGTGCAGAAGAGGAGAGACATATTAGAGGCTTGAAGTAATGCAAGATGATAGTGGTTACACTAGAATGATGGCAGGTGTTATGAAGTGTTCTCATAACACCTGTGAGTGTATGTTAGATGTTAGATGTCTACAAATTGGTGCTATTTTAAAGACCAAAGTAGGAAGGAAATGGATAGATAACATTATGTCAAAGATAATTCCTATCTTTTAGGAAGAATCAACCTATTAGATGAAATAAAACTTATTGAAATGGAGAACACAGGTAGACTAAATTACTTCACAAAATCGATGAAGGTCTGGGGATGGGAAGGTGGTAACATGTAAAGTGAATCAGGCATTCAGTTCTGGACATATTAGTTTAAATCTGGTGAAGAAATATATTTACATCCAGAATTATTAAGAATATAGTTGAATATATGGGTCCAGAGTTTTATAGATAAAAAATACAATTTAAGAGATAATACCAGTTGATTTTTAAAATATGCAACTAAAGTAATTCACTTAGAGACAGATGAGACATGAGAAAGCAAGAGTGTCAAAGACAGTCTTGAGAAATTATAGTAATGATACATCAAGTTGAATAGCTGTGAAAGAAAACTAGAAAAGACAACTAATCTGATGGAGATTAAGAAAAATACATTTCAAAGGAAATGTTTGTTCAATTGTGTTGAATTTTGCTAAGATGTCTAACTAATTAGTTAATATACAAAGGAATAATTTCAATATTAGGATGACTGATTCCTTTGTTTATATTCCAGACAAAGGCTTATGTAATTTGCCTGCATGTATCATGCCTAGAATGGAAACTAAGAAAGATTTGAAATATTAATGAGTTACATTGCATTAATAGATTTTAAGATAAAACCCATAGAGAAGAATAAAAGTACCTTTGTTTTCTTATGAAATGAAGTTGATCTATAGAATTAATTAAATTTAGGAATTGTTTATATTTAATTAGTCCTTACAAAGCATTGCAACATTGTTTGAACTTATGAAAAAATTATACAGAGGTCTGTCATCAATTCTATTAAGCAAGTAGAGTATAAAGTCTATTAGCTTTCGATGGTGATATTTAGAGGAAGCAAGTATGAAATCTAATACTTGTATTAAATGGTTGATAGAAGGTAAACTCCTGAAATCCTTAAATGTGTAGGAATTAGAGTTATATATATTAAGAATAAAATCTCAAATGACATTCAGAACAAAAAGAAATATTATTTTCTCCATAATCATCCCACCTTTTGCTTCAAATGCATTTATGTATAGTAGAAGTTACTTGAATCAAAGCGAAATTAATCCTTGTTTCACCTGTAGTTAAAAAAAAAATCTATGCGGCTTTCATAGATTTCAAAACTAGAGATTTATAAAATTCTGTTTCCTACCTACTCCATTAATGCAGGATTCCCTAGAAAAGCTCCAGTCTTACAAAAGCAGCTGCTCATACTTAGTGATAATCCTCTGTACTGTATTAGTTTTGCCTTTTGGGGTTGGAAATTGATTATCTGACCTTAACATAGTGAAGACTCTGCAGGTGTATTGCTTTCTACCTCAGACAGTCAGACAGTAAATTAGTTATGTAGACAGTGAAAAATAATTGAAAGTACAATAATACTTTAGTTTGGTTAGGGAAATTTGTAAAAATGAAAAAAATAGGCTTTCCTTATCTATTTTTATTTTTCATAACAAGTTAAAAATTAAAATGCTACTACCTTAAATCCTGAATTTTATGGTGAGATTTTTATAATTTTTGTAAGTACATTCATAAACTCTTTAGGAGAGAGAATTGATGGGGAAAGAAATAACACTGAATAGAGTTACATATCATGATGCCCATGATTCTATCCAAAAGAAGTGCTTTTCAGCTTGGATACTCATAGAGCATGACAATTTCCATTCATAATGTGCACAAAACAGATCAATCACAAATACAAAGAAATTAACATTTTCCCGTAATTATAATTGGTTAATGTTTTTCACCCATTTGTTACTAACTGAGAAATTAAAAATTAGTGTGAATGCCTTTCTGAATAACAAATCTTTTTATGTATGTGTAATTTTGATTTAATTATTTGTAAAACAGAATTTATATTGTTATCAAATATAGTAAATATTCAACCCTAGTTGACATATTATTTTGTTCCTTGTCCTTGCGGTAATTTCTCAGTGTCTCATAAAGTCTTATATCAAGTATAACATAGACTATATTGAGAAAAAATATGTTTTTCTTTCTCCTAAGTACCCAGTGTCCTACCATTTGGACAATGACTTTAAGATTTTTCCTGTATGAAAACAGAAATGCAGATGGAAAAATGAAAACTTCATGGAGTCAGTACTATGATTGTGAATTCTCAGGATATGTATAGAAAATAGACTCTATGTCTATTTTCCAAGACTATCCTATTATATTTATAGTACATAAATGAATTAACTTACATAAAAATATATTTATATTAAACATATGTAATGAATACAGTTGTCCCTTGAACAACATGTGTTGTAACAGTGCCAGTCCACTTACACAAAGATTTTTTTTTCGATGGCTAATACAGAAGTACACAATCAGCCATTAGTTGAATCTGAAGATGCAGGATTGCAGACACAGAGGGTCAACCATAAAGCTAGACTTCAATTTTTGACTGCACAGGTGGTGGGGAGTGGAGTGTTGACACCCTAAGACCCTGTGTTGTCCAAGGGTCAACAATTTAATTAAACATTATGTATTAAATATATTAATATATAATAAAATAAATGTATAAAATAGATTATATATTAAATACATATATAATATAAATATATATATTTACTTAAACTGGTACAGTGCCAGTTTGTTTCAAAACTTTCTTTTGAAAATGTAACATTTTTCCTACATGTTTACCTTTCCTTTAAAATGTAAACTTCCAAACATCCTAGTTTGTTTTCTTTGTCTCCACTCCCTACCCATTGTGGGCCAGAAGCTCTACTTTCTCCATCTTGTAGCCATTAGAAGTAAATGTTCTGCTTTCAACAATACAAATCATGTCTCCAGTGATTGCTAACACCCTAGGTTAAGTAATTGCTTATTTTAAGTATCTAAGATAGATAGATAGATTCCTCTTACATTCTAATTTGTATAGATATTCACTAAAATCAAGTTTAGGCTAATTTTGGAGAAACTGATCTACTCATCTGGGGGCTACATGATCTACTAGTAATGTTTCCTTAAACCTTTGCAAGTCTTTTATAGCCAGTCATAAAGTGCATGTCGTCATGGGTTTAGGAGGGAAATACATTAATTATTAGAGTTGATTACAGAAAAAAAACACAGTTCTAGATGCCCAAAGTGTTGGTTAAAATTGTTGGGGCCCTGCAAGTTGTACATATATCTGCTAAAAGGCACACATTGACAGTGCCTCCAACATGGGCTCCCAGATGACTGGTAGGCTGAGGTTCCCAGTTCAACTGAATAATTAAGTCTAGTTCTTATTTTGGGTGGGATTACCTGAGGACAGTTACTCCAACCTGCCCAACTTGCCCACCCCAACAGCCAAATGGCATTCATTCAGTCCATGAATAGACTGAGAAAGAGCTAAGAGGACGGGAATGAAAAAGACATTCTAAAGTGTTGACAGGCATTTTGTGTGGAAAGTGTGGGATATAGGAGCCACCCCTGTTTGCCTTTGATTGACAGCTTCATACGTTAAGGAAAATGGTGATCAGACTGTGGCAGTTATTACCTGACTGCCCAAAGGATTGAACATTATGAATGTGCCCAGCGGTCTGAAGAAATTTTTCTAATGGGAAGTCCTCTGTATTTTATCAATGATCATCACCTACCTCTGCTGATAGAGGTTTGATAACAATGCAGTCAGGTCTCATGAAATTGAGGCTTCTGACCTGCCAACTAACAAGACATCACCTATGCAATGAGATCTTACCATACCAGATATAAAGGCACTCATGCTAAATCCTATCAAGCCACTTGGCAGGAGATTCCAAGGGAATTTGTCTCACCAACACTTCTGTTCGTGAAATTCTTCACTATCAAGACAGTATAACTCTGGTTCTCATGATACAGTGAAGTATCAGAATGCAACTCATTAATTTCTATTATGCACTCAAATAGAATCTACAACAGTTTATTAATTTGACTTAAAGGATTTCACACACAAGTCCATGTTAGTGTTCTTTCCCCATTGTGAAATGTACCTAAACCCCATACATTGAATTTGGGCATCCCTGCTTGTTGTTACAGGCAGAAATTCTAACTTTGGTGCCTGCAACTGAGACATCAATATTTCATTTCCTCTCCTTTCCAAAGTTACTCAGAATACACAGGAAGTTTTTTATGGTTTTGAGTCCTCATTGTGGACAATGTGTCTTTGACCTACCCCTAATCATCTTTCTCCTTAAAGCACGTAGAGAGTAGAGAGGGAGGAAGAGGTCAGGGGTACAGAGAAGAGTGGTCCCTTATGGGTAAACAAGATTTTTGACTTACAGTGGCATCCATTCCAACAGTCTGTCTACAAAGCCTAGCGAAGAAAAACTGTTTATGGGTTCAGTTTCAGTATCAAAAATTGTGGCCAAATGATGGATTAGAAGCAAATAGAAACTAAATCAATAACTGGCGTGGTCCACCCTTTTGGCTACTCACCTTCCACATATACTATTCTTCAAACCTAGCAAGACACAGCTATTCCTCTTTCAAGAATAATTTCACCTTTTCCCCAAAATAGGGAGGCAGAGCCTCAAAAGTAATTGTATCCATCTCCAATTATATTAATGACTCATTTTCTGTTCAAAATATTACTAAACAAAGATAACCAAATGTTCAATAGTACTTTGGCATAAATTTAGGAGTAATTAATAAGACTCAGTTGTGAACTTGCAATACACACACACACACACACACACATATATATATACACACACACACACATATATAATACATATACATATGTATATATAATAAAAATAGGGAGAAGCACAGAGAAGAATAAAATTGTATTTATGTATACATGTATGTCTAACAAGTGTCAACTGAAATAAGTGCACAACTGAAAGGTTAAGAGTTATGTTATTTTTTAACATTTTTTATTGAGCTATAATCATTTTACAATGTTGTGTCAAATTCCAGTGTAGAGCACAATTATTCAGTTATGAGAGTTATGTTTTATTCAGTGGACAATTTTGAGGACTCAGCCCGGGATGACAGCCTCTCAGATCACTCTGAGGGACTGTTCCAAAGAGGTAGGGGAGGAGCTAGGATATATAGGAATTTTACAACAAAGACCAGGTAGTTGGAACTTTAAAAGTTTACTTGTTAACTAAAGAAAACCAGACATCTCAAGTTAAAGAATTGATTGCTTTTCTATGTATGGGAGGAAGCAAACATTTGGGCTTATCGAATTCATTCCTTTGACAAACACCTAGCTATCTAGGGCCAGTATCCTGTCCTTTCTTATTCTGAGTCCCCTCAGAGTGCAGCATCGTGAGTGGCTGCAGAGGCTGGGCTGAAGGCTTGTCTTCACTTGGGGGTGGAGGCAGCTGCTGATGACTTGATGGCTTCAGCGTTCTTTGTTTACCGATATGGTTTGCAGTATTTTTTGTTCACACAAGCAAAGAGAAAATACACAAGGCTACTAAAGTCATCATTGTAAGCCTAGAGTTGGTAGTCATGACTTCTTTCTCCTACCACCCATTCTACATTTTCCTTGACCTTAGTAACATTTTCAGATGGTCTGTGTTCCTTACTTTGTAGATTTACATAAATCTTCACTTTCCAATGGTCTGGCTTTTAAAATTTCTACCTTTTTTGGATAATAGTTTCCTATTAATTTTTACCACTGGGAATAAAAGTGCTAGAATCCCCTGTTCTCCAGACATATTGTTTTCCTGTCTTCATTGCATAGCAACAATCCAATTTCTCTGAGTAAGCAGAATCAATCATTCCAACCAATAGAGTAAGCCCTTTCTGACATTCTGATTTAGTGGCTTAAGAATCCAAAATGACTAGATGTTAGTCTCATCTTCCTATTCAATGGAACCATTGTTGTAAACATTACTGGAAGCATTACCCAAGTGAGAACTAATGCCTCCAAACCATTAGAGGTCAAAGTGGTTGGTATAGGAAGCAAATCCTTGTGAGTGGGCTATTAGGAATAACAGAGGGGTGAAACACACTTCCATCTCTTGATACCCAGATTCAGGTATTCTGGCAAACATGAGCTACTATCTATAGACTAAGGGAGAGCGATGAAGAAAGAAGACCCCTGCCCAAAGATGGAGATTCAAAATCTCTTTGAAGAGGGTTTGACAAACACAAAAACAAAAAACCCTACTGGTGTCAATGTAAGTTGCCTGAGAGTGCAGGCTGGGGCTATGTGGTAGGAGTCACCCAGACTTGCCACAAAGGATGAGCAGGGCATAGCAGATTTATAGAAGTGGTCACTGGTTTGGGGACAGTAGATGGAATGTACAGCCAGAGCTGCTGTGGAAGTAGCTGCTTGGTACGGAAACAGGTAAGTCAGGGCACACAGCCTGAGGGGGTCTATAGCAGCCTTTACTTAGCAGGGAAGTGGTTGTCTGAGTGATGGTGGCAACTTGCTCATAGAAATGGACCACTGAGCAGAAGAGTGAGGCCTGAGGTTGTAAGCAGAGATGATCTCTCTGTAGGGTCCTATGGGTAGGGAAGCAATGGTCTGAGAGCTTAGCTGAAAGCAGCCTTATATAAAAGCATCCTCTGGGTTTGGAGAGTCTGTGAGTTCCACTAATATTGTTGGGGAAATATAATTGAAAACAAATCTCCTGCCACCCCAGAAAACCTCTCCCAAAAGTAGAAGAGACATAAAAACATTTTTATTATTGAAAGAGCATTAAACCAGAATGTGATGTGCATTACAGGCAATCCCTAAAGAGATTGCAAAGATACTAAGAAATCTCACCCTTTTATGCAGCCAAGTGATGCATTGCATACATTTTTTCCAAAATAAACAATAACTCATCCTTGAGTAAGAGGACTCAACAGCACCATTTGTTACATATAGTTCATCCTAAATCACTTGGTAATTGGAGTAGCCTCTTGTTTTTCTAAATGTTTTTAAAAGAAAAAAAAAATCTTGTATTTTATAATGGCAGGGAGGTTAAGCCAGGAACAAACTGAAGGTCACATCCTCCCAGGAAACAGGGTTAGAGGTTATCTTGCTTGATGATCATGTTTTTGAAGGGGTGGCTCCCAGGCCTTGACTAGGTTCCCAGATTCCTGAGTTACTCATTTTCCATTCTAAAACATTCACATAAATTTCAAAGAAGCAAAGAAAGAACATACAAGTTTTCTAAAGTAAACACTCTAAGAAAAGGAAGGCAGGTGGAAGTCTCTTCCCTTATTTTTAATGGGGAAAATTAAGCCTCATTTTTAATTCGTATTTGCTCCTGCAATGTGAACATCAATGAACCTCAGAAATCATATTCAGGAAAAGGGAAAAATGCAATAATGGAAGCAGGACCAGAAATGGGCAAGGAAGTGAAGTCCTACCTCTCTCTCCTTAAAATGTCACTCCAGTGCTTTCTCTTGCTGAACATTTTTGCTAGCTGTAAAGAAGAAAATTTTAGAGGCTATTGTTTCAGTATCACAAAACATGACAAGGAAGTGTAGGTTAGGAGCTGAAAGATAATAAATTGATACCTTGACCACATACTGTATAAACTTTTCTCTGCTTTTTATTTTTTAAATAATAATTTCCAAATATTACATTACAGAAGTGTACAGACATATAAACATTACTACTTTTCACAGCTGCAAAGTCTCCATTTCAGGGTGGTAATATAGTTTATTCAATGGATAACAAGTTGTATTCAGGATGCACTGTTTAGAATTGCAAACACTACGTCAACAGATATACTTGAACCTATGTATTTTTGGATTTTTGCCAGTGTATTTTAGGATCGATTTCTTGAAATGAGTTATCAGTGAAAAAAGGAAAATGCATATGTAATTTGCCAAATTCTCATATGGTTTTACATTTTGCTTTTCCAACAAAAAAAATATGACTTCCTGTTTCTCTTTAACCTTGGCAGCAAAATATTTTTGCAAACTTTTGATTGTTTGCCAATCTTACAGATAAGATATGATGTATAAGCAAAGCTTTAATTTGCTTTTGTAGCTGGTTATATCATTTAATTCTCTTTTAAGAAGAGTTTTTTTGTTTTCATTTATAGTAAGTAAAAGACAAATTTAGAAATTAAATTTGGATTGCCACTCTAAACAGTCTTCTTTTACCATCTAAACATATGTATCTTTTTAAAATATGGACTTAAGCACAAGGCATTTATTAATATGTTAAATATATTTCAAAAACAGTGTTCTCAGAAATATAGTTATTAAATAAAGAAACAATATAGAAACATTGTAACTAATATATTTAAGGAGGTTGGCAAAGTAAGCTGAGAATTCAATACAAATAGATAAATACTAGAAAAGTTGTATGAGTTGTACGAAAACAAAAAATATATCAGAATCTTGGGGAGAAAAAATGTAAAGTTCAAATGAAGTATCAGAGGAGGGAGAATAATGGTGCTGATTAGATCTATCTTATACATTATGGTCCTGCAGAAAGTAGGAGAATACAGGATACAAATTCTTCTTTCAAAAAGGATCTCTTTGCAATAAATTTCAGCAATTAAATTTATATTTAAGAATATGAGTTAGGGACAATTTTCATAAGGAGAAAAGAAAAAACAGCACAACAAAACTGTTCATTTTAAGCATGTCTATCTTATGCCAACCAACCACAGCTAAAATTTTGGACTAGATTTTTTTCATTGTTAATTGAACATAATTGGATTCTCTTTCTTCCACATTTTCACCCAAGCAATTCCTGTCTAAAACATACTAGGATATGTATGCTTCATTTAATTTTTAGAAATAACTGATTTTGACTGCAAATATCCACTGTACCATTATGATTGTAAACTCATTGATATCAAGTCAAATTCAGGTTTTATATTTGTTCACTTAATTATTAAACTATGTAAAATCCAGTTCTACTTTTATTTGGAGGGAATGTATGGTATTTATAAGAGTGAGTAGTGTGAGTTAGGGTAGGTGATGAGTAAGAGATGTGTGTATGGATGCAAAAAAAAAAAGAAAAGAAAATTTAGTAATAATTAACAGAAGCTATCATACTTTAGGTGGTTTTTCTCATTATTTTTTATGTGGGTATGACTCTTAGACAATATCTATGAAAGTATTGTATCTTTTCCAAATCACTCACCTGAGTCTCAACAGAATAAATTAAATTACACAAAGTATGAAAATGGTTTCCCTCATATTTATAAATAAACACATTTTAAATACATGTATGTGCCTTGGGTCATCATCTTTCTGATCAAATTTTGGAAAGAATTCCAAAATTTTCATTTGACTTACATACAAAATTTTTACAGTGAATTTCAGAAACATCAACTTACATATATGCAGAAAAAAAATCTTACCTGATTTGCTTATATGAAAAAAGTTGGAGTTTTATTTAAAACAAACAATGTAATCATCAGTGTAAGTTAATGGCTTTTTAAAAAGCATATGTAATCTTTGGCTTAAATTATACAAGAATAGAATATATGTCTAGGAAGGAAATAGCCGCATTATATGGCTTCATGGTTAGAATTTATCTAGAGATGATATGGAAAAGCCAACATGCAATCTCATTATGCTTTGCCATGCAAAGAGTTCATTACAATGTTAAACTGAGAAGATTAGGAGACGAAAATCCTTTTTGTGTGTGTGATATACTTACTCTAAATCAGATACAGATAAAAGTAGACAAGTCTCAAAGACTATGACCAGACTGTAAGTGTTCCCCAAAATTCACAAAAACACTGATGAAATGAATGAATTAAAAAAGATTTCTGTTTAAAAAATGGTAACTGAGAGGTTTATTATCATCTCAAATGATATTAGAAAATAAAATATATAATTTCTGCCCGATAAAAGCTTTTTTCTATTATGAAAAACAATATTAGATGGGGATAATCTTAGTGATAGATTGTGTTTAAATGTGACTGCATTGTCCAAACCATTTGCAATGTTTTTTTTTTTTCTTTTAACCAACAAGTAGATGGTCATTTGCTTGAGGTAGAGGATCCAAGGATCTGCAGGACACAGTTCCTGCTCCCAAGTGTACATTAACCTATTTCTATTGAAATAATTTCAGTACCTTTCTTTGGTAAGAAGATTTATTGTTTCTTTTTAAGAATACTCTTTCCCCAAGACCCCCCAATACACACACAAATCTTATACACACACACACAATGAGTTAATAACTGTTAACTTTTTTGATACCTAGCATATATTTTACCTGGACAGCATAAATTCAGATTGAATTTCAGTTGTAGAGTTTGTTTGATTTGTAAACATTTTTATTTTCCTTAGTTTTACCTTGTTCATTTTAAGAGTATGTCAAATTTCATATATATATAGATTTTGTCCACGTTCAAACTCTACAGGCATGGCTTAGACATACAAAATTCCTTTATCACTTTACAAATTCTGTTGTGTTTGTTTTTCTATTTGTAGTTTATCTGGGGAGATACAGATAACATTTATGATCTTTACTTGCTCATATGAGAATTGCTGCTGTTAAAATACCCTGAAAACAGCATTTCAAATTAAGCCAAAACTGATTTGCCCCATGCTGTTGTCCTCTTGTGTGAGACTTAAACAAGAAACAACTGTGAAATAAAAGCTACCAGTAATGCTCAGAAAACTGAAGTGAAACATAAAGAAACTCAACCATGACTGGATAGTACATTTTCTTTCCCCATGCTTCCACTAAATGAAAAGAAGATGATAATGTGTGACATAAAATTGCCAGAGATCACAAAATAGACAGATTTGAATTCTAAATATAGTAAGAATTTGTAAAATGGCTCATTTCTCTAGTATTTGGTTTCTATATAATTGAGCAATGATGCACTAATGACATGTTAAATGGTGATCCATTGAATGTGATATTCTTTAAAATTAAAAGAAACACTTCTGAAAAATTGAATTTGTTCAAGGTATGAGTATCAATATTAGAAGAATCATTTCATATTTTGCTTATTTCTATCAAAATTACTATATATTTATTGCTGGTTCAAGGACACTATCTTTTAGAACAAGTTTCCCAAATCTTTGATGGCTGTACAGACCATTTTCTTGACAAGTTTTGCTTTATTTTTTCAGATTTTAAAATACCAGACCCTAGGGTCATGTTAATGCAGCACCTGGTGGAGTAGAGAAAAACTGAACATAAATCAACTACACTTTAATTCAGAGTTCTCTTAAGTTATCAAAGCACAATGAAAATCATCAATTTACATAAAATCATTAGTTCCCTTTCCAACATTACCTTATTTAATAGAATCAAACAAAATTTGCAATTAAAATCATACCATCAGTGAAGGTGTCATTTGGAAGAGTGATTATTAGCTATTAGAAAGTGAAAAGATATATTTACTCTCATTTTTCATCTCCCATGTGGCCATTTTGGGGTGTGTGATAGTATTTGAAGCCATGTTTCAACTCAGAATTCATATATTAATCACTATGTGCTATAAAAGAAATTCAGAGTAGTTCTATAAAAACTGATTTACATTTAAATTTATATATAATACTCACTGTGTGATTTTTGTCTTGTGGAATCTTTAGGATATCTCATTCAAGTTGCTCATTCCTTAATGGGAAATGAAGCACACATACACCTCTCTTTGTACTATTAGCTTATTATTGTGTGAACAGTAAATTTTTAAACAAATGATCCCAATACCTAATATTTCAGTATACCATAGACTAAAAATAAATGGATTTTTTAAATTTGTTTTTTAAACATTTTCTAGCATGTGATTGATTTTGAAGTTAACTTTTTTTTTTAAACCATTAATGTAAATGTGACCCAAGAGCTATATTTCAAAGCTTGTTGGATGCCATTAAACTCTTTCATCAATTGCAGTTTGTATTCCAGTTGAGTCTCATGAAACTACTAAATTAGTTCTGTATCTTTAGAGAGGAGACACACCAAAAAACTTGCCTCAGATCTGACTGTTGGTAATTGACAAGTCAGGGTTATAAGTAGGCTAGTCTGGCTGCAAATGCTTTATTCTTTGCACTACTAGAGAATATTGATTATTTAAAGTTGGGTTTGGAATCCTTTATAACATTTAATCAATTAAATCTAAATTAGTGGGGCCATATTCAAAACATGTAACAGGAGGGGCATTTAGTGTAACTGAGGTAGAAGAGAGGGAGAACTTTGGCAAAGTTCATTAAATTTACAAATAGTTTCTCATAATCTTTAACTAGTCTTAAAATTTCCTTCTTGTTTATGTGTTTGGTTACCTTTTTATTCTTTTTTTTTTTAACATTTTTTATTGAGTTAGAGTCATTTTACAGTGTTGTGTCAAATTCCAGTGCAGAGCACAATTTTCCAGTTATACATGAACATACATATATTCATTGTCACATTTTTTTCACTGTGAGCTACCACAAGATCTTGCCTTTTTATTCTGATACTACAACAGGTATAGATTACCAGAGCAATGTTTCCAAACTGGCTGATAATTAAGTTAATAATTTTAATATAACTATGTGCTCATGTTTGTGCTAACCCATGTACTTTTTCCAAAGACAAGTAAAAATATTACTGTATTTTCAAGTTTGGAAACATTCAGAGAAGAAAAGTTTCCCATCTGTATTTTTATGGTGATATCAGTTGATCTACATTTGTTATCTAAAACAGATACGCACTATTGAGGACAGATTCAATAAAGGAAGAGTTAAGACATGAGAAATAAATGGAAGACATTGATTATCAATCATGGTGTTCTTTCCTACTAAGCCTAGACAAGACCTCAGAATTCTTCTCAATAAGTGCTCCAAGCAGCCACTACCAATTGATCATCGTTGGCATGTGAGTTGAAAACCTATTTACCATCCCTGCCCTCAATTCCATTTTCAACGCAGTTGCCAAACTTGTCTTTCTACTATTCCATCCCCCTACTAAAATCCTTCCTTGACTTGACATTGCCTTCAGGATGAAGTACAAACTCTTCAATGTATCATGGAATGCTAATACAGTTTCTGCCTATCTCTTCAGCCTCAGTGCCAATCCTACTTCCCCAAATACACTTCAACACAGAGACATGCACATACACTCACATACACACACACACACACACAGTCCAAAACCGAGACTCACACACACATGCCACCACATACTTTAATGTGCATTGACAGACATGCATGCACACTTACACATGTGCACTCAACTCAAATAATTATAATAATAATAATTATTATTATTATTATAATTATAATTTGCAAAACGTACAAATCTTTCAACAGTTGCCCACATTGTTGTCTCTGTCTTTTTCACTCTCCCACCACCTTCCCCACTTTTTGAATTGTAAACTCCCACTTAACCTTTCTGACAAATCTGTTTCATTATCTACCTCAGCTGAGTTAAGTGCTTTTTATCTTCTTTAAAATAAATAAATAAATAAATAAATAACACTCAGTGTGTACTACTGCCATAATATTGACCAGATTGCATTTTTAATATTGAATTAATTGTCTGACTCTCTCTATGGATTGAAAATACCTGAGATTAAATGTGGGAAAATTGATTTTTTGTTTTCTAGTGCACAGAATGTGTTTACTATATAGTAAACATTCAAAAATGATTTGTTTTATTGATTAAACATATATTTTGTTTCACTATATTATAATTAATACACTAATACACATTTACCACATAATATATGTTGGTTGTTGTTAAAGTGTTCTCCATGCATGACTCACTTAACCCTCAAAACAGCCTTTGACTTATGCACTACATTCCAATTTTAGAGATGAGAAACTGGGTGTCTTTATTCAATTTTCAAAAAAAAAAAAAAACTCTAGGATTAGAATGATTAAACAAATGATTTATCTAGAATTTACTTCCAGGGGAAACCAGTAGGAAGTGGAAGAAGCAGGTTGAGAAAGGTAAAGTAACCAAGTAAGGTGTAAATTCTAGCTTAGCTGTGCCCTTATTCCAGAGGGAAGCTCTGGAGTATAAATTAGGACTTACATTTTGTCCTGAAGATGAATGAACAGAATTTTCACCCTCCTCCACCAGTTATTGGCTAACAACACCCTAGGCTTCCCAGCACTCCTACTCTCTACCTGTATTCAAAATAACTTCAGTTGCAAATGGGAGTCCTCTGAATAGAACCCCTGGTGCAGCAGAATGAACAAAAACAGTTAAAGTGATCTACGTCCAAGGGGGCCTGGGAGAGGTACCACAGTCTTCATTTCAGAGAGGTTAAATACATTTCCCAAGTTTTCCCAGGTAGACAGTAGGGCTAGAATTAGAACCCTGGGCATCTGGTTCTCATTTCTGTGCTCTTAACCACTGTGCTGTGCTTCTGTTCCTTCTTTGTATTAATTTAGAACTTCTGTCTTTCAGCCTGATCTCTGCCCAGTTGACTAAATTTCTAGGCATGCTACAATCTAAAAACTGACTGAATCTTTCTTTGAGGTTTATATTTTGTAAAAAGGTATCTTGTATGTTAGAAAAAGTAGAGGATTTGGGATTGGGTAGTTATGAATTATAATCCTTGATCCTCTCTGTATTAGTCAGGGTTCTACAGACAAACAGAATCAACAGGATGTATATACATACAGACAGAGATTTGTTTTAAGGGATTGACCCATGATTATGGAGGCTAACAAGTCCACAATCTGCTGGTAGGCTGACAAACTGAAAACTCAGGGAAGAGGCAGTGTTGCAGTCCAAGTCTGAAAGACATCTGTGGTTAGAATTCCCACTTGCTCAGAGGAGATCAGTCTTTATTCTTCTGAGGCTTTCATCTAATTGGATCAGGCCCACCCAGAAATTATAGAGGACAGTCTGCTTTATTCACAGTCCACAAATTTAAATGTTAATATTACTCAAAACCATCCTAACAGAAACATTTAGAATAGTATTTGACCAGATATCTAGCACGATGGCCCAGTCAAATTCACACGTAACAGTAACCATCATACACACTCCTCTAACAACCTTGAACATCTTATTAATGTCTCAAACTGATTTTCCTCTTCTTTGTCTTCCTTGTCTTATTTTTTATCTATCCCTTTTTTCTTTATCTTGCTGTTATTAGTAATTACAATGTTGTTAGCTCAAGCCAATAACTAAATAAGATAGGAGACAGAATAAAGTACCTTGCAAAGTAGTCCATAGTATACATTTCATAAATGGGGATTATGGAAATGAATTCTAACACTTTATTTTTCTCCCTCAGAGTTTGTAAGTTTGAAGATTCAAAGTTTGAAAAATCAAATGTTAGTGATTAGCTTATTTGAATGATTGTAATAGGTCCGAATGTACAACTGTTTCTTTTATTGTGTTCTTTTCTTTTCTTACTTTGTAGAGGGACTGGAAAAAAAAAAAACATGGAGTTAGAGTCTTAGAAGTAATTGTATCATGAATAAAATACTTTCATTTTTGGAAAAATGAGAATTCCCTGTATAAAATGAGTAATTATAATAATCTTAGTTTCAAGAATATATTAATTGTCTCAGAACCTTTAAGAAATGTTTAATGCAATATCATATAAAATTAATGTACAAAATTATTTCCATTTTGGTTTTTTTTTGGTGACTAATTTTTAAAAAAGGAACTGCATATCTTATATAATTCCATGCCTGCTACTTCACACAGAATGGACAATACAGAATTTTTTGCTAATAAATAAATGCATGAAAGGAGCACCAAATAATTTACAGTTAAAAGTTCACTCATTAATTTTTTTAATTTAAGTATAGTTGATTTAAATAGTGCGAGTTTTGGGTGACAGCAAAATGATTCAATTATACATATACATATATATCTATATTCTTTATCAGATTATTTTCCATTATATGTTATTACAAGATATCGAATAAAGTTCCCTGTGCTAGATAGTAGGTCCTTGTTGTTTAACTATTTTGTATATAGTAGTGTGTGTATGTTAATCTCAAACTCCTTATTTATCCATCTCCTACACACTTACCACCTTTGGTAACCATAGTTTGTTTTGTATGTCTGTGAGTCTATTTCTGGTTTGTAAATAAGTTCATTTGTATTATTATTTTTGTTTTTTAGATTCCACATGTAGGGGATATCTTATATTATTTGTCTTTATATGTCTGATTTTAGTTTTTTAAGGAACATCCGTACTGTTATCCATAGTGGCTGCACCAATTTACATTCCCATCAACAGTGTAGGAGGGTTCTGTTTTTTCCATAACCTCTCCAGCATTTATTATTTGTAGACATTTTAATGATGACTATTCTGACTGGTGTGAAGTGATACCTCATTGTAGTTTTGATTTGCATTTCTCTGACAGTTAACAACATTGAGCATCTTTTCATGTGCCTGTTGGCCATCTGAGTCTTCTTTGGAAAAATGCCTATTTAAGTCTTCTGCTCATTTTGTGACTGAGTTATTTGTTTTTTGTATATTAATCTGTATGACTTGTTGGCATATTCTGGAAATTAATTCCTTGTCTATCTCATCATTTGCAAATATTTCCTCACATTCTGTACATTGTCTTTGCATTTTTTTATGGTTTGCTTTGCTGTGCAAAAGTTTTTAAGTTTAGGGTTGAGGGTATAGCTCAGTGGTAGAGCACATGCCTAGCATTCATGAGATCCAGGGTTCAATCCCCAGTACCTCCATTTAAACAAACAAACAAACAAACAAACCTAATTTCCTCTGCCATCTCAAAAAAAGCTTTAAGTTTAATCAGGTTTCATTTGCTTATATTTGCTTTGTTTTCAATACCTTAGGAGATACTGAAAAAAATGTTGCTGTGATTTATGTCAACGAGTGTTCCAGCTATGTTTTCCTCTAGGAGTTTTAAAGTATCAATCTTACATTTAGGTCTTTATTCCTTTTTGTTTATTTTCATATATGGTGTTAAAGATTATTCTAATTTCATTCTTTTACGAGTAGCTGTCCAGTTTTACCAGCATCAATTATTGAAGAGACTGTCTTTTCTTCATTGTGTATTCTAGCCCCCTTTGTTATAGATTGATCATAAATTTGTGGGTTTACTTCTGGACTTTCTATCCTGTTCCACTTATTTCTATGTCTCTTTTTTTGTACCAGTACCATACTATTTTGATTACTGTAACTTTGTAGTATAGTCTGAAGTCAAGGAGTGTGATTCCTCCTGTGCCATTCATCTTTCTCAAGATTGTTTTGGCTATTTGGGGTATTTTATGTTTCCATACAATTTTTTTTTTGTTCCATTTCTATGAAAAATGTCATTGGCAATTTGATAGGGATTGTACTGAATTTGTATATTGCCTTGGATAGTATGGCCATTTTAACAATGTTGATTCTTTCAATCCAAGAACATGGTATATCTTTCCATCTGTTTGTGTCATCTTCAGTTTCTTTCATCAGTGTCTTATTGTTTTTGGAGTAAAGGTCTTTTGCATCCTTATATAGGTTTATTCCTAGGTTTTTATTCTTTTTGAGGAGATGGTAATGAGATTGTTTCCTTAATTTCTCTTTCTGATATTTCATTGTTAGTGTCTAGAAATACAACAGATTTGTGTATATTAATTTTGTATCCTGCAACATTACTGAGCTATAGTAGTTTTCTGGTAGCATCTTCAGGATTTTCTGTGTATAATATCATGTCATCTGCAAACAGTGACAATTTTACATCTTCTTTTCCCATTTGGATTCTTTCATTTCCTTTTCTTCTTAGATTGCTGTAGCAAGGACTTCCAAAACTGTATTGAATAAAATTGTCAGAGTGGGCATCCTTGTATTAGAGGATATGCTTTCAGCTTTTAACAACATTGAGTATGTTGTTAGCTGTGGGTTTGCCATATATTCCCTTATTATGTTAAGGTATGTTCCCTCTATGCCCACTCTCTGGAGAGTTTTTAATCATAAATGGATGTTGAATTTAAAAAAAAGCTTTTTCTGCATCTATTGTGATGATCATATGATTTTTATTCTTCAATTTGTTAATGTGGTGTATCACATTGATTGAGCTGCAGATACTGAAAAATCCTTGCATCCCTGGGATAAATCCCACTTGATTATGGCGTATGATCCTTTTAATGTATTGCTGGAGTTGGTTTGCTAGTATTTTGTTGATGATTTTTACATCCATGTTCATAAGTAATACTGACCTATAATTTTCTCTCTCTCTTTTTTTTTTTTTTTTGGTGATATCTTTTTCTGGTTTTGGAATCAGGATCATGATTCATTATCTTAGAATGAGTTCAGAAGTGTCTCTTCTTCTGAAATTCTTTATTTATTTATTTATTTTGGAATAGTTCCAGAAGGATAGGCATTAAATCTTCTTTAAATATTTGGTGAAATTCCCCTGTGAAGCTGTTTCTGGACTTTAGTTTGTTGGAAATTTTTAGATTACTGACTCAATTTCAGTACTGGTAGTTGGTCTGTTCATATATTCTGTTTCTTCCTGGTCCACATTTGGGAGATTTGCCTTTCTAAAATTTGTCCATTTCTTCTAGGGTGTCCATTTTATTAGCATATAGTTATTTGTGGTAGCCTCTTATAATCCTTTGTATTCCTGTAGTATTCATTGTAATGTCTCCTTTTTCATTTTTCATTTTATTGATTTGGGTCCTCTCCCTTTTTGTCTTAATGAGTCTGGTTATAGGTTTATCAATTTTTTTTTTAATGTTTTCAAAGAACTAGCTTTTAGTTTCATTAATCTTTTCTATTTTTAATGATAATTTATTTCTGCTTTTATCTTTATGATTTATATTTTTCCTATTAACTTTGGATTTTGTTTGTTCTTTCATTACATGTATGGTTAGGTTCTTTATTTTATATATATATATATTTTTTTTTTAACAAGCTGTCTTCTTTTTTTTTAAGTGCTTTATGTTTTATTTATTATTGTAATATTTAATTATTTTATTTTGGTAGGGGGAAGTAACTAGGTTTATTTATTTTTAGAGGAGATACTGGGGATTGAACCCAGGACCTCATGCATGCTAAGCAAGCACTCTACCACTTGAGCTATACCCTCCCCCCTTATATTTTTCTTATTTCTTGTTTATATAGAAATATAAGCTTCCCACTTAGGACTGCTTTTGCTGTGTCCCATAGGTTTTGGATCATCATCTTTTCATTTTAATTTGTCTGTAGGTTATTATTTTTTTAATTTATTCTTTGATTTCTTCAGTGCTCCATAAGTTGTTTAGTACCATATTGTTTAGCCTCCATGTATTTGTGTTTTTTGCAGCTATTTTTTTCTTGTAGTTGATTTCTAATCTCATAATGTTGTGGTCAGAAAAAATGCTTGATATGATTTAAATTTTCTTAAATTTACTGAGGCTTGCCTTGTGGCCCAGCATGTGATCTTTCCTGGAGAATGTTCTATGTATACTTGAAAAGAATGTGTATTCTGCTGCTTTCAGATAGAATGCTCTATAAATATCAATTAAGTCCATCTGGCCTGTGGGTTCATCACCAGTTGTGGGTTCTGGCCAGCAGACGTCCCACTGAGACGAAATTAATTACTCAAGGCTCTGGGGAAAAGTCAAGAGAGCAAGAGGGAGTCAATGCCACGAGCCTCTCAAATCTCTCATATTTATTGAGTACAGTCGAAGAAGGAATTTAGGGAAGGGCAGGGTGGGATCACAATGAGTACAAAGGCTTTGTTTATTGTTGGTGTTTGGCTCAAGGTCAGAAGACCCTTTTTGGTGAATTATAATCATGTTGAGCCTTTCAGCTTATCAGGGTGGAACATATGAGAATCAGCTGCTTAACAAGATTTTTCTTGGACTCAGGCAACTGTGCCTGTCTTAGGTTGCCCCCTCAGGGGGTCTTACCATCATTGGCTAACCAGCCTTCTCACCTCTGAGTCTGCAGCTTTTTACCATTCTGGCCCAAGGCTGTTTTGGGGTTAGAAGACTAACAGCAGGCACGCCCAGCGTTTATAGCTGAGGGCCTGGGTCATTTCTAAAACCTCAAGGCAGTTACTAAGCACATCTTCTTTAAGGAGATAAGTGGTTGGGATTGTTACAATTTGTTAACCCAATCATGAGCTCCCACACTGGCCTAATGTGTCATTTAAGGCCTGTATTTCCTTATTGATTTTCTGTTTGGATGATCTGTCCATTTATGAAAGTGGGATGTTAAATCCCCCCACTATTATTGAGTTACTGTCAATTTCTCACTTCTTGTCTGTTGACATTTGCCTTGTATATTTAAGTACTCCCATGTAGGATGTGTATATGTTTACAATTGTTACATCTTCTTCAATTGATCTCTTGAGCATTATGTAGTATTCTTCTTTGTCTCTTATAACAGTCTTTATTTTAAAAACTATTTTGTCTGATATAGGTACTGCTACCCCAGCTTTTGTTTGATTTCCATTTGCATGGAATACCTTTTTCCATTCTGTCACTTTTTATCTGTATGTGTCTCTAGCTCTAATGTGAGTCTCTTGTAGGCAGCATATATATGGGTCTTGCTTTTTTATCTTTTCTGCCAGTCTGTATCTGTTGGTTGGAACAATTAGTTCCTTCACATTTAAGGTAATTATTGATATGTATATTCTTATTGTCATTTTGTTAATTGTTCTGGATTTGTTTTTGTAGTTTTTTTTTTTTTCACGTTTTGTTCTCTTGTAATTTGGTGACTACTTTAATGTTATGTTTGCATTTCTTTCTCTTTTTTGTGTGTATATCAATTATAGATTTTTGGTTTGCGGTTATCATGATGTTTTGGTATAGCAGTGTATATAAACACATGACTGCTTTAGGTTGCTGATTCTTAATTTCAAATGCATTTTAAATACCCTGCATTTGTACTCCCCTCCCCTCACTATTACTGTTTTTTATATCATATTTTACATTTTTGTGTATCCCATAACTGCTTATTGTGGATACAGGTGATTTTACTACCTTTGTCTTTTCATCTTCATCCTAGTTTGTGTGTGAACTATTTCTTTACTTTACTGTATGTTTGACTTTACTAGTGAGCTTTTCTACTTCATAATTTTCCTGTGTCTAGTTGTGCTATTTTCTTTTCCACCTAGAGAAGTTCCTTTAACATTTGTTGTAAAGCTGGTTTAGTGGTGCTGAATTCTTTTAGCTTTTACTTGTCTGTAAAGCTTTTGGTTTCTCCATCAAATCTGAAGGAGAGCCCATCAAACTTAAATGAGAGACTTGCTTGGTAGAGTATTTTTGGTTGCAGGTTTTTCTCTTTCATTGCTTTAAATATTCCATGCCACTCTTTTCTGGCCTGAAGAGTTTCTGCTGAAAAATCAGCTGATAATCTTATGGGAGTTCCCTTGATGTTATTTGTTGCTTTTAATGCTCTCTATCTTTAATTTCTGTCATTTTAATTTCATTATGCATAGATGTGTCCCTCTGAGGCTTAATCCTGTGTGGGATTCTCTGCTTCCTGGACTCGGGTGACTGTTTTATTTCCTAAGTTAGGGAAGTTTTTAGCTATTATATCTTCAAATATTTCCTCAGGCCCTTTCTCTCTTCTCCTGCTGGGATCCCTATAATGTGAATATTAATGCACTTGATTTTGTCCCAGAAGTCTCTTAAACTGACCTCATTTCTTTTTATTCCCTATTAAAAGAATGTAATTTCCACTTCTCTGTCTTCTAGCTCACTGATCCAGTTTTCTGCCTCATTTAATCTACTATTGGTTCATTCTAGTGTATTATTCATTTCAGTTATTTTATTCTTCAAATCTATTTGATTGTTCTTTATATTTTCTAACTCTGCTAAAAACTTGCAATTTCTCATTCTGTGCATCCATTCACCTCCCAGATTCTCTGGTCATCTTTACAATTGTTACTCTGAACTCTTTCTTGGGTAGATTGCTTATCTCCACATCACTATATTCTTCTGGGATTTTATCTTATTCCTTTATCTGAAACATATTTCTCTGCTGCCTCATTTTGTCTAAAGTTTTATTTGTATTTTTATGTATGTTGTTAGTTAGTTACATTTCTCCACCTTGGAGAAGTGATTCTCTGTAAGAGACATCCTATACATCACAGCAGTGCACTCCTCTTTTTCACCCAATGCCAGGGGCCAGCTGGTCCCAGGGTAAAGACTGGTCTACCTTTCTGGATACATTTCACAGGCTTCAATATGATAGTTTTCCTGCTTCTGATGTCTGTTCCCTGGTGGGTGAGGCTGATCTAGATTCTTGTGCAGGTTTCCTGGTGGGAGGGGGCTAAAGTCTACCCATGGAGGGTGAAGCTGGTTCTTGGACCTCTGGTGGGAGGGCTGTGTCTAGGTGCATGTCTAGAGGCACCTGTGGGCTCATGAAGTCTTTAGGCAGCCTGTCTGCTGATGGGTGAGTATGCGTCCCAACCTAGTTAGTTGTGTGGCCTGTGGTGTCACAGCCTCAATCCTATAGGCTGTTGGGTGCAGCCAGGTCTTGGTACTAATGACCCAAGCAAGATGTCTACCTCCAGGCAGGAGAGTTCATGTAGGTGAATACTCTCTGATCTGTCTGCCACCATGTCTATGTCCCCAGGGTGAAACATAGCTGCCTTTCACCACCAGAGACCCTCTGAGAGCAGCAGGTAGGTCTGGCCTAGGCTTCTATGAGATTACTGATTTTGCCCTTGGTCCCAGTGAGCACTAGATTTGTGCACATTCCTTAAGAGTAAAATCTACCTCCCCCAATCCTGTTGAGCTCCTGCAGTTATGCCCTTCTGGCCTTCAAAGTCAAATATTCTGGAGGCTCCTCTTCCCATTACCAGACCCCCAGACTGGAGATCTTAATGTGGGCCTCAGAAGTCACTCCTGTGGGAAAACCTCAACGCATTCTCCTATGAGAGAATACAATGTAATTATTCTCCAGCTTTTGGGTTGCTCACCTGGGGGCATATGATTTGATTTTATTGTGAATTGGCTCCCCCTACTGTTTCATTGTGGTTTCTTCTTTATGTTTTCAGTTATGGAAGATCTTTTCTGTTAAGTTCTAGTCTTTTTTATTGATAGTTGTTCTGTAGTTAGTTGTGATTTTGATGTGTTCATAAGAGGAGGTGAGCTCTGGCTCCTCCTATTCTGCCATCTTGGTCTCTCCCCTTCATGGTTCATCCATTTTTAAGCCCTACTGGCAACATACAATTGCAGTAATGTACATTAGATAACTTTCAATTTGATAAAAGTAAAGTAAATAACAATAAAATCTCATACAAAATTCAGAATTGGGTATAAAGACACCAAAATAATCAGCTTGGTGACTTCATTTATATGGAATCTTCTTTGGTAATATTCAAACTCTAGATCATTAATAATATAATGTAGGCATATAAAATCCCTCTCTTTTATAAGAACTGATAGAAAATTATATACTTTTTATTGTTTTTACTTTCCCACTTGTTTTATGGGAAGGGTATATTTTCCACATTCAATTATGATTATTAAACTCTGGTGCCTAAAAATTAAAATTATTATGTAAATAAGGTTTATCAAGGACTCTAATTTCATGTTCTACTAGTAAACCTGGTTACCACTCAAAGCTGCAAATACTCTATGGCTCATGAACAACTGCTGATAATTGAAGTTACTAAATTTTCAATAAGGGCCCTTTAAGTTTCAATGCTAACTTAATTTCATCATGAACAAAGAGGGGTTTTTTAGTACATTTGTCAATATTGACTTCTTTGACCTTGAAAACAGGATTCAAGAAAGCCCCAAATACTCAAAATGAGAAAGTCTCCAAATCACGCACTCTACCAGAGTTGAAGAACAAACCATCATGGGACTAAGTTGTTTCATCTCCCCATTATATGGGTCAAGAGGAAATCCTGTTTGTTTGAAGGCAAGGCAGCAGCACTTCAGGATGCTGCTTCTACTTGCAAGTCATAGAAACACAGTTTCCTATACACCACTATTAGCCTTATTTTGTCTAATCATCACAAAAAATCCAGACTCACAGGGATCTATAATCTTCCACAAACTAATTTCCATACAAAATTGGCATGGCTCCTTCTCTATTTGCCTTTTTTCATCTCCTTCTAATCATGGAATAACAGTACATCATAAATTATCCCCATATCTCTAGAGTCTTGTCTGAACACTACCATCACCTTCTTTATCACACAGAAACCTCACTCTCCTCTGAGATCTGTGATTATCCCCTTCAATTTTCTCAGGAGGTGCCTATTTACTCTAGCTCCAGCCATACTTAGAGTTTAAGTAGTCTACTGGTTCCCCTCCTTTATTACTTCTAGAACATTCTTCTTCCTTCCATTCTCCAACTTCCAGCATTGAATTTCAAGTTTATCATTGATAACTACAAGCCACAAATCACCTGAAAGCCATGCTCATCTCTCTGTCTATCATGTCCCTCTAGTACCCTGATTACTCACTCCTAACAACCTGCAGAAGCTGATAATACTACATTTTTCACTGTTATCCATTTCATTAACAAATTATCTTCCATTCCTATCCAGTCTAAACTTCACATTCTTTTCACTTCCTTGTGTACGTCATCCTTACCATTAACCCCTTCTACCTTTTAAAACTCTGTCCTCAAGAGCAGAATCCTGGGTAAGTTTCCTCAAGCCTTAGAACCACTGACCTTCTCTCTTCTCCCTCTGATCTATGTACTTTGTGGGATATTGTGGTTTAGAGTAAGAAATATATACTTTCTCTTCATCCATGTTTCCTGGCACACAGCTTCCAAAACCTTGGAATTACCTGAGCAATAGGATCATCCTTCATATAAAATTTGGTCTTTTGTTTTCAGTTCCTGAAATTGCTTCAGAGCCAAAAAGGTGAAATGAATGTTATTCAAAATCAGCCCCTTGCCACCATAACTGGGTTTATAAAAATGAGATTAATTTTGGAAAGCACCTGAGTATGGGAGCTGGTTATCAGGAAAATCAACCATGTGATTAGAGGATTGGAACTTTCAGTCCTATACCCGCTGAACTCTAGGAGGGGAGAGGGGCTGGAGTTTTAATCAATCTTCAGTGGCCAATGATTTAACCAATCATGCTTATGTAATGAAGCTTCCATAAAAACACTAAAGTACTGGGATTGAGGTTTCTGGGCTGGTGAAAGTGCATTGAATTGGGAAAGTGTCACCCTCAGAGAATGGAACCTCTGTACACTTTCCCCACAGCTTGTCCTAAGCATCTCTTCCATCAGGCCATTCCTGAGTTATTTTCTTTCATACTAAATTGTCAATCTAGTTAGTAAAATGTTTCTCTGGGTTCTGCGAGCCTTTCCAGCAAGTTAATTGAACCCAGTTAGGGATTAACTGGAACATCCAATCTATAGCCATTTTCCAGAAGTATACATGACAAACAGCATTTGTGGTCAGCATCCTAAGTGTGGGGTAGGAAAGTGATTTTGGGGGACTGAGCCTTTAACTGTGGAACGTAACACCATCTCTGGATAGACAGCATCAGAATTGAGTTAAATTATTGGACACTCAGTTGGTGATCAAGAATTGCTTGATGTTTTGAGGGAAACCCTTCCCCCTACACATTTTGGAATCGGTAACCAGAACCTTTATCTTATTTAGAAGTAAGTTTTTTAAGCCAAAAGACTTAAAACAGCCTCTGGTCTTTTACATTTGACCTCTATATTATGCCCTTCCCCACGTCTCCTCTTCTTTTAATGGAAGCTACACTGATCCTGTAGCTAAAAAAAAAAAAAAAATTACATGGAAGGCAACACTTTGACTTTCATCATTGCATGCAGTTATTAGGCATGTTTTCTTTGCTGGTACAAAAATTTTAAAGGGAAATTTCTTCAAAATTTTGAGGCTGTGGTCTCCATCACCAGCTAAGATTGCTTTTTTCAGTCACTGGTTGTAACATATCCAATAAAGAAAACAGAAAAAAAATTTCTTTCAGCCCTACAAGTTTGTAAATAGCCGAACTTTTAGTCAACTTATATATTATGATGGTCTTAGAAAAGGTGAATTCTCCTTTTTAGAGTGGCTAGCTCTAGTTTGAGTTCATGTTATTCTTTATAAACATGAATAACCTGAATAGACTAGAAATAACCTGAGTTCCTAATACTTCAAAACTACCTACTTCAGGAAACTGCTGAAACAAGCAACACACTCAAAGCTTCTGAAAATGTCTTAACAATACAGCTTTAGTTGACAAGTGGCAGTCTCTTAAAAAAGAGCAGAAGGAAAATTTTCCAACTGTTTTGTCACATACTAACAAAGGTAGCCAGTGTTTTTAGCATGTGATATTTGAGCCTTTGTACTCACTTGCTGGCCTCTTCCACTGAATCTACGACATGCACTTGATTCTGATAGAAACAAGAAAGCAATTCAAGACCAAATTCTTTAACAATTAGGCTTCAAATGACATAAATCCCCAAATAACAGCATTAAACTAGATGAAGTTTATTTCTTTCTCACACAAATATCTTGAATTAGGTATTCTTAATTTTTTTTTCAATTTTCTTGTTTTTCTGTACATGACATGCTTCACAATGATTATCTCAGTCTTTAAGATTGCTGACTGAGGTACAAGACACAACACTTTCTTCAAAAACAATTGCAGAAACTTATATACACTATTTTGCTTATAGCCCCATTGAAAGAAGTTGGTGTTATCACTACTCATAGCTGTTAAGAGCTCCTAGGAAATGCAGTCTTGGTTTTAGGCAGCCAAGTTACATAGTTATATGTTGATTTACAGAACTGTAGAACATGTATTAAATAAAAATCATCTGACTCTGCCTAATGTTTTTGTGGGATGTCTAAATTTATCTTTTATTATATACAGAGCCTTGAAAAAGTTATTTAACTTTTGCTAAACTCAGTCTCACTATTTATAAAATAATTAAGGCAATACTTCAAAGGTAGTTATTTCAATGTATGTAGTGTCAATTAATGTGAAATGTTAATATGCATTTGTATTTCCATATATACATATGTATTTCCATATAATCTTCATACTGATTATGAAATATTATGGTGTGACCCAAATGAGATTATATGTATGTATAATAACCTTAGACTTATACTCAGGTTTTCTCCATCCCAATTCATTATAATTAATCTAGAATATCTCCAACTCATTCTCCATAATCAGTTCAAAAACAACACTTTGATCTCTGCTTACCTTGCATAAAAATGATTCCCATATCCTTGGTTAAAGGCAAGATATATTATGTCTTATATATGCACATTTTATGTGACCTTTATTGGGATCTCTAGTTAATATATTTCATATTCATATATAAACTTTAAAGAATTTCAGTTTCTAGAAAATATATTATTTGCTTTTCTCTATTCTTTTACATGATCTTTGAATTTGCAGGAACCATCTATCCCTCTTGCTTCCATTCAGTTTTCATGTATTAATCAAATATTCCTTGTCATTACTGGCCCTATATTGGTAAACAAAATAGACATCATTCTTGTTCTTGGAGTTTCTATTCACATAATGAAGTAGGACTTAGAAATAATAAGCATAGAAACAAAATAATTTTTCTCAAGTGAAATTAAATAGAAAATTCAATATAAATTATTGAGTGTAAGAGCAATATTAAGGTGACAGTAGATAAGGAATAACTTCCTATAAAGATAACTTACATTATGACCTGAAAGAAAGGAAGAAGTTGGCCGCTCCAAAAGGCACAGAGAAAGTCAACCATAAAGTGCCTGAAATGGGAATGAACATTGCCTGCTCTAGGATCAATCAGAGAACCAATGATTCTAGAACATAATGAGCAATGGAGTGAAGTAAAGTGACATTAGAGAAGCAGAAGTGGGTCAGACAAGAATTAGTCTCATTGTCTATTTTAGTGTAAAGTCATTGAGAGCTCACTGAGAGATGTTGGGCAGAAATGTGGCATGACATCCTGTTTTGGTATTTTGAGGAGAATCGTTTAAAGGAGGGCAAAAGTGGAGAAGACCCAAACATGAGTAGATGGGTCATACGTGAGAGGAAAAAATATACTGAAGTGTTTGTTTCAGCTAATATAAAGGCTATATTTTGTGTTCATGGAATTAATGGGAATCTATTCATCTGTGTAATTACCTTGTCCTAAAAAAATTTAGCTCTTCAAGTTTTGAGTTTCCACAAGTATTAACAATATTTGGCACTGTAAAGATAGATAAGAATGCTATGAAAAGAAAGATATTTGAATTTAATGAGTGTTGGAATATTTTCAATCATGCATTAATTAAAGCATAGGGGTGTAAGGAATTAAGTATACTTGCAACACAGAATTATCATGGAACATAGAACCCATGCTACAAAAGAGTGAAGTTAAGCTGATGAACTTGACATATAAAGTGAAGGAAATGATGGGCTCTATGGATTAGATATTGATGAATTAAAAGGACCGTGGCATTGAAAATTCAAAGCACATGAACTAGAAAACCGAATGATGGTTCTCAAAGAGTGAAATATTTAAATATACTCCTGATGGTACTGTTAGTGATCATGGAGTCTGTGGTTTATAACTGAATGTGAGTGGTTGAGATAGTGCTGAGGAAAAGTTGGAGATGAAAAATAAAAATTCTTGGATGAATCCTTCATATCATGTTGAAGACTTTGAGAATGATGTCACAGGATGAGTGGAATGGGAGAATAATGAATAAGGGAGTCCTAAGTCTTTAATATAAAGATCACAGGAAGATCAGTAGATCTGCATATTACAGCATTGGAGAGGGAGGGGAAATGATATTCTAAGCACACAGTTTTGCAGGATGGAGTGGAGAAATCATTTGGGTGTAATAACTAAGGCCAAAGAAGACAACTATTGGCTTTGAGATACTTAAGATATAAAAGACAGTTTCCACTGAAAGCGTTGTAAGAAATGCTTATCATTTTTTTCTACTTACTCTATATTATATTTAGAGTTGAGAATATCTATCAATATGTTTCATCTTGTAAACTGCATTTGAATAAAGAGCATACTTTGTTCATTTTACCAAGTTTGCTGTTTAGGTTGTCATGTTTTTCTATCCACTATTTAAAACCTTAGAGAAAACTTTGCTTTCAGGCTTATATTTTTAACAGAGGATAAAATTTGAGTTGAATTGTATATATTTCCATTGATATTAGTTCACTCCTCTCTTAATTCAATAAAAAGTCTTTCCTTTTAAAATATGCAGTTTTATTGTATTGCTTTGTTTCAGATAATCTATTATTCAAAGCATACCCTATTAAGCATAAATCTTTATAACTTGGGTTGCCTTTCATGTGAAAGAGTTCATTCATCCTACAAGAAATAATTTAGTACTTATTGCATGTTAAGCATTATGTTAGATTCCACCAGCTGCTAGGAAAGACAAAGGCACAGCCCTGGGGTGAAAGGCCTTAGAATGTAACCTGCCTCATCTTTAAACCCTCTTTTCTTGAAAGAACTCAAGGAGCATTATTGAAATTTTCATGGTTTAAGTTAGAGTATCATGGTTAGAGTTTTGATTGACAGTTTAAAGAAGGTCTTAGAAACATTATTAATAAAATAGTTTTGTCTTTATTCAGTTCTTATACTATACAGACTAAATACTTTTTATTTATTAGGACAAAAGCATCACGCTTGTAACAGCAGTATGGGCTGGGTGCTACTTTTTCATCACCATTTTAAATGTGAAATTACTAACATTAATTTATAGTGATGTAATATGTTCAAAATAAATTCAGTAAGTGACTCAGGGCTCAAAAACAACATCAGCTGGTTAGAAACTTCATATTTTACCTATTATTCTAAACAGCTGCTGGCAATTATTTCTGCTTCCTCGTGTTCACCTGGTAGGTGTCATCTGTTTATTTGTTTTGTTTTAATAATAATGGCTCATTTTAATATATGTATAAGATTATTCTTTAAAATATATGCCACTTTCATATGTATTTTTCAAAATTAATTGTGCATGAATATGAAAATATAAATTTAATTAATTTCTAAATTTAGGAGCCAAGTGATTAAAAAGTCAAATAAAACTTCCAGGTGTGAAAACATAAGTTTTGTGAGAAATCTGTCTTCTCTTTCATTTCATTCATTTCATTTTTGTCTCTTTTTTTAGATACTTATTTCCCAATTATCCTAGCATTTATTTTCCCACAAAACATACAATTAAAATGCAAGTGTTAATCATTATGTTATTACTTAACTAAGTGCTGAGATGTGTCTCAACTCAATTTCTTAAATTCTATACATCTAAAGAGTATTTGCTAGTGGTAGCTGTGTTAGTAGTAATAGCAGGGTGTGTGTGCACAGTGGTGTGGTGGTGGTTGGGTTGACATACTTACACTCTCCTTTTGTCTTGTGTCTCTGTTCTTTCATTTCTAGTTACTGCTAGCATTTCTAGTTGCTATTAGCGCATCATGCTTAATTCTTTTGAGGAGAAGTTTTTTGGTTTTTTTTTCAGGAATTTTCCCAGGAAATTGAAACCTGACTTTTAAAAGAAAGGAAATATTTTGCAAAGGAAAAAAAAAATAAGTAATATCTGATATAGTAGAATACTATATATATTATTTATTCAGACACACAATTAGTTTAAACAACAATTTCTCTGTAACAATGGTAGAGGCCTGAAGTATTTTTTAAAAATAAGGATTAGTAATGTCTTTTGAAAGGCATGAAGTTAATTTTGCTATATCTATGATTTTTGTCTTCTTTAATTCTTCTGGAACATACTATATTCTTGGGGAAAATGATTTTTTTTTCCTCTGAGATTCCATTTCACCTTTTAATTATGTGACAAATTTTGAACTACATATTTAATGTAGTATCTGAATAGCAACTCTGGTTGGTAAAAGAATAGGTGAAAACCCAAGTCATCTTACATGTGCTGCAGAAATAATTCATTTTCAGGACTCAAAGCAGCAGAAAATGCTGGTAAGTGTTTTGTACTAATTATCAGAAGAACTGATGATTGGAAAAAAGCTTTCTAAAAATGTAGGACACCACAACCTAAATCTTTTCATGAAGATAGTAGCTAGCATAGCAAATGAATAATTGCAAAGAAAAATATGCCAGGGACAATGGAAAAAATGGGAAGGCTGTCATATGAAAGATAACAATTGGAAAGAATGTGTGATTTTAGCTTAAATAAAGGTAAGGAATAATAGCAAAGCTAGAGAAAATGGTGAGATATTTTTCATATTATGGTTAAACAAAGATAGGAAGCTTGGAAAGAAGTGAGAAATGCTAGATAATATGAGAAAAATGCTGGTGATAATTGAATAAAATGTGAATATTATTATAAGTGATAATAAAACACTGAGAGGGCTATATGGAAATAATATGTATTATAAAAAAGATGTATAAATTAATAAAAAATTTTGACCAATATATTTTAGAATAAAGATTGTGTATAAAGAAACTATGAAGGACATTGAAGGTTGTTAAAACTCTTTAAAATGTGTATTCCAATTTACTCTTGATGTTATCTGGTAAATATTAACTCCTTATACATTGCTATCATTATCTGGTGTATTTCTACATGATCACATTTAAGGTTGAAACTTTACCTTTAAAAGAATTTATATGATTTAAGTTGTATTTCTTTTTGGAAAAAATTGTCATTTATGTTGAAGTCATTCGTTAGAAATCATTTGACTTGTCAAGGGAAATTTAGTTGGCCTTTCAAGAAACATGAGCCAAATCTTTTGGTTTTCCTCAACTTTTATGGATACTTTTAACAGTAAGTGAAAACCAGAAGATAACCCATTTTCTTTAAAACTTATTATGCTGGGTTTGATAGGCTTGACATTTTTCTCAACATTCAAAAAAAAAAATATCTGGGGATAGAAGAGCATGTTCTTTTCTGAGAGAGTTGAAAATTATATGAGAATTTGGTTAATCTACTTTAACGAAGCACCACAAATACCTAATGGCAGATAACAGAAGTCATGAGCAAGTTAACAGAAAGCAAAACAAGAAAGAAAAACAACAACTTTCTTTCTTGAATCTGCCCTGAGACCTCAGTTGTTCGACTGTTATATACATTTGCTTTATCAGAAGATTATCCCACTTGTGGAAATGTCACGGACAAAGCATTGATAAAGTATTATCATGTTATTTCTGAGTAGCCTATTTAGAATGATTTTATTGTCCTTATAATTATCTTCACAATTAAGGTAGTGTATAAGAAGCCAAGCTATGATAATAGAAATGTAGATTTGAATGGTGAAATTTCATGGCACACTTCAGTTATGAAGCAGCAATCTGATGAATTTCATATATGAATATGTATATATTTGGATTATCATTAAAGAGAGAAGACAGAATTAAATGCACTTAGGGGATATATAAGTAAAAATAATTAGAACACTTTATTAAAGTGTTTTATCAGTTTAATTCTGTAAAGTATAATGCTCAACAATCATATTCTTGTGTATATTTATTCCCTTACTTCCAAATATGTCAAAACTTCTTGCTTTTCATATCACTTGAAAACGCACCTCGATTCTTCTTTCTATTTAATTAATAATACCAAAGAGAAAAAGATAATTGCTTAAATTTTAAAGAGTAATTATTTACTCTTTGAAATAACATTTACCCCTGCAAAGATTGTTTACTGTTTTGGTACATGATTGTGTTATTAGAAAAGAAGGCAAATGAGAGCCAAATTGACTGACTTTTTTTGTATCAACTTGGTCAAGTTTGATTAAAAAAGAAACAAAACAGAATTTAAGTCCCATGATTGCCTTTGTAGACAGTGAACATTTATTAAAATCAGACTAATACCTATTTAAGGATTATGTACATAAATAATAAACATGAGATTCCATCCTTATTTCACTATCATCTTTATTTCAGAATTAAGAATAAAATATTTTTGTGTTATATTTTCTCAAATATTTCTTAAGAACATCTGTTAATATCAGGATTGTTTGTTTTGGCTCTTGCTATTTAGTACATTGATTTCTATAAAATAGACTTTAAAGTCAAATTAAAACTTTGAAATTATCTCAGTGGAAAAGAAATATGTAACTATACTTGAGGATCAATACATTTTGGATACTAGTCTCAGATTAAAATCTGCTGATTCTCATTTACAACTGTTAGTGTGGTTTCTGTATGCGCAGCTTGCTGGCAGTGAATTTATGTTATAGAATGAAAGATTCCCAGGTTGAAAGTTAGCATTTGCAGCTTTGCTCAGGCTTTTTTCCCCCACTCTCTTAATAAGCCATCTGTGTACTCTCATAATTATACCACTAGCAGTGACATCCTTTAAATTTTGATTACTCATGGTTTTGAAATACACTTAAAATTTAAAGTGAAGAATATAAAGTGAAACTAAATAGGAAATATAGAGAGTAAAAACAACTAACAGAAACATAAACCTAAAATTTAAGCGCAAAATAGCAACAGTGACTAAAAGTAAACTGAAGACTGCAATTAGAAGCATTTATCAACTAACTTAAATTACACAGTGATAATTGGTTTTATACACATCTGGAGTCATCTTTGTTTTCATTCTGCCATTATAGCTCTTGAATTAGAATGTGAGATGTGTATGGGATACCTTGTGACAAATGCCACTGAAATAATACACATGTATTAAGCACTTACTGTGTTTCCCTCACTATTTAATTTTATAATGTTATTAAATTTCCCTGTTAGGGTAAGGGCATGACATGGCTAAGTTATAACACACAGTAGATTCTCTGGGTCACTGACACATCTAGTATTCATTTCCATAGTTCCTAAATGTATAAATGCAATGGAAATACTTGAGGGTTGGAAGAATTCCCACATTGATTACTTGGCCTATGGAGTAAGAATTCCTACAACAGAGGTGGCAACATGGAAGCCTACGGTACTTCTCTCATCCTGGTCAGGATCTTGAATCAAAAATAATATCTCAGGATGAATGACACTGATTACTGCCATCTTTGAATATCTATAAGATGCAGGCTCCATGTTTCCTATCATAACCACATTTCATGATTGTCTGTCCCCCCAAAAAGCAAGATGGATACTGAAAGACAACAGTTGACTTCTGGAAACTCAACTAAGTAGTAATCCTAATTACTGCTGCAATGATAAATACATTATCTTTGTTAGAACAGAATAACATGGCCTCAGGTGTGTTACCAAAGCTATTGCCCCAGAATCACTCCTCTGCCCCTCCCTTGAATGGAAACCAATTACTCTTATTTAAGTTTCAGGAGGTAGCTGCAAAGAGGAAAAAATGAGATCTAGTTAGAGACAATTAAGCCCAAGATGGTAGAGGATTTGACTTACAGTACACCTTGAGCCTCATTATACACTCATTGTAATACATTAGCATGCACAATCATATACCTACCAACACCATGACAGTTGACAATTGCCATGGCGACAGCTGGGAAAAACCATACAAGGACTGAAAAGAAGTGTTGAGTCAGTCCTGGGTCCAAACCACACCCCTGTTCTCAGATAACTCATGAATATTCTTCTCACTCTTTCCAACTCCCTCCCTTTTACTTCAACCCTCCTATATATTTGGCATCTCTGCCCAAATTGGGTTAAGAAGTTGGTTTAAGAACTAGGTTCCCTCTTCTTCATACTTTGGCCATTGAATAAAGTTAGTATCAGTTTTGTTATTGGCTACATGAATCTAATTGGAGAAAGAACCTCCCTGGCCAAGACAAGGGGTCTCAGTCCAGTCTAGGACCCTGGCCTGGGTCCAGTTGACCAACTTGATAACAGGTACAGATAAGAGGTCTTTATTAAACAAATGTGTCCTATAATATTTCATAATGAAGAAGGACAAAAAACAGTTTTTATTAACAAAAGACAGATAGTAGTATTAATAGTCTTACCCTAGGGCTATATTATCTTTCATCCTCTGCAAATTATTATCCAAAGAGATGTGAAACATTTGCATATTCTGATGGCACCATGTTAATTAGCCAAGAGCAAGAGTGAAAATTAGGCTTGGAAGCCCTATTGAAAACATATGGGATGGGAAATAAAACTATAAATGATTTAAGACAATGTCATATCAGTGAAGTTTTTAGAAGTTAGTGGTGTAGGCCATGTCAAACATTCACTGCTGGCAAGATTGAAGAACTAGATAGATTTTGCTGGTGGGATTGTGAGTTGGTACAAAACCCTGAAAAATGGATCACATTTCTTATAAATATACTTCTTACTTGACCTAGAAATCCCACTCCTGGGCATTTACTCTAGAGAAATGAAAACATATATTCACACAAAACCTGTAAAAAATATTTATAGCAGCTCTATTAGCTGTAACAAATTTACTGGAAATTGCCCAAGTGTCCCCCAATTGGTGATGAATAAATAAACTGTAATGTAACCATACAGTGGAATTTTCTTGGCAGTTAAGTGGAATGAATTATTAATATACGTGAGAATTTGGATTAGTCTCAAAGGCATGAGTGAAAGAAGCCAATCTCAAAAGGTTACATGCTATATGATTCCAATTACATGACATTCTCAAGAAGACAAAATTACAGTACTGAAGAACAGGTCAGTGACTGCTAGGGATTATGGATCATGAGAGAGTGTAGTGAAGGTTTTGGAGCAAGTGATGGAATTTTTCTGTAACCTGACTTTGATGTTCATTACACAAATACTAAAACCCATAGGCATATGCAACAAAAATATTAATTTAATCATCTAAAATATTTTTATTTTAATTTAAAAAATATTGAACTTCTCCCTCCAACTGTGAAGAGTTTAGCACAAACCTGGACATCTTTGACTTTTTGAGGCAGCATGCACGACACAAGAGAAAATTCTTCTTACTTATCTACAAAGTGACAAGCAAAGCTGCCAATTTTGAATTTTACTTATTATGTGAAAAGGCACCTGAGCATGACCAAATCGTGAGACAAGAAACCACTCCACCTGGGCAATATTACCTGGCACATTTTAAGGTTCTAGAAGATAAACTTCTAGTGTATATATTAAGATAACTTGAAGAATTTATGTCAAGTTCCAACAGAAAAATCACAGTGTAAACTCCAAGGCTTGTTATCTGAGGTGGAGAATTAACAACCTTTAAAAAACATTGGTTGACCTGATACTAGGTTCTGGCAGACAAGGGGAACTTGAATGGGGGATGTGAAGCCTTCATGCATCCAAAACTGGACATGATGAACTGGGATCATTTAGACACTAGAATCATAAAGTTGGACTAACCCAGCAACCATCTATAGGAAAAGAGAAATGATCTGTCAGGATCAGGCATGAGCAGCAAACATTACATGTGAGCTACATGGGCAGGTAACCCAGACACAAGTCATCCACCTCAACTGCATCAGCCCTTTTTCAAATGCTTAGTAGAGGAATCAACTTGTGTGTTTGTGTGCATGTGTGTGTGTGTGTGTGTGTGTGTGTGTGTGTGTGAGAGAGAGAGAGAGAGAGATAGAGGGAGTGAGATGTGTGTGGTTATGGTACCAGGATAAAGCTGGCCTCAGAGCATGAGTTAAGAAGTACTTCTGTTTTCTTCTATTGGTAGTATTGATGTGGTATCTTCTCTTTCATTACTAATATTGACAATTTTGGTCTATCCTTTTTTCTTGGTTAGCTCAGCAAGAGATTTATAATAAGCTATAGTCATAAATTATAAAACTTTCTGGGACTTTTCAAGCAATAACATTAACTTTTAATTATAATGTGGTCATCAAAGATCTGTCATTTCCTTCACAGTGGTAAATGTGAGTTGATAACATTATAAACAAAATAGTTGATAACATTATAAACAAAATAGTTCCTGTATGGCTACCTAAATACAAATTAATGGAGTGCTTTTATTATTAGCAGCATCTGCTCTCCTGACAGCCTTCAAATGTTCTTATCTGGGGTATTACACATTCTGAGATGTCCCAGTGTCCTATGTTGTGTGACTGGGGTGTCACTCTTACCACATAGGCAAAACAAGTGCTTGCTTTCCCATAAAATCTATGGTAAGTACCTGGAAGTATCCCAGAATAAGTGGCTCATTGACAAATCTTGACTCACTCACTGATTGTTGTAAAGAGATTTCTGTGGTTTTGGATATGAAGTGTAATGTCAGTCTTCTGATATGTTCAGATTAGATTTCTACAGTATTTTATTTCTTCCTGTAGAATGTGGTTTCTACATCAATATTATGAATTTGTTCTTCATCTTAATTCTTGAATACTTGGGCTCTGTGAGATTTGTGTCTTATTTGTAACATCCATCTGTCTATTCATTTCCTTGTGGGCATGCCCTATTCAAACCTCTTATTTCCAAATTGCATGCTAATGTAAACCGTATCAATCACCTGCTAGTGTTCCCTTGGTGACTCTGCTTATATTTTCTGGTCAAACGTGTACAACCACACTTCAATTATAAATTTAGTTGCCATTGGCCCATCTCATAAGGCCTGTTTCTTCTGTGTTTAGTGCAGGGATTGACTGACAGCAAGATCAATAGGAAATTGTAAATCAATTCTGTAGTCTTTGTGAAATGCCCTTACTTGAGACTGAAAATATTTTTAAGTGACTCTCACAAACTGAAAGTTTTATTACTAAAAAAAAAAAAAACACTGTGGCCTTCTCATTAGTTTTAATTTTTGAAATTCATGAATAAAATTGCAATAAGTAGAATCTTATTTTCTCTGCCCCCTATCTCTCTCAATCTCTCTCTTCCCTCTCCCTTCCCTCCTCCCTTCCTGTCCCCTCCTTTCTCTGTCTCTAAAGGATAAAATGAGGAATCTACTTTCCTCTTTCAATAAAATGGAAAATATATGAATACAATTATTAGCAAACCATTTCTCTTCTTCCATTTCAAATCAAGACTATTGATTTTTTCAATAATTTGGGAGAAAATACAATTTTGTGATAATTTAAAAATATAAGCAGTGGGAAATCAATTTTGTGTATTCACTCAATTTATACAGGCAAACTTCCAAAATAATTGTTTTTGGAATTGTCTGGTTAGTACACATATTGAAATCTAAATTAATAAAAATTTAATGAAGAACTTCTTTGTACCCTTTAAAATTCTTCAGTTTAAAAGTCTTTCATGGCTATTATGAGATCATATGTTTAGTTACTCAGTTATTCATATTCAGCTTAAATGGAAAGAGCAAAATATCTTTTTTTCCTCATGGAGAACCAAATTCTTGGAAAAAGCTGTACGACATACACTTTAAATTTGGCAAATAAAGAAAACAGGTGTTTCTCTCAAGCTCATAGACTGAGCATGATAGTTTTACTGATCATAACTTGAATTTTGATTAGCTCTTCACTCTGCTGATGACAGAGGGATTTCTGCCCTAGGGTTAGGGGATGGCCTGTGGACTGAAAAAAATGCATAACCTAAAAGTTGAGAATTATGTTTTAATTTCTCAGACTTTCTGAGAACTGAAGCCTGGGAGGCAGCCTCTCAAATAGTTCTGAGGGACTGTTTCCCAGAGGTGAGGGAGGAGCCAAGATATATAGAAGTTTTGCAACAAAAACCAGATAGTTGGAACATCAAAATATTACTACTAATTAAAGAAAGACAGATATCCCAAGGTCATGAATTTAGTGCTTTTCTATGTATGGGAAGATGTAAAGGTCTGGGCTCACTGAAATCATTTCTTTGACATGTAAACTCTTTAGGGCCAGTATTCTACTTTTTTTTTTTCCTATTCTGAATCCCCTCAAGGTACACAGTTGGGGGTGTTTGCAGTGGCTGATGGCTTGATGGCCTCAATGTCCTGTGTTTACTGAATGGCAGGTGACATTCTACACCCACAGGCCAAACACATGACACTCAGCACCAGACAGATGAGATGGATGACAGTTTACAGTCACATGTACACAGAGCCCTGGGTGGAAGACACCGTACACCATTCAGGGCCACATGGGAGTTGCATTCTGGAACAGACAGAATGAGCAGGAGCTGTGGGAACATGCTTTATAGTAACAAGAAGTGGGATGATTTTGGGTTCCCGTGGGAAATTGTGGTTGACTTCTTTGAATAATTCAGCAGGCTGGCAGGGAACTGAATGAACTCTCTATTCAGCAATAAACAAGGCACCATGCTGGTGCCTACTATAAAGAGGGTTATTTGGCTAAGGGTCCTTATCTATGAGCATTCAGTGGGAGAGAAAGCTTACAGTTAGGCCATATGATACCTGCCAGATCTCAGATGTCAAAGTCCAAACCTTCCAGCACAACCTGCAACATGATAGAGAGATAGAGAGATAAGTGTTTCCTTTTTTGCTATAAATATGTAATTTTAAAAAAGCATTTCAATTGTCTTCTTGATTGGAAATTTAGGATAGCAAATTACCATCTAGCTTTTTGAACACTGGATTTTTGTTAAGAATAATTTTGTGTATTTGTTTGAGCTTTATAACCTACACATTCTGATTTTTCTCCATAATTCTGTTTGCCTCAGTTGTATGTTTAAATAAATGCAAAGATCACTACTAATCCTTTTAATGGTGCTGGCATATTATGCATATTATGATTACAAATTTCTTGGATCCTTTCCAGATAGTTGTCATAGAATTGTATTGCATTTTGTTTTGTTTCGTTTTCTTCCAAGAAAGTTTCCTAAATGCTATAATTCCTCAACACTTAATTTGCTTCCATTTGTCTTAGTTTGGCATTATATTTTAACGTGCATATTTTTCTATATACATTAGCTTTTCCCAACTCTTGTCTCTCAATGTGTTCTGTCATCAAGTAATTGTTTGTTTTTATTTTTCTTGGCAACAGGTGGTATTTTTTTTTGGCAGTGTGAATTCTGAGCTCCCTACCCCCTCCAAGCCCAACTCTAGTCTGAATTGTCTGGCCTAAAGGCCTGCTACAAGTCTGTTATTCCTTGGTCTTCCTTATTTTCTTTCTCTTTTTCTTTCTTTTTGAAGAGACAAACAAGAGAAGTTTCTTTTTTAATTCTCAATCTACCCACTGTTACATATCCACATAAGTGTCTTGTAACATTGTTTTCATTATTTGCTCACCTATTTCTTTTTAATTCTCAATCTACCCACTGTTATATATCCACATAAGTGTCTTGTAATATTGTTTTCATTATTTGCTCACCTAAGAAGCATGTTTTAAACATTTTCCCCTAATCTTCCCCCAACACATGGAACTATAATACTATACTATACTATACTATAGTATTAATACTATAGATATAGTGTATTTTAATTATAAAAAGAGTGATTTTTTTCCTACCCCATGTGAACTATTTTTCACCCACTTGGGAATGATTTTTTTTATACTGAGAATGTGTTATCTACTCTATTGTAGTGCAATAAATTCAGGAACTTCTTGAGAAAGAAAGAATAAAATTATTTTTAATAATATATTTAAAAATAGTTATACATTATGATTCTATTTGTATTAAGTTTAAAAATCCCTACTTCTTCTACCCCCCACAAAAAACTACTATTTAATGATACTTACAAATTAAGCAAATCTTTAAAGAAATAAAAAGAAAAAACCCACAAAAATCAAGAAAAGGTAGTGGAAAGGGAAGGGAATATGAGATATTTGGGGCTACACAAGATAGTTTTGAAACTATTGGCAAGGTTCTAAAGTTCTATTTCTTAATTTGGGAGATGGTTCTATGTTATCCATTTTATTATTAATCTTTATGCTATTCATCTGCTATATTATCAGAAGAGAAAGTCCCATGTTTACTTTATAACTGACTTCAGTCTGGCTTCTGCATCCTTTTACATTTTTCACTCTGTTATGCTTGCTTAATACCAGACTGTTATTCATCTGCTTGCATCATTATGTCCCTACAGTTTGCTAAAATATTAAAAGACTTCCATTCTGGTAAATATTTGCTGCCATGAGCTCCTGAGTCCCCTACCACTCTGTGGGTTGTCCCAGCCCTCCTCTCAAGGTACCAGACCTCTTCTAAATCTAGCACTTAAAGGGTTAATACTTGGCATAATAGAAGGTCTCCATGACCCTGTTCAGGGACCAGGATACTGTCTGTTCTGATTGATTGCTAATACTGCTAATCTGGTGTTAATTATGTAGGATGTTATTTTGGCTTATATCCATGTCACCAGCTGTGTCCATGATGCCAAATTTATGGGTTGTTTTCTTTCCCACTCTAACCTGTCCTTTCAACAGTGTTTGACACATTGGCTATCTACTCTGTCTTGAGGTTGTCTGCCTTCTAAGCTGTTATTACACCACACTCTTCTAGGTTTCCTCATAAGGTGTGTCAGTAGATTCTCTTTTTCTTGATCTCCAATTTTTGAGTTACCTCATGACATGCATTAATATTATTAACTATTTATCTACCATTCATAATACATAATGACTATATTTCCCTTCATTCAATCATACAATATTCATGAAACAAGTATTTATAAGCTGCACCAGGTGCTGAATTAAACAAAACTGTCACTGCCCTTTCTGAACTGAAAGTGTAGTGAGGGAGAAGGGTAGATAACAATAAAATTTAAACATTGTGAAGAGAGTTGTAATGGAAAATATCTGGATGCTGTGAAAGACACTAATGGAAAAGACAATTTTAAATATGGTAATCAATACAGATATATACATGTCATAACTTTTAAAAATGATTATATTATTTCACTTATCAGGCTCTTGTTTTAAAATGCCTTGGAAAAAAATCTTTCTAGCTTAAATTGCATAATTCCAACCTATTCATTTTAATGAATGTGTAATATTCCATAGTATGAAAAAATGTCCATCATTTCCCTGCTGGCAGGCACTTACTTTCAGCTTTTGTGAATAAGAGAAAATTAGTGTATCAAACATTTTTAATGAACTATAGGTATTCATGCTTTTGCTTATTTTTATGAGATCTATCCACAAAGGTTTTTCATGGATCAACCTGTATATGTCTTTGTGGTTTAAATAGATATTACCTGTATCCTTCATAAAACAACTGGGACATGACATATACCCACTGGTAGAAGAACCTTCTCTGAAAATCTCCAAGAAAAGTCTTTCCTGGCCTTTTCTAGTCTATTTTTTCCCAAGGTAATAAGAATCCTACTTTTGTCATACCGCAATGTCATTAAAGGAAACTATTTACAAGAATAAAATGTGAGAACTCTTCCTTTTCATGTCTATGATATTTGTCCACTATATAAGTTACATAATACATTTTTATCCATATAAATCTATTTGTAGTTTCTCTTACTCATAGTTTGGTATGTGACATGCATTCAAATTTCTGTGATGAGTAAGACAGGCCGTAGATGTCGATGAACAGCTTACGTCATTTCAAATTGCCACCAAGGAATAAGAAGAGGTAGTAGTGGAAACAAGATAGAAGAATCAAATTATTTATCACAATTATCTTTATTCTTGTCTTCCTAAGTGCCTCAAATCAGAACAAAAACTTTTCATAAAATAATAAAACTCATTTTCCAAGCTTTTGGAGTCTAAGAGAAAAGGTCAGCTTCTTTTCTAATGCAGATTCCACTGTAGCCAGAATTAAAGAAAATGCTTTTTTATGACCTAGACATATGGCATAGATTAGAAAATGAGTAGGAATGGGTTCTGATGAGATAGATTAATCAATGTAAACCACATAGCTCGGTTCAAACTGCATTTCAAATTGCTAATTTCATTTTCTTCCAGCAGAGAAAATGCCAATCTTTTCCTAAGTAGTAAAATTGTCTTGTTATAACAACTAAGCAACTCCAGAGTTACAGTTATTGTGGAACATCTGGTAACTACAAGATGTGGCTCCTCAGAGAAAGCCACATCGCTACCAAATAAGAACTTGCTCAACCTAGCTGTATTTCATTTTTGTTATACTCTAGAGTATGGCTGCCTCATAATACAGTAATCACTTTCCTTCGGCACCATGAAACCACAGATGCTACAATTTGCTATAATTGGAGCAGCTTGCCATAAATAAATAATCAAAATAGCAATATATGCATAAACTATATGCATGTTTTAAAGGTTGGATTGAAAAAGAATTATAAGATTATTACCTAAATCGATAAGATGATGCCTATCACATCTATTTGTTAAGAAATAGGAAAATAGACTAAATACTTTTCCTTGACCTCATTATTTTTCCAAACCATATAACTGCAACTGAGTTTATCACAACAATGAAATTACAAAAGATCTGAAATGTAGCAATGTTTTAAAAATTATTGTCAGCTGAGTAATTTATAATTTAACTTCATGATAATTTAATGATTTGCCATTTTTTCTATTTTGAATGGATGTTAGATACATTCCTCTTTATGGCATTGTCTTCTGTTTCTACAACATTTCTATTTGATATTATGCTCCTAAAATTTAATCAGATTTTATTTTCTTGAGCTGAACACTACAGCAGGTAAATCAAATAAATTCTATAATTTGTTTGGTAAAGTCTTCTAGAGTTTAAAATTAGTACTTGTGTGCATTTTCTGACTTATATAACTTTGTCAGTTTCTTTTAAAGTATAGGGGCATTTAGAGTAAGAGAGTAAGCAGTTTGGATATCATGCATCAATGATGAATAAATTCTTTGTGTGTGAGAAAAACATAGTGTGCAGGAATATTTAGGGTGTAGAAAATATCTCATCTGTTTAAATTCAAGAGAATCTTTTGAAAAAATAACATAAAATCGAAGTTGTTCAAATATTATATGAGTTTTTAAAAATACAGTTATGTAATAATATTCTGTTTCTCTTTATAATCAATTTAATTTTACCCTTGGCTAGAATACATGAATAGCTTAGATACCATATATTGAAGAAAAGTCCAAGTAGCAATAATATAGTAATAAAAATGTTTGTGAGTTATTTTTAAAATTTCCAATATCAGTAAATTTATTTTTTACATTTTAATGCTTGGCCAAGTGTGAGGATGTTTTAAATGTGTAATTGGTGAAAATTTGGCACCCAGTACTTAATAAGCAATGTCTTTTGTATTGGTATTTCTAAGCCTTAGGTTGTGCTAATAATGTACTTTCTTTGTTTTTCTTTTTTTTTTTCTTTTTTCTTTTTTAAGGTAAAACATTTTGAGAGTCTGAATCTGAAAAAAATGTAAGGCCCATCTTGAATGTGTTCCCAAGACCCTAAAAATGGTCACAACCATTGTGAGTGCAGCATAGTCTAGCTTTTCCTCTGTTCTTTACTGATTGGTAACTTCAGCAGTGTGGTTATATGTTGACATAAAATTGTAGTTGAGAAATAAATTTAAGTAACTCTAAATTTTGGAAAAACTCCATGCATTGATGCTTTTGTAAAATATACATACATACTAAAAAGCAACTTTCCACAAAGTCTATCTATTAAGAACTGTTCCCAGAATTAGCACACGCCTACTACTTTTTAATTTATTCTCTACTGAAAAATTTCTATACTCCAAAAGATAAGTGAACAATTGCCCTTTGGACTACTCTCAATTCTGTTTTTGTCTTAATATCTGTCTGTGTGATAAATAGTATCTAGAACTTATTTTTGATATATTTTCCTGCGTTTTGACTTTGCCATAGCTGAATCACATGGGCTACATAGCCTTCAAAAATATAAATAGAAAGATAATTTAATCTTTGATATTCCACAGTAAAATCTGGAACAAATTCATATACTTACTCATTTTGGTTTTCCAATAATTTGCCTTATTTTTTTTTTCATTTTTAGAATTATGTGTGATCTTATTAAACCCAAATTAAATATTTGCCTCTCCACAAAATCCAGCATACATTCTAATTCAGTTCCAATTCAAACAGTGTTCTGTTTTTGCATGGGAGGTAAGACTGTTTTCATCTTAGTTATTTATCTATTAAGATTTGGTCTGTGTCATTAAGACTCCTTCAAAGCAAGGGTTATAATTCTTTCAACTGATGAAGCAGATGTTGCATTAAGGGAATGTGAAATCCATGTCATCATTTTATTGACTCAGAGCTCATGAAGATTCAGCTAGTTATTGTACTGCTCACAAATGTCTTCTTTCTGCACTTATAATAGACACAAATTAGCAAGGCCAGGACAAAGTAGAGCAAGTCATGATCATTTTAAATTAAAACATTCTAAATATTTCTGTACTAAAAATTTCAACTACAATCTAGTAGAAACATTTTGAGCCTGAAAGGTGACATCAGATTGTGGTAAGAATATGGATTAGGAACTACCTGTTCTCTAGGGTCCAATCTGCCTTTCCTACCACCTGATTAGTATAGACAGGTATTCAAGGAAGGGAAAAATGCAAAATGAGCTTTATTTAAGTTTTAATGAAATTATTTGCTCCTCCTAGCATTTTTCTGTCATATTAGCAATGTTTCTTCATAATGCATGAATATTAAATTTGTCTAATACAGTACAAAATTATCTTATTAAGAACTCACATGTTATACTAGTGAGAAAGAGAACTAATGCAATATAGCACTAATTCGACTTGATGAAAGTTACCGATACAGAAAAGTAGCTCATTTTCTCAAAAGGATGTCAAAAATATTTATCATGCCTCACTTCAAAGAATTTTTTATTTAAAACTAAAAATATTCAGACTGAGAACTTAGATACAGTCTATAGAGACAAGCAGGTCCAGACTTAGCTCTAAATGAGGGTAGCTGTTTATTTAATGATCTGGGAAATATGTGAAGGGAAACAAATTGAAGAATAAGATAAAAAATATTGAATGGATGAAGCATAATGGGAATGGCAAATATTTGGAAATAGAAAAATTGCTATCTCAAAGAATAGAAGAAATGAAACATAAGAGCTCCAAATTTGTTTTATAATTTCACTGGAGATTGGCTATGAAAATAGAAGCCATGGATATGTGCAGTTTCTTTTTGCTACAAGATGCACATTTCTTAACTTGTCCTCACATTCTTCTTTTTCTGTTTCTGGGATTAGTTGGATTGTGTCTGCATAAGAGATTCCATTCTTGCCCTTTGACTCTGACCATCTATCTTGTCTTAAACTGCAAAGTTATTCCTGCTAAATGAAAAGGTCTTATTTATCTATTCATCCAAACTAAATGTCTTTCCTCATTTGAAATTCTGCTGAAACTTTTATCCTCTCCCTCAAACCAAGATAGTTATAGTTTTTACACAAGAAAGGAGGTGCTAAGTATTGACTAGTAAGCCAATGAATTCTGTATGTGTTGCTTTATTGTTAAATCATAGGAAAAGAATTAATGACTTGATTACAAAAATATTACCCGTAAATACACCAGGGATGATAAGAGTTTTAGAATTAAATCATACAGCTATACCCATATATAAGATAATCACGTAAGTTATGTTGCACCTGTCTCAACTACTACAGTAGCAGATGTATCAAGTATTTTTCAATTTTATTTACTATGCATTTAAAAAATTCCACTACCTTTATTTCCACAGTTTTACACCATATGTTGAATTCCTTTCATTCATATATTCATACCTAAATCTCAGTTTAAATATCAATTTCTTATAACATTTTTGAAAATCCAAGGTTGAATTGTATTCTTCATTATAAATAACTCCATTATGATAAATGTCACTCTATATTTTAGTTTTTATGAGTGTCTCTCTTTCATTAGAATGCACTTCTATGAGGTGAGACACCTTTTCCAATCTCTAATCAAAAGTATCTGGCAGACTGTCTGACATATAATATATACTTGTTAATAGCTTTAATTTGATTTTATTGTCAACAAGTTTTCATTCAGGCCTTTTTATTAATCAGAAAACTTATTTTTAACATATCATTTACTGTTTCAATTTGTTGTGCTAAAATAAAAATGATTATTCTTTTAAACTATCTTCTATTTATTCTACTTCTGCTTATCCTATATAATCTCCTTTTAACAATCAGAAATTGCTTTCTAACAGGCTGGACTCAAGTAAATGGACATAAAACTAGTATTCCCTTTTAGTTTTACATCTTTGTGCATCTTGTAAGTAATTAGTAAGATGGCGCGTGCATGAGGATGTTAATAGACAATTGTTTATTGAATAAAGGATTTCTTGGTGTTTGCTTATGGAAATTTGCATTTAATGAGAAGTTTAAAACAAAAAACAAAAGAAATAATAGCTGACATTTAAATTGTGTAGATTAACACACTATGTAAGGAAGGATCTGTAAGTTAATCCTGTAAATTAATCATTCTAGGCCCGAAACAAATTTAAGAATATTAAATCAGGATAAAGAAGATGAAATTTTTAGTTTTGGCCATTTATTTTTTAAAATAGTGGCCTTACATTTGACTACTGGTCATATGTGTCTTGTTTTATTTTATAAATTTACTGCACTCTTTCTAATGTTGATGTACTCAGGTTTTATTGAGAGAAAATGGATAAAGTAAACATTTCACAGGAAAAAGTTATTCTTTAAATATTTAGTATGATAGAAAAAAATGTGAAATAATCCCTTAGATGTTAACATAAAGACTTAGGAAAGTATATTTAATAGCAAATTTCTATTTTAAGTAAGAGAGGTAACACTCAACCATTCTTACTAAGAATTCTCTTTTGAATTATATTCTTCTTTCTTAATGGAAATGTTTTTATCCATGTTTTCTTTGACTAAAAAAAGACTAAAATATTGAGACTCCTATGCTTTGGTTGAAGAATGATTGGTTTTACACAACTGATTTTTTTAAATTTTATTTAAGCTGATTTTTACTGGGACATGTGAAAATGAAAGTAGGAAATATATCATTCAGTCTCTCAATGCTTCACTCCTTCAAGAACTTTAGGCCACATTAAGTAATGCTCATGCTAGTCTCTACACACTTTTCCTAGTAAGGATGAAAGAGAAATTTTATAAGATTATTTTAATTCTTAATTTGTTCTTATTTTAAAAATCTAAGTTGACTCCTCTCTGGAAAATCTAGACTTCCTCCTTTTTGTTTAAATTCAACAAATGTTTCTTTGTTAATCATGGGTGAGTCACAGTTCTATAGAAACTATAGTTTCTATAGTACAAAGTATACATATGCCAGCTTCTGATCTCCAACACTTATATTAAACTGTTTGACTGACGGTTAGACAAATAGACAACTTATATAAAGAAAATATATACTTAATAAAATTTTTTCATAATTAAACATATTTTAACATAATTTTTATTGTTTCATCAATGTCTTGATGCAATAACTATAAAATGATAATATTCTACCCTAACTTCCTTGAAATGATGGGTCTCCTCCCTACTCCTGTCGTGTCCACCTATTCTAATCACACCCATCAATATCTTTCAAATTACAAATTGCATCTTACTTCATGTTACTTGGTTGTAAACTCTGTTTTGACTACTTCAGGCCACCCAACTGAGTTTTTAATCAAACAATTATTGTTATAGGAAAAAAAAATCACGAATAGTGAACAAATATCATGAATCTGTCACAATTTACCAATTGTCTCTCTGTTCATGGTAATTTATGTTATTTCCATATTTAGCTATTATGGATAAGTCATTTTTGACATTTATTGCTTGTCTCCTGGCACACTTGAGTACAATTTTTCTCTGTTATAAATGTCGAGCAGTAGAATTGCTAAGGCATTCAAAGAATGAGCATAGGTTATAGTATCTTATTTTCTAAAATAGTACCAACTTATACTCTTACCAAGAGTGTAGATTTCCTGTTGCTTTACTTAGTATTTTCAGAATTTTACTTTTTACCAATTGAATGGATTTTTTTATGTGTATTACTGATTACTGATAAAATATTGAACATTTATTTCCATTCAGATATTATTTAATCTTTCCATAAAATATTATAGTATTATCCAGAAAGATCTTGTACACTTTTTGATTATTGATTTAATTGATTCAGTTGTGGTTCAAATAAGAAATAATATTCCAGATATTTCAAAAATGAGTAGATTTAACATAGGGAATTAGATATTTACAAAATTATCTGATGGGCTGATGGAATAAAAAATAAGAAAGGATATCATTGCAACTGTGCTTCAGAATATTTGGGTGTTGCTGCTGCTGCTGTCAAAGAAAATTTACATTGGACTAGTGTTAAAATAAATTTCTAGGTCCAAGACAGAGCCACTTCTGCCTGGGATGCCACATCATCAAACTGAAACTTGTCATTGCTGTACTTGGAATTGCTGTGCTTGAACAGAAACACATTCCATCCAGTCAGTCAGTCCCCAAATGCCAAGCCAACTCTGTGCTTTATACTTTCTGTTATTTCATCTTTATCCCATAAGAGTTTACTGTCATTCCCCCACCCTTACTTTGCAGTTCTCCAAATGAAGCCTATCCACTTAATGAAGTGTTAAATAAAGTTTGTTTGTATCACCTAACTTGTCCTTTTAAATAGATTTTAACAGTTTTTGGCTACAGGACTGGGCTGTGAAACTTACTGCTAACAGCCTAAGGACAATGAGTTGTACAGGAACTCTTTGAGTTCACTGTTTCTGGTTACTGTTACCAAGGGCTATGGGGATAACTCACTCATATTTGAATTCTGCTCCCTTGTGTGCAGCTCTCCAATGTAAACAAACTTTATTCAAAACAAACAAACAAACAAAAAGATAGAATTTGTAAATCTTCTGGGGTTTCTTAAAGTTTCCAGAAAGGTTCTGAGGCCTTGGACATTTCCAGGGTAGTTATATTGGAGGTCAGCACTCGGTGGCGGCCATTAAAGAACTCATATAGTCTCAAGGTAAGTCCAAAGCATAAACCTTGGAAGGTCTTGACAAGACAAGAAATTTGGACTATTTAACCAGTGACACAACAAAATCTAAGTAGACACAAAAGTTGGACTGTTAGCCATTAGGGAGTATGTCACTTTAAATATATATTTTTGTGGAAAAGAGTAATAGATTTATTGCTAGTGAGAATCTTAGGAGCCAAAATTGCAAAATTGGTGGGCATGGGTTCAAGCAGTTAAAAGCTACTAGAGTGATTCCCATCTAACTCTTAAGACTCCCTTACTAGGATAAGTTATTCATAGAATGAGTTAGATATATACTATCCCACTCCAACCTCAAGGAACTTTTCCATGCAACAAGGTACACTGTAAAATAACGCAAAATTCCCATCCCAGTTGCACATCCCTCTTAGGTGTTAATTTGGCTTCATGAGACCCAAGGCTTAGTTAAAGAAATAGGATCCTCAAGTTTCAAAGAATTAAGCACACCACCTTCTGGCACACGTGCTTAATTTATGTTTAAAAACTGTGGTCTCAGAAACTGCAGATATTTACCAAAATGGCAAAATCTTAGTAATACAGCCTAGAATTAAAGTAGCCATTATGGGAATGTTCAAAATAGACAAGATCATTCATTTAAGAAGTACAATTGAAAGCAAGTCTTCTAAATTAAACAGACAGGATGAAATTTCTGTTTTAATTGGCATGCAGAAGGCTCCAAAAGGCTTCAAGATTCCAAAATAATGTCAGTGAAATGTTCATTGGAAAAGATTAATGATCAATTAAGGCACAAAAATTAACAAAAACAGAAGATTGTAAGACTGGCATTACTCCTACTATTCCTATCATCTTCTGCTTGAGTTCTCAGTCTATTAATTATCTAACCAAATTGCCTCTCTGAAAAGACCACAAGACTGTAAACAAGTCTACCAAGTTTATGGCCTTGCAACTGGAATGGCTCCAAGGTCACAAATCTAAAATAACACCTGGTTACACCCTCTTAGGGGTTCATCATTAAACATTGACCCAAAAATTGGTGTTTCATTTGCAATCAACTGCAACACTGGAAAAAATACTATCCTTGACAGTTTTGTGCAAATGCTTTGACACCAACTTGAATCTCCCTACAACTACCCTCAAAAGTGGATCCCATTTTGTCCCCTCCCAGGGTTGACAGGACTCCAAGTTATGTTCTGGTAAACTGCAACTAGTTATTCATTCAAACAACTGAGGGGAACGTAAGATTAAAGTTAATGGAAAACTTTGCCATATTGTGGTAGAAACAGAACTACAGTCTACTTTTAATGCCACTTTCTCAGGAGCCTGAAGATAGAATCATGGGGAAACTGGCAGAAACCAGTGAAGGGTGAAAATTCTTACCAAAGTTAGCTCTCCTGGATTTCTGCAATGACCAGGAAAAGAAGGTAAATTTTTAAGTTGTTCCTTCCCTTCCAAATCCAGACTCTTGTGAATTTGTTTTTGATGTATCCATTGGTTATTGATCCTTTTTTGTTCCAGGGACAGCTTTGTCTTCTTGTTCATCTCATTTAATATCCTGAGAACTGAGCTTGAGTTTCTTCCTGCCTGGAGCATGTAGGTTGTTGATACTTGCATATGAATACAGCTCAATGATTAGGATGGGGGCCCAAAAATATGGCCTGACGTAAATGTGGGTTGTGGTATATTTGTGGCAAGGGTCCTACTGGATATTGTCAGCTCTCAAGGGAATTATAAAATCTTTCCTTCAGGTAACCTTGGGAATGGCTATGGATCTAGGGAGAGTGGTATCTTTTGCACACTCCTTGGGGATGCCGCTTGTGTCCATGAGGGTTTTCAGTACTGTCAGGAATATTAACTGTTCTGGATGAAACATAACTAGACATTTCAAAGATTTTTCTTTGAAGTAGTTCTGTGATCAGAAGTTGGCCAAATTGGAGGGTGATACTCAGAGTCTGATAGAATTTTTTAAAATATTGATTGATTGATTGATTGATTTTTGGGAGGGGAGGTAATTAGATTTATTTATTTACTTATTAATTTTAATGGCAGTATTGGGGATTGAACCCAGGACCTCATGCTTGCTAAGTACATGCTCTACCACTGAGATATACCCTCCCCCCTAGAAAAAAAATTTTAGGCCTCTTCCCTAAGCTAATTGAAACTACACACCAAGAGGGAAAGAAAAACATTCCAAAGACAAATAGCTCTAAGTCTAGAATATAGGAACTTTAAATTTCTATCTTAGTGAAAGTTCTCCGTGATTTAAAGAAGCAAATTCAAGGGAATGTAATTAGATAGATGGGTCAGCCCCTTGATATCATTCAGGTTGCCACTGAATTGAAAAAAATTGGAAGACTCTTTAAATTCTATAGCACTTTATAACTTTCAGATCACACATGGCTTCATATAATCCCATAATTACCCTTTGTAAAAAATTTTCTATGCTTATGCTTATATTGCCCCTCCCTGTTTCCTCTCCCCACTAGTAACCAATGGTTTGTTCTCTATATCTCTGTGTCCGCTTCTTTTTTGTTTAATTCACTTATTTGTTTTATTTTTTAGATTCTACATATAAGTGATATTGTAAAGTATTTGTCTTTCTCTGTCTGAATTATTTCGCTTAGCATAATGCCCTCCAGTCTGTCTAAGTTGCTGCAAATTTTCATTTTTTTGGCTGAGTAATATTTTATTGTGTGTGTGTGTGTGTATCTATATATCTATATATATCTATATCTATATCTATATACACATAATTTATCCATTCATCTATTGATGGACACTTAGTTTGATTCCAAATCTTGACAACTGTAAATAGTGCTGCTATGAACATTGAGGTGCATGTATCTTTTCAAATTAGTGTTTTCATTTTGGGTATATACACAGGAGTGGAATTGCTGGGTAATATGCCACCCAACTATTTGAGAAATTAAAAACAACTGTTTTTGTCTTATAAATTGAGTCTGTACAGGAAGAGAAAAAGCCCAACTATCCTTTTAACAAGTCTCCAGATCTACCTTATTTTTTAAAAGACTTGTAGGTATTGTCAAAGATATGAACTTAGGGAATAAAACTTAGTGGAACTTATATTTTTTCTTTTTTCCTTTTGATATGTAAATATGCTACCTGATCTTCTCTAGCAAACACAGAGGTAGATATTATCAGATGGAAAATTAAAAAAAAAATGGAAGGGGTATTTGAAGACTGGGACTATGATAAAACTTCAAAATCTTTGGCACAAATATCAGTGAAAAGTTTAAGCCATCTGAGAAGAAAACCTTAACTTACCCCATTTGCTAGAAACATGATTTTTATCCAATTATTCTTTATAAATGAATGAGTTTTGTATTGTTGTAACTTTCTCATGACTAAAATTTTTAAATGAAAACTGTAAGATCTTTGTTTGCATCTGTCTGTAAGTTTATATATGTCTGTGTCATACATGTGTAATATTTTTGTACCTTCAGATTGTGTTGCCAAAATTAATTTGTAAACAGTTGTATTTAATTAAAGATAAATAAGAATATTATAAACCAAGTATACTCTCAGAAATATAAAAACTAACCCAAATGTTTTTCATGTTTATATGATCTACAATAATTTTCAATAAATAAAGTTTAAGTTTATTGATTTAATTTAAAGAGGCATGTCTTGAATAGAAGACAGGAAAGTAGGCATCTTTGTCTTGTTCCAGATTTTAATGAGAAAGCTTTCAGCTTTTTACTATTGAGTATTTGTTTGCTGTACTTCTGTCATAAATAGTTTTTAGGTTGAGATATGTTCCCTCTACACCCAATAACTAGTGCCAAAGCAATACTGAAGAAAAGGAATGAAGCTAGAGAAATAACCTTCCCAGACTTAAGACAATACTACAAAGCTACAGTAATCAAAACAGTGTGGCATTGGCACAAAAACAGACATTTGAATACATGGAAAATAACATAGAGCCCAGAAATAAACCCACACACCTATAGTCAATCAATCTTCAACAAAGGAAACAAGAATATACAGTGGAGGAAAGAGTATCTTTGGCAAGTGGCATTCGGAAAGCTGGGCAGCTGCCTTTAAATCAATGAAATTAGAACATTCCATCACATTATTCTTAAAAATAAACTCAAAATGGCTTAAAGACTTAAACATAAAACAGAACACCATAGATCTTCTACGAGAGAAAAATAGGCAAAGCAGTCTTTGATATAAATTGTATCACTGTTTTCCTAGGTCTGTCTCCCAAGGCAAAAGAAATAAAAGCAAAAATAAACAAATGAGACCTAATCAAACTTATAAGCTTTTGCACAGCAAAGGAAACCATAAACAAAACAAAAAGACAACCTACAAAATGCAACTGACAAGGGCTTAACTTTCAGAATATACAAAGAAATCATACAACTTAATAACAAAAACAAACAATCCAATAAAAAAATAGAAGACCTAAATAAATATTTCTCCAAAGACATACAAATGATCAATAGGGACATGAAAGGTGCTAAATATTGCTAATTATCAAATACATAAATGCAAATTAAAACTACAGTGAGGTATCACATTATACCAGTAAAAGTGGCCATCATTAAAAAGTACACATATAATAAAATTGGAGAGAATGTGGAGAGAATGAAGCCCACTTACACTGTCAATGAGAATGTAATTTGGTGCAGCCATTATGGAAAACAGTATGGGGATTCCTTAAAAAAAAAAACAAAACTAAACTAAAAATAGAAGTTTCATGTGATCCAGCAATCCCATTCCTGGGCATATATCTGGAGAAAACACTAATTCAAAAATATACATGCACCCCAATGTTCATTGCAGCACTATTTACAATAGCCAAGACATAGAAGCAACCTAAATGTCCATCAACAGATGATTGGATAAAAATGTGGTATATGTATATGATGGAATACTACTCAGCCATTAAAAAAGAAAGAAATAATACCATTTGCACTAACATGGATAGACCTAAAGATTATCCTATTAAGTGAAGAAAGTCAGACAGAGAAAGACAAAAATCAGATGATATCACTTGTATTAGGAATAAGAAAAATGATATCAATGAACATATTTATAAAACAGAAAGAGACTCACAGACATAGAAAATAAGCTTATGGTTACCAAAGGGGAAAGGAAAGGGGAGGGATAAATTAGGAGTTTGAGATTAGCAGATACAAGCTACTATATACAAAATAGATTTCAAAACAAAACAAAACAAAACAAGGCCTTAGTGTATAATACAGGGAACTACATTCAATACCTTGTAATAACCTATAATAAAAAAATGAAAATGAATATATATATTATATAAAATGGAATCACTAAGTTGCACAACAAAAACTAACACATTAAAAATGACTATACTTCAATAAAAAGGCATGTCTTGAGAACTATCATTGTTAAATATAATGCAGACATTCAACTTTGAATTTACTTATGTTTACTAAAATTCAAATAAGCTCATGTTATCTCTGTTACAGAATTTGTCAGCAAGAAAAATAAGGTAATGCTTAGTTTTTTAATGTCTTGTGAAATGTTCACATATAATCTAAGCATAAGTGTTAAGAATGAATAAATTAATTATATATAGCTAAAGTAAAAGTTTCTAAATGAACTTTTCAATAATTATGCTTATGATATGTCTACTTAAAATAGTTTCCAAAATCTTTTTGATAACTTGAAACGTTAAAATTATACTGAAGTAAGTTAAATGATGAATATTTGTTGAAAACTAGATCATTTCTAAATAAAACAAAAACTGGAACATTAATTACTGAATGTGAGTTTATACACTTTTTACCTCCTATTACAGAAAAACTAAAGATATGTGATTTGTTAGTAATCTTGTGACACATTGAAAAATTTACTGTCAGGGAGAATATATTTCTGTAAATAATGAAATGTATTTAAAAATTTGTTAACCCACAGAGTGGTAGTATAACAGTCCACAATTACTTCTTAGTTTGGGTTAGGAATTAAGTATTCTAAAGATTAATTATATATGCAATAAAATCTGGTAGAACTAATAAAGGAAACAACTCTATGCAAGGAAAATAAGATGTGTTTTTGGTAAGAAAAGGTATGAGGTAGGCAGATGTAGTTTTGGTTAAGGAAAATGTAGAATAATATTGTCCTAAAACAAAACAATTGGTTGTTCCAGAATAAAAAGAAAGAGAGGAAAAGGAAAAAACAGGAAAAATCTAAATGGATATTAAAAAGTCATACAAGTTTTGTGAAAAGGAATCTTGGGAAAGGATTTTGTATGTGGTGATTGGAAGGAATTCATTTAGAGTTTTTAAATTTAGTGAGTTTTAATGTCAGTAGTAACACTGGTACAAAATTAGAATTTGGTTTTCTCTGTGTTGAAAGAACAGTTTTCTTACATTATTGATCTGCTCTTAATAATAAATTATAAACAGAGGTTTGTCTTTATCTTTTGAATAATTTGCCCAGAAAGTAAAGATTTTATATCTTATGAAAATAATTTGCTGTGCTTCATTTTGTCTTATCATACCTTTGATTACTTAAGAAAACCTGTCTTCTCAATATTAAAAGAACTAAGTTTTTTACAGCTTCATAACTTTCTGTATTTACCTTCAAAGTTCCTGTCAGATTGGTTAAATGGGCATTTTTAACAAATTTTCCCCAAATCAAATTCTAAATAAAGTCTTTTTACCTCAGTATTTTCCAAAGAACCTCTGGAACATCTCAAAAGTTTGTTTTCTCTCTTTATTATAAAGAGATTAGACTGAGTTACACAGGAAGCATTGTCAAGTAAAAAGCAATGCATATTTGTAAAAGTATATGTTATTAATACAAACGTTTCAGAAATTATACAAAATTTCTAACAGTCTGGTATGTCCTGGTACAATATTATCAGTCATAATTCCAGTTATTATCTCAAAATATTGTGTGCCACAGAACTAATCAAATTTTTTGTCAATGTCATTATAATGAACACTCTTCAGCCCTTTAATCATTTTAAGTCTTGTCATTTATAAACAGTCATTGTTTTACTGTGATGCTTTTGCAAAAGTGAGATTCGTGGAAAGAATCCTACCAGGTACCCTTGACCCCGACACTGCTGCCAAATTAAATTATCAAAACTTGTGTGCATATTTCACAACTGTATAAGGCCCCACCTAACATCTGGTTATGTATAAATGCCAGAGACCTAAAAATCAAAGGGACTATAAGAAGAGAGATAGCTGACATTGAGGGAGATCACTTCATTCTAAAACATTGGATCACAAACATTTATTCTCATTCCTTCTTCTCTCACTGGCCATCCTTTTCCTTATTCTAACACCATGAAGGACTTTATAATTATTTTGTTTACATTTTGTCTTGGAACGATAATGTCATTGTTCAATATCTCAGGCAATTTCAAAGGAGGGTAATCTAATATTCAACCAACTGTTTGATTTGCTATGATGCTAATGATCCTGTAGTTCTGCCTATTACGAACTTCTCCATAATTTCCAAAGCTTCAGTTTCTCTGAAATAAGCTTTCTGAATATACACTTCTGGGGAAGTGAAGACATAGTTAAATGAAATACATAAGCAGGCCAATTGGCTGAAAGAATTATCCCACTATGTGAAATAATGTCTTTACTTATTTGATTCTAACCAGTTTGGGTCATAGGGAACTTGGCTCAGGAGCACGCTCCAAACCATGGGCTGATAATTTTTATTGTCTCCCTAATAAGGGATGTTCTCCCAAAAGTTTTAAATGAGTATGTGCAGCCATTGATCAGCCAACACAAGTTAAACAGGCAAACAAGACCTCATTCAGTGCTATTGTAATAGGGTCAAGATATTCAACTCAAATTCACTAAAACAAAAGGATGGAGGATTTCTCAATGCTGGGATAAGCAAATGGAAAAACACTAGAGAACATTAGAAGGACAGTTGGTCAATGTGATAAGGCCATCTATGTTTGCTAATTGTCCCTTTTCAGAGTTAGGTTCCTACCTGCCTATAGAAACTGGGAGATGGGGTGTTATCTTTCATATTGATTCAGTTTCAAAGGGATAGGACCCTGGTCCTGACAAAAATATTCCAAAGTGTAGAAGATTTACATCTCCAATGGGTAGAGGAAGAATTTTCAATTACAAGTTTTCTAAAGTAAATGTTAAAAAAAAAAAAGGGGGAGGTCAGGACTCATAGTCAAGAAGAAGTCTTTAGAAAGTTTAGATGAGATGACGGGAAATTTAAGGCAGCCTTGATTGCTGCCTAGGTTAAGAAACTTCAGAAAACTTATTTATCCAATGATCACAGTTGAACAGCAGTGCTGAGGCAGATAATCCACAGGGAAAGGGCTGAAGGTCATTGAGAAACATGTTCTTTGTTGAAGCCAAAGAGATCCTCATCTCTGCACAAAGACTAGCTTTTTCTCTAAATATATTTTTTGTTGCATCTCACAGGTTTTTGATTTTGGTATTCTTGTTATTGTTAAATTCAAAACATTTTCTAATTACATTATGATTTCTTCTTTGATGAACCAATTTGCAAACATGAGATTTCTAGTTAACATTCTGAAATTAATTTCTAGAGACTTTTATTCTCTTTTATTCTTGTCAAAATATGTTTTTTTTATTTGAAATTGTTGACATTTGTTTGCTCAAAATTTATGTTCAAATAATTGGTAAATTTTGGTAAATGTTTTATGCATTATTGAAAACTGTTTTTTCTGCTATTGGGGAGTGCAATGTTCTCTGTATAGCCAATTAAAACAAATGTGTTAGTCTTTTATGCTTGTTACTCAGATTATTTTTAGTCTTGCTGACACATTTTATGTCCTTTTTCTATCAACTATTGAGAAAGAGCTGATTCAGAGCTCTCTTACTCTGAAGATAGATTTTTGTTTTTCTTCCAGTAATTCTATGAAGACTTTCATATTTTGAAATTATTTAATATAACCTAAAATGATTATGTTTCATAAATTGAGTATTTTCTTATATTATTATCTTTTCTCTAACAATATTTTATACATTTCTAGGTGTTTGTTTTAGATTAATATATTTATACCAGTTTTCTTTCAGTTACAGTTTTCTTGGTGCCATTTGATCCATTGCTTTGAATTCAAATTCTCTGTACAATTAATTATATTTTATTTGCATTACTTGTGAATAGTTTGATTTTTAACATATTTTATTAAATTTGTTCACTACTGGAGTATCTAGTATATCAAATTATGCTTATAATGACTAACACATTTGTTTAATTTAATTTATTTTATAGTATCTATTTTTCTTCTTGTGTTATATATTTTTCTCTTTCTTACATTCATATTGATAATTTTTAAGGATGCAGTTTTTCCCATTATTGAACTTTATGTTTTCTATTTCAATTTATTTAGTAAATAGCTCAGTAATTGTAACAAGTATAATAAACTTATTACACTACAAATTTAATAATTATCTTCATCTTCTTCATGAACAGTGAAAGGGCAGATTTGAGTTCAACATTTTTCTAACATGTACACTGACACCGTGTTCTTTAATTTTGTTTAATTTTAAATTTCTCAATAAATTACTATTACTATTCTCATTCACAAAATATCATTTCTTTGTGTACAAAATTATAGGTTGACTTTATATTTAGCATGTTCAAAAATAATTTAACTGTGTTCAGCCTTCCATTTTTGCTAATGGAGACTCAGCATTAGCTCTAATTGTTACTTTATTACAAGAACTCTTTCGTCTAGCTGTCTTTTAGATCGCCTCTAAAGCTTGTCTTTTACATGCTATACTGACTCTATGGTAATAGTTCTCAAAGTGTCAATCCCAGACCAGCAGCATTAGCATCATCTTGTCAAACATGCAATCATGAGACTTACTGTGAATATCTTTATATTTCTCCCCTCTGAATTGGTTGAGCTTCAAGAATTTGTGGGTTGATGCATTTCATGCAGTTCCTTGATATGTTTTCAATTATGTTTGTTGCCTCCCCTCACTCTTTCTCTCTCTCTCTCTCTCTCCCTCCCCCTCTCTCTCTTTCCTCCTACTGTGATTCCAATTAAAAATAACTTCTCCTATATGTCTTAGTCAATGTTTATATTTTTATCTCTTTTTCTCCCTCTTGCTGCATTCTGTGTAATTTCTTTATATCTATTTTCCCTCTAAATTTGTCATTATCGTATATAATTGTCTGACAATTAAGTAGAATGATTCATATAAGTTAATGTATTTTTATATTTTTCATTTTTTCTTTGTATTTTTCACTCACAAAGGGAAGAACTCCTTCATTTTATGCTGTTTTATTAATTTTATTTGGATCTATTTTTTTCAGCTTGTGTGTACCCATTTTCATTTCTAAGGAATATATTGGATTCCCAATACATTATTCCCTGTTAGTTTGCTTAGCATCTAAAGAATGGTTATTTCTGGATAGGCTATTAAAACTGAGTTTTTGGCTCACAAAGCTGGCTATTCCACAACTACCTGCTGAATTCCATAACTACCTGCTGAATTCCATGACTGCATAGCTATTAACAAATGCAGGTCACTTATACTACTACAGATTAGGAAAGGTAGGAAAGGAAGAAACTTTAGTTTTACTGAAAGATTTTTAAATTATTTTCAGTCATTCTCAGGAAGAAACACTCAGAGTCACCTTTTATCTATTCCCTTAAAAAAAAAATTTCCCTTTCATCTCTGCTGTTCTTTTCATTTTCTTAAGTGAGGTAGTCCTCATTTAAATTATATTTCCTAGTAACATTTTCCATAATTTCCTTATCTTCAATCAAATGTAATCAATACAGAAAGGATTTTTTTGCAATGTTTGGGATTATTAAATTTTCAGTCTCCAGAAGATTTTATTCTCATTCTTAGTTTTCTTTAATTTTGAGTAATATCTTTATCTGAGAGAACATTAGGTTAAAATATTATTATATAAATATGAATTTATTTACATTAATATAAATGTTTCAAAATGTATGACCTACTGGATAATGAATTATATATATTATTTGTTTCACTATGATCTTTTATATAGACTTCTGTTGTGTGATTTATGTATTATAAATATAGGATACAAAATGATTTCTGGCTTTTTTTAATTTTACTGGTACACTCATTTTCTTTAGAACACATTAAAGGCCACATGTTGACATTAAAATACTGATTAAGTGCAATTTTTAGATTTGAGTATTCTCTTTCTACCAAAAAAAATCATATTCTTTCATTGTACTAAGATAATGCTCACCTTTAGGTGATGAATTTTCAGTTCAGTTCAAGTCTGTTAAGTTTAACATGGGCTTATTGGAACAGTCATAGTGAATGATATAAAAATTGTACCACTGAGACTCAATTATAAGGTAGAATATACTATTCAGTCTTGCTGGTTACAGTGCATCTGGGATTTATTTTTTATCTTTCTTATCTAGCTGTATGTCTCAAGTTGGTATTTTCATCTAGTCACATAGATAAATTTAGTTATCTTTAACACTTGTGATTTTAATCTGTATTTCCATTTTATTTCATTCTTTCTTATTCCTAAAATATTACATGGAAGTTGACTAATGTTTTCTGTACTCTAACATTTCTAGCAACTCTGTAACTATTTAAAACATGTTTACAGTAGTAGAGTAATTTCAAATGTAACTATGAGAATCTATTGACATTTTAGTTGCAATACTAAACATTACCAAGGTAAAGTCTCTCAGACCATTTTTCAGTAAGTGTTTTTGCTGTTTTTCCATTTCAATCAGTAAGATGTTGAATCTATTCTCATATTATTCCAATAATTCAGTGTGAAAACAGATATAATCACAACAGATTGAGAACCAATGACTACATAAAGCTGCATTATTCATATTATGTTTAGAAATAATCTTTTGTGGACTGAAAAAAATGTACAATGTAAGAATTGTGAGCTAAGTTTTATCTGGGGCAAAATAAGAACTATGACCTGGGAGACAGCATCTGATATCTTTGCAGAACTACTCCAAAGAAGTTGAGGGAAAAATCTATGTATGTATGTGTGTGTATATATATATTTTAGTGAAGAGGGGTTTCATGCAGCACGCAGTCAAGCACAAATTTTGGCAGAAGATTGTTGCTAGTCATGAGAAGCAGATGTCACTATTAATGGTTTTAGTGATTTTCTAGATATAAGGAGATGCAAGAATTTGAGTTCATAAAATCTTCTGAGAACATCTATCTGAAGGCCTGTTCTGACAGTTTTTCTCAGAGTACTGAGTGCCTCATTCCTGATCTCCACCATGAACTCCTTTCAGGAAATGTTGAAGGTTAGTGGCTGCAGTGGCTCATGATTTCATATAAGCAGGGGTAGATGAAAGTGTCAATGTGATTCAGTCCTTGTAGAAGCAGATGCTAAGTGCCAACTTTCAGTTGGCATTGTTATAAATAATGGATCATTATGAAATAGAATAGTGAATAAAAAATAAAACTAATGATTCTATATCTTTGTATTTTTCTTCATTAATGTGAAAATAATAAAATAAATCTAGTTTAGTATGGCTATTGAAGTTACAGGAATGAGTGGACACTCAAAGAGAGATGATAGAGCAGACATCCAAAATGAAGTTAACAAGGGAATTATTGACAAATAATATGCTAAGAAGTAGTTTTGTAATAATTAAGAAAATTTGATCACTAGCTAAATATTGAGATTACTCTTAATTATTTTTTACTTTAATAATATTGTCGTGATTATATTAAAGACTAGTTTTTTTAGGAATACCTGAAAAATAAACAGTATAGAAGTAGTATGACTTCTTAGATTTGCTTTAAATAATGTAGATCAGAGGATTGAGTTAAATGGCAAAATAATCAATGCTAAAAAATATGTTGAAAATTTGTAAAGATGATAATGGTTAAATATGGATTTGTTATAGTAAGCCAGACCTTTTCTTTTAAATACATCTTGTTTATCATTTTTCTAATACATAAGAACACACATGCCTATTGCTGGGTTTGCTTGTTTAAATCAAAAGTTGGAGAGTGGAAAGATTATGATTTTTGAAATCAAAGAGACATAGATTTAAGCCTGGGCTTCTCCAGTTCTGTGATATTAAGAACTTGGTGGACATCTAGCAATTTTAAAATGTTATCTGGAAATTAAAAATACAATAATAGCTATGTATTTGTGTGTGTTTATGTGTGTATAATTTTCTAAATGTAGAGTACTAAAAAATGTAACTAAAGAAGGCACTATTCTAAGCATTTTGAATATATTAACTTATTTAGTTCTCAAAACAAACCTATGAGGTATTTACTATTGCTATGCTTATTTTGTAAATGAGGAAACTTAGGCAGAGAAAGTCAGTAACTTGACACAGGTTACACAGGTTTTTTTATTATGATTATGATGTCTGGATTTAATCAGAACAGTCTGGCTCCAATTATGTTCTGAATCATCTTACCATCTAGCCCTTGTTATCTAACAAATACAATGATCACATGATAGCTATAGATATCTATACCTCTATCTCTCTACTTGGGTATATATATATTTCTCATTGAAATATAGGTTTCTTTTTCCCTCATTATGTTTCTTTGCACTCAACAACTAAAACACATACAGAACATGAGGGTAAAGGAATATAATGCCCTCTGAAATTTGTTTCTAATAATCAACAAACCTTAATTTTCATGATTAGGAATATTTCATGATTTCTACAAGTTTCAGTAGACAGCACTGGTTTTATGGACTGTATATTCTTGATTTTTCTGTTAAGTGATATACCTCCAGGCTTGTAAATTCTTGCTTTATGGAAAAGAAACCAGAGTAAACCATGACATTTTTTGATTTCCCAAATGAGAACTAGCTTGCTATCAAAATGATGACATCCTTTTGCCTTATTTTCAGTAGTTTTGATTATTTTTCTTTGTTATTCTGTTAATTTGTCCATTGAAATAATAAGTGCCAAGCAGTGCACTTGATGATAAAGATGTTAACAATGAACAAGGTAAACATGAATCTTATTCTTATAGAGTTTATATTATTTTAAGAACTAAAAAGTAATAACCAAATTATTTCAAAATGATATGAAAAGTGCTAGAGTAGGGGAAATACAGAATAATATATAATATAGACAATATCCCTAAAATAGATTAGTAGGCATGATGGAAAATTTATAGAGAAATTGATATTGAAGCTAAATTTTGAAAAATATTGCCCAGCTGTGAAATTAAATGAAACTATATGTAAACAATAAAAAGTAACATTATACATGGTATCCTTGAGGAATATTAACAAGCACAGGTATAAGCTTAAAATGGATCAGAATTTAGGTTTGAAGGAAGTATTAAGAGATATGGCTAGACAGATAAGCTGGAACCATAGGATAGAAGACGTGTAATCCCTGTTAAAAAATGTTGTGTTTTATCATAAGAATAATGGGTGACCAATAAAAATTTTAAACAAATGATCACATTTGCATTTTAAGAAGATTATTCTGGCTTTAGTGTGAGAAATAACTGGAAGAAATCAAAACTGTAATCAGGCACAAAACTTAAACTGTTCTCACAACTATTCAAGAAGAGAATATGGTTCTTACATCAGAAGAGCCTTACTAGTCTTTTACAAAAGTGGGGGAAATGAAATATATTTATGAGTTAGTATCCAAAAGACAAATATTTTTTCTGGTTGAAGCCAGAAAAAAGTTCTCAGAATATACCTCAGTTTATAATTTAGGCATCTGGTAAGTGGTAGTAGTACTTTTTGTTAATCCAGAAACAACAGGGAAAGAAAATTCTGGGGCAATCATTATGAGTTTCATTTGGGATATTTCAAGTTTGTCAATTTTGAGTTGCATATTAAATATTCTTATATTTCAATATGATTGTAGTAAGTTAAAATGGGAGATAATGATAATTGAGTCATTAAGAATCAAATATCAATTGAAACTATTGGAAAGGATACTATCAATGCAGAAATATTAAGTAGAATGAGAAATAGAACATGACCCCTACTGAAGGGTGGGGGAGAGGAAGAAGATTCTCCTGGGTATCTGAAAAATCACACCAAAAAATCAGGTGAATGACTGTTGACTTGTCATGCCCTGATGTAAAAGAAAGATAGTGGGTCAAGAAATAAATGGTTAGTCACGTAATATGTTGTTCAAAGTTAAATAATTATTTTCATGAATGTCCCAATGGAGTCAAATGGGTATAAGTAATATTTCAAGAAGTTGATGTGTAAATGAGAATCAAAACAAAATAATGAGAAACATTAAAAAACCGTTTTAAAGGAAGACTTTTCATAGTGAATGTTCATATATGAATATTTATTAGAGGGAATTCTGTGTTACATCTGTCACCTGGATTAATTTTCAACAACGTGATTTTTTTTTCATTTTTAAAAGTATGATAGCCACTGCACATCTACTAGTATGAGCAAAATCTAGAACACCAACAACATCAAATGCTAGTGAGGATGTGGAGCAACATTAACTCTCATTCATTCATGGTGGGGATGCAAAATGATGTAGCCACATTGGAAGACAGTTTGGCAATGCCTAAACCACTGAACATACTTTTACCATGTGTTCCAGCAATTATGTTCCTTGATATGAATGCATAGGAGTTGGAAACATATGTCCACATCAAAACCTGCACACACATGTTTATAGCAGCGTTATTCATAATTTCCAAAACTTGGAAGGAACCAAGATGTCCTTCAGTAGGTGAATGCATAAATAAACAGTGGCACATACAGACAATGAAATATTATTGGGCACTAAAAAGAAATGATCTATCAAGCAATGACAAGACATGGAAAAAACTTAAATGCATACTGTGAAGTTAGAGCCAATCTGAAAAAAAAATTCATACTGTATAATTCCAACTATATGATATACTTTAAAAGGCAAACTGTGAGACAACAACAACAGAAAATTAGTGATTTCCAGTGGTGATATTAGGGAAAGATGTGAGTAGGTGAAGCACAGAGAATTTTTAAAGCAGTGGAAATACTCTGTATGATATAATGATGGGTGTATGTCCTCAGACATTTGTCCAGACCTGTAGAATGTAAAACACCAAATGTGAACTCTAAAGTGAACTATGGACTTGGGTGACTATGATGTGTCCGTGTAGGTTCATCAATTGTAGCAAATGCACCATTCTGGTGAGTGATATGGATGTTGGGAGAGGCTATGCACGTATCAGGGTAGAGGATATACAGCAAATCTCTATACTTTCCTCTAAATTTTGTTGTGAACCTGAAACTGTTCTAAAATAAATAAATAAATAAAATCTTCTAGCTAGAAAGAAAGTGTGACAATGATGCTCCAGGTCCAAATAAGATGGAGTCATCACACTGTACCTTGTTTCTCATACTTAATCCTGAATAGAATATATGGAATATCAACTGAGGACTAAAAAGTAAGAAAATGGGAAAAAGGACAATCATTCAAAGAACTGTTCATGGTAGATCTAGCCAATGTCTAGGTTCTTGTCTCATCCTAGAAAGAATTCAGAGATAAGTCAAGGAAGTTAAGAAAGTAAAATGAGGATTTATTAAGAGATATATAGTACACTCTCAAGCAGAGAGCGGGCAGGCTTAGGTGAGTGGCTGCCTTGTGTTTCTTTGGAAGTTGGTTACATTCAGTGTAAAAAGGAATGGACAGAATATTCATTGGGGAGGGAAGGGTTTGGAGTCATGTTCCCTAGACTTTCATCCAAACTCCACCTTCCCAAAAGGAGGAGAAATTTTTGTCCTTATTTAGTCTGGATCGGAAGTGTCATAGAGTCCGTGCATGATGGATATTTCTAATCTGCAAGGCTAATTTTATTGAAATGAGGGCATAATGAGCAAAAGGCTATATTCAGACACTGGGGTTTCTTGTCTTTTACCACCTTTCTTTGTCAGCCTCTAGGCCACTCATCACCCCAAAATGTTTGGCTACTTATCAGCCCAGAGGTCTCGCTTTTCCTTCTCTGCCCAGGGACCCCTGGTGCTTACATGATGTATGGTTTCCTGTATTTTGCCTGTGCCCCTCCTTTCTGCCCAATTCCTGTCATTTGGCCTGCGTCCCCCTTTATCTGCTCATATCTAGCTATCTGCCTACTCCAAAAGTACCTCTGAATAATTTTTGAGTTTCCAAATTTTCCCCTCTGGTATTCCTTATGTTGAACTCATCACATCCACAAAATTCAGAGATGACATTAGCATAGACAGAAAGGAATACAGGAGAATCCCAATAGTTTACCTAAGAAATGAGAAAGAAGCCACAAAGAAAGTATGCAAATCTTTCATATTTCTTCTTCACTTTAAAGATTTCCTTTATTTTATCAACTCCACCACTTAATCCTATGAAGAGAAAAAGGCAAAAAAAAAAAAAAAAACTACAGAAGAGGAACCTCTCTCCCCTTCAGAGGACATGTGATCACAAGAGGATGAGGTAAATGCCTATTGTTATTTTTCCTTCTCTCTTTCTTCTCATCACTTGCCCATGAAATAGGCACTGTGGAGATAAAGATACAGAAGAGAAGAATAATGAAGACCCCTGTTTTCCTTTAGAAGGACCAGACAAGGGATCACCAGGAAACAGGAAAGTACAAAGCAGAGTGTAAGCAAGGAGGATCTCAGAAAGACACCTATAAATTTGTAGATAGTGAGCTTTCAGATATTAGAAACTATGGTAAGAAGACTGGAGTGCAACAATCTCTCTAACCAGAGAAAAGTCTTTAAATATCGTACCCTTCTCTTATGTCTTTATGAGATTAAATCTGCTATTTCTCCCATGACAGAGTTCAGAAAAATCTCTGTTCAGTCAGTAATGTGAAGATAACTAAATATTTTATTTTATAAATTGTAGTAATGACAATTTTTCATCTCTCAAAAGAGATGAAAATGATAAATACTTGAAATAAAATGTTTAATTTAAATGTTGGCTTGAGAAAAATTTTAATTTTATTGACCTTCAGTTTAGCATTTTGGAACATAGAGTAATAAATATAATTACAGTAATAATAATAAAGCTAACATTTATGAGCAAAAGTTAATTCTCACAACAACCATATGATGTAGATAATCCCATGAAGAGGATACTGAGATATAATTTTTTTACTTCCCCAAAGTTTCTGTCATATGCACATTGTGTTCTCATTAGAAGAGTGGCTTAGCAAGAATACATAATACTATAGTGGTGGCTACATGTTATTACGCATTTGTCAAAGCCCATAGAATGTACAACATCAAGAATGAGCCTTAGTGTAAACTATAAGCTTTGGTTAACAATAGTGTGCCCATGTTGGTTCATCAATTGTACCAAATATGCCACACTGATGAGGGATGATGAGGATGCTGAGTATATATGTGTGGGTGGGGAGGGCTATGTATGAACTCTGTATTTTCTGCTCAATTCTGTTGTGAACCTGAAACTACTCTAAAAGAATAAAGTCTATTAAAAAAAAAAAAACAAGAATACAGAAGCTAAATTTCTATTTGATGGGTAAAGCTATGTAGAAAATATAAGATTAAGTTAATATAAAAACTGAAGATATTAATTAGCTTTTTTTTTAATTTATACATTCTGTATTGTTAAGAGGAAACGATTCTGTACCTATTGAAAGAAAGAAGAGCAAAAAGAGACCATTAATGATATGATAACAAATTAAATTAGGAAAAGTGAAATCTTTAAACTTCAGTGGAGTTCAACAGAAAATCTCAGAATGTGGTTTGGCAATTAATACAGAACTTATGCTAAGTATTTTGGCTTAAAATATCAAAACAAACAACTTTAATCAAATAAGCATTTTTGAATGTTAGAGAAGATGTAAATTATTTTGCTTTTCACAGGACTCAGTATAGTGACTTTAAAATAATATTTTTGTGGAACACCTTAATTCCCAAGGTGGAATATTTTTATTGTCTATAAAAGTTAAATAAGTAATATGGTTTACATATGTATAAGGTACCATTCCTTAGGTAGAGCATACTAAGCAGAAATAACCAAATCAATTTTTACATCAAGTGACATGCTAAACTGAGAGTAAAATATGGCCAAGGTGATGGTTATAAAATACTGCTTCTATAATTTTAATAAAACTTATAATTTTGGAAACTCTAGTTACCTGAAAAAAGACATGACCACATATTCTTAGACATCTCCTGAAAGTATTGACACCTGAAGTCAAGGATACTCAAGATAAGGGCTAATGTCCAAGGTTCAAAGCAAAACTAAGAATTTGCTACCATGATTTGTCACAGCAAAACTAATAGCATGAGTGCTCCTGAATTCTGTCTTATGATGATAACAGTAAAAATAAATGTAAGCATTACTTTCTTTTTTCTATATTCATGTTATTTTCCCTTTATTGAAGTATAGTTGGTTACAATGTGTCAATTTCTTGTGTACAGCGTAACGTTTCAGTCATAAATATACACACATATATTGATTTTCATATTCTTTTTATTAAAGGTTACTACAAGATATTGAATATAGTTCCCTGTGCAATAGAGAATAAATTTGGTTTTACCTATTTTTATATATACTAGTTCATACTTGCAAACCTTGAACTCCCAACTTACCACATCCCACTCAATTTTTTCCAGTAACCATAAGAGTGTTTACTATGTCTGTGAATCTGCTTCTGTTTTGTACATGAGTTCATTAATGTCTATTTTCCTTCTTTTTTTAGATTCCATATATGAGTGATATTATGTGGTGTTTCTTTCTCTTTTTAGTTTACTTTACTTAGAATGATAATTTCCAGGTCCATCCATGTTGCTGCAAATGGCATTATTTTATTCTTTTTTTATAGCTGAGTAGAATTCCACTGTATAAATATACCACACCTTCTTTATCCAGTCATCTGTTGATGGACATTTAGGTTTCTTCCATGTCTTGGCTATTAAACATTAGTTCTGCTATGAACATTGGAATGTATGTATCTTTTTGAATGAGACTTCCTTCTGGATATATGCTCAGGAGTGGATTTGCTGGATCATATAGTAAGTCTATTTTTAGTTTTTTGAGGAAATTCCATACTGATTTCCATAATGGCTGCACCAAACTACATCCCCACCAGCAGTGTAAGAGGGTTCTCTTTTCTCCACAGCCTCTCCAGTATTTATCATTCATGGACTTTTTAATGATGGCCATTTTGTGGGTGGGAGGTGATGCCTCATTGTAGTTTTGATTTGCATTTCTCTGATAATTAATGATATTAAGCATCTTTTCATGTGCCTATTGGCTATTTGTATGTCTCCATTTGCGAATTGCTTATTTAGGTCTTCTACCCATTTTTGGATTGGGTTGTTTGTTTGTTTGTTTTTGTTATTAAGTTGTATGAACTGTTTGCATATTCTGAATATTAAACCTTTGTCAGTCACATCATTTGCAAATATTTTCTCCCACTCCATAGGCTGTCATTTTGTTTTGCTTATGATTTCCTTTGCTGTACAAAAACTTATAAGTTTAATTAGGCCCCATTTATTTATTTTTGCTTTTGTTTCTATTGCCTGGGTAGACTGTCCTAAGAGAACATTGCTAAGATTTATATCAGACAAAGTTTTGCCTATGTTTTCTTCTAAGAAGTTTATAGTGTCTTGTCTTATGTTTAAGTTTTTAAGCCATTTTGAATTTATTTTTTGTGTATGATGTGAGGGTGTGTTCTAACCTCATTGATTTACAAGCAGCTGTTCAGTTTCTCCAACACCATTTGCTGAAGATACTTTCTTTTCTCCATTGATTATTCTTAGCTCCTTTGTTGAATATTAATTTGTTTTAAGTCTGTGGGTTTATTTCTGGGATCTGTATTCTGTTCTGTCAATCCATATGTCTGTTTTTGTGTCAATACTATGTTGTTTTGATTACTGTAGGTCTGTAGTATTGTCTGAAGTCTGGGAGAGTTATTCTTCCAGTTTCATTCTTTTTCTTCAGTATTGACTTGGCAATTCTGGGTCTATTTGACTCCATATAAATTTTAGGATTATTTGTTGTAGTCCTATGGAAAATGTCCTGTGTAATTTGATAGAGATTACATTAAATCTGTAGATTTCTTTGGTCAGCATGGCCACTTTAACAATATTGATTCTTCCAATCCAAGAGCATTGTGTATCTTTCCATTTCTTTAAGTCATCTTTAATTTTCTTAATCAATGTTTTGTTTTTCTCTTCATATAAAATCTTTCACCTCCCTGGTCAGGTTTATTCATAATATTTTATTTTTTGGATGATAGTTTATTGTTAGGATAAATAAATGCAGTGATTTTTGTATGTTAATCTTGTATCCTTCTTCCTTGCCAAATTCTTTTATTACTTCTAGTAGTTTTTATGTGGAGTTTTTAGGATTTTCTATATATAGGATCATGTCATCCTCATATAGTGACAATTTTGTCTCTTCTCTTCCAATTTGGATCCTTTTTAATTATATTTTCTTTTCTGAAAGCTGTGGCTAGCATTCCCAAGACTGTGTTGAATAGAAGTGGTGAAAGTGGGCATCCTTGTCTTGTTCCAGATTTCAGTGGGAAGGCTTTCAACTTTTCACCTTTGAGTATTAAGCTGACTGTGGCTTTGTCATAAATAGCTTTTATTATGTCAAGATATGTTTCCTCTATACCCACCTTGGTAAGAGTATTTATCATAAATGCGTGTTGAATTTTATTGAATGCTTTTTCTGCATCTATTGAGATGATCATGTGATTTCTGTCCTTTCTTTTATTGATGTGGTGTATCCCATTGATTGATTTACCTATGTTGAATCATCCTTGTGTCTCTGGGATGAATCTAACTTAATCCCAGTGTATGGTCTTTTTTACATGTTGTTGGATTCTGTTTGCTTATATTTTGTTGAGGATTTTGTATCTATGTTCATCAAGGATGTTGACCTATAGTTTTCTTTTTTGTATCTTTGTCTGGCTTTGGTATCAGGGTGATGCTGGCTTCCTTAAATGAGTTTGGGAGTCTTCTCTCCTCTTCAATCTTTGGAAGAGATTGAGAAGGATTGGTATGAGTTCTTCATTATATGTCTAGTAGAATTCCCCAGTGAAGCCAACTGGTCCTGGACTTTTGTTCATAGGGAGGTTTTTTTGTGGCTGATTCTATTTTCCAGGTAGTGATCTTACTGTTCAAATGATTTATTTCTTCTTGATTCAGTCTTGGTGGACTGTATGCTTCTAGAAATTTGTCCATTTCTTCTAGGTTGCCTCAGTTTGTTGCCATAGATTTCATGGTATTCTCATGGTTTTTCGTATTCTCTGGCATTGGTTCTAATTTCTCCATTTCATTTCTTCTTTTGTTTATTTGTGTTCTCTTTCTTTTCTTCTTGGTGAGCCTGGTCAGAGATTTGTCAATTTTGTTTATTCTTTCAAAAAATAAGCTCTTGATTTGCTTGATTTTTTTTTCTATTTTTTTAATCTTTATTTTATTTATCTCCTCTCTGATGTGTATAATTTCTTTCATTCTGTTGACTTTAGTTTTTGTTTGCTATTCTTCTTCTAATTCTTTTCAGTGGTAGGTTAGGATGTTTATTTGAGATTGTTCTTGTTTTTTGAGGTAGGCTTGTATTGCTATGAACTTCCCTCTTAGGACTTCTTTTGCTCAATCCATTGATTTTGTGCAATTGTGTTTTCATTGTCCCTTGTCTCAAAGTATTTTTTAATTTCAGCTTTGATTTCATCATTGGCCCTTTTTTTATTTTTGTAGCATATTGTTTAGTCTCCATGCTGTCATTCTTTTCTTATTTGTTTTTCTGTGCTTAATTTCTAGTTTCATGGCATTTTAGTCAGAAAAGATGCTGAAAATAATTTTTATCCTCTTCAATTTGTTGGGGCTTCTTTTGTTCCCATGTATATGGTCTATCCTACAGAAAGTTTCTTGCTCCCTTGAAAAGAACATATATTCTGTTTTAGGGGGTATGTAATGTCCTAAATATATCAACAAATTCTAACTGTTCTATTTTGTCATTTAGTATCTCTGTTGCCTTATGATTTTCTGTCTGGAGGATCTTCCAATTATGTCAATGGATTGTTAACTTCTACTATTATTGTGTTCCCATCTATTTCTCACTTTATGTCTGTTACTATTTGTTTTATATATTTAGGTGTTCCCATATTGGGTGTATATATGTTAACAAGTGTAATAGTCTCTTCTTGTTTAGCTCTTTTGATTGTTAAATAATACCCTTCTTTATCTTTCTTTATGACCTTTGTTTTAAAGTTTATTTTGTCTGAAATCAGTGTTGCAACTCATACTTTCTTGTCATTTCCATTTTCATGAAATATATTTTCCATCCTCTCACTTTCAATATATGTGCGTCCTTCACTCTAAAGTGAGTCTTTTGTAGGGGGCATATAGTACATTCTTATTTTATTATCCAATCTGCCACTCTATGTCTTTTGATAGGAGCATTTAGTCCATTGACATTTATGGTAATTATTGATAGATATGTGTTTATTGCCATTTTGAAATTTGTTTTCCATTTGATTTGGTATTTCTTCATTGTTTCTTTCTTTTTCTTATTGTTTCTTTTTGTAGTTTGATAAATTTCTTTTGTATTAGCTTGGTTTCTCTTTGGGTTTTGTTACTCTTTTTTGTTTTTGTTGTATGCTATTGACTTGTGGTTACCCTGTTTTTCAAGTATATTAATCGATTACTATATCTGTTTTGCTTTAGAATGGTAGTAATATAAGCTCAAACACATCCTAAAAAGAATGAAAAAAAGAAAAAAAATCTGTTTTTTCTTTCTCTTCTCTCCTCCCTTTTACGATTTTGATGTCCTCTTTTAAATCTTCATGTTTGTTCTGTTGCAACTCATCATAGTTACATTTCCAATTACGTTTTCTCCTTTCTGTAGTTTCCTGCTCTTTTCTATTTAAAGTAGACCTTTCAATATTTCTTTGAGTGTAAGTTTAGTATTGCTGAATTCTTTTAGGTTTTGCTTGTCTGTGAAATTCTTTACCTTTCCTTCTACTCTATAGGATAGTCTTGCAAGATAGAGCATCCTAGGTTGTAGCTTTCTTCAGGACTTTGGATATATCTTGCAGCACCCTTCTGGCCACCAGTGTTTGTGTAGAGAAGTCAGCTAAAAGCTTTATGGGGTTCCCTTATAACTAACCTTTTTAAAAATTTTTGGCTACCTTTAGAATAATTTATTTTTCTTTAACATTGCCATCTTAATTATAATATGTCTGTGTAGGTCTGTTTGAGTTCTTCTTGTTTGGGACTTTCTATGCTTGATGTACTTGGATATCTGTTTCCTTTTTAGGTTCAGGAGGTTTTCAGTCATGATTTATTCAAATACTTTTTCAATCCCTTTTTCTCTTTCTTCTCCTTCTGGGACCCCTATTATGCATAGTTTGGTATGCTTTATATTATCCTATAGGTCCCTTATATTGCTTTCACTGATTTTCAACTGCTTTTCTGTCTGCTGTTCTGGCTGGATGATTTATGTTATCCTGTCTTCTAAGCCACTTATTCATCCCTCTGCATTATCTAGTCTGCTTTTGACTGCCTTTAGCTCAGCCCTTATCTCAGCCATCGAGTTTTCTGTTCTTAATTGGCTCTTCTTTATAGTTTGTTTTTATAGTATTTTTATAGTATTCTCTGTCTCTATTCATAGTCTTTTTCATTTCCTTCAGTGTTTTTATCACCCTTTTTTTGAAATCATGATCTAGGAGATTGTTGAGGTCTATCTTATTGTTTGTTATTTCTGGGGACTTCTCTTGTTCATTTAACTGGGAATGATTCCTCAGGTTCTTCATTTTACTTATATTTCTCTGGCTGTATGGATTTAGGAATATCAGTTATCTACTGTGGTCTTGAGGGCTTTTTTATTTTCAAAGTGGGAGCATTCCTTTGTAGACATTGCACATCTAATAATTATGTCATGAGGGCTGTTTTAATTATGGATTGTTGCCACATCTTTCTTCAAGTGTGTTGGTGGTTATCCCTTTGATTAGGAGTGTGGTTGGTGTTGTGGTGACCAGAAACTGCCCTGGTTGTTGAACAGGGCTTCATTTTTTAATGTAGTTGTTTTAGCCCTGGCAGAGGCTGGGTCTGCTTTCTAACTGTTGGAATACAGGCTTACACACCTATTTCTGAAGTATGTTATGTGATAGGCATGGTTGGAGTGCTTCAGCTGGAAGAAGAGCTACTGAGTATTCCTCTGCTGAAGATGTCAACTGGGAGGTGCCCTCTGTGGTGTTGTTCTGTCACTAGTTTTTTGGGCTTACACATTACTGTTTGCTCACACTGCCCTTGTCCCTTTCTCAGCCATGGGAGTGTCAGCAACTGGCCTGATGTCCCCCATGTTCTGTGCCCACTGAGTCACCAGTGCAGATCTGCTGATGTCAGGCACCAGAACCTGCCATACTAAGTGTACAGTCATGCATGGCACCTGGATCTAAGTTGTGCTACAGGGTCAGCACAGACCCCTTCTCCATGTCCAGATAAGCTATGTAGGCCTGCTGTAAATTCTAAACCTGCCCACATTGTGTGCTAGGAATCCACTACATCTTAGAAGAGTAGGTCCACAAAGTCACCAGCTGAGCAAATCCACCCCCTTTGCCTAGGTCTGTAAACAAATCTCAGTAAGTCTTGCCTATGAATTTGTAGGACTTTTAGGTATGAATTCATGTTTCAGCCCTGCCTCCACTGGGAGCCACACATCAGGAATTGTGATGACTGTGACTGATCCTCACTTCTTTTCTCATGAAAATGCACTAACAATGGTGCTGAGCAAGCCCTCTGGGCTAGGATAGACAGCAGTTATGGCTCAGCTCCATTGTGCACCTCCCTACCTTAAGCGCCAGCAGTGTTGCTTTTTTATGGGGGGGTCCCAAGCTGTTCTGTTTTGCATACATTCCCAGCCACAGCCCATACCACACTCCAACCCCTTTAGGCTGCCTCTATGCAGCCAGTCACAGCCCTCTTCCCAGGCTCCATAAGTCACCAAGCTCATCACCAAGCTCCAGCAGTCAGTCCCAGACCACCCCTGCCAGCTTGCATCTTGGGCTGCAGATCACAGGGACACTTTGTACCAGTTTCTCTCAGTTCTGTGTGCCAATCAGCTGTTGTTTTCTCCTCCAAGTCTTTTAAGCCCCCTTTCTGTTCCCTCTGACTTCCCCACTGGAGATGGGGTATCCCAGAATAAAGGTGGTTTCCCTCCTTTGCTGCTCTCTCCCTGCAGAACAAGTCCCACACCAATTTCCTTTTCTTCCCCCCCCCTTTTTTTTTGTGGGGAATCCTCTTGTATTTAGAATAAGAGATATTCTTCCAAAGTTCAATAGGCATCCTGTGTGAATGGATGGGTCTGTAGATGTAATTCTTGGTGTATTCATGGGAGTGAGTGAGATATGCATCCTTCTACTCTGCCATCTTGGCAGCCCCCTCTTACATTCACATTCTTACCATAAACTCCACTATCTAAAAATAAGAATGAGTTTTTGTACATTAAATAACAATGTGACAAAAAAAAAAAAAACACTGCATGGAAACTAGCCCTCTTCTAAAAGTGTTTCATCTGTATAAACTTTGATTTATTGTTTTTTTTAATTAATTCAGTACTGATTTGCATAGTAGGGAACTGTAATGGTACAGAGTAAGGTCTCTAAATTCTGTTGTGTGGAATAGGAAATGTTGGCAAATAGACAAAGTGGAATTTGAGGGACACACTAACCTGATTTGATTAAAGATGGTGACATAAGTATGGGTAACAATAAGCTTTGACAATATAACTGAGATTCTGATCATATGAAAGTCTTTGGTGTTTTGGTGCAGATTTTTATAATTTTGACTGAAGGTTAGGGGCTGACTTTTATAGTGGCAATCAGACTTAGAACAAATGCTGGATGCCTCAGGTATAGCACAGACTTCGGGTCTAACAACATTGTTTGCTTCTGGGTAACACTGCAAGAACTGAGGAAGACAGCCAAGGAAGGATCACAGAAGGCTACCCAAAAGTTGGCCAGATGATGTTCTCAGGAATGCTGGCTGATCAGAGTCAGCAAACAAACTGCAGAAGCTTGGGTTGCAAAAACCTAAGAGGCAAAAGTCAATGACATTGATTTCAGTGCAGACAATTATTTTTAACAAGCATGGATTTTGAGCAGACATAGCCTGTCCAGCTCCCAGGCTGCTGACCTTGAACTACAGGAATAACATTTGGTTTAACCTTATAGATGAGGCTGAGACTTACCTAGATCACTTTAGATATTGGTTGATAGAACATAATCTTTACCTTTAAACCTCAACATACCTGAATCTTCCATAGGAAAGAAGATTAGGAAATCCTTCTTGAAAATTTTTATTGTTAGCTTAAATAAGCGTCTTTTACTGCTCAAATTCCATTTTGTTTGGGCTGAGAAGGGAACTTTGGATGGAGCTAACTGGATTCACATGTTTAAATGCCCTTTCCTATATTCTCAATTTTTATCTGTATTGCTTATCCTTTACAGCATAAAGATAATCTTCTTAATGTTAAACTCATAAACAAAGAGAGTAAAGCCACTATAGCACAGGAATAAACATGGATATTCACATGAAGTGTGGAAGTTATGTCCATTTATAATTTACAATGGGGGCTTGGAAAAACAGGGAGCATAAAGAGGATATAAAAATAAAAAGAATCTGAATATACTGGATGGGAATAAAAAGAACTTATATAAAGTATTGACTGGAGCTATCACTACTGTTCATTTGTAAAACTTGAGAGAAAGAGGCAAAGTATCTAATGTTGCTCTCTGAGGGAAGAGAGAACATGCATAGGGGAATTCTCCTAATACTGTTATTTAAAAATGTGTAGTAGATGGCGGAGTAGAAGGACGCTCGCAGGTCACCCTCTCCCACAAATACACCAAGACCCACATCTACAGACCCACTCAGCCAACCAGAGCACCTGTGGAACTCCGACAGAACATCGCCCTCTCCAAAAGATAGACGCCAAAAATCTGGTAGGAGAAAAGGAAAAAAGAAAGAACAAAAGGCAAAGCAGCGCCGGACGGTCCCGCGGGGAGGGAGCGGCAAAGGAGGACTGGCGCTCGCTCGCTGGGTCTCCCCTCTCCAACTGAGAGGCCAGCAGGACGGAGGGGGAGCCTCCGAGGCTCGGATCTGTACACAGCAGACCTTGACTAACAGAACTAAGTTAAATGGGCACAGAGCGTCCCCCCGACAGGCAGCCTGAGACGCGGCCAGCAGCGGCTGGCAGGGCCAGGCTGCACAAGCCGGGCGGAGGACGGGGGCGGCTGCACAGAGGCAGCCCCTGGAGAACGCAAGGGGCTGCGCGCCGTGGCTGTGGGTGCACAGGGCAGAACAACCTGGGCCCTCCGTAAAACAGCAAGGTTGATGTGCTCTCCGAGGAAGGGTGCACACCCCCATCTCTGAAAACCCGCGGAAAGTTTTCGGGGGAAGAGAGGCGGGGCTCAGGCACAGCCGCCATATCCTCCGGCGCTGAGCACCCAGGCGGGGGCGGGGGCGAAACCTGCATCGGCGCGGAAGGGCTTAGCAGCCTCAAAGGCCAGACTGAGACTGGCCTGCAGCCCGGGTCAGATAGGATCCTTCCATCCTGGTCCCTCAGAGAACTTGCTCCACAAAGACAAACAAGGAGCTGGGTTCTGGCTGGGAGCAGGGACAAGGCTGTCCCTTGGTCTTCCCCAAGCCCACCTGCGGAGCCCCGACCAGGGCAGAGGGCGGACCAGGGCGGAGCGCGCAGCCGCACAGAGCAGCGGAGCTACCCGCGGCGCAGGTAGAGAGCGGCCCCCGCCTTTCGGGCAGGAACACAGCCCCTGACCAAGGTGCTGGGAGGGGGCAAGGCCCGCCCTCCTACCCGGCCAGTCTGCAACATCTGACTGCGGCATCTGGAGGGGCAGCGACCCGCCCGCCCGCAGCAGAGGAGAGCTGCACCAGACCCAGTGTTAGGAGGAGGCGCGATCTGCTTGCCGACAGGTGCTGGGAGCAGCACAGAAGAGGGCGCCAATGGAGGGCCTCTGAAAACAGCAAGCTGAGCTTCCAAAACAGGACGAAGACAGAAATACTTCACATTAAAAGCACACAGACTCCAGGAGAACACCGACAAACCCACCCCCCTCCTTTTTTTTTTTTTTTAAATCTTTTTTTACCTGTTCTATTTTCTATTACTCTCTTAATTTTTACTTCTTAATTAATTTCTATTTCTCTTGGGTTTTGATGTCCTGTTATTGATTAGACACAGGTTTTAAATACATCTATTCATCTTCCCCCCCCTTTTTTTTTTAAATCTGTTTTTACCTGTTCTATTTTTTTTACTCTCTTAATTTTTACTTCTTAATTCATTTCTATTTCTCTTGGGTTTTGATGTCCTGTTATTGATTAGACACAGGTTTCAAATACATCTATTCATCTCCCCCCTTTTTTTAGGTAAATGTTTTAAAAGGACGTCTTAACCCGATTAATACTTTGCTTCAATTCATTCTTCTATTATTCATTATATACTGTTTTCAAACCCTCTTTCTCCCTCCTTTTAAAATTCTTTACCTCTCTCTCTTATTTTTCCTCTCTTTTTTTCCTGAGTTCTATTCCTAAATAAGCATTAGATAGATAAAATCCTTAAGAGCCAAAATAAACATCTGATATTTCATAAACCACAGTGCCAGAGAGGTATGAGCAAGATGAAGAAGCAGAAAAACCTTTCCCAATTAAAACAACAAGAGAAATCCCCTGAAAGAAAGATCAACAAAAAGACATCGATAGCCTACTAGCTTAAGATTTCAAAAAAGGAGTGATCAAATTGCTGAAGGAAATAAAAAAGATAGCGTTTATAGATATAAAATATGTCAAAAATGAAATTGAAGCTATAAAGAAGAGCCAAGTAGAATGGGTAAACTCATTGACAGGGATGAGGAATGATCTAATAGCTGTGCAAAGCCGACTAGATAATGCAGAGGAACGAATTAGTGATCTAGAAGACAGGGCAATAGAAAGCACCCATTCAGAAGAACTACAAGAGAAGCAAATAAAAAATAATGAAAATAGCATAAGGGACTTATGGGATAACATAAAGCGTCCCAATTTTCGCATAATAGGGGTCCCAGAAGGAGAAGAAAGATCAAAGAGGATTGAAAAGGTTTTTGAAGAAATCATGACTGAAAACTTCCCAAACTTAAAGAAGGAATCAGATATCCAAGTACAGGAAGCTCAGAGGGTCCCAAACAGGAAGAACCCAAATAGACCCACACCAAGACATATCATAATCAAGATGGCCAGAGTCAAGCATAAAGAAAGGATTCTAAAGGCACCAAAAGAAAAGCAAAGAGTAAGTTACAAGGGAACCCCCATAAGGCTCTCAGCTGACTTCTCTACACAAACACTACAGGCCAGAAGGGAGTGGCAAGATATATTCAAAGACCTGAATGAAAAAAAGATGCAGCCTAGGATCCTTTATCCAGCAAGGCTATCCTTTAGGATAGAAGGAGAAATAAAGAGTTTCACAGACAAAAAAAAAGCTGCAGGAGTTTAGCAACACTAAACCCATGCTAAAAGAAATATTGAAAGGGCTATTCTAAATAGAAAAGCAGCAGGATGCTACAGAAATGAGAAACTCACAACAGGAAAGGTGATAACTCATGAATTACAAATAAAGTAAACATGAAATTATAAAAGAAGACATACAAATCACTGAGAGTGGGAGAGGGAGGCAGGGAAATATAGAATATCTTTTCCTTTCTTTTTTAAATTTTTTTAACAGTAGGATGGGTTTGAGATCATGTTACTATCAGTTTAATAAAAACAGTTATAGTAATGGGTTAATAGATTTAAAAAAAGGGTAACCACAAGCCAAAAACTTACAAAGGAGTCACAAAAATTAAATAAAATCCATGAAAATACAAAGGAAAATTACCAAACCACAAAAGGAAGAAGAAAGGAACAAAGAGGATATACCAATTCAACTGCAAAGATAAGTTCAAAATGGCAATAAACACACATCTATCATTAATTACTGTAAATGTTAATGGACTAAATGCTCCAGTCAAAAGACATAGAGTGGCAGACTGGATAATAAAGCAAGAACCTTCAATATGCTGCATACAAGAGACCCACTTTAGGGAGAAGGACACATATAGATTGAGAGTGAAAGGATGGAAAAGGATATTCCATGCAAATGGAAAAGCCAAAAAAGCAGGTGTTGCAGTACTGATTTCAGACAAAATAGACTTTAAAACAAAGGCCATAAAGAAAGATAAAGAAGGACATTTTATAATGATTAAAGGAGTGATACATGATGAGGATATTACACTCGTTAATATATATGCACCCAATATAGGAGCACCTAAGTACATACAAGAATTACTAACAGAGATAAAGGGGGATATTGATGGGAATACAATCATAGTTGGAGATTTTAACACTGCATTAACATCACTAGACAGATCTTCCAGACAGAAAATAAACAAGGCAACAGAGAAATTAAATGCTACAATAGAAAAACTAGATTTGGTGGATATTTTCAGAGCATTACACCCCCCCAAAATAGGATATACATTCTTTTCAAGTGCACATGGAACATTTTCCAGGATCGATCATGTACTCGGGCACAAAAGAAACCTCAACAATTTTAAGAAGATAGAAATTACCTCAAGCATCTTTACTGACCACAATGCCATGAAACTGGAAATCAACAACAGAGAAACAAAGGAGAAAAAAAGGAAAGCATGGAGATTAAACAATATGTTATTGAAAAAACAATGGATCAATGAGGAAATCAAAGCTGAAATTAAAAAATACCTTGAGACAAATGATAATGAAAGCACAACCACTCAAAACCTATGGGACACAGTAAAGGCAGTGCTAAGTGGGAAGTTTATAGCGATACAGGCCTTCCTCAAAAAAGAAGAACAATCTCAAATAAACAATTTAACCCACCACCTGAATGAATTAGAAAAAGAAGAACAAAAAGCCCCAAAAAGCAGCAGAAGGAAGGAAATAATAAAGATCAGAGAGGAATTAAATACAATAGAGATTAACAAGACCATAGAAAAAATCAACCAAACCAAAAGCTGTTTTATTGAAAAAGTAAATAAAATCGACAAACCTCTGGCAAAACTCACAAAGAAGAAAAAAGAGAGAGCACAAATTAGCAAAATAAGAAAGGAACATGGAGAAATTACAACAAACAAAATAGAAATACAGAATATCATACGAGAATATTATGAAAAACTATATAGAACCAAACTGGATAACCTAGAGGAGATGGACAAGTTTCTGGAAACATACTGTCCACCAAAACTGAATCAAGAAGAATCTGAACACTTGACCAATCCGATCACTAGAAAGGAAATAGAAATAGCAATTAAAAACCTCCCTATAAATAAAAGTCCAGGACCGGACGGCTTCACCAGGGAATTCTACCAAACATACAAATAAGAACTCATACCAGTCCTTCTCAAAGTCTTCCAGATGATTGAAAAGGAGGGAATACTCCCAAACTCATTCTATGAAGCCACCATCACCCTGATACCAAAACCAGGCAAAGACACTACAAAAAAAGAGAATTATAGGCCAATATCACTGATGAACATAGACGCCAAAATCCTCACCAAAAGTTTAGCAAATAGAATCCAACAACACATAAAAAAGATTATACATCATGACCAAGTGGGGTTCATCCCAGGGACACAAGGCTGGTTCAACATACGCAAATCAATCAATGTAATACATCACATCAACAAGAAAAAGGACAAAAACCACATGATCATCTCAATCGATGCAGGAAAAGCATTTGATAAAATTCAACACCCATTTATGATAAAAAGTCTCGCCAAAGTGGATATAGAGGGAACATATCTCAACATAATAAAAGCTATATATGACAAACCTACAGCCAGCATAGTACTCAATGGTGAAAAACTCAAAAGCTTCCCACTAAAATCTGGGACAAGACAAGGATGCCCACTATCACCACTCCTATTCAACATAGTCCTGGAAGTCCTAGCCACAGCAGTCAGGCAAGAGAAAGAAATAAAAGGGATCCAAATTGGAAAAGAAGAGGTAAAAGTGTCATTATATGCTGATGACATGTTACTATATATAGAAAACCCTAAAAGGTCCACACAAAAGCTACTAGAACTGATTGAAGAATTCAGCAAGGTAGCAGGTTACAAAATTAACGTTCAAAAATCAGTTGCATTTCTTTACACTAACGATAAATCAACAGAAGAAGAAAATAAAGAAACAATCCCCTTTAAAATAGCACCCAAAGTAATAAAATATCTGGGAATAAATCTAACCAAGGAGGTGAAAGAATTATACACAGAAAACTATAAACCATTGATGAAGGAAATTAAAGAAGACTTTAAAAAATGGAAAGATATCCCATGCTCTTGGATTGGAAGAATCAATATTGTTAAAATGGTCACACTGCCCAAGGCAATCTACAGATTGAATGCAATCCCTATCCAATTACCCAGGACATATTTCACAGAACTAGAACAAATCATAATAAATTTTACATGAAACCATCAAAGACCTAGAATTGCCAAAGCATTACTGAAGAGAAAGAAAGAGGCTGGAGGAATAACTCTCCCAGACTTCAGACAATTCTAGAGAGCTACAGTCATCAAGACAGCATGGTATTGGTACCAAAACAGACATATAGACCAATGGAACAGAATAGAGAGCACAGAAATGAACCCACAAACTTTTGGTCAACTCATCTTTGACAAAGGAGGCAAGAATATACATTGGAATAAAGACAGTCTCTTCAGCAAATGGTGTTGGGAAAACTGGACAGCAGCATGTAAAACAATGAAGCTAGAACACTCCCTTACACCATATACAAAAATCAACTCAAAATGGATTAAAGACTTAAACATAAGACAAGATACAATAAACCTCCTAGAGGAAAACATAGGCAAAACATTATCTGACATACATTTCAAGAATTTTTTCCTAGAAGAAATAAAATGAAGTATAAGGAAATGGGACCTAATGAAACTTACAAGCTTCTGCACAGCAAAGGAGACCAGAAGTAAAACAAGAAGAAAACCTACGGAATGGGAGAAAATTTTTGCAAGTGAAACCGACAAAGGCTTGATCTCCAGAATATATAAGCAGCTCATACGACTCAATAAGAAAAAAATAAACAACCCAATCCAAAAATGGGCAGAAGACCTAAACAAGCAATTCTCCAAAGAAGACATACAAATGATCAAAAGGCACATGAAAAAATGCTCAATATCACTAATTATCAGAGAAATGCAAATCAAAACTACAATGAGGTATCACCTCACACCAGTCAGAATGGCCGTCATTCAAAAATCCATAAATGACAAATGCTGGAGAGGCTGTGGAGAAAGGGGAACCCTCCTACACTGCTGGTGGGAATGAAGTTTGGTGCAGCCACTATGGAAAACAGTGTGGAGATTCCTCAAAAGACTAGGAATAGACTTACCATATGACCCAGGAATCCCACTCCTGGGCTTGTATGCAGAAGGAAATCTACTTCAGGATGACACCTGCACCCCAATGTTCATAGCAGCACTATTTACAATAGCCAAAACATGGAAACAGCCTAAATGTCCATCAACAGGTGACTGGATAAAGAAGAGGTGGTATATTTATACAATGGAATACTACTCAGCCATAAAAACCAACAACATAATGCCATTTGCAGCAACATGGATGCTCCTGGAGAATGTCATTCTAAGTGAAGTAAGCCAGAAAGAGAAAGAAAAATACCATATGAGATTTGCTCATATGTGGAATCTAAAAAACAAAAACAAAAACAAACAAACAAAAACAAAGCATAAATACAGGACAGAAATAGACTCACAGACAGAGAATACAGACTTGTGGTTACCGGGGGGTGGAGGGTGGGAAGGGATAGACTCGGATTTCAAAATTGTAGAATAGATAAAGATTACACTGTATAGCACAGGGAAATATACACAAAATATTATGATAACTCACAGAGAAAAAAGTGTGACAATGTGTATATTTCCATGAATGACTGAAAAATTGTGCTGAACACTGGAATTTGACACATTGTAAAATGATTATAAATCAATAAAAAAAATGTTAAAAAAATAAAAATAAATAAAAATGTGTAAAGTCAAAATTAACCACTCTCTTAGAGATTTCTGCCAGTCGAGTTTGTGTTCATATTGACATATCTCATCTTGTTTTCTCTGAATCTACAGTTTTTTTTCAAATTCTGAGTCTCTATTGTGGTCATTGGAATCTGCAGGATTGATGTTATTTTGCAATACTGGGTTAACATTTTGGGGGGAGTGAAAAATTCTACTTGAGATAACTGCACTCGGGTTTGGAAACTGACCTATTTTCAACCTTTGAAAGGGGGTGGTGCCGAAGGTGAAAATTCAAGTGTCTCTTTTTAACTCTTTGAACTCTTTAAAACATAAGACTTAATGGACACTTTTTACTAAACTGATTAAACTTTTAAGATTTTTGAGGGAACCACACTAATTTCCAGGGGAAATAGCTGAAGAAGCAACTTTCAGGAGTTTGAGTCCCCCTAACCAACAAGAACATCTCAGTATAAGACTGAGCAGAAGGTGAAATTATAATATACTTAAATTTCTTTACCTTTTTAACTCAAATATGGTTAAACATTGATTTCAGATTTTAATTCCTTCATGTTTGACATTATTATATTTTGAACTGCAAGATAATTGCATTTTAGACTCCTTTTCCCCAGGAATTTGGTTAGGGATTTTTAATTAAAATAAGAGGACACCTGATGGTTGACATTTTGCTGTTGGAATATCTTAACATTATAATTTGGTGCCTTGCAGCTCCTTTGATAGACTATACTGAGCAATGCAGTTTGAAAAGTTTGTGGTGGGAAATTGTAACATGTATAATTTTGGCTTTGGATGTATACTGACTTTGAAGAAAAAGCTAGTTAACATATTATTCTGACCTATTTTCAGAACTATTTCCACTGTTTACCAGTGGTCTCAGGAGAAAAAGTAAAGGAGCGGTGGATAATATAGTGAACATATGTCTAATAAGCTGTGGGAGTCCACTGATGAAGATGGCTGCATTGCTGATTGATAATGTCTAAAATGATTAAGTCAATAGGCTTGGACTAGAAAAAGCCATGGAATGTTTTAGGGGAATATTCCATTCTACTACTGAAATTTCCTTTCATACAGAGGAATTTCATAAGAATAAAATACCATGGGGGAAAAAGTATTTTATTTATGATAAGTTAATTGCTACTACAATTAGCAGTACCTCCAAATTTCAATGCCTTAACACAATAAAAATTTACTTTTTACTTAGAAGAAGCCAAAGGCACCTTTTGAGGCTTTGCTTCATACAACAGTTCTGGGACCAGAATCCTTCAATCTGTAGCTGCAATCTCTTGTCAAGTTTTAGGATCCTCTCTAACTCAGCAGGTGAATGGCAAAGTGGGAGGTGTTTACAAGCCTGGCCTAAAATTGACAAAACTACTTTTACTCACATTCCATTAGCCAGAGTTTGATCACAGCAACACAGCTCATGCAAAAGTGGCTGAAAAGATGCCTTCTAGTTGTGCATTGAGGAGGAAAGGTAGAACATGAATTTTATTGAGGAACAACATGCTCTCTCACAAGAGGTGATTTGTCACATAACTGTGCAAAAAAATACCATGCAGACGTAGCCTCTTATTATTCAGTTTTCATTATGATTTGGAGCCAAGTGTCTGGAGTATGACTACCTGGGTTGGAACTCCAGTTTCACCATTTGCAGACTGAGTGAATCAGGGCAAGTCACATGACCTCTCTAAGGTTCGTAATCCATTATAGGGGGTGATAATAATGCTTATTTCATAGAATTGTTGCAAATATATGCATTTAATCTTTTCAATGACTAGAATAGTGTCTGCTCTGTAATAGTGTTATATACTTGGGTTGGATTAGATGGTTTATCTTATAAAATAGCTTTTCTTTAGATGTGTTTTTCCTTTATGTCAGTATATAAACTCAATTTTTATAAGTGTCCTATGTACATATGAAATGTGTATACAGTCTGCAATATAATACACTCTTTGAATTAAATCTCTATATCAATCAGAACCTTAAGTATTTTACTTAATTATTCATTCTTCCATATCACTCTGATAATTAATTTGATTGAATATTCTCTTATAATTTTATTATTTTTCTTAAATGAAAGTTCTTTAATTTCTAAGGAATTTTATTTCAATTACTTTCTATGTGCACTAGTGTATATATAGTTTTATATTTGATATATCTTCTTCATATGATACACCTTTTATATTACATGCCTCCTCATTATGTTTATTTTTTGTAATCAAATTCTATCTTGAAAACATATATCATTTATTTAATATTGCTGTATTTATTTTCTCCTTTCTTTTTAGTTATACTTTCTAGTAACTCTTTGTTTATTTTTTACGTATCCATCTTTCTGAGTTTTTTGTAAAAATCATATAATCAAGTTTTGCATGTTAGCACAACCTGTCATTGCTTTTAATGAGATAACCTATCCCTCTCAAATTTCTTCTAATTCTAGTTATGAATTGTTTTTGTTTCCAATATAATTTGCTTCACTATTAATTTTACTTCATGTTTTCCCTTTATTTTTTGCTAGTTTGGTCAAATTTTATTCAAATTCCTTATTTTGTCATTTTGATTAATTTATTACTCATCCTATTTACCCATGCTAATTTGTAAATTCTTGTATGGTTATACCTTTTACTGTTTACCCCTTACATTGATAGTCATAAACCAAAAAACTTCACTAATCCTACATAAAACTAAGATACCATGCAAGATACTGAAAGAGTAGGAAACTAACAAAATGGCTTCTCTGATGCTAAAGCTGTTTGCTAATTCATTCTGACTTAAAATTTTTGAAATTCCTTTTTGTCTTTTCTCTGACAAATTCCCATCTCTCCTTCACTTGCTCAGCTGCTTTTGTGCTGAGCAGCCCCAAACTTTCCAATACACTCTCCACTCACTATGCATTCTTTACACAGAATAGCTTATCCTTTAACCCAGAAGCTGTGCTCCAGAAAGGTGGTCATTGGATGATAGCCTCAGAAGAATGAACAGACTGTTAGAGCAGTCAGATAGCTAGATGTAAGCAGAGAAGGGAGGGACACAGGCCAAATGCAGGGAACCATACATCTTGTAAGCACCAGGGATCCCTGGACAGAGAAAGAAAAGCAGGACATTTTGGGCTGATAAGTGTTCACACCTTTTGGGGTGATGAGCGGCCTGGAGACTGATAAAGATAAGTGAGAAGAGGCAGGAATTTCCAGTGTCCTAATGTAACCTTTTGCTCATTATGTCCTCATTTCAATAAAATTAGCCTTGCAGATTAGAAGTACCCATCATGCACTGATGTCACAACACTTTTGATCCAGACTAAATAAGGACAAAAATACCTCCTCCCTTTGGGAAGGAGGATTTGGGGTGATAATCAGGGAATATGATGCCAAACCCTTCTTTCCCCACTGAATATTCTGCCTATTCATTTTTACACCCTGTGTAACTACCTTGCCAAGAAACACAAGGCAGCCACTCACCTGAGCCTGTCTGCTCTCCCCTTGAGAGTGTACTATCCATCTTTTAATAAATTCTCATTTTACTTTTTTAACCACTATGTCTTGTCTCTGAATTATTTCTGGGATGGGACAAGAGCCTGGAACACCAGTTACATCCACTGGCAACAAGACCATCTAGTTTCTCCATGACACCAGGTGGATTCACAAAGATTAAGAAAAATACATCACTCTGGAAAATACCCTGCTTGTTGTCACCTTTCTGTTCCATCTATCTTTTTTATAAAACCTCAGGACCCCAACCGCAAGATGAAGTCATAGTCTCTAAGGCATTAGCCTACTGTGACTCCCTTTGCCTTGCAAAGCAACAAAGCTATTCTTTTTTAATTTTCCCAAAACTCTGCTTACAAATCTCAATTCAGATATCAGAGTACAGTGGTCAGTTTTTTTTTTTTTTTTACAACAATACTGTGCATCTTACTCAAATTATTATTTCCTTGTTGCTTTCCTCAAATTTAATTGGGGGTAATTTTATGCTCAGATTTTCTTTTCTTTCTTTCTTCCTTTTTTTTTCTATCCTCCCTCTCTTTCTTTCCCCCTTCTTTCCTTCTTTTTTTTTTTTCCTTCTTTCTTTCTCCTTTTTCATCTCCTTCTTTCTTTCATTTGTTCTTTTTTTCTTTTTGTTTATGGGCTTTTGCATATTATTCTTCAAAACATCAAGTCTGTTTAGGTATGAAGTAGATGTCTTTTCATCTTTATAAACCTATATATTACACTCCTGGGTAAACATGATAGTATATTTTCAGTTACCCTTACAACTAAAAGATTGAGTATAGACCAGCAGGTACCCCATTTATTATATGGGATTGGGACTCCATCATGCTTCTGGGAGCACAATGCATATTGTTACTGAGTCCAAACTTGTTCTGCTCACTGCACAGCAGGTCAATAAATCAGGAGATAAGGTGTTGGGGCATGGAATAATAACTTTATTTGAAAAGCCAGCAGACTGAGAGGATGGCAGACTAATGTCCTGGAGAACCATCTTCTCCAAGTCAGAATTCAAGCTCCTTTTATACTAAAAAGGGGAGGGGTGTGACTGGTTGTTGCAAACTTCTTAGTAACAGAATCTTTTGTTCTTGCAGCTGTCCACATAGGTCAGATCACAGTGTCCCTGTAAACCTCCAATAAAACAAATATTATTTTCTACTCTGCAACTTTTTTATCTTTATATGAAGGGAAAGTGTTATACCCTAAAGTCAGAGCCTTGAGAATAGGCTACCCTGTATATTTTAGACTCTAGGCAACATTCTTTTACAAAAGGTGCAGAACCAGCATGACTAAGCACAGGAAACAAAGCACAGGGTTAGAGCCAAAGGAATAAATCTAATATGGAGTCAGACTTACTCATCCTTACTACAATATCATGTGCCCAAGTTGTCCCTTCAACATTCCCTTGGGTCTGACCTTTACTTTAGAGTTGTTTTCTACAAGCCCATAACATCTATCCAAGAGGAAGAAACTATCCTTCTATGCACTTATAAATTTTTAGTGCAGAATAATGATGGCACAATGTGGAAAAAGGATGACTAAAGATAAATATTCTTAGATGCCCTAGACTCTGTCTACTTTCCCCAACACCTGAAGATTTGTTTTTTTGACACATATGTAACCTTCATGGTATGCCAGCAGAAGGAGAACTAGAAATAGTGTAGTTAAAATATTTGGGTCCTGACTTCCTAGCTAACAGGCAGGTAGTTAGATATGAGCAGACAAAGGGAGACATGGGCCAAATAGCAGAAAACCATACATCTTTTGAACAATGGGAGACCTTGGACAGACCAAGAAAAACAGGAACCTTTGGATTAATAAATAACCATACATTTTGGGTTGATGAGTGTCCAAGGAGGTGAAAAAAACTGAGACCAGACAGGAATCTCCACCATCCAAATGTAATCTTTCACTCATTATGACCTCCATCCAAATGTAACCTTTTGTTTATTATGGCCTTATCCAACCTCCTCATCAAGACTATATAAGGACAAAAAAATCCCTCCTCCCTACCTAGGGAGGTGGAGCTGAGATGGAGATCAGAAAAAATGACCCCAAACACCTCCCTGCCAGTGAATATTCTGCCCTTTCATTTTACATCCATGTAACACTTGGGGCAGCTACCCAACTGGGTCTGCTTGCTCTTTCCTTGACGACATACTATCTATCCCTTACTGAACTCTTGCTGTGCTTTCTTGACCTCCATGTCTCATTTCTGAATTCTTTCTGGGATGAGACAAGAACATTCTCACTGACAATATTCCCACACAAGCAGCTTTTCATCCTCTGAGAGCTTTTCATTAGATGAGTTACAGCTGGTAGAATAAAACAACAGGAATATTATCAAATCACCTTATGTGCTTGAGGTTCTTTAACACAGAAAGTGTGTTTTTTGAATTTTTCAGTGTAAAATTTATTCAAGTGTCCTTGCTCTTTTCATCACAAGATTAAAGTCTGTCTTTTTTTAAGAGATATTCTATAATACTAATTTTTTCTAATTATATGTTCTAGTTATTCTCGCTTTCATCAGTTATTTTTTTTTCTTGTGTGTGTGTGTGTGTGTGTGTGTGTGTGCATATGTGTCTGTGTTTTAATACTTAAATTTTCTTTCTTATCTTCTTTTTTTTGTAAGTTAGATTTTTCAAGTCTGAATCTTCTATCATTCATATTCTTCAAAACATTATATTTGCCTTTTTTTCATTTTATAATATTTGCCAAGATTTCTAAACATTTCCTGACTTTTTTCTTTTGAGGTAAATGTTTATGTTGCAGGACTTTAACATGTTTTTAATTTCTGGAGCATTTTAATTTTTGTCTTCTGTTTATTTTACTGATTTTTGCTTGTTTGTATTTATTTTGTTATTGTTACTTTTGTTGATATTAAGTGTTAATTGGCATATTTATCTCATTTTTAAGGTATTTTTGAAAGATATGTGTATCTATAATTTTCAAATATCATGAAGTATTTGTCTGAAATTTGTGTTTTTATTTTTTATAATTCATATTTCAAAATTGTTTTCATCAGTATGCATTTATGAATTTAAAATTTATTATATAAAATTGTGGTTGTCTTATTTATGGTAATTTCTCATTTTATAAAATATCTGGATACTTATTATTCTGATATCTATAACTTATTCAGTGTTCAAGGGAAAATATTATCTCTACTTTCAGCATTTTCCCCCATTTTGATTAAGACTTTAATCTATTTGTCAAGTGGCCTTCATAGTGTGTAAAAAGTTTAGCCTTATCATTATTATTTTTTTGGTGAATCCACTAGTAATTGAGTAGAGTCAAATAACTATCATCTTTGTTCATCATTTAGAAAATAGGCCTGTTTAGCATTAAAAATATACACTCTGCCCAAAAATAAGCAGTTTACTCTATCAGTTCTGAATCAAGCTCTGTTCATTTGTTTTCTCAGCCCTTCATTCAATGTAATTATTACCAAATTTCTTAAGTACAAGGCAATCTAATTGATCCTGGAAATACAATGATGAGCAAAGAATGAATTTTGTTCTCATGAAAATCAATCCCTATGATATCTAAAGGAGAATAGAAAATCTTTTTAAACTGTGTGCATTTTAAATGGATAGGTGGGAAAATGTGTTAGGAGGGAATGTGCCATCCTTGACAGCTGGAGGAAGGTAGACATAGCTAAAACACACGGATCTACTGAAGGTATGATGTGTGAGATAAGGTGAGATCTAGACATACAGGGATTCATAAACCATTTTAGAAAAAAATGGAAACTGTGGCAGCCATCATTGATTGCCAGTTATCCATTCTACGGCTATGTTGTAATAACAAAACAGAGTAAAGACTTTGTCCAGTTTTTCTTGTAGGATGAATTGATCATGGAACTAAGTACTAGCTAATGACAGTAAGACAAAGTACATGTGCAAAATATAGAAACTTATTGAAAACTGACTTAGCTGTGAGGGACACATTTTCTTCCATCAACTCCCTGGAATATATGTAATTGCTGGTGCTACATCAGGCATTTTGCATCATGGTTTTGTGGAAGGCACAAAGTACTGAAAATGGTAGAATAGAAAATAAGAATATTGTTTCTTTTTTATTTATTTATTTATTGAAGTATAGTCAGTTTACAATGTGTCAGTTTCTGGTGTGCAACATAATGCTTCAGTCATACATGAATATACAGATATTTATTTTCATAATTATTTTCATCATAAATTACTACAAGATATTGAATATAGTTCCCTGTGCCATACAGTATGAACTTGTCATTTACCTATTTTATATATATATATGTATTAGTTAGTATCTGCAAATATCAAACACCCATTTTATCCCTTCCCACTCCCTTTTTGCCCTGGCAACCATAAGGTTGTTTTCTATGTCTGTGAGTCTGTTTCTCTTTTGTAAATAAGTTTACTTGTCTTTTGTTATTAGATTCCATATACAAGTGATATCATATGGTATTTTTCTTTCTCTTTCTGGCTTTCCTCACTCAGGGTGACAATTTCCAGGTCCACCCAGGTTGCTGTAAATGACATTATTTTATTATTTTTTATGGCTAAGTAGTATTCCATTGTGTAAATATACCACAGCTTCTTCATCCAGTCATCTGTTGATGGACAGTTAGGTTGTTTCCTTGTCTTGGCTATTGTAAATAGTGCTGCTATTAACATTGAGGTGAATGTATCTTTTTGAATTAAGGTTCTATCTGAATATAAACTCAGAAGTAGGATTGCTGGATCATATGGTAAGTCTATTTTTAGTCTTTTGAGGAATCTCCATACTGTTCTCCATAATGACTGCACCAAACTACATTCCCACCAACAGTGTAGGAAGTTTCCCTTTTCTCCATAGCCTCTCCTACATTAATCGTTTGTGGACTTTTGAATGATGGCCATTCTGACTGGTGTGTGGTGATACCTAATTGAAATTTTGATTTACATTTCTCTGATAATTAACAATATTGAGCAATGTGCCTATTGGCCATTTGTATGTCTTCATTGGAGAATTGCTTGTTTAGGTTTTCTGTCCATTTTTGAAATGTTCTTTTTTTAAAAAAAAATATTAAGTTATACAAGCTGTTTCTGTATTCTGGTAATCAAGCCTTTGTCAGCTGCATCATTTGCAAATATTTTCCACCATTCTGTAAGTTGCATTTTTGTTTTATTTTGTTTTGCTTATAGATTCTTTTGCTGTGCAAAAGCATATAAGTTTAATTAGATCCCATTTGTTTACTTTTGCTTTTATTTCTATTGCCTGGGTAGACTGCCCTAGGAGAATATTGGTGAGATTTAAGTCAGCTAATATTTTGCCTATGTTTTTCTCTAAGAGATTTATATTGTTTTTTCTTATGTTTAAGTCTTTAAGCCATTTTGAGTTTATTTTTGTGTATGTTGTGAAGGAGCATTTTAACTTCATTGATTTACATGCAACTGTCCAGTTTTCCCAACACCATTTACTGAAAAGACTTTCTTTACTCCATTGTATGTTCTTGCCTTCTTTGTCAAAAATTGATTGACCAAAAGTTTCTGGGTTTATTCTGTTCCACTGATCCATAAGTCTGTTTTTGTGACAATATCATGCTGTTTTGATTACCATAGCCTTGTATTATTGTCTGAAGTGTGGGAAGGTTACTCCTCCAGTTTCATTCATTTTCTTCAATATTGCTTTGGCAATTCTGGGTCTTTGTAACTCCATATAAATTTTAGGATTTTTTTGTTCTCATTTTGTGAAAAATGCCCTGGGTATTTTGGTCGGTATCACATTAAATCTGTAGATTGCTTTGTGTAGTATGGCCATTTTAATGATATTAATTTTTACAATCCAAGAATATGGGATATCTTTCCATTTCTTTAAGTCATTTTTAATTTCCTTAATCAATATTTTATAGTTCTCTTCATATAAAGTCTTTGACTTCCCTGTTCAGATTTATTCCTAAGTATTTCGTTGTTTTGTGTTCAATTTTAAAAGAGATTGTTTCTTTATTTCCTTTTCTAATGTTTTATTGTTAGTGTAAAGAAATGTCACTTATTTCTGTGTGTTAATCTTGTATCCTGCTACCTTGCCAAATTATTTTATCAACTCTAGTAGTTTTTGTGTCAAGCCTTTAGGGTTTTCTATATATAGTATTATATCATCCACATAGAGTGAAAAGTTTACCTCTTCTAATTTGGATCCCTTTTATTTCTTTTTCTTGTCTATTTCTTGAATGTTGTCCAACTTATAGCCATATAGTTTTTCATAGTATTCTCTGATGATTTTTTTTTGTATTTCTGTGGTGTCGGTTTTTATTTCTCCATCTTCATTTCTTATTTTCTTTCTTTATGTCCTCTCTTTTTTCTTCTTTGTGAGCCTGGCCAGAGGTTTGTCAATTTTGTTTACTCTTTCAAAAAACCAGCTCATGGTTTGATTTATTTTTTCTATTGTTTTTTAATCTCTAGTTCCTCCTTGACCTTTATTATTTCTTTCCTTCTGCTGACTTTAGATTTTGTTTGTCCATCTTTTTCTAATTCTTTTAGGTGATAAGTTAGGTTGTTTATTTGAGATTATTCTTGTTTTTAAGGAAGGCTTGTGTCATTATGAACTTCCCTCTTAGGACTGCTTTTGCTGCTTCCCATAGATTTTGTGTGGTTGTGTTTTCATTTCCCTTGTCTCAAAATACTTTTTAATTTCTTTGAATTCATCATTGACCTATTGGTTTGTTTTTAAGTAACATATTGTTTAGTCTCAATGCAGCCTTTTTTTTATCATATTTTTTTTTGTGTGGTTGATTTCTAGTTTCATATCATTGTGGTCAGAGAAGATGCTTGAAATAATTTCTACCCTCTTAAATTTGTTGAGGCTTCTTTTGTGCCTGAGCATATCATCTACCCTAGAGAATGTTTCCTGAGTACTTGAAAAGAATGCATATTCTCTTTTTTGGAGATGAAAGGTCCTAAACATATCAACCAAGTTCAACTACTCTGTTGTGTTATTTAGTATCTCCATTGCCTTATTGATTTTCTGTCTGGAAGATCTCTCCAATGATGTTAGTGGGGTGTTAATGTCTCCAACTATTATTGTATTCCCATCAGTTTCTCCTTTTATGTCTGTTGGTATTTCTTTTATGTATTTAAGTACACTCAACTTTGGTGCATATATGTTAATATGTGTAATATCCTCATCTTTTATTGCTCCTTTAATCATTATATAGTGTCCCTCTTTATCCTTCTTTATGATCCTTGTTTTAAAGTCTAATTTTGTCTGAAATCAGTATTGCTACTCATGCTTTCTTATCATTTCAATTTGCATGAAATATCTTTTTCCATCCTCTCAATCTCAATCTATGTGTGTCCTTCTCCCTAAAGTGGGTCTCTTGTAGGCAGCATATTGTAGGTTCTTGTTTTGTTATCCAGCCTATCACTGTATGCCTTTTGATTGGAGCATTTAGTCCATTGGCATTATAGTAATTATTGATAGGTGTGTTTTATTGACATTTTTGTACTTTGTTTTATAGTTTATTTGGTATTTCTTGCTTGTCCCTTTCTTTTTATTGTGTTTCTCTTTTTGTGGTTTGATAATTTTCTTTTGTATTATCTTGGTTTCTTTTTGGTTTTATGACTCTAGTGTAGGCTTTTGATTTGTAGTTATCCTGCTTTTCAAGTATATTAACCCATTACTATATTTGTTTGCTTTAGACTTGTAGTAATGTAGGCTCAAACACATCTTAAAAGGAATGAAAAAAAGGAAAACTGGAAAAAAAAAAAAAAGAGAGAGAGAGTATTAATCTATATATTCTGCTCCCCTCCCCCACCTTTTATAATTTTGATTTACTTTTTTTTTGACATCTTCATGTTTATTTTCTTGCAACTCATTGTATTTACCACATTTTTGACTATGTTATTTTCATTTCAATAGCTTCCTGCTTCTTATCTATTTAGAGTAGACTTTTCAGTATTTCCTTGGGATAGGTTTAATATTGCTGAATTATTTTAGTTTTTGCTTGTCTGTGAAATGCTTTATCTCTCCTTCTACTCTAATGGATAGTCTTGCCAGGTAGAGTATCCTAAGTTGCAGCTTTTTCTAATTCAAGACTAAATATATCTTGCCACTTCCTTCTGGTCAGTGGTCTTTGTGTAGAGAAATCAGCTGGAAGCTTTATGGGTTTTCCCTTATAACTAACTCTTTGTTTTTCTCTTGATGCCTTTAGAATAATTTATTTATCTTTAACTTTGGCCATCTTGATTTTAATATGTCTTGGTGTAGGTCTGTTTGGTTTCTTCTTTTGGGGACCTTCTGTGCTTCCTGAACTTGGATATCTGTTTACTTTTTAGGTTTTGGAAGTTTTCAGTCACGATTCCTTCAAATACCTTTTCAATCCTTTTTTCTCTTTGTTCTCCTTCTGGCACTCATATTATGTGTAAATTGGCACAGTTTATATTATCCCTTATATGTCTTTCACTGATTTTCAACTGCTTTTCTGTCTGCTGTTCTGACTGAATGACTTCTGTCATCCTGTCTTTTAAGTCACTTATTCATCCCTCTGCATTATCTAGTCTGCTTTTGACTGCCTTTATCTCGGCTCTTAGCCATTAAGTTTTCCATTTTTAAGTGGCTCCTTTTATAGTTTCTATTTCTTTTTTGTAGTATTCTCTGTCTCTATTCATCATCTCTCTTATTTTTCTCAGTGCTCTTATCACTCCCTTTTTGAAGACTGTTGAGGTCTCTCATTGTTTCTTCTTTCAGGGACTTCTGTTGTTCTTTTAATTGGGAGTGGTTCCTATGCTTCTTCATTTTATTTATATTTCTCTGTCTTTATGGATTTAGAAGTATAGACTGTGGTCTTGAAGGGTTGTTTTTTGTTTGTTTTTATTTGAAGTGGGAGCATTTCTGTGTCAAATGTGTGTGTCTAATAGGTTTGTTGTCAGGGCTCTTCTTAGTATCAATGATTGCACTTCTTTCTTCCATGTGTGTTGGCTGTTATCCCTTTGATTGGGAGTGTAGTTGGTGTTGTGGTGAACAGTACCTGCCCAGATTGTCTTAGTTGAGTGGTGCCTCCTTTTTTGTTCTGTGGTTATCACAGCTTTCATAGTGCCTGGGTACACTAAGCTTTCAATCCCACCAATGTGCAGTAGCAATGGCTGTGACTGAGACCCACCTATCTTCTCATGAGAACACACCAACAATGGAGCCAAGTGGAAACAGCAGCTATGGTGAGGTTGCATTGCAACCCTCTATGCACAGCAGCAGTCACGCTTTTTTATGGGGGTCCTAGGCTGTTCTGTTCCACACACACTCTCAGCCAGAGCTTACACTGCCCTCCAGTTCCCTGAGGCTGCCTCTGTGCAATGGGCCCCAGCCCTCTCCCTGGGCTCATCACCGATCTCTGGTAGCCAGTTCTAGCTTGTCTCTGTTGGCTTGAGTCTAGGACTGGGGATCATAGGGACTCTCTGTGCCAGTTTCTCTTAGTTCTGTCTGCCAAACAGCTGCCACTTTCTTCTCTGAGCCTCAGAAGCTCCACTTCTGTCCCTGGTGATCTTCTAGCTGGAGAGGATGGTTCCCAGCATGAGGATGTCTTTCTTCCTTTGCTGCTCCCTGCCTGCAATATCTGTCCCACACAATTTTCTTTTTATTTTTTTCCTCTTAGTGGATTTTGTGAAAATCCTCCTATATTTTGAAGCCAGAGACATTCTGCCAGAGTTCAGTAGGTTTTCTGTTTGATTCAGTGGGTTTGTAGATATAACTGATTGTGTATCTGTGGGGGACGGTGAACTCTAAGTCTCTTTACTCTGCCATCTTGATAACTCCTTCTCAAGAACCTTGTTTCTTAAAGACACTACAGAATTATTAATTCAGTACTGATCATTTCCACTCTGTTTGTTTACTTGTTTGATTTAAAATTTTAGATTTCACATATTAAGTGAGGTTATGTGGTATTTGTCTATGTCTGTCTAATTTACTTACCATAATACATTCTAGATCTATTAATGTCATAACAAATGGCAAGTTTTAATTTTTAATGGCAGAGTAATAAATATTGTGTTGTATATACATATGAAACATCTTTATCCATTAATTATCAATAAATACTTAGGGTACTTCCATATCTTGGCCATTGTAAACAATACTGCAGTGAACACTGGAATGCATATGTCTTTTGAAATTAATGTTTTTGTATTCTCTGGGTAAATACCTATAAGAGGAATTGCTGGATTATATGGAAGTTCCACTTTTAATTTTTCAGAGTAACATTCGTACTATTTTCCACCAACACTTTTTATCTGTTGCCTTTTTGATGATAGCCATTATGATAAGCTATGATAGGTAATATTTCCTTAGAGTTTTCACTTGCATTTCCCTGATGATTAGTGATGTTGAGCATCTTTTCATTTTTCTGTTGTTCTTCTCTTTGTCTTCTTTGGAAAAATATCTGCTCAGGTCCTCTGCTCTTTGGTAATACTTTTTAAAAATGTTAGGTTGTATGAGTTCTTTGTATATTTCAGATAAAATCTTTTATGAGATATATTATTTGCAAATATCTACTCTCATTCTGTTGGTGGACTTTTCATTTTGATAGTGTCACTATGCAAAAATTTTTTAGTTTGATGTAGTGTGGTTTGTTTATTTTTGCTTTTGTTGCCTTGAGGATACAGATCCAAAAACATATTGCTAAGACTGATGTCAAAGGGTGTACTGCCCATGTTTTCTTCTAGGAGTTTTATTATTTCAATTCTTACATGTAAGACATTAATTGAACTTTGTGTTGATTTTTGTATATTGTATTAGAAGGTAATCCAGTTGGATTAGTTTGCATGTAGCTATCCAGTTTTCCAAACACCATTTATTGAAAAGGCCATCTATTCCCCATTGTATATTCTTGCCTTCTTTGTCATAGATTAATTGACCATATAACTTTGGTTTCATTTCCAAGCTCTATATTTTATTCCATTGATGCAAGTGTCAGTTTTTGTACCAGTACCATATTGCTTTGATTTGTATAGCTTTGTAGTATAGTTTGAAATCAGAGTGTGTGGTATCTCCAGCATTTTACTTCTTTCTCAAGATTTTTTTGAGCTATTTGGTGTCTATTGTGTTTTCACTCAAATTTTAGAATTATTTGTTCTAATTCTGTGAAAAATGACAATTGGTATTTTGACAAAAATTTCTTTGAATCTGTATATCTCCTTAGGCAATATGGTCATATTCACAATTTTGACTCTTGCAATCTATGAGCACTGTATATATTTCCATTTGTTTATATAATCTTCAATTTATTTCATCAATGTCTTACTGCTTACCAAATACAAATCTTTTACCTACTTAGTTAGATTTATTGCTAGATATTCTATTCACCTTAATAAAATCATAAGTGGGATTGTTTTCTTAAATTTATTCTGATGATATGTTGTTAGTGTATAAAAACCCAACAAATTTATGTATATTAGATTTGTATGCTGCAACTTTGCTGAATTCATGCTGAATAATAGAGTTTTGGTGATTTCTTTAAAATTATATATAGTATTATGTCATCTACAAACCATGACAATTTTGCCTCTTCCTTTCTAGTTTGGATTCCTTTTATTTATTTATTTTTCTTTTCTGACTGATGTGAGTAGGATTTCTACTACTATGTTGAATAAAAATGGCAAGAGTGAATATCTTTGTCTTGTTCTAGATATTAAAAAAAAGTTTTCAGCTTTTCACAATTGAGCATGATATTGACTGTGGGTTTGTCATGTATGGCTTTAATTATATTGAAGTATGTTCCCCCTATACACACTTTGTTGGGATTTCTTAGCATAAATGGATGTTGAATTTTGTCAAAAGCTGTTTCTGCATCTATTGAGATTATCATATGATTTTTATTCTTTAATTTGTTAATATGGGCAATAACATTGATTTGAGGATATTGGATCAGGCTTGTATTGTTGGAATAAATCCCTCCTGATCATGATGATAATCCTTTTAGTGAATTTTTGAATTTGTTTTGCTAATATTTTATTGAGGATTTCTGCATTTATGTTCATCAAAGATATTGGCTTGTAATTTGTGTTTGTGTGTGGTGTCTTTGTCTGGTTTTGTTGCCATGGTGATGCTGGCCTTGTAGAATTAGTTTGAAAGTGTTCCTTGCTTTTCAATTTTTGAGAATGTTTGAGAAGGATAAATGTTAACTGTTCTTTAAATGTTTGGGAGAATTCACCTGTGAAGTCATCTGATCCTGGACTTTTTTGAATATTGGAAGTTTTTTATTACTGATTTAATTTCATTACTGGTAATTGATATGTTCATATTTTCTATTTCTTCCTGATTCAGTCATGATAGATTGTATGTTTCTGATAATTTACTTGTTCTTCTAGTCCATTTTATTGGCTTATAATACTACATAGTAATTTCTATGATCCTTTTTGTTTCTCTGGTGTTAGTTGTGACTTCTCTTCTTTTATTTACAATATTATTTTGTTTGAGCCCTCTAATTTTTCTTAGTAAGTTTGGCTAAAAGTTTATTAATTTTATGTATCTTTTAAAATAATCTTCCTTGATTTTCATTACTCTTTTCTATTGTTTTTAGTATCCATTTAATTTCTTTTCTCTTTGATATTTATCATATACTTCCTTCTGCTAACTTTGGGTTTTCTTTTTCTTTTTTTTTTTTTTTTTGTTACATTATTTGTAAGGTTAGTTTGTTTATTTGAGTTTTTTCTCATTTCTTGAAGTAAGCTTATAACAGTATAAACTTCCCTCTTACAATTGCTTTTGCTGTGTCCCAAAGATTTTGGATTATTGTATTTCCATTTTCATTTTCATTTGTCTCTGGGTATTTTAAAATTTCCTCTTTGATTTCTTCAGTGGCCCATTGGTAGTTTAGAAGCATATTGTTTAGTCTCCAAATGTTTATATTTTTTTTTTAGTTTTTTTTTTTTGTAGTTGATTTCTAGCCTCATAACATTGAATAGATGCTTGAATAGATAACTGATATGATTTTAGTCTTCTTAAGTTTATTGAGACTTTTTTTCTATGGCCTAGCATGTCATCAATCCTGAAGAATATTCTAGTGCCATTGAAAAGGATAAATATTTTGCTGCTTTTGGGTGAAAATATTCTCTCTCTCTCTTAACATATATATGTATGCATATCTAGCATTTGGTCTAGAGAGTCATTTAGGATGAGTTTTCCCTTATTTTTTGACTGGATAATCTGTCCATTGATATAAGTAAGGTGTTAAAACCTGAACTTTTATTGTTACTATCACTTCCACCCTTTATGTTTGTCAGCATTTGCTTCATGTATTAAGATCCTTTTATGTTGGGTTCATATATATTTACAATTATTTTACTTTCTTATTAGGTTGATCACTTGATCACTATGCAATGTCCTTATTTGTCTCTTGTTACAGTCCTTGTTTTAAAGTAAATTTTGTCTTCCATAAATATTGCTGCACCAGACTTCTTCTTCCTTTTTTTTTTTTTTTTTTTTCTATTCACATGGACTATCTTTTCTTTTTTTCAGCCTGGATATGTCTTTAGATATGAAGTGAATTTATTGTAGGCAGTATATATATTGGTCTTATTTTTGTATCCATTCAGACACTCTATTTCTTTTGATTGGCACATTAGTCCATTTACACTTAAAGTGATTATTGATAAGTATGAACTTCTTGCCATTTTGTTAATTGTTTTCTGGTTATTTTATAATTTTTAATTGATTTTTCTTATTTTGTTCTCTTCCTTGATGATTTGATAACTATCTTTAGTAATATGTTTAAATTCCTTTTTTTTTTCTTTTTTCTGTATGTATCCACTGTAAGTTTTGTATTTGTGGTTACCATGAGATTCATATAGAACATCATATATATACATACATGTGTAAGTCTACATACATATGATTATTTTAAGCTGATAATCTCTTAATTCCCAGAACATTCTAACAATCTTGCATTTTTTACTCCTTCCCCCATGTTTATTGTTTCTGATATATTTTCCATCTTTCTGTTATGTGTGTGTATTCCTTAACTGCTTTTTGTGGGTATAGATGATTTTACTACTTTTGGCTTTTATCCTACTACTAGATTTTATAAGTGGTTGATAAGCTATCATTATTGTATGCTTGCTTTCACCATTGAGGCTTTTCATTTTATAATTTTCATATTTCTAGTTGTGGCCTTTTCTTTTTCACTTAGAGAAGCCTCTAACATTTCTTGTAAAGTCAGCTTAATGATGCTGAATTTTTAGCTTTTGCTTACCTGTAAGACTTTTGATCTCACCTTCAAATACAAATGATAGCCTTGCTGGGTAGAGTATTCTTGGTTGTAGGTGTGTTTTTCTTTAATCATTTTGAATTATCCTGCCAGCTCACCTGGCTTGCAAAGTTTCTGTTGAAAATCAGCAGATAGTCTAATGGGAGTTCCCCTCTACCAAAGTACCTTTTTTCTTACTGCTTCTAAAATTCTCTATTTTTATTTTTCCATTTTAATTATAATGTATCTTGGTGTGAACCAGTTTGGTTTCATCTTTTGGACTCCTTGTGTTTCTGGACCTGTCTCTTTCTTTCCTCAGATTATGAAAGGTTTCAGCTACTATTTCTTCAAACAAATTCTTCAAACAAGTTTTTCTTTCTCTTTTCCTTCTGGGAAGCCTATAATGTAAATGTTAGTATGTTTGAAATTGTCTCAGAGTTCTCTTAAATTGTTCACATTTTTTATGGTTCATTTTCTTTTTTCTGTTCAGCTTGAGTGATTTTCACTACTTTGTCTTCCAATTGCTGATGTGTTCCTTTGTATCATCTAATCTACTATTGTTTTCTTTTAGCGTCTTTTTTTTTTTTATTTCACTTATTATACTCTTCAACTCTGTTTGGTAGTTTTTTATATATTCTAATTCTTTGTTGAAAACTTCTCATTGTGTTTATCTATTCTTCTCCTGAAATCATTGATCATCATTATGGTATATATTGAACTGTACATTGGGTATCTGTATATTGGCTTATCTCCATCTCATTTAGTTTTTTTTTTTTTTTAACTTGAGATTTTTATCTTGTTCCTTCAATTGGTACACATTCTTCTGTCTCCTTATTTTGCCTAAGTCTCTGTGTTTGTTTGTTGTTTGTTTTTTCTATGTTTTAGATGGTTTACATTTTCTGATCTTGGAGAAGAGACCTTATGTAGCAGATGTTCTTTGGGGCCCAATAGCACACTTCCCTCTGGTAACCAAAGCTATATGCTCTGGAGTTTCTGGTATTTGGTCTTTGTGGGTCCTTCTGTTTTGGTGAGGCCAACTATTGTGGTTATGCTGGTAGGCAAGGCTGGGCTCTTGCCTGGTTGGCTGCCAGGCCTTGCATCATGTGGTGATTGTGGGCCTGCTGTGGGTGGGGTCATATCATGGTGCAGATGGATAAATGGTTCAGTGAGTACTGGAGCTGGTGCTAGTTCACTGGTGGGTAGGACCATGTCCCAGTGCAGCTGACTGTGAAGTCTGGAGGGCCTGGGGCTCGTGTCAAACTGCTGGTGGGCAGGTCGAATTCCTGCATAGATGGCTGCACAGCTTTAGTGGCCCTGGATCTGTACCAGCCCACTAGTGGGCAAGTAAGCCATTGGTGCTAATAGGCTAGAAGTACTCTAATAAAGTGCTTGCCAGTATCAGTGTCCTCATAGTTGAGTAAGTTCACAAAAATGGTTGCTGCCAGAATCTAAGTCCCTATGGGAGTCTCAGTTGCCTCATGCCCATTGGGAGGTTCTCCAAGGTCAGCAAGTGGGTCTGACCCAGGTTTCTTTTAATTTACTGGTACTTGGAGCCTGTGAGATTCTGCACACACCTTACAGCCTTCTGTATGAAAGCCCCATGGACATTCAAAGTCAGATGTTCTTGGGGTTCAACTTCCTGTTATAGGACCTCATGGCTTAGTCCAATGTAGGGCTCAGGCCCTTCATTCTTGGGGATAACTTCTGAAATTGTGATTATCCTCCTCTTTGTAGGTCACCTACCCAGGCATATGGGTCTTGACTATACCATGTGTCTGCCCATCTTACATATCTAGTTGTAATTCCTTCTTTAAATTTTAGTCATAGAAAGTCAGTTTTTGCCAGCCTTGAGGTCATTTACACAGATAGTTGCTCTCTAAATAGTTGTAATTTTGGTGTGTCTGTTTAAGCTCAGGGCTGCTTGCTCTGCCATTTCAGACACCTTACCAAAGTGTATTTTATGACAGAAAATTGATACTCTGGACACTGCTATACTTATGAATATGGTTATATTTGGCCAAACCTAATTTTGATCAATACATAAATGACTTAAAGTGAAATCTGAGATGTGGGTGCAATGAGATTAACATAATTACAGTTTGTAAATGTCACTCTTATATGTGGAAAAAGAGTAGAAGAGAGTAGGAATAGATTCCTGAAAACTGGTTACTAAGTCACTACAATGGTTAAATGAGAAGTCACAGTTACTTGGGCTGAAGATATCAGTGGATGGAGAGAGAAAATAGATTAGATTTAAGAATGAGTTGAAGAGAAATTTTACATGAACATCCTTCCAGCTATAAGCCAGTTCTTTATGAACAAATGTTGACACCTAAACACATACTAATTTTCTTAAAAGTACTAATCATTTTCAGGTAATTTTCATGTCACAAATCTCATAAAATATATAATTTTATCTTCAATGTCATTTTTCTGCTGTATTTAAAGTTGCAAGGTATTTTGAGATTTTTGTGTTGAAACTATAAAGTAAACATAAAGCAAACAACGTCTTGTCCATTTTCAAATATACTATGATGAAATTGAATGGATGGAATCAACCAAACATTTTATACACGTGGAGACAAATATATTTCAGCTTTTATATTTCTGTTTCCTGTCATCTTATCTCTTGCTCTAATATACAGAATCCACAGAGATGCAAAAGCAGGTAAAATTTAAAGAAAATGCACAACAATATTTAAAGTTTTAACCATAAAAGCCTCATCAATTAATAAAAATTTTAAGTGCTTCTATCTCTTTCCTAAGAAAAAAGAGCCAAAAATAATTTCATCAATATATCCATTATCGATACAAAACACTTCATAGTCTCATATTTAAAAGGTAAACTAAGGTAAAGGGGTATTAAGCTGCTTTTGCATGTTTTTTGTTATTTTCCCTTAGAATCTGCAGAATTCGGAAACATGATATATATCTCCATGGGCCTGTTGTCTTTAGACAGGGATAATACAGAAACAGGGAGTGGACTGAAGCTATGAAAGAGGCTGAGATTATCAAGAAAGTAGAATATTAGGTCATTAAATTCTAAGATAATATTTGTTTTAGATAAATTGTAAATATATTTAAAAGTTTAAGATACTATAACAAATCAAGGCAAAAAAAAAAAAAAAAAAAAAGCACACTTACTTCTTGTTGTATTCCATGGCAAAATTTGGAGATTTAAAAATACCAAAGTTTTGGACCAAAATAAGGTTACAAAGTTTATAGCAAGTATGACCAAACAGTTAGTAAGAACACAGTAGAGATACTAAAGACAAATGAGTTAGAAAATGCATATATTTCATACCCTAAACATACTAACTTAGAAAGTTATGTCAAAAACACAAATACACAATTATACGTCCCATTAACATTTAGAAATTTGTCACAACATTTCATATGACATCTGGAAAACACTACTGTACAATTTTGACTAAAAAAGGAAAATAGTAGTTTAGAATCATGGTAAAAATAACCTTGACAATTACAGACCCTAGAGAAACTTGGAAATCACAAAACTTCTTAAAACATACTCTGAGAACTGCTGACACATAATCACTACAGAGGTATTTCCTTATGCCACAGTAGCTATATAAGACAAATTTGTTATGGGATTGTGCTGCTGTTGGAAAAAGAAAAACACACACGCAACTTTGAGTTTTGGATCCTGAGACAAGGTCAATAACAGAATCTGGCAAATTACTGAAGAGACTATTTGCAGGAGCCAAAATATGGTGAATAAAAATATTATGGGAAGCCTGGAAAAATGGTAACCCACGTGATGCAGTTGTGACATAAATGATATTTCTGGTATTTCAGAGGATAGAAAAAAATGTATCTAATGAACTTTAAAATATGAGCAGTGAGATTTCTGAGAAGAATCTTGACATATATGAATTTTACTGGGTGCATATGATAGGATACCAGAAGAAAGAGAAAAAACTAAGGGGAGAATAGAAGAAATTGCAAACAAAACTTAGATAAAAATAGAAGCAGCTCAAAATTCTCTTGGCTGGAGGTGGGGGGAAGTTATTTTTCTTATCCTCAGTCCCTTTTAGACAAAAAGCCTTCTCAAAGTAAAATACATTCTGGGGGCAAAGGCATGACTGTAATCTCTTTGGTAATACCATTGGAAAAGTTAAAGAAATATGCCCTCTGAGGTAAAATGGCTTCTAGGAGACTTAAGGGCATTGTTTCTCAGCAGCAGCACAAAAGCTTAGATTAAGGTAGATAGAAAAGGAAAATCATGACTTTAAAAAGTTTGTTAGAATAGCTTTTGACACATGAAATGGAATACATTCAAATTTATAGGAAACATGTTTTCAATGGGACTGTATTAGCAAATGCGCTTCCACTCTTGATTAAAGGGGCTAAAATTTTGATGATAGAAATACATCTTAGGGCCCAAATTTCTCTAGGGTGAAAAAAGGCTAAGAATGTGGCTTAAAGAGCATATAACCCACTACCTTATTTAGAAGTATCCAAGAAGGGTAAAAGTAAGGGCTTCCTAGAGGACAGCATCAAAAGTTGCAGAGAAAAATGGACTGGAGGCCCCACTTTAAGAGGCTAAGCCAAATGAAAGAACATTCCATGCCCCATACCTAGTGTACCTGCCAAATGTTCCTATTGCGTTGCAAAATGACTCCAAACCAGTGACAGTAGTTTTCTTCCATTTCCCCCTACTCAATGGGAGTGCTTATAAGTTATCCTCTCCCTTAGTCCTCATTGCATTTTGGGTGTGTGAAGAGCAGATAACTGGTCTTTGAAATCCAAAAGCGTCCACATCAAGAAAAGTAACACACATGGTGCTACACCTGGACCAAGTGTAAATCACAAGACCTTGGACTTCAAGTTCAGTGTTATAATTCGATGAGATTTTTGTGGTTCTTGGATAGTTGTTAACGTGTATTACATATGGGAAGGATAAGTAATTTTGGCCAGAAGGTAGACTGAGATAAATTCATTTCACTGACACATTGAAAAGTGTTTGGCTCAGAATGTGGGAGGGCTCTTCTGTGTGATTTGCTTTGCCCAGTCAGAACTTGTCAATGGTAGCATAATCAGAGATCTAAAAGACACTTGCTATGGTGCAAAACTCATTTCACTGATAACCATGAGAAAATGTCCAAGATGACTGATTGCAGTCATATAATAGACATGTGGAAAAGAGTTAAAACTTTGGTCCTAAATTTTACTTTAAATAATAGCAGTAAAGATTTAGAAAACTAAAATTTAAAACATACCAGTTAATTTTTAAAAACATTTTTATTTAATTATAGTTGATATGCAATATTATATAAGTTACAGGTGCACAATATAATAATTCACAATTTTTAAAGGTTATTCTCCATTTATAGCCATTAAAAAATACTGGCTATAATTCCCATGTTGTACAATATATCCTTGTAGCTTATGGATACACAATAGTTTGTACCTCTTAATTGCTCAACCCTATATGATGAGGTACCTCTTAATCTATTTTCCTTCCTTATACCCACTGGTAACCATTAGTTTGTTCTCTACATCTGTGAGTCTGATTCATTTTTATTATTTGTTTTGTTATATTCACTGGTTTGTGTTTTTTTTTTTTTTTAGATTCCATACATAGGTGATCTCATACAGTATTTACTTTTCTCTGACTTATTTCACTTAGCATAATACCTTTCAAGCCTATCTATGTTCTTGTAAATGACAGAATTTCATTTTTTTATGGATGAGTAGTATACCTTTGTATATCTATAATACATCTTTTTTGTCCATTCTTCTGTTGATGGATACTTATGTTGCTTTCATATCTAGGCAATTGTAAATAATGCTGCTATAAATATTGGGGTGCATCCATCTTCCTGAATTAGTGTTTTTGGATATATGCCCAGAAGTGAACTAGGCTGGAACAATTACTCTAGAAAAAAGGAGGCAAGAATACACAATGGAGAAAAGACAGTTTCTTTAATACCTGGTGCTAGGAAACCTAGACAGCTACATGCAAAAGAATGAACTTAGAACATTCTATAACAGTATATACAAAAATAAATTCAAAATAGATTAAAGACTTAATTGTAAGACCAGAAACCATAAGACTCCTAAGGGAAAACATAGGCAAAACACTTTTTGACATAAATCATAGCAATATTTTTTTGGATCCATCCCCTAAAACAAAGGAAATAAAAGCAAAATAAACAAATGTCACCTGGTTAAAATGAAGGCTTTGCACAACAAAGGAAATTGTCAACCAGACAAAAGGACAACCTACTGAATGGGAGAAAATATATCCAGCATATATAAACAGTTCATACAGCACAATATCAAAAAAAAGAACTGATTAAAAATAGTCACAATTGAATAGACATTTATCAAAGAAGAAATGAAGATGGCCAACAAGTACATGAAAAGATGCTCAACATTGCTAATCATCAGGGAAATGCAAATCAAAACCACAATGAGATGTCACCTCACAGCTGTCAGAATGGCTATCATCAAAAAGAACACAAATAACAAACAATGATGAGGATGTGGAGAAAAGGGAGCCCTTGTACCCTGTTGGTGTTAACGTAAATTGGTGCAGCCACTGTGGAAAACAGTTTGGAGGTTTCTCAAAAAACTAAAAATGTTCCATTTAAAATAACATTAAAATACTATATTGATATTAAAATATCAACTCTGTAAGAATAAATGTAACTTAAAATGTGTATAATCTTTCATAGAATTTGATAAAATATTATTAAAAATTCTACATTCTAAATCATAGAAAAAAATACAGCATCCATGGTTTGGAGCACTCAACTTACAAGATTTCAACTTGTTCTAGACAAATTTACAAAACCAAGGAAGAGCAATATTTATTGAAGTTTTTCTATGAGCTTGTGTCAGTTAAAATGGACATCTGATTATATGAATTATGCGTAAATGCAAAGGATAAAGAATAGTCAAGATAATTGTGCAAAATGATGAAACAATTAATCTAACCAAATATCACAAATTCTTATGTTTTTGCTATTAAGAAAGTATAGGTTATTTTGCAAGGATAGGAAGAAGGGCCTTGGCTACAGTACAGTCCAAAAGCAAATAATTGCATATCTGATTTATGAAAAAAATAAACATAATATGCATTGGAGAAGAATGGTTAATAACACTGGGTATGTGAATTGGATAGCCACATGGAAAATAAAGAAATTTGGTTTTTACCTCATACCATACAGAAAAACCTAATCTTGTCAGATTTGTAAACCTGAATGTGAAAAGGCAAAATAATAAAGCTTTTCGTGTATGGTATAGCTGAATATTTTTGTTGTCTTTTAGAAGATGAGTTTTTAAAAATAAAAATGCTATCTATAAATGAAAACCTTAATAGACTAGCTAAATTAAACAGAATTGCATGCCACCAAAATTCACTATTAAGTGATTAGAAAGAAAAAACAGCAGTGGGAAAAAATATTTGCAACAAAAACAAATTGTAAAATCTGGTATACTGAAGATATGTGTTTAAAATGCTAAAAATCAGTAAGATAATAGAATGCGCAATCAAATAAAACCCTGAACAAGTGCTTGGATAGACACACTACTAAAGAATATGGTCAAATGATCAATAAGCATATAACAATATTCTCCATCTTAATAAGTCAACAGGGAAACCCAAATCAATGCCTTCATCCATAATTGCAGGACCTAGAAATGGTGACACTGAGGAGAAACTGGAAATCTCATCATTAAAAGAGGAGTATAAAGTTGCACTACCAGTGAGGAGAGCTAACTGGCATTATCTAATTTACATGCAGATAAGCATATGAGAAGTCAGAGGAATTCCACTCCTATGTATATACTCAACAGGTAAGCATGCACATGTGTATCCAAATAAATACGCATAAAGTACAACAGCAGCATTATTTATATTACCTCCAAACTAAAAACAATGCACATATAACTCAAGAATAAAACGAATAAATTAATTGTGTACCAGAAACTAAACAGCAGTGAAAATAAAATAAACTATGCAAACACACAATAGCATAGATAGGACTCAACATAATACTGAACATATTTCACATTGAATAATTCTATTTATAGAAATTGCAAAATACAAGACCAAATAAGCTGTAGTATTTAGGAATGTGTGCCTATTTGGTAAAAGTATAAAGAACATCAAATAATTATGAATAAAAGTGAATACATTGCGTAGTCTGGGTACAAAATATGAGATAATGAATGAAAAGAACACTTTAGTAGTTCCTAGTACTATATTACTTCTTCATCTTGGTTGTGCTTACTTAGATGTCTTACTTTACTATATCACTAGTAGTGGCATCAAAATATCAACTATCTAGAAATAAACCTGGTAAAAATGTGCAAAATAGATTATTAACCATTACTGACTTTTACCTGTACAGAATGCTTTTAACCTTTATTGATAGGTATCAGTTATTAACCAAGTTAATTAGTAGCGTAGAGATGTCAGTTCATATTAATCTATAGAATCAATATACCTTTAATTAAAATTATTAGAAATTGAAAAAAACTGGTTATAATATTTATGTAAATGTCAAAATAGCCAGGACACATTTACAGAAATACAAGGTGATCAGCAATAATTATATTAAAGCTACATTAATTGTGAGAGTGTGGTGTTGGTACAAGAATAAACAAAAAGATCAATGGGCTAGAGAGCCCAGAGATGGACCCAAGCATACATAGACATTTTATCTATAAGAAAAAGTGGCAAAGTAGAAAAGTGCCTTCAATAAACAGTCTTATAAAAATTGTACAGCCATGTGGGAAAACTGATGCCTACATCACACCATTCATAAAAATAATCTTCACTAACATAATTTTTAAGTAGATATTACATACACATTGAAAAGAAAAATAATTTAGTATCCAATGTAGAAGGGTAGATGCTTTTGTTGTGCTTAAATGTGTAGTAATTATAGTGCAACTTTACTATTTAATTTATCTTGCCAAAAAAGTTAGCCAAAGAGATATGAAGATTTTTGGCAACTTGGGTTTTATCTAAGATAAAAAGCAATAGCATTGCTGGGAGCCAAACTGTGAAGCTCGGAAAAGTCTACATCAGAATCACATTCACGTATAATAGAAGGCTGCAGCAACTACAAAAATGATGAAAATCTCCCTTTTCTGACTAACCAATACAAGAGGCCCACTTATAGACCACTGTCTTGGAAATAAAATTTATGAAGAAGTCCAATCACTGAGCTGCCCTCATTTCTTGACAACATTTAACACACAACTGTCTCTCTTTCATTTAATCCCTCCTTAAACCCTCTACTGCAATCCTAAATCTTAGAAGTTTCCCTACTCCAACTCTCTTGAGACATCCTTATTCCCCCTGGGGTATATTCTCCTCTCTACAGCAAAAATAAAACCTAATTTTATTTAAACATAGTGTTCCTGGTGGTCTTCACTTCTTGGCTTTAACAACCAAAGAGGAAAATGTGAGGGGGTATTTAGACATCTCAGGTTACTGTGTGAATAGGTTATGTAAGGATGTGACTGTTTTTTACTCTTCCAAATTTAATACATATATTTTTATAATGTAAAATAGTGCTTCATATATCTTACCAAGAACAATGTTAAACTACTTATTTTAATAATTATTTGGTGATTTGTTCAATGATTAAAATGTTAAGCTATCGTTTCCAAAATAAGTTAGGCTTATTTAAAAGGCATGTTTCTGTGACTTAAAAATGCTTGAATTCACAAGAAATCTCATGCCTACCAAATTACAGACACATATTTAGGATACAATTTGTTGTAATTATATGTCCCCTTAGGGAGAACATGTGTCTGCTACTAGAGGTGCCGGCAATCATTGTCAGTGTTGTGATTATACCCTTTATAATGTTCCTTTCTAATTCAGACGGCAGGCACTTTTTTCTTACTATGTTAATTAGTTTCTCTTCAATAATCCAGATGTTTTGTTTATGTAATTTATTCTTTCCTGTGGACTTTTTAGTAATGTGATTAATCTGTCTGATTTCCCTCCTTCTAGTTCAATATTATGCTTCTATAATCATCCCCTTCAAAATGATAGTTAAATCTCATTTTAGCATTTTCTATCTTCTTCAAACATGGAAAGGTTTTCTTTAAGGAAAAATCACTGGGCATACTTTTTAAAGGTTTTTATATTGCCCTCACTTCATAATTGTATGACAAAAATTCCATACCAGTACGAACATAGAAATAATGTGTAGCACTATTGTAGTAAAATGTAGAATTAGATATACTCCTGAATGTGATTGAATAGTGATGTAAGAATATAAAACTAAGTGAAATGTATATATTTCTTCTGTTGATTGTTTGCTGACCCACTTCCATTTTAGATTCCCTTCTTTTACTCATGAATTTGTGTTTCATAGGCATCTCTGTGCCAATAAGTGAGTGAGCTCTAGAAGATTTTCAACCAAACACACAGCCAAAGTAATAGTGGCTCATTTCAGCAGTGATTTTTTAAGGTGTACATGATTTTACTAGTGTAGTTTTAGTTAATTTATTGATCAAAGATTATTATTAGAAGTAAACACAAAAATATTCTAAATACAAATCTTTGCCAAATAGTTAAATGTTATTTGGTTGCAATGTGTCAATTAAATTTTCCAATATATATAACTCTCTAGATTGGCTTAACAAGAAACCAGAGATCCACACCCTCACTCAACTAAAATATTCTATATTTAACCTACTTTACAATATTTTTTAATTTCCCCTTTGAAGCTAATTAAGTGGTAAAATTAAGAAAAAGAATAATTAGGAGGTCATTAAAAATACCATATTTCTGTGCTTTTCAAATGCAATGTAATTATAATTTCAACACTGGGCTTAGTAATTTTTTAATCTTCAAAACACTTATATTCCATTACATCAACATCATCTTTTTTATGATGATTATTCTAGAATGCATCTAAATATTTAACAGGAAAATTAATCATTGATAACACTTGTTTATTTATAATGCCCTTAGATATTTGTCAGAAAATTTTTCAAGAGAAAATTTTGAGTCATTATTTATCTAGTTCTCAAAAACATCTATCTGCAATTTTTATGAAAATGTAAAACTCGTCATTTCTGTTTGGGATAAGAAATTGATATATAGTAGTTGGTCCTCCATACCCACAGAACCCCAGAAGCAGAACCTGTGGATACTGTAATTTTCTATGAGGCACTTGAACATTCACAGATTTTGGTATCCATGGGGTCCTGGAACCAATCCCCTGTGGATACTGAAGGACAACTGTATACAATTATATGAAATATGTTATAGAGTATCATATTACAAATATTTATATATATTTACTATGTTATAGATTATATGTCATACATTATATATTTTTCTCCCAATTTAGGAATATGTACAGTTACCAGGTAATCTTTGGTTTCATGCATATGCCCATCTCTCTCTCTCATTAAAACACACCAAATACAATTTAATATATTCTTCCAGATTTATACTTATATCATATATATCATATGTACGTGATAGGAGAAGGCATGACATAATTATAAATTATAAGTGCACATGTGTGAGTGTGTGGGTAAATAAGAGACAGAGAGAGAGAGAGAAGACATATTGTGACGATTAATTTTATATTTCAACTAGGCTAGGCTGTGGTGCCGTTTTTTGGTCAAATACTAGGTTGGAGGTTGCTGTGAAGGTAAGTAGAATTGATTAATATTTATAACCAGTCAACTTCAAGTAAAATGGGATATCCTTCATAAAGTGGGTGGGTCTCGTTCAATCAGTTGATGATTTTTAGAGCAAAAAGTGAAGTTTCTGAAAGAGGGAATTGTGACTTAAGCCTAAAACATAAATATCATGCTTGAGTTTCCAGCTTGATGGTCTTCCCTGTAGATTTCATATTCAAGACTGCAACATAATGAATTTCTAGCCTGTTGTCCAGCCTTAACAAATCTCAAATTTACCAACCCTTACAATTGCATCAGCCAATTTCTAAAAATAAAAATAAGTCCTCTTTCTCTCTCTATCTCTAGTCATTCTTATGTATCTGTGGGTGATTAATTTTAGGATCCTGAGGATACCAAAATCTGCAGATGGTCAAGTCCCTTATATAAGATGACATAGTACAGATATATGAATATCTCCTATTGTTCTGCTTCTCTGGAGAATCTTCACTGATACAGACATATAATTTTAAGCATAGAAAGCCACACTTATTGTAAGACTATACATTTTTAGGACTAGACAATATTGAGAACTCATTTGAGGTGTGGGTTTACTAAGTTAACATGAATTCTACATATAGAATATGCAGTTTTATCCATTAATGATAATCAGTGCAGTCACAGAGAAAACATTCATAATTCTATTTGTCAGCTGATTTTTTTAATAATAAAAGCCCGAAGAACTGAGCTACTCTTTTAAGTTTCAGTTGTTGTTGTTGTTGTTGCTGTTTTTCCCTTTGGAGATTTCTGAACTTTGGAGAAACTGAAGAATGATAGCATAAAGCAGGTAAATTCATTTAATCAGTTGATTATTATAGAGTAATGTGGCACAAGTGTATTGAAATTATTTACAAAGAAGAATCTAAACAGGATAGACCAGATACTTTTTTCTTGAAATATCAAGAAAGTTAAAGTTATACAAATGGTAAAAATAATTTTGATTAAGAATAGGTTTACTGTCACAATGAATTTGAGGAATTATTTCAGCTGTATTTCCAGTGATTACTAGAGGATTTGAGATTTTGGAACTTATTCTTTTGGTGCTGACAATTTGATTATGTGACTTTGGGAGTGTCAGTAATAAAGAGGAGAAAAATATTCTTGAAAATTCAGAAATCAAGCAATTATAGCACCAAGTGTTGGAAAAGTTAAACATATTGGTAATTTGTATATTTACATCTATCACTTTTGTATGTGATGGTTTCTGGATTTCCTTTCTTACTCAGGAATACTTCCACACAGTACGTCTTAAACTATTATCTGAAACCCTCTCTATTTTCACTTAATTTTTGTTACTTTCAGATATTACACATAGCTCAAGTTTATTTTTCTATATGATATGAGGCAGAGAGATCTAACACAAATTATTTTTTACAAATAGATTTTATAATTCTTTAAAATTTGTGGTTCTTTAGATGATGACTACTTTTACTATTTATCAGATTATTTAAATATATGTGTGCATTTATTCTTTACAAAGAATACTTATTATTTAGAAAGACAAATTATTCAGGAATATGTGATGAACTTTTCTTTCAGCATAGCAAATCATCTCATGAGAAATTTGCATAATTATTTTATTTCCTGAAATTTGGTGGAAACCTCTTACCTGGTCACTTACAAGTGAGAATAGTTGATATATATACTTCTGATGGCAGACATACATCCAAACATCTTGTCCTCAAAGTTGACAATTAAATTTTGTTTGTAAAAGATTACTTAAATTATAATTTAAATGGTTTGAACAACTTAAAAGAATATTTTAATTCTGTTTTTGGAAAGGGTGGATTATCTTGCAGTATATCAACTCTCTTAAAGAGAGTAAGAGAAATCCATTGATAAGAAAAATTAATAAACAAACAGATTAAATTTACTTAAATGCATCAGCGATATTCTAAGGTGACAAGGACTTGAGAGAACAGAATTCTAGGAAAATGGGAGTTGTGCTGAAATTTGGTATGATAGTCTACAACAGCTATTTCCCTCAGGGCATTTTCCATTTCTGAAAACAGAGCAAAAGGCTAAGGATCTCAGCAAAGTGTCTCTGGGAATGGTCTGATTCTTAGAAACAGAGGAAAAAAAGATCTTTAGCAACTTTTCAGACACAAAAGGTAACAGATACTTGAGGGATCTGAGTAACAGTGCAGTATGGGTACATATCAGAATTGCATAACTTCCCAGGGTCAGATGGAACTACTAGATGGCAATGCTTGAGAACCAGACATGAACCAAGGCTTAGAGACTGATCCAAAGTGTAATACAACTTTTCATTATTTTGGTCTGGATTGAATTAAGGTGATTAATTAGTCACTCCATCTTCCTAACAAAGGGAAAGGTTAATTGTCTATGTCAAAAGAAAAAAAAATAACTCACAGACTACAAAGAATTTTATACATAAGTCTTATCCTTCAATGAAAACATCCTACTTATTGCAAGAGAGAATATCAACTCACCTAAAGGCAAAAGAAAATAAACAGAAAAACTACCCTGATGACCTAGACTTCAGACATCTTTAAAGTGGATAAGGTTGACCTGTTAACAAAAACAGAGAATAATGTGTTAAAATAGACATGAAGATTAACTATAGCATCAGATAATTAAAATATGCAGAAACAAATCCAAATGTACATTGTAGAATCAGAAAATACAATAATCAAAATAAAGTGTTCAATAGACAGACTTAAAAGCAAATTAGTTGTAGCAGAACAGAATATAAGTAAATGAAAGACAGGTCAGAAAAATATCTGGATAGAAGCACAGATAAGGAAAGGATGCAAATAAGAAGAAATTTTTTTTTGATGTGTGGGTTAGAGGTATAAGGGACACAGTGAAAAAAATCTTTCATATCATTAAATCAAGTTGCAACCAAGCAGGACCCTATCGGGTCTTCCAGGAGCAGATCTCTCCCCAGATCCTCTGCTGTAATAGCTCCTCAATGAAGTACCCAGATAATATCTCATGCATATTTCCCAAGTTTTTCAGATACTAAAAACTACCACCTAATAGAAGAAATTAACTACTGGAGGATCATGAGCACATAGCCCCCAGACCTTCTGGTGCATTAGGATTAATAATGTTAACAGCTGTGTTGCCTCAACCAATCAGAGAATTAAGCTAAAGCTGAGACACACATCCTTGCTTGGCACTACAATAAACCTTTCTCTGCTCCAAACTCTGACATTCCGATATCGTTTGGCATCAGGCATAGGAACTTGTGTTCAGTAACAAAGTCACAGAAGTAGGAAAAAAGAGAGAGAGAATGAGACCAAAGCAGTATTTAAGAAGGTAGTAGCTGACAGTATTCCAAAATTCACAAATGGACTCAAGTCAGAGATTCAAGAAGCTGTGCAAATATCAATCAGAATAAAAACAAGGAAAACCAGACACAAAGAGAAATATTTCCCAAGCAATCAAAGAAAAAATATCATGTTACCTTCAAAGGAACAAAAATAAAATTGAACACTAAATTTCAGAAATGTTGAAAATCTGAAGTCTATGAATGGCATCCTTAAATTGTATACCCAGAAAAAAAAAATCCTTTAAAAATGAGATCAAAGACATGTTTAGCCAAACAAAAGCTGGAAGCCTACAACACTTGTAGACCTGCACTAAAAGACAGTCTAAAGAGAGTCCTTTAGGAAGAAAGAAAATAATGCCAGAACAAAATATTGCATGGAAGAAGGAATTAAAAAGCAAGATAAAAGGTAAATGTGAGTGTAAATATAAATAAATATTGATTGTTGAGAAACTATTCATAAAATTAGTATTATGTTGAATTTAACATAAATATATAATTAATTAATGTGGTAATAATAGAAAGATAGCAAAAGTGATAATTAATATTAATTTTCAACTAAAGGTGCTTTCTCTTTAGGATACATTGACAGGTAATAGTAAAAAAAAAAAGAAATTTGTCAATATGAAAAAGGAAAACAATTTGAACAACAAGGACATCAACCTTACATGACCCTGAACCACTACTAATTTTTAAATAACTGAAAGGTATGTGAGGCTTCTTTGAGTTTAATAATTCATATCTATAGCAACTTCTGTAGGGTCATGTGTTTTTATTCTAGTTTAATAAAGCTTCTCTATAAATATGTTTTTATTAGACATCTTTGAACATTTATGTTTGACAGTCACATTTTCTCATATGTAACATCGATTAAGCTTTTTTTCCTTCTGCAGTCTATTTTAATCATAAGAATTATTGTTTGATCCAATAGTTTCACTTTTCACATTTTTAAAGCCACATTGTTATCTTTATTAGAATGAATAGCTAAAAATGATCCTATTATCTCAAGTTTTCAGAAAATCTAACAGTTGATAACTTGAGGGAGATTATATTAATTTACTTGACATCAACTGTTGACATACTGTTTCTTTAGCATTTTACCTTTTATTAGTGTAAGGAAAGGCAAAACTGGATAATAGGGCTTTCATTAGTTTTCTCTCTGAGGCCAATGATAAAGTCTCATGTGGTAATTTCTCCAGATTTTAAAAACTCATAGACTCAACTTGATTTTTTCTCCCAGAATCACATCTTCAATATTGAGCAATGCCAATTTTACTATAGTATACTGTATTATTTTACATATTGCCTCTCCAGAGAAACAAATTTAGTATTATTCAAGAGCTTCTTAGTATTTCTGATTAAATTATGGTACTTTAAAATAAGCTTATTATTATAAAATATTTTCCTTGATATATTAAATAATTTTATTTCACATATAATTCTGGGCAATGAACCAAAATAATACTTCCAAAATGGTATTACTTTTAAATAAATTCTGGTATTCTAACAGTGGGTCTAGTTTATCTAGCAGCAAGATGACTCTAGCCAAATGAGAAAAAAAATGTGGAATTAAGGGTATAAAGAGTGGTGAAACAGGAGTAGCACATGAAAAACAGCAAGCAAAAAAATAAGAAAAGTAAAATTGCTGCAAATAACTAGATGCTACTCAAAATATACCCCACTGTGTATTTATACACAAAATTTAGGGTCAGTTTGTTAATATTGTTGTTTTCAAAATATTAGCCCAGAATTGTGTGGTCTGCTTATAAGAACGATATATTTGAGTATAATAGACCAACACTTTTACTGCAAAAACCAGAAAAAAGATGGATAAATTACATGTGTATATAAAATTATAGAAAATACACTCTTAATTAAAATTATAAATGATAAGACATATATTTCTATGTATATATTTAATAAATGTGTGTATATTTTATGTATGTTTAAACACTCCAGAGATCTGTGGAAGCAAGGAAAATAAATAGATTAACCAATATTCTAGAGAGAAAAAGGACATATTTGAGAACTAAAGATTAGAATATGTTAGATTCTAATTTAAAAACCTGAGGGGACTGCATGAGGAGCAAAAAATAAGCTAGATGTGCAATGTGTGTGATTCCAACATCAACCAAGCCTCACCTAATTCAATTCATGATTGGATTGAGGTTATGAGCCCTGCAGCAAAATTCAAGCAAGGTAAAAAACAATCAAATATAGTTTATATTTAATTAAATTATTAATTGTAAGATTATAATTAAATATAATGTACAATGATAAAGGAGGAACATTATATTTAAAGAGTTCTTGACACTGAAAGCAATCATAAAGAATAAAATATCATTATTACTTTAAGAGCAAAATTAAGACTGACAGTTAACTAAAAAAAAAAATTATAGAAGACACAAGAAAAAAATGAAAAACCTTTAAAATGAGAGAAGAAAATTTTGTCAACATAGAATCTTTCACCATTCAAAAATAAATTAAGCACCAAACTATTTTGTTTTAGTACAAACAAAAGTTGATAGAATTTATTGTCAGTAAACTGTACTAAAAGAAACACTAAAGAGAATTCTTTCAAGGTGAAAGAAAAATGATTTCAGATAGACTTTAATAAAAGGAATGGTGACCAAAAAATATAGATATGTTAATAATTATAAAAACATATCACTGTTGAAAACTATAATATTAATCATAACATTAATAACAATAGTCCAATATATATTTATAACTATATATGAAATTAAAATATCTATTAATAATAGCACAAAATTCAGGGTGAAAATAAAGCTAAAACATCTTATTATCTTTCCATTTTTCATAAAACATTCAGAATAAAAATTTCAAGCAGCCACTAATAAGTCTACTTCTATTATACAGTATACTAGAAAATTATAAATTAGCATGTGTCTAACAAACTAGTGGGAAAAGTGAAATTCTTTAAAAGAAAATCCTGCTTAATCCAGAATAAATTTTTTGAAATATTATAGAAACAATGAAGACAAGCTGCAACAAATACAAACCAAAAGGAAATTGACAGTTTTAAACTAAATATAGCAATAATTATATGAAGTGTAAACAGACCAAAAATTCTAAGTATTATAGAAAAGTAATTGTTAGCATGAAAATAAAATAAAGTCTATATTTCTTAACAGCAGATGATATAAGTTAGAGTATGAAAAATTATGTAGCATGCAAAAATGGACCAGAGGAAAATTGATGTACCCATCTCATTATAAATGAAGAAAATGACAAGACGCATACCATTATAAAGAGAACATTTCACATTATTAAATCATCAATCAGATAAAATAATTATAAATTGAGATATTCCCAATAATATAATTTTATAAAGGAAAATCAACAGAATGAAAAAAAACAAGGATTAGAGAATATATACTCCACTGTGAGTCAAATAGGCTTCTGCCATAGGCTCACATCAGCATGACTGAACATAGCAGAAATTTCCAATACTATTGGATCAGGAAGGGACCATAGGTACCAAAGAAATTGGTTGTGCAATGTCTCTTTGAAATTTCAACAGAGCCTTCTGTTGTTCAGTGCCTCCTTCAATTCAATTATTTTCCTGTTAAGGTTGTGAACCTCTGTTAATAGAATTCCCAGATGTGATATGTGATTTCTCCAGTAAACAAACATCTCAGTAACTTTGGAGCTGTCAGAGACAATATGTTTTTTTGTGGTTGAAAGGGTGTTTCTATTAACTCCAACTGAAGTTATGTAAAGAGTTTACCATTTTTGCTAGCACCTACTTTTGTTAGGCTGATCAGCACTAGCATTCAACAGACCGTAAGAATTTTCTTCACAATACTCAGTCCATTTTATCCATACCCATGCAAATGGCCATCGGCCCCCTACTGTGAGTTTTATTGCATTAAAAACACTAGCTACCCCTTATGCTTATTTTGGCTTAGGGTCAGTTCCAGATTCCATATATTCCTGGGGATAAGCATAGAGCTGCCCCAAACTATTTGCAAGGCAATTTCATGCTTACATATCTGTTAATTGTATGTCTAATTTTATGAAACTACACCACTTTTACATTCTCATTAGCGATGTGTGAGTATTCAGTTCCTTCACATCTCCACCAATACTTTGTGTTATAATTTATGTCTTTAAAAAATATTACCCACTGTAATAGATGTATAGTGGTATTTCATATTGCTTTAAATTTGCATTTCCCTAATGATGAATGATGATGGTGAATCTTATGTGCTTGTTTTCCACCCATACATCTTATTTGCTGAAATGTCTATTCATGTTGTTTGGCCAATTTTTTTAGGTGGTTTTCTTAATAATTGGGTTTCAAGAGTTATCTTGCTTTATTTAAAAATATATATATTCTTAATACTAGTCACTGATAAGATATATGTCAACAAATATTTTCTTCCAATTTTGACCCTGTAAACAATTTCTTACTAAAGTCTTTCAAAGGGCAGAAGTATTTTACTTTTGCAAAATACAATCAATTAGTTATTTTCTTGTATGGCTTATTTTACAGTGTCACTTCCTATCCAAGTATGTGCTTATTCAGATCACAAATATTTCCTCTTGTATTTTCTTCTAGAAATATTATACTTTCAGTTTTCCGTTAAAGTCTGACCAATCTGTACCAGCTTTTTGAGAAAGAATTACCTATGATCCATTCTGAGTTAACATATACATATGGTGCAAATTATGGTTAAAATTATAGGGCTCTTTTGCACATGATGTCCAACTTTATAAGTACTATTTGTTGAAGGCTGTTTATTTCCCATTGAAATACATTGGCATCTTTGTTGAAAACCAATTGACCACACACCTGTGGATGTATTTTTGGACTATCTATCCTAGAGTTTAGTAAAACTATGACCTATGGGCCACTTATATCCTGCCACTGGTTTTTGTCAGTAAAGTTTTTTAGATTAAAGCTATGCTTATTTGTTTATATAACATCTATGACTGCTTTTCAGCTACCATGTCAGAGTTGAGTTTGTAAAATCTAAAATATTTTCTATTTGATCTTTTACAGAAAAAGTTTGCCAGAAATTTCTAATCCATATGTTCATTCATATATATATATAACAAATTCCAAACTGACTTGATAGTGACTTTTTAGTAAGTGCAAATAGTAATGGTTTGAATAAAAGAGTCCTCCAACTTGATTCTTTGTTTACAAAATTGTTTTGCATATTCTTGTCCTTTGATTTTCTATGTACAATTCAAATCAGACTGTTGATTCCTACAATAGAAATCCTGCTGTGACTTTGAGTTTGCAAAGAATTTATACATCAAATTAGAGCAAATTGACATGATGATAATATTTTGTCTTCTAATCTGTGAACACAGTATATGGCTTCACTTTTTTTAGGTCTTTAATAATAAACAATGTTTATGTTTATAGTACATATACCTTGCAAATATTTAATTAGATTTATAAATAAGTATTTCATATTTAGTAGTGTTATTATAAAAGCAGTTTTTATATATTAGAAATATATATGTATATATAATGATTTCTTATTATTCCTTGACAGTATTTAAAAATGCAATTAATTATTGAATATTAATCAATATTCTCTAGCCTTGCTAACTCACTTAGTAGTCCTGTTAACTTTTGTGTTGATTCTTTGGTCTTATACATGAAAAATCTTACCTTCTATGGTTATTAGACATTTTTATTATTTCTTTTAAATCTTTGTGTTCTTGTGTTTTCCTGCCTTACTTCATTGGCTAGGAACTCCACTACATTATCAAATAGAGTGAAAGAAGATATCTTTGCCTTATTCCTGATATATAGCATGCGATTTTAAGCTTTAATCATATGAAATTGGTTTCATAAATAACTTTTATCAAGTTCTCCTTTAATCCTTAATTTGTTAAAAGTCTGTTATCATAAATCAGTCTTAAATTTGTTGAAAAATTTTTCTGCATCTATTGACGCAACCAGATTTTGTTTTCCTTAGTGTGTTGATGATTTCATAAACATTTATACTCATATATTTAACAAGTTTTGGATTTCTGCATATTTTACCTGCTTGGTCATAAAATATTTTCTTTATATATTGCTGAATTTGATTTACTATTTTTGATTGAACATATTTATGCCTATGTTTATGAGGGATGTTGCTTTAGAGTCAGGAGACTGGTTACTTTAAATACTAATGACTGAGAGAAAGCACAAAGAAGTCTTCTGAGTTGCTGATACTGCTTTATATGTAAATCTTGGTGACAGATACGTTCCTGTTTTCTTTATTTAGCTTCAGTCTTATGGTCTTTGTATCTGACCTATGTTTTATACCAACACATATTGTAAAAAAAAAAAAAAAATTGACCTAAGTCATCCGTTTTGGGAATCATTTTTATTTTCACCAGGTTACCACACAACCTCAACAGTCACTCTACCCAAGATAAAGGCTTTTCTACCCTTTCAGATTCAAATCTAGTAGGCCTAGGACTTCACTTCCATTAAAGTTTTCTTTAATTGGTCATAATATTTTTGTTTCAAGTTGAAATTAGTAATCATGTGAGTCACTTCTACCTGCCACTTCCCTGAACTTCTCAATCCCCTAAACTTTAGCTCAACTACATATTATCTTCCCAATTTCCCTGTCATGTGCTGACTTTTTTTATTGTCCTAATCACTGTACTTCTGAAATTATGAAGTAATAAACTCTAGAATTATAAATCTCTCTCCTTGTTTCCCTAATACTAATTTAATCTCATTTTTCTATGTCTTTTTCCCTAGGTGTGCTGGATTGTCCAATGTCGATGTGGTCAACTTGGGGACTACACTTCCCATTTCTCCTTCCTTGTATGGAATTAGTGTAGAGTTGACATCAGGAGAAACTTGAGTGGGGTTTGGAAGACAGATGTGAAGCCATAGATCTTACTTGCAGAAGATTATTACCATCAGATAATGCTGATGGACAGATAGATAACTTGTCCTCGTTCACTCTTTCACCAGTTTGCTATTTCTGATGATCAACAGCTGCCTCAGGCTCGCCACCAAAATGTGTAATAGCAACACAGAGGCAAAAGTAAGATGACTAGCGATGCTAGTTTTTCTTGAGACTGAAGATGTCCCTCAAAGGTGAGACTTTCAGTGATAAAATGAGAAGAGTCTCAGGAAAACTGAATGGCATGGTCTGTCTAGAAATGGGTTCTCAATGACCTTTCCATGAACAATGACTTTGTCATGGCTTGCTTAAAAACTGTAACCTAGTCAATTAAGCTTATCTGTTTAATTAATAAATAAACATTATTATACCCTGCTTAATGAGATCTGATGCTAAATTTGGGATTTTCCCTAAGGGTTTATATAATATAATAGGAACAGTACTGGCAGTAAATATTGATATAATTGAATAATCCAATGCATATACATTTAGTTATGAAAATTATGATTGTAGAACATAATGAAAGAATACAGCCTTAAATTTACAATAATTATAAAGATAATAATAATATAGAAAGTATAAAGGATAAAGTAATGTAGAAAAAGAAAAAAAATTCTCCCATCATTCATAACAATTTTAATGATAATCTTAAAATTAACAAGTAAATAAATGTGTTTTATAAGTATATTTTATAAAGGCAGAAAAATAACTACCAAAGGAAGTTGAATGATAAAGCACTGAAAACAAAGCAAATGAAAAACAAGAGGGAAACAATAAAACCCAGATGATATATCAGAAGATAGCAAATACAAAAGCATTAAAAACAAGAGTTCACACAAAAATAAAATAAATAAGCAAAATTTAAACAAAGACGTTTATGTAAAAATGCAGATGGAATAAACTTACCTATCGGATCAATAAAAAAGAACTATATTGGCAATATATGATATAAAATAGTGACTTGGAAGTTTAAAATTATAAGAATGAATGAAGAGACCTGGATAATATTAAAAAAAGAAGTTAGGGTTTTTCATATAAATATCAGGCAAGTTTAAATTCAAGACAAGTGTTAAATGAGACACAGGAGGGCACAAAAATACAGTCCACAATTATACTTTGATTTCATGACTGTTTAAAAGCCAAATAACATAGTATGAAAATACATCATAAAAAACCTGCAGAAAATGTACAAAGAAACCAAAAGAAATTCAGTATTAGTGTATGTTTTTACTCATCCCTTTCAAATATTGTTTTAATAGAAAATAAGTTAATAAAATGAAAAAACTGAATAAATTATTTGTACTGGAACTTTAAGATGCATAAGAAACTGCATGAATCTATTTGTTCATTTTTCCTCTTTTTTTTTCAACAAATATTTATTTACCAAATGCCATTCCATATATTGGGAATAAAGTGATAAAAAATGCAGAGTGTATACATGGTGGGAGTTGGAGGAAGACTGGCCTGCAAATAGAAACAAATAAATAAGATAGTTCAGTAGTGACACATTCTGAAAGAAGGAAGGGAAGAAAGGGAGGAAAAGAAGAAATAGAGGAAAGGAGGAAGAAAGGAAAGAAGGAAGACTCCCCATCATGTTGATGTGGTTTAAAACCACAGTTGAGAAGAGGCAGTTGAAAGAGTAATATTGATTTGCTGGTGATGGGAAGAACTAATTTTAAGTTTGGTCTTAAGTGTCACAAGTAACCAGCAATGAGAATACCTAGGGCAAAGAATTACAGAAAGAGGGAAAAGTACAAAGAACAAGAAAAAAATAAAATAAAAACACTAAACTAAAATAAGCTTAAAGATTAGACAACTGGGTTGTTTTGAGGAGCATAGAATGAAAAGAGTCAGAAATGGCCCACATTCAGGAATTATCTTTGAAAAAGGCTTGGAAACATAGAAATCCCTTTTATTCTTTTTAAATCATCTTCATTCTCTATCATATTTGATCTCAAGAAGATTCCTTTCCAAGCAAATTTCCAAAACATATCCTCACACTAAACATATTTTACAAATTCAACAAGGCACAACCACATATTTTCTCTGTTGAACTAGAGCAGTAAAAATATAATATGGAGGCGTGCAGCCAAGATGGTGGAGTAAAAGGACACTCTTAGATCACCCTCTCCCATGAACACACCAAGAGAGACATCCATGGACCCACTCATTCACTCAGAATATCTGTTGAACTTTGAAAGAACATCACCTTCTTCAAAAGACAAAATTCCTCACAAATCTGGTAGGAGAAAAAAAAAAAAGAAGAAGAAAAAGGAAATTAGTGTGGGACCTGTGTCACAGGGAAGGAGTGATAAAGGAGGAATAGTGCTCTTATGCTGGGACAACACCCTCTCCAATGAAGTCGGTGGAGATGAAGGGGGAATTTCTGAGGCTCCAAGGAGTGCAGTAGAGCTCTTGGCCAACAGAACTAAGAGAAGCAGGCACAAACGGTGCCTGTGATCCCCAGCCTTAGACGTGAGCCAGCAGGGGTGGGCCTGGACTAGTTGCCTGAGCAGGGTGGAGGGCTGGGGTCAACTGTGCAAAGGTAGACTCAGGGGAGTAGAATGTGCTGTTTGCCATGGCTGGGAGTATGTACAGAGCAGAATAGCCTCGGTCCTCCATAAAAAAAAGGAAAGAAAGAAAGTAAAACTGCTGGTACACATTGTAGGGAGGGAGGCAATGCAGCTGGTCCTTAGCTTCTGTTTCCGCAAGCCCACAGTGCCATCACTGGTACATTCTCAGAATAGAGCTGGGGCTCAGCCATAGCCACCATATCTGCTGGTACACAACTCCCAGGTAGAGGTGGGGTTGAAATATGAATCTGTACCCAGGTACTCTGCAGCTTCATAGGTGGGACTGAAATTTGTTTACAGCCACAGGCAAAGGGGACAGATTTGCTCCACCTGTGCCTTCATGGACCTGCACCTCCAAGACAAATGAGCAAGAAGCAGAGTTCAGGCACACAGTGGGGACAAGGGCTCTTGCAGCCATTTCCCCTGGGCTGGCCTACTGTATACAGACATGGCACTGGGGACCGTGCTGACCCAGTAGTGTGACAGCACAATCACTGCAGGTCTGGGGACTCTACCAGTGAAGGCCTCTAAGACAAAAGAGCAGAGTTCATTCAGCAGGGCAAGTGCAAGAGCAGCATTTGATGCTAAGGATGGTGCTGACCCGATAGTGCACAAGATCTAGGTGTGGGAACCCGAAATCAGCGGAACTACACTGGTAGCTCTGAAGGCAGAGAACCTGAGGGACACCAGAGCACAGTACTGCCATTCCCACAGCTAAAGCAGGAACAAAGGCAGACTCAACAAAGAGTACTTAAAGCACTTCAACCATGCCTACCACACAATGCAACTTAGACACAGATCTGGTAGCCTCCATTCCAACAAAAGGGGAACAGACCAGTCCCCTGTCAGGGCTGTGACAATCAGAGAACAAAAAGGAGTCCCCACTCAACAACCAGGACAGGCTCTGATCAACACAACACTACCCTCGATCATGGAATAACAGCCAAAGCACACATGGAAGAAAGATGTGGCAAGCATCCATGCTAAAAACAGACCTCATAACAAAAAGTATAGGGAGACAGCTGTGCCCCAGCCCATGAGGCTCATGACCCCTCCAGGAGCCTCAGTGTCCTCATCAGGGCAGCATGGACAGTGCTGTATACTTGCTGGGGTGGCAGAAGTGCAGGAGGACCCTGGCCGAGGAAAGGGGAGGCCACCCTGTCCTGTCCTCTGATTAACTAGCCAGGACATGTTCAGTGCAAGGCCTTGGGCCACAACTGATGCTGGCCCCTCCTCAGCTACCCCTCTCCTGCTCCCTAGCACTCCGGGTCCCTCTGCTCTGCAGATCTGCACCTCCTCATCCCATGCAGATCACAGACAGACAGAATTTGCAGACCTGAGGCAGGAATGTCAATAAAGCCACCTCCAGCCTGAAAATAAATTAGAGGTACACAGTTCACATGGGAATGCATCCTCTTTAAAAAACAAAACAAAACAAATTAAAAAAAAAATCCCTTTCAAAACCATAGTAGAAAACTGATACTCCATAGTCCATAGTGCCAGAGAGAGAAACAACTACCAATTAAAAGAACAGGAGAAATCCCTTGAAAGAATAATCAGTGAAATAAATCTTGATAGTCTATTATATCATGACATCAAAAAGGGAATGATAAAAACACTGAAGGAAATAAGAGAGATTATGAATAGAGACAGAGAATACTATGAAAAAGAACTTGAAACTATAAAGAGGAATCAAATAAAAACAGAAAATTCAGTGGCTGAGACAAGATCAGATCTAAAGGTAGTCAAAAGCAGCCTAGATAATGCAGAGGAATGAATAAGTGACTTAGAAGATAGGATAACAGAACTCACCCAAACAGAACAGCAGACAAAAAACCAGGTAGAAACTAATGAAAGAAATATAAGGCACCTATGGGATAATATAAAGCCTTCCAAGCTATGCATAGTAGGGGTTCCCAGAAGGAGAAGAAAGAGAAAAGAAGATTGAAAAGGTATTTGAATAAATCATGACTGAGAAGTTCCCAAACCTAAAGAAGAAATCAGATACCTAAATATAGGAAGCACAGAGGGTCCCAACAAGAAGAACCCAAATAAACCTATACCAAGACATATTATAACTAAGATGGTCAAGTTTAAAGATAAAGAAATAATTCTAAAAGCAGGAAGAGAAAAACAAAGATTTAGTTACAAGGGAAACCCCATAAGGCTTTCAGCTGATTTTTCAGCACAAACATTGCTGACCAGAAGGGAGTAGTAAGATATATTCAAAGTCCTGAATGAGAAAAAGCTGCAACATAGGATAGTCTATCCAGCAAAGTTATCCTTTAGAATAGAAGGACAGGTAAATAATTTCACAGACAAACAAAAACTAAAAGAATTCAGCAATAATAAAACTATGCTAAAAGAAATGTTGAAAGGTCTACTCTAAATAGAAAAGAAGTAGGATGTTGTAGAAAGGAATAAACCATAATTGGAATGGCCATAAATGCAATGAGAAAATAAATATGAAGATGTAAAAGAGGACATCAAAATCATAAAAGGTGGGAGAGGGGAGCAAGAAAATGTAACTTTTTTTTCATTTTTTCATCCTTTTCAGGATGTGTATGAGCCTATATGACTATCAGCTTAAAGCAAACAGATATAGTAATGGGTTAAAATACTTGAAAAATGGAGAAACCACAAATCAAAAGCATAAAATAGATCATAAAAACCAAAAAAGAACCAAGATAATACAAGAGAAAATTATCAAAACACAAAAAGAAAAAGATGGAACAAAGAGAACATACCAAATCAACTGCAAAACTAAGTTCAAAATGGCAAAAAACACATATCTATTAATAATTACCATAAATGTCAATGGACTAAATGCTCCAATCAAAAAATATAGAGTGGCAGATTGGATAATAAAACAAAAGTCTGCAATGTGCTGCCTAAAAAGACTCACTTTAAGGAGAAGGACATGCATGGATTGAAAATGAGAGGATGGAAAAATATATTTCATGCAAATGGAAATGACAAGAAAGCAGGAGTGCCAGTACTGATTTCAAACAAAATAAACTTTAAAACAAAGATAATAAAGACAGATAAGGAAGGACACTATGTAATGATTAAGGAGCAATAAAAGATGAGGATATTACACTTGTTAACATATATGTGTCCTATATAGGAGCATCTAAATATATAAAACTAATATTAATAAAAATAAAGGGAGAAATTGATGGGAATATAATAATGGTAGGAGACTTTAATAACCCACTAATATCATTGGACAGAGCTTCCAGACAGCAACTCAATGAGGAAACATAGAAACTAAATGACACAATAGAACAGTTGGACTTGGTTGATATTTTTAGGGCATTACATCCCCACAAAACAGAATATACATTCTTTTCAAGTGCACATGGAATATTCTCTATGATAGATCGTGTACTTGGGCACAACAGTAGCCTCAAAAAAAATTAAGAGGATAGAAATTATTTCAGGCATCTTCTCTGACCACAATGCCATGAAATTAGAAATTAACCACAGAAAAACAAATGAGAAAAAAGGACAGCATGGAGAATAAACAATATGCTACTAAAAAACAAATGGATCAATGATAAAATCATAGAAGAAATTAAAAAAAAAATAGCTCAAGACAAATGGCAATGAAAACACAACCACACAAAAATCTATGGGATTCACCAAAAGCAGTACTAAGATAGAAATTCACAGCAATATAGTCCTTCCTCAAAAAAGAAGAACAATCTCAAGTAAATAGCCTAAACTATCACTTAATATAATTAGAAAAAGAAGACAAAACAAAATCTAAAGTTAGTAGAAAGAACAAAATAATAAAGATCTTTGACAAAATGAATAAAATAGAGAGAAAATAAAACAATAGAAAAAAAAATCAATAAAACCAAGAGCTGGTTTTTAAAAAGAGTAAACAAAATTGACAAACCTCTGGCCAGGCTCAACAAGAAGAGAAGTGAGAGAACACAAATAAAAAAATAAGAAAGGAAAATGGAGAAATTACAACCAATATCACAGAAATACAAAAACCAAGAAGAGACTTCTATGAACCAGTATATGGAAACAAACTGATCAACCTAGAAGAAATGGACAAGCTTCTGTAAACTTAAAGTCCACCAAGATGGAATCAAGAAGAAATAGGCCACATGAACAGACCAATCACTGGACATGAAATTGAATTAGCAATGCAAAAACCTCCCTGCAAACAAAGGTCCAGGACCAGATGACTTCACTTGGGAATTCTAACAGACAACCAAGAAGAACTCATACTGGCCCTTCTCAAACTCTTCTAAAAGAATGAAAAGAGGGAGGACTCCCAAACTCATTCTATAAAGCCACCATCACCCTGATACCAAAACCAGACAATGACACTACCAAGTAACAAAATTACAGGCCAATATCACTGATAAACATAGATGCAAAAATTCTCAACAAAATATTAGCAAAGAGAATCCAACATACATAAAAAGATCATACACCGTGATTAAATTGGATTCACCCCAGGGACACAAAGATGTTTCAATATATTCAAATCAATCAATGTGATACACCACATCAACAAGAGAAATAACAAAAATCACATGATCATCTCAATAGATGCAAAAAAAAAAAAAACACTTGATAAAATTCAACACCCATTTATGATAAAAATTTTTACCTAGTGGGTATAGAGGGAACATATCTCTACATAATAAAAGCTATTCATGAAAAACCCACAGCCAGCATAATACTTAATAGTGACTAACTGAAAGCCTTCCCACTAAAATCTGGAACAAGACAAGGATGCCCACTCTTACCACTTCTATTCAACATAGTCTTGGAAGTCTAGGCACAGCAATTAGGTAAGAAAAAGAAATAAAAGTGATCCAAATTGGAAGAGAAGAGGTAAAATTGTCACTATATGAAGATAGCATAATACTATGTATAGAAAAACCTAAAAGCTCCACCAAAAAACAAAACAAAACAAAAACCTACTAGAGCAGATAAAAGAATTTGGCAAGGTAGCAGGATACAAGATTAAACTACAATAAAAAGTTGCATTTCTTTACACTAAAATGAATTAGCAGGAAAAGAAAGTAAAGAAACAGTCTGTTTAAAATTGTTTCCAAAACAATAAAAGCTTAGGAATAGATCTGACCAAGGAGGTGAAAGACTTATACATGGAGAAGTACAAAATAGTGTTTAAGGAAATTAATAGTGACTTAAAGAAATGGAAAGATATCCCATGCTCTTGGACTGGAAGAATCAATATTGTTAAAATGGTCATTCTGCCCAACGTAATCTATAGATTTAATGCATTTGGACTACCCAGGACATTGTTCACAGAACTAGAACAAATATCCTAAAATTTACATAGAATCACAAAAGACCCAGAATTGCCAAAGCAATATTGAAGAAAAAAAAAATAAAGCTGGAGGAATAACTCTGCCAGACTTCAGACAATACTACAGAGCTATGGTAATCAAAACAGCATGGTATTGGTATAAAAAAAGAAATATGGATCAATGGAACAGAACAGAGAGCCCAGGAATAAACCCACAAATTTTTGGTTAATTAATCTTCAATAAAGGAGGCAAGAATATTCAATGGAGAAAAGACAGTCTCTGCAGTAACTGGTGTTGGGGAAACTTGACAGCTACATGTGAATCAATGAAGTTAGAACACTCCCTACACCATTCACAAAAATAAACTCAAAATGGATCAAAGACTAAACATTAAGTCACAATACTATAAGCCTCCTACAAGAAAACCTAGGCAAAACATTCTCTGACATAAATCTTAGCAATATTCTCCTAGGGCAGTCTACATAGGCAATAGAAATAATAGTCAAAATTAAGAAATGAGAACTAATTAAACTTATAAGCTTTTGCATAGCAAAGGAAACCATAAGCAAAACAAAAAGTCAACTTACAGAACGGGAGAAAATATTTGCAAATGATGCCACTGACAAAGACTTAACTTTTAGAATATATAAACAGCTCATACAACTTACTAACAAAAAAACCCAAACAATCCAACCCAAAAATGGGCAGAAAACCTAAGCAAGCAGTTCTCCAATGAAGACATACAAATTGCCAATAAGCACCTGAAAAAATGTTCAGTATCACTAATTATCAGAGAAATGCAAATCAAAACAATAGTAAGGTATCACCTCACACCAGTTAGAATGGCCATCATTCAAAAGTCCACAAATGATAACTGCTGGAGAGGGTGTGGAGAAAAGGGAACACTCCTACACTTCTGGTGGGAATTAATTTGGTGCAACTTTTGTGAAAACAGTATGGAGACTGCTCCAAAAACTAAAAATAGAATTAACATATGATCCAGCAATCCCAATCTCCTGGGTATATATCTGGAGGGAACTGTAATTTGAAAAGTTGCATACACCTCAATGTTCATAGCAGCAGTATATACAATACCCAAGACGCAGAAGAAACGTAAATGTCCATCAACAAGTGACTGGATAAAGAAGATGTGGTATATTTATACAATGGAATATGACTCAGCCATAAAAAGAATACAGTAATGCCATTTGCAGCACCATGGGTGGACCTAGAGATTGTCATTCTAAGTGAAGTAAGCCAGAAAGAGAAAGAAAAATACCATATGATATCACTAATATGTGGAATCTAAAAAAAAAGGACACTATGAACTCATCTATAAAGCAGAAACAGACCCTCACACATAGTAAACAATCTTATGGTTACTGGGGAAAGAGGGTGGCAAAGGATGAATTTGGGAGTTTGATGTTTGCAAATGTTAGCGACTATATGTAAAAATAGATCAAAAGAAAAAACGAGTTTCTTCTAGTATAGCACAGGGAACTATATTCACTATCTTGTAATAAACTTTAATGAAAAAATATGAAAATGAATATATGTATGTTTACACATAACTGGGACATTGAGCTGTACACCAGAAATGACACATTGTAACTGATTATAATCCAATTATATATATATATATAAAATATATATATATAATACATATTATATATATAAGTGATAAATTATTATGGTATAGTATATATAAAAGTTTGGTAAAAATTCAATAGACTATATATTAATAATAATGTAAAACCAATTATATTTATAAGCCAATTTGTTCTACTTAGTTTTTATAATGATCAATGAAATGTAATTTTTCAATGTTGAGGTTTCTTTAAGTGAAATCACAGAGTATCTGAAGAAACCCTCTATTAGAAATCATAAAACCTTTACTGTGTATCATGGCATTTTAAAAAAGTTAACTCTCAAATCATAATAAAATTCGTATGGAACCATCGAAGACCTATAATTGCCAAAGCATTACTGAAGAGAAAGAAAGAGGCTGGAGGAATAACTCTCCCAGACTTCAGACAATACTAGAGAGCTACAGTCATCAAGACAGCATGGTATTGGTACCAAAACAGACATATAGACCAATGGAACAGAATAGAGAGCCCAGAAATGAACCCACAAACTTTTCGTCAACTCATCTTTGACAAAGGAGGCAAGAATATACATTGGAATAAAGACAGTCTCTTCAGCAAATGGTGTTGGGAAAACTGGACAGCAGCATGTAAAACAATGAAGCTAGAACACTCCCTTACACCATATACAAAAATCAACTCAAAATGGATTAAAGACTTAAACATAAGACAAGATACAATAAACCTCCTAGAGGAAAACATAGGCAAACATTATCTGACATACATCTCAAAAATTTTCTCCTAGAAGAAATAAAAGCAAGAATAAACAAATGGGACCTAATGAAACTTACAAGCTTCTGCACAGCAAAGGAAACCAGAAGTAAAACAAGAAGAAAACCTACGGAATGGGAGAAAATTTTTGCAAGTGAAACCGACAAAGGCTTGATCTCCAGAATATATAAGCAGCTCATACGACTCAAGAAAAAAATAAACAACCCAATCCAAAAATGGGCAGAAGACCTAAACAAGCAATTCTCCAAAGAAGACATACAAATGATCAAAAAGCACATGAAAAAATGCTCAATATCACTAATTATCAGAGAAATGCAAATCAAAACTACAATGAGGTATCACCTCACACCAGTCAGAATGGCCGTCATTCAAAAATCCACAAATGACAAATGCTGGAGAGGCTGTGGAGAAAGGGGAACCCTCCTACACTGCTGGTGGGAATGCAGTTTGGTGCAGCCACTATGGAAAACAGTGTGGAGATTCCTCCAAAGACTAGGAATAGACTTACCATATGACCCGGGAGTCCCACTCCTGGGCTTGTATGCAGAAGGAAATCTACTTCAGGATGACACCTGCACCCCAATGTTCATAGCAGCACTATTTACAATAGCCAAGACATGGAAACAGCCTAAATGTCCATCAACAGGTGACTGGATAAAGAAGAGGTGGTATATTTATGCAATGGAATACTACTCAGCCATAAAAACCGACAGCATAATGCCATTTGCAGGAACATGGATGCTCCTGGAGAATGTCATTCTAAGTGAAGTAAGCCAGAAAGAGAAAGAAAAATGCCATATGAGATCGCTCATATGTGGAATCTAAAAAACAAAAACAAAAACAAACAAACAAACAAAAACAAAGCATAAATACAGGACAGAAATAGACTCACAGAGAATACAGACTTGTGGTTACCAGGGGAGTGGAGGGTGGGAAGGGATAGACTGGGATTTCAAAATTGTAGAATAGACTACACTGTATAGCACAGGGAAATATACACAAAATGTTATGATAACTCACAAAGAAAAAAATGTGACAATGAGTGTGTATATGTCCATGAATAACTGAAAAATTGTGCTGAACACTGGAATTTGACACAACATTGTAAAATGATTATAAATCAATAAAAAATGTAAAAAAAAAAAAAGTTAACTCTCAGCTTCTTCTAATTAAGAAATGGAAATGACCATACTGAGTCCCTCAGGAGGCTAATGTCTTTTCCACATGCCATTTCATGTCCAAGAAAATAAAACAGGGAGCATGATCAGACAATAGCAGTTACTATCTTGATTGGGAAATGGCTTTAAGAACACCCTCATACCCACGGTTGTAATTTTGGATTACCTGTTCAGTATTTCAGGTCTTTGTTCATCTATAATTGACCAGGAAAGTGATGAGCTGCAGATGGTTCTGGTTTTTTGCGGCACTGAGGCAGCATGCAAAAGTTTGTTTGCTTTTGCACATGCCAGCAGTTAAGTTTCACAAGTAAAGTGTAAAAATAACTTCTGTGCAGAGATAGCACAGTTCATCTGATAAAATACGGGGTAAAACCAAACCCAAAGTTCCTTTTGGTTGAACAAAAAAGAAATTACAATAAATTACACTGCTGCCATACAACAGATGTAGGACAATGACAGTCTGGTTGATATATGAACATAAAAACATTTTAGACAGGAAGCCACAGGGCACTACTTTTTCTCATTATTTATTTAAAATAAGTTAGAACTTAAAATTGTTAGTGATATTTATGAATCAAGTCTCTGCTTCGGATCTGTTATGATTTTAGTTTTACTTGTTTAATTGTAGATTTAAGAAATAGGCTTCTTTAAAAATACAATTTTGTCTTCCAAATATAACAAATTTAAAGTAAACTAATAATTAAATTAGTTACATTAAACTTAGTGAAAAGCTGTAATATGAGTGATAAGACAAATACATTTTTTTCTTCAGGTCTTCAAATGCAAACATAATGCTTTCATAGGTTTGAGTTTCTTTTGATTAATTATCATCCAAAATATTTTCCAAAAAGAGAGGACTGGTTAATAAAAAATAATGTTGGAGATTTAGTCCTGTTGGGGCTGAGGGCAGGCCAGCCCAAAATATGCTGAAGTGGCATATTGATTATTTTGAATTAAAATGACTTTAGTAATAGCCCATTCAACAGGGACACTTTGATCCCCTTCTCTGTCTCCCTGAGATCAGGAAATAAATATCCCATGTGAAATGTGCTCTCCTCACCCACATCTGGAGTTAAAAAGACATCCTTACCATCACAGAGAGGTTATTCAGGCCCTGAAACCTATATAAACAAACCTTGATACTTTTTACTAATTTACTACCCAAGTTCAAACTCTGTTTCGATCCTTCACTAATCAACCCCTAAGCCTTAGTTTCATTGTCCTGTCAGTTACTCAAAAATTTATTTTTCCTTTGTCTAAAAAGTATAAAAGCTACCTGCTTTGCTTTGACCACTTCTTAGGTCCCCATTTCTATGAAACCTTTTTGTGTGTATGGATTAAATGTATTTTTTTCCTCCTGTTAGTCTGTCTTACGTCAATTCAATTATTACACCAGCCAAAAGAACTCAAGAAAAGTAAGGGGGAAGTTCCTCCCTCCTTAACAGTCTGTTTTATTTACCTCTATAATCTCTGTACTGAGATTAGTGTTTAAGCATACTTTTTGTTTAAAAGAATATATGGAAATGATAACCATTCAAAAGGTATTAATATAAATCTGCTTATGTTATAATGTAAAGAAGTCTGGAATACAAAAGTGTATATATTATATATTCCTTGATAAAAATATTTTACAGAAAGTAAGAAAGGAAAAAACCTGAAAGTTAAAACTGTTTTCTCTTTGAGGTAATTAAGAATAGTATTTTTTTCTTTCTTCTTCATTGTTTCTTAAATTTTGCATTTCTGTGAAGAACATATGTTAAATTATATATACATATTTTTCAACCTAAGGAGATATTTAGTCTATTCAAGGAAACCACCAAGGAAAAATATTTTAGAGTTTACATAAAAATATGTAACTCTTAAGCAAAACGCTCTCATTGTATTTTGTATAGCTTACATAAAATCCACATCCTATCAGAAAACATGTAAATGTATTCAAGAATGTCACAAAGTACATGACAGTAAGGAAGTAAGAAAATGCTATCAAAGTAACTGTCTTAATTTATTAAATTAATTGAATATCATTATTCAAATTTAATTCATACCTTTTAGTCAAATATTTGAAAAGAATAAAGTGTTTGCCTCATTTTATTTTTATATATTTATTTTACATTCATATGAAAACCTTCATATTTTTGACAAGAGGATTGAGAATTTTAAAACATAAGCATTATCTTTTTTCACTGTACTAAGTGTTATTACTCACACTCTTAGAAAAATGTATCCTTTGGTCGTTTGTCTGAGCAGTGATAATTTTGCTTACCTGTCCCACTTTCATACAAAATTTCCCATACTGACTCAAGCGTGGATTATTGGACATGCTGGCTGTGCATAAAGGCTTAGACAGTGGTGATGATTTTAAAGACACACTCCCCTTCACCCTGTGGATTATTTATTCACTATTCATTTAATGAACAAACATTTATTAAGGCCCTATTATGTGTTGTGTACTGTGCAGATGTTAAAAGGCCCCACAGGAAATGAACCTGTAGACTTGGCTTCCGAAGTATGTTACTTCAATTAGCTGAGCTGCTCCTGACAAATTCACAAATATAATCTACAGACAACCTTACACTGAGAGCACACACAGCAGCACCTATCCATTCATAATTCATACGTTCAGATTTAAAGTCACTCCTAGCAAATATACATCGCTGACTTAAATACATCCCATGGTTGAAAAGTTTCTCAAGTATCACTCAACCCATGCAGTAAGCAGCACCTGCAGTTTCTGGGTCCATTATCAGTTTACGTAGTGTTTTCAGGATATGACATTATCCAGCCAATTCAGATAATATTCAGGCAATATTTGGTACCACAGCCAAGAACAAATATTGAGACTAAATATTTTGTGCCTCTCGAATCTGTTTTCATCAGTCAAAGTTGAAAGGTGAACCCTTGAGCTACTTGACTTCTCCTGTGCATTAATGTGTGCTTCCTTAGCCTTGATCAACCTCCTCTTTCTTTCCGAAACTCAAATCCATTGGCTTTGTCCTCAAGGACTATTACCACATAAGAAATCAAGTTTCCCTTATCTCCAAGCTCTTTTCTACAAGCTTCCTGTGCCTCTCTGTCTTTAACTGAAATCTTGCTCACTCTTGATGCTAACTTCCTTTGAAGAACCCCCCTACATACCTTTCATATTTACTTCAAACTTCCTTTAAGACATCCTATTTTACTGTTCCACTGAAGTCTAAGCAATGACTCTTCTACCTTTAACACCTCATTGTTTTACTTACTTATTGACATTAATTGACCTTAGGTTAAGACCCATATTTTTTAAGAAGCTAACTACTGGTTCACAGCCCTTATCCATAATCTATGCTCTCAATATTTGGGGATATCTTCAAAATGCACTTTGACAACTTCTAAATTTTCTTTACTTCATTTTCTTTAAAGAACTGCCCTTACTGCAGCCTAGAAGTCCCTGCTCACTCCTTGATACAAAGACTTTTCTGAATCTCTACTAAATGTTCTACTGTACGATTATAACTTTCTCTTTTTGCTTTCTTTTAAAGCCATTCCCAATAAAGCCATTTAAAATAAAATAAGTCAATAATATTTAGATGTTTAAATTTTATTTTTATTTTATTTAAAATTCACTTTGTAAAATGAGGTATTCTACATGGCAGAGCAAATATTATAAGCAATCTTCAAAAAAATCTCTGATGAATAAAAATTTGGGATAATCAGTAATAAAATAAATGACAGAAATCATGGTGCATCTAAACTACAATTAAGTTGACCCTATAAACACTTCTGGGATTTAGCATCTACAAGCTAAGGAATCTTATGTATAATGTCATTTTTTCTTCAACTTTACTGAGATATAATTGATATATAACATTGTGAAATAAGGCTTACAACTTGATGATTTGACACATGTATATATTTCAAAATGATTACCACAATAAAAGGTTAGTTAACACATCCATTGCCTCACATAACTATTATTTTTGTTGCAGTAAGAACATTTAAGATCTACTTTGTTGACTAAAAAAAATAAAGCACAACATGAGATTTGTGAGTTAAGTTTTATTGGGATCAAAATGAGGACTATCGCCCTGGCTACAGTCTCTCAGATAGCTCTGAAGAATTGCTCTGAAGAGGTAAGTGAGGGGAGAGGTCAGTTTATATGTGATTTTGGGTGAAGGGGGATACATGCAAGTAAGCACACATTTTGGCAGAGGCTTGCTGCTAGTGACAAGAATGTTGCTGCTAGTCATGAGGAGAAGATGTCTTCATTAATGATTTTAGTGCTTTACTATATGTGAGATGCAAGAAATTGGGTTCAAAAAACTTTCTTCTGAAAAAAATCTACCTGAAGGTCTGTCCTGCCAGTTTTTCCCAGAGCACAGAGTGTCTAATTTCCTGATCAGTATGGGGTGTGTTGAAGATCAGTGACTGCAGGAGCTAGTGACTTCATTCCAGATGGCAAGTGACAATTTTTAGTTGGCAACACTTTCAGCATCTTTCAAGTATATATACAATACTGTTAACTTGCTCATCTTAAAACTAGGAGTTTGTATCCTTTGACCAATATTTTGCCATTTCCCCACCCCAGCTGCTGGCAACAACCATTCTACTCTCTGTCTCTTTGAGTTCAACTTTCTTCAGAGTTTATACATCAGTGAGATCATAGAGCATTTGTCATTCTGTCTGTCAGACTTACTTCACTTATGACTCTTAATGTCTATTCATTTTGTCACAAATGGCAAGATTGCTTTCATTTTTATAGCTGAATAATATGTATTCCTTTGAATGTGTGTTTTTGTGTGTGGGTGTGTCATTCACAGATGGACACTTAGGTTGTTTCCATGTCTTGGCTATTGTGATTAATGTTGCAGTAAATGTAGGAGTGTAGATATCTTTTTGATATCCTGATTTCATTTCCTTTGGATAAATATCCAGAAGTGAGGTTGCTAGATCATATGGTAGTTTTATTTTTAATTTCTTGAGAAACTTCCATGATGTTTTTCATCATGGCTGCACCAACGTACATTCCCATCAACAGTGCACGTGTTCCCTTTTCTCCACATCCTCACCAACACCTGCTATCTCTTGTCATTTTTTATAATAGTCATTCTAACAGGTGTCATTTTGATTTGCATTTCCCAGATGATAAGTGTTGCTGAGCACCTTTCCATATACTTGTTGATCATTTGAATACTTTCTTTGAAAAAATTGTCTATTCAGGCTTTCTAGAGTCTCATTGTTATTGAGTTGTTTGAATTCCTTACATATTTTGGATTTTAGCCTCTTATCTGATACATAGTTTGCAAATATTTTCCTCCATTATGTAGGTTGCCTTTTCATTTTGTTGATTATTCCTTTTGCTGTACATAAGCCTTTTAGTTTGATGTAGCTTCACTTGTTTATTTTGCTTTTGTTGCTTGTACTTTTGGTGTCATATCCAAAATAATCATTGCCAAAACCAAAGTCAAGGAAATTTTCTTCACTTTTTTTCTAGGAGTTTATGGTTTGAAGTGTTATATTTAAGTTTTTAGTCTATTTCAAGATCATTTTTATGAGTGGTATAATATAAGGGTTCAACGTCATTTCATTCATAAGGATATCTACTCCATAAGGATATTTTTCACACTCTTTATTGAAAAGACTATCCTTTCCCCCCTGGGTATTCTTGGCTCCTTTTTTCTAAATATGCATCAGCTTATGCTCTCTCTTCTGTTCCACTGATCTATATGTCTGTTTTTATGCCAGTACCATACTGTTTTGATTACTACAGCTTTGTACTATGAAATCAAGATGTGTGGTGCCTCCAGTGTCACATTTTTTTCTCAAGTATGCTTTAGTTATTGGGAGTCTTTTATGTGTGTGTGGTTTCATACAAATTTTAGGATTATTCATTCTATTTCAGTGAAAAATGTCATTGAATTCTTGAAAGGAATTGCACTAAATCTGTAGATTACTTTGGTTAGAATAGACATTTTGACAATATTAATGCTTCTGATTAATGGGCACAGACTATCTTCACATTTATTTTGTCATATCTAATTTATTTCTTCAATGTCACATGTTTTCAATGTACACATTTTTCACCTCCTTTGTTAAGTTTATTCAGATTTTAGATAAAAAGGATAGAAAAAAGGCTGAAAAATCAGCCTCAAATCACTCCCAAAATTCATAGGTTTAGCATAAAAATTGAAGCAAGGAGATGAAGACAAAATTAAGTGTGTTTTGAGAATTCATGAAGTGTGCTGTCACAAAACAAAATCTGCATATGTGCATTGTGTTTAAAAATTATACATGTATTTACACACACACATGTACATTTATGTGTCTCTGTGTGTACCTGTGTGTGTGTGCCTATGTGTGTGTAGTCATTTTTTTTAAAGAAACAATACTTATTTTTAGGGTTAAGAGAGAGGAGAACAGAGAACAGATCACTAGATTTATCACAAGGATGTTTGTTATTGGCTCAACTATAGTATTTAGAATGGAGTGGAAAGAAGCCTGATTGATATGTGTTAAAGAAACAGCAGAGAGGAAAGGAATATAGACAGAGTATATACATTATTCTCTCATGAAATTTACATGTAGAGGGAAGCAGAGAAATGGGTCTGCAACAAAAATGGAGTTTTGGTTCAAGGCAAATATTGGACACATGTAAATGCTAATTAGGATGATACAGTAGATAGAAGGAAAAGAAACAATAAAACAGAATGAGTACAAAAGTGATGTCCTCAAGAATTCATGATAGGATGGCATCTAGAATATCAGAAATGATTTAATTCCTTTAATTGCAGCCAGAACTCTTCTTCATTTGCTACAGATAGGAAGGAAGAGTTGGAAGTAAATAGACAGAATTGAGCTGGGGAAGATAAAGGGGCTCACTTTTAATAAAAATAGGTCATTAGGCAAAAGTGGCTAGGGTCTAGAAGTTTGAGGGAAGACAGTATTAAATAGTCCTCTTGGAATATATGACTCCAGATATTGGCTAAGCTGCTGTGCCAAAAATCCTAAAACACAATGACTTGCACAAGATAGAATTGTGAGTGTGTGTGTGTGTGCATGTGTGTGCATGTGTTTTAACCTATGTAATATATCTGGGCAAGTGGGTGGATCCTTACGCCTGCAGTCATTCAGAGCATGGGCTAGAAGTGTGGTTCCACCACTGACAATGCATAGCTTCTGCTATTATTTCAATCATTATTTTCAGTCATTACTAATTTCCAGCCTGTCAGAAGGGCTAGAGTAAAAGTCTAAAGTAGATAACACGACTCTGAGGATGTGCTCATGTAACTGTGCAGGACCCTGTGGGGACTTCCCAGGAAAGAACCCTCCCCCATATCCTCTGTAGTAGTTCCTCTCTGAAGTACCCAGATAACAGTATCTCATGTGTATTTCTTGAGATTTTCAGATGCTAAAAACTTTCAGATGCTAAAAACCAAAGGAAGAAATTAATTACTCGATCTAGAAATTAATTACTTGACCTAGATCTATTTAATTACTTGATCTAGACCTCCTGGCACCTAAGGATTGATAGTACCAACCACCTAGTTACCTCAACAGCAACCAATCAGAGAATTGTGCACAAGCTGATCATGTACCCTGTAACCCTCTCCCTTACCTGGCCTTTAAATATGCTTTGCTGAAACCCTCTGGGGAGTATGGGATTTTCTTGGACGTGAGTCTCTTTGTCCTCCTTCCTCGGCCCTGCAATAAACCTTTCTCTGCTCCAAGCTCTATTGTTTCTCTTTCAGTTTGTTTGTCCACATTACACATTGGGCACAGAAATTTGCCTTTGGTAACACATATTTCACTGTTTAAATTTGAAATGTGGCTACTTCTAGCACAAGGATGTCTGAGAAACACAATCTGAAGCTAAGCTGCTCTGTCTTCACTTAAAACTCTAGGACGGGGGTTTCTAATATTAAAAGTGAAGATGGTAAGAATTCATGCAGTGAGAGTTAGTTATCCATGCTAGAAAGGATGTGGAGAAAAAGCATATTAAGGAAAACATTAGGTATATAAAGCCATACTGTGGGTCCTTTTGAGCATGATCATTGTAATTAAGTCATTTTATGTTATGTTCTTCAGCTGCTCTCTTAATAATTTATTGAAGAGAAACTATAGACCAGGGGATATTATGAGCACTAAAGATGGTACAATAAACAATTCATATAATATTTTATTTCATGGAGCTTTAATTCTAGTAGGTAAAACATGCTGTAAACCAATACACAGTCAAACAAACAACAAATATATCAGAACATAAAAAGTACAATAAAAGGAATTAAACTGTAAGAGAGGGAAGTCCCTTTGCTGAGATGGTACTTAAAGTGAGATTTGATAGAAAAAAGAAAAAAAAAAGAAAAAGATGCCAGTCATGCAACAATAGGATAGCAGAGCTTTCCTGGAAGTGGACCATTTGGCACAAAGACATGAATGAGAAATAACTTTTATTAGAGGAACATAAAAAGGGGCAATGACATTGAATCATAATGCACAGAGGGCATAGTGATGGGGCTGAAATTGAACACGTAGTTGGAATCAAAACGTGTAAGAATTTAAAAAGTGAAGGAAAGGCTTGATTTTATTTTAAGTGAAAAATGAAGTCATTTTGTAAATTACAGAATTTGAATGATGTGGTCAAATTTTATTTTAAAAACATAACCAAGATTAGAGTTTTACAAAAGTAAGCGGATGTAAGGAAAGGGTTCAGCCATTCAAATTTTGTTTTATGACCCTCCCCACACACCAAAAAATGAAAATGTCCATAAAAATATTTGTATACAAATATTTATAGTAGTTTTATTCACAGTAGCCCTGAACTAAAAAGAACCTAAATATCTGTCAGTCGGTAGATGGATAGACAAATTGTGCTGTATTCACATAATTAGAAAGTATTAAACAGTAAAAAAAGTTATAAGTTACTGATACACACAATGTGTCTGAATTTCAGAAGCATGCTGAATGCAAGAAGTCTAATTTAAAAGAGTATAAACTGTATTATTCAATTGTATAACATTTTGAACATAAAATGTCTAATTTATAATAATAGAAAGAAAATCAGATGTTGACTGGGTCTGGAGTATGATGAAGGCTCACTGGAATAGGGCATGAAGAATTGTTTTGAGTTGATGGAAATGTTCTTTATCTTGTTTGTGGTGGGAGTTACATAGGTATAATTCTGCCCTTAAAATATGCATTCCATTGTAGACAAATTATATCTCACTAGAGTTTGTTTTTTAGTTTGTTTTTGCTTTAAATGAGAAGGGTCAAGGGAGTTATAGTGTTTGAAGTTTTTTTTTCTTTCCTTTTTCTTTTACTTTTGTATTGAAGTATAGTTTGTTTACAAGGCTATATTGGTTTCAGGTGTACAACATAGTGATTTAATATTTTATAGACTATACTAAATTTAAAGGGATTATAAAATACTGATTGTATTCCCTGTGCTGTACATAACATCCTTGTATCTTATTTATTTTATGCATAGTAGTGTGTATGTCCCCTTTCCCTTTCCTGGCTCTCCCCCTCCTCATCTCCTGACTGATAACTGATAATTTGTTCTCTATATCTATGAGTCTGTTTCTGTTTATTATGTTTATTCATTTTATTTTTTAGATGCCACACATAAGTGAAAACGAACAGTATTTGTCTTTGTCTGACTTACTTCACTAAGCGTAATACCCTCCAAGTTCATCCATGTTGTTACAAGTGGAAAATTTTTATTCTTTTTTATGAGTAATATTTTATTGTATATATATATGCCACATTTTCTTTATCCATTCATCTATTGATGGACACAAGCTGCTTCCATACCTTGGCAATTGCAAATTGTAAATGTTGCTATGAACATTGGGGTGCATGGATCTTTTCAAGTTAATGGGGGGTTGTTTGTTTTTCAGATAGAGACCCAGGAGTGGAATCACTGGATCATACAGTATTTCTATTTTTAATTTTCCACCAGGAACCATGTACATGCTTTTTTTCTTTTGAGCTTTTTCTTGCTTTTTTCCTTTGCTTAGATTTTTCCCATCATTTTTATGGTTAAGCTTGTTTTAGATACTTTTATCTTTTTTTAACTTATTTAATTTAGCCCAATTCCATTTCCTCAAGTTCCACACTACTGTCTTTGAGTTCAAGCCTTTAGTTCTCACTGCACAGCAGGCTAGTAAATTGAGATATGATGTCTTGGGACAATGAATAGGGACTTTATTTGGAAAGTCAGTAGATAGGATGGTGGACTAGTGTCCCAAAGAAACATCCTACCCAAGTTAGAATTCAGACTTCTTTTATACTAACAGGGGGCAGGATGTGACTGGTTGTTGCAAACTTCTTGGTGCCAGCCAGACCCCGCATAGGAGGTGATAATCCTTTTTTCTTGAAGCTGTCCATTTAAGTCTAGTCAAGATGTTCCTGTAAACCTCCAAGATAAGTGTTATTTTCTGTTCTGCAGTTTTTTATCTCTATAGGAGTGAAAAGTTTTATACTTTTAAAAGTCAAGTCTGGAAAGCAGAGCCTAAAGAATGGGTTACCATGTATACTTCAAGCTATAGGCAAGATTCTTTTACAAAGATGCAGAGTCAGCATGGCTCAGCTCAGGCAACAGAGCACAGAGATTAGAGATAAAGAAATAGATCCAACATGGAATCAGGTTTCTTCTTCTCTCTTATGCGGCAATCTTGACCTCAACCCCAATTTAGTATATATCCTACTCTTACCTATAGTACTTGTGTTGACATTATTTCATTGGCAACATCCTCACTGCTGGAAGTCAAGCTCAGTTGTGAATGAGAATTTGTTTAGTCATAAATAATAACTGAAATAAAATGGTTTAAAGAAAATAAAATGTACACATCGCCCTTTAATCCATTAGATCTTTTTCAGATAAAAACATTTTTAAGTTAATGTACTCTCTTTTACCCACTTAGGCATCCACAAGATCCTTTTATACTATAAGGAGCATCATTTTCACTTTCATAAAGAATTCTGAGCCTGTTAGCTACTCAGATGCAATAATTTGTTTCTTTTCCCCACACATTAGGAAAAGCAAATCCCCTGGCAGTAAGTCACCAGAAATTACAATGTACTGCTGTATCCCTTCACAAAAGGGTCTGGAAAGTACTAGCAAAGCCCTATTCCTCTTAACAATCTCTAAGCCTTATGCAAGTAAAGGATAAGTAAAAGTGTTTGGCATGGTAGATTTTAAAAATGAAATAAAAGTTTTAATTCCTTTATGGATAGACTACTTTTTAAAGTATGTTTGGCCTTATTTTCTCAGATATAAAAATATTTCAAAGCAGTTTCAATATATCTAATATGAAACTGCTAAAAATGTTTTATTAACATTCCATTTTACTTGAGAGAAACATAATAAATTCTTGACATGGAGAAAAATTCTCTGAATAATGGGATTTGGCCCAACTCTCTAGCCTAAACTAATCTCAAATTATCTCCTCAACCCCAGGGCATTTATATATGTTGCTACATCTATGAGGAAGTTTTTAAAATCCCTTCTTACCTAGTTAATTCCTACTCTTTCTTCAGCTCTCACACCAATCTTTACTTCCTCAGAGGAATAACTTCAACTTCACCTCATAAGAAAATGTTCTCACCATATACTGATATAACTCGTTGATTAATGAAGGTGTCCACTAAATTGTAAACTCAGAGAACAAGCTTTTGTTCTCATCTCCTTATCTTCAGCAACATAGAATTGGCAATTAGAAAACTTTCGATGACTATCACTAGACTAACTGACACAAAGAATCACAGGCTAGCACACCACAAGTCTAGGCAATGGCTTGCATTGCTTATCTATCTGAACCCATATTAGCACAGAGATAGCCATATTATAAAGATACTGAGTGTATCCAAATAAAAAGAGACAGGGGTCAGAAGGTAAGTGAATATGGGCTTAAGTAAAAGAAGAACTAAATGGAAGTGAACGATGAGTAGTTGGAAATTATGGTAGTTATATAAACTAATAATTGAAGGATATGGATTAACAGCATTATAGATTTTACACAGTGAATTATAACCACTTGGAATCACTGAAGAAAGGCATTTTGAATTTATCATTTTCTCAAGAACTTTCTGTATGTTGGAATTTTGAGCTGTAAATATCTGAAAATTGGACAATAACTAAATGAGAAGTGTATTGAGATAAAATTTCAAGATCATGACCCAAATCAAAGTTTCAGATGTAAGAGGAAGCAGAAAATCCAAGGACTTTCTAAAGTGTCTTACTTTACTCATCCATGGATAGAATGTAAGAAAAGGGATACAACTGAAATTTGTAATTACCTTCTAAGTTTTCTTCCTAAAGTTCTAATTCTCTAGCCTTAGTTTTTGTATGATTGAAAAAAATTCATAGAAATAAATTTTGGCATCCATGGAAACCTTTTTACGAAGTTGGTTGGGATAAATTATGGCTGTCTATATTTTTGGTAGAGGATGAACTCTGCTACCTGTAAAAGCAATATTAAAAGTCCCCTAGGGAGAGCTAAATGGAATGAATGATTTTATTTTTTTGTGGTGTGATTATAGATATTAGTCTTTTAGCTGAAAGTAAACTTGTGTTCCAGGAAGTGGAAGTGTGTACACTCAAATACTTGGTAGCTTTGGGAACAATTACACCAACATCTGAAGGCCAGTTTGTATGCCTGATGCATCATCCCAAGTGAAGCCTATTTTTCACATATTATTACATTTTTACTTATTTCAGTGCTTTCACGGTAATTCACACTCTTCTTCATATCTGTTATAGCCTACAAATTACATTCATTAAGTATCTACTGTGTCATGCTGTGTTTTATTTTATGCAAAATAAGTGAAAGAACATGAAAATTTTATTTTCGATAAATTTGGGATCTCAAGTAGACATATTGTTTGGCTGCATCCCAGAGGCTTATAAAGCTTGTATTTGCCCAGCTTAAAAAATTTAAAAAAGAGCCCAGAGTCAGCAACAGAGACATCAATAGTTTAATGATTAGGGACATCTTTTATGTCTGAAACAAGGTCCTGGAGCAACACCCCAATGTGTGTGGCAGATAGTGGGCCAGACATGGTGGCCATTTTTACTCCACGGGAAGGGGTCTGTAACCAGTTATGTGGGGATTGACTTCAGGTCAGCTCACAGGTTACGAGGGAACCAGCAGAGGGGCACATCCCTCACCACCCCTTTGATAAGCAATTATAGAGGAGATGTTCTGATTTCAAGTTAGAACAATCATTCTAACTTGTGGGCTTGTGGCAAGTATGTAGGAAGGTGAGTCAGGTGAGTAAGGTGTAGTTGAAGCAGGCACTTGTTGGCACTGGTCCAACAGGGGATATACAGAGAACAAGAGAACAGCCATCTTCAGTGGTCTTACCATACACATGATTATGTAGATTTACATGTATTGAGCATTAGAAAAATCTACATTTCAAAACTAGAGTGACAATAATGGACTGAATTTTTAAAATACAGTGGGTTTTTGTTATTTACAGCCACTATATCCTATAAAATCACTGCTAATACTGAATGAGCAAATACTAAACTGTTGCTCCTGGGGGAAAATATATATTCCTATTAGGTTATAATCTATAATCTTAAATCCTGGAATCAACTCATCCTGGTATATTCTATTTTCTTTATTTTACAAAAGAGAAAATTAAGTACAGAAGTGACTTGCCTGAAGCCATTCCATTAACTGGAGCCAAAGTTAGTTAGGATTCAAACCCTATCCAACTGGACCCCAGAGCCAGAGCTTCTTGCACTCCATTGCACTCCCCTCTGTCACTCCATCCTCTGATCATCTCTGTATGAAAGCTGAAGGTCTACTAGCACCTTGTTAGACTTGAGCTGGGAATATGCCAGTATAGGGACTCACAATTTTTATTGCTCTGCACGTGTCCCTGCATGACCACAAAAGCTCTTGAGTATTGATTTTGGAGCCAAAAAAAAAAAAAAAAAAAAAAAAGAAATTACCAAGCAGGCAAAGTTGAAAATACAGAATCCAGGAATAATAAGGATGATTGTACAACTTTATGAATTTGATTCTGTCATCACTCTGGAAGATTTCATCCATATTATTAGAATAATGATTTTCTATATAAGATGTTAGTCAATTCTAACTTCTATACATATTTAATTTACTTTCTATAGACACATCAAATCTATCTATACCTTAGTCTAAAATGTTACAGAATAATAAAGACTTCAGTGGTTAGAAGATTATCTGAATGTCCATTTATATCTCCTAGATGGACTAACATGAGTTTAGTGATATTGACTCTTCAAATTTTCCACCAGTGGCATGAAGCACATTGAGTTAATTTGGGGACCAACATTTCATCTCTCAGTTTTTCCTATGTGTCAATCAAATGATGGAAAATATTAATAGTTTATTACAAATGCTATAATCAGATGAAATGATTAGAATATATATAGAGTTTACAACAAAAATACATAAATCCTTTACAGATTAGGAGACTGAAGTTGAGAAGTGCCAAGTGTTTCATCTAAAGTATATTAATGATAGAAATTGAAACTTTAAGCTTTTCTTCTCTCTTCCAGATCAGTGGTTCAACATCACTGTGCAATACTTCTGGCCACATTTATTTTCCAGAAAGCAGTTCATTTAATAGAAATATATTGAGAATCAAGATATCTTGAAATCTAGTATTATCTCTTCAATAATTCATTTTTAAATTCAGTTGTGAAATGATTTCATACAATAAAGGACACAAAATTTAAGTGTATTGTTATGAGTTTGACAAGTGACTACACTATTGTACATACACAAAGATATACATTTCTGTTACTCCAGAAATTTTCCTCATGCCACTTTTTAGTCAACTTCTGCCAACAAAGGCAATCGCTCTTCTCATTTCCAGCACATCATTGGTTAGTTCTAGAAATTCAAATAACTGGAACACTGAGGTAATTTTATTCTTTTTTATCTTGCTTATTTTGTTCAGAATAATGTTTCTGAGATTGACTTATATAATGCATTAATAGTTCTTTTCTCTTTTTTTGCACTTCAGTTTGGATGACTTCTGTTGACCTGCTCAAATTCACTGATCCTCTCTTCTGTTGTTTTCAGTCTACTCAGTGAGTGAATCAATATTTTTTATAGTTTTTCAGTTTTGAGGATTTTCCTGCAATTCTATTTTTTCAGTTTATGAATTTCCCATTTAATACCCTTCTATAGATTTAAAAATATCTATTCAAACTATTAGAAAACATTTTCTGAAAATTTCAACATTTGGATTGTCTTTGGTTCTATTTTTATTGACTTATTCTACAGTTATTTTCCATTGACATTTATGAATAGATAATTCATAGGAATCCTGGGTTTTGTTATCTTCTGCAAAGTGTTCTGTTTGTTCTCTCTCTCTCTCTCTCTCTCTCTCTCTCTCTCTATATATATATATATTTTTATATATATATTAGTATATATGTATATAATTGCAGTATAGTCAGTTTACAATGTTGTATCAATTTCTGGTGCACAGCATAATGCTTCCATCATACATGAACATACATATATTCATTTTCATATTCTTTTTCACTGTAAGTTACTATAGATATTGAATATAGATCCCTGTGCTATAGAACAATATAAACTTGTTTATCTATGTTATATATATTGGTTAGTGTCTGCAGATCTCTAACTCCCAACTTATCCCATCCCACTCTCTTGCTCCCTGGTAACCATAAATTTGTTTCCAATGTCTGTGAGTCTGTTTTTGTTTTGCAAATAAGTTCACTTTTTTCTTCTTTTTTAGATTCTGCATATAAGTGATATCATATGGTATTTTTCTTTCTCTTTCTGGCTTACTTCACTTGTAATGACAATCTCCAGGTCCCTTTATGTTGCTTCAAATGGCATTATTTTATTATCTTTTTATGGATGAGTTGTATTCCATTGTATAAGTATACCATAGCTTCCTTATCCAGTCATCTGTCAATGGACATTAGGTTGTTACCATGTCTTGGCTATTGTAAATAGTGCTGCTATGAATATTAGGGTATATGTCTCTTTCTGAAGTAAGGTTCCCTCCGGATATATGCCCAGAAGTGGGAGTGCTGGATCATAGGCTAACTCTATTTTTAGTCCTTTGAGGAATCTCCATGCTGTTTTCCATGTCAGCTGCACCAAACTGCATACCCAGCAACAGTGTAGGAGGGCTCCCTTTTCTCCACACCCTCTCCAGCATTTATTGTTTGTGGACTTTTTAATGATGGTCATTCTGACTGGTGTGAAGTGATACCTCACTGAAGTTTTGATTTGAATTTCTATGATAATTAGCAGTATTAAGCAATTTTTCATGTGCCTATCGGCCATTTGAATGTCTTCATTGGAGAATGGCTTGATTAAGTCTTTTGTCCATTTTTGGATTTTTTTTTTCTTTTTAAGTTATATGAGTTGTTTATATATCCTGGAAATTGAGGCCTTGTAAGTCTCATCTTTTGCAAATATTTTCTCCCTTTCCATAGGTCTTTTGGTTTTGCTTATGCTATCCTTTGCTATGCAAACGGTTATAAGCTTTATTAGATCCCACCTGTTTATTTTTGCTTTTATTTCTATTGCCTGGATAGACTATCCTAAGAGAACATTGCTGAGATTTATGTTAGATAATGTTTTGCCTATGTGTTCTTCTAAGAGGTTTATAATGTCCCGTCTTATGTTTAAGTCTTTAAGCCGTTTTGAGTTTATTTTTGTGTATGGTGTGAGGGAGTATTCTAACATCATTGATTTACATGCAGCTGTCCAGTTTTTCCATCATTTGCTGAAAAGACTGTCTTTACTCCATTATATGTCCTTGTTTCCTTTATCAAAGATTAATTGACCAAAAGTTTGTGAGTTTATTTCTGTGTTCTCTATTCTGTTCCACTGATCCATATGTCTGTTTTTGTATCAATATCATGTTGTTTTGATTACTATAGGTCTGTAGTATTGTCTGAAGTCTGGGAGGATTAATCTTCCAACTTCATTCTTTTTCTTCAGTATTGCTCTGGCAATTCTGGATCTTTCGTGATTCCATATAAATTTTGGTATTCTTCATTCTAGTTCTGTTAAAAATGTCCTGGGTAATATGATAGCAATTGCATTAAATCTGTAGATTGCTTTAGGTAGAATGGCCATTTTAACAATATTAATTCTACCAGTAAGAGAATTTGGGATATCTTTCCATTGCTTTAAGTCATCTTTAATTTCCTTAGTCAATGTTTTGTAGTTCTCATATAGGTCTTTCACTTCCTTGGTCAGATTTATTCCTAAGTATTTTTTTTTTTTTGGATGCAACTTGAAAATGGATTGTAACTTTACTTTCTGTTTCTGATGTTTCATTGTTAGTGTAAAGATTCAAGTGATTTCTGTATGTTAATCTTTTGTTATGCTACCTTACTGAATTATTTTATTAGCTCTAGTTACTTTTGTGTGGAGACTTCAGGGATTTCTATATATAGTATCATGTCATCCACATATAATGAAAATTTTACCTCTTCTTTTCCAATTTGGAATCACTTTGGTTTCTTCTTCTTGTCTAATTGTTATGGCTAGGACTTCCAATGCTATATTGAATAGGAGTAGTGAGAGTGGATAGCCCTGTCTTGTTACAAATTTTATGGGGAAGGCTTTCAGCTTTTCAACATGAGTATTATGTTGGATGTAGGTATGTCATAAATATATTTTATGTTGAGATAGGTCCCTTCTATACCCACTGTGGTCAGAGTTTTTATCATTAATAGGTGTTGAATTTTAACAAATGTGTTTCTGCACCTATTGATATGATCATGTGATTTTTGTCATTTCTCTTGTTGATGTGGTCTATCACATTGATTGATTTGCATATGTTGAACCATCCTTGTGTCCCTGAAATTAATCCAACTTGATCATGTTGTATGATTTTTTTTTTTTTGCACTGTTGGATTCTGCTTGCTAATATTTTGTTGAGGATTTTTTCATCTATATTCATCAGTGATATTGGCCTGTAATTTTCTTTTTTGGTAGTGTCTTTGGTTTTGGTATCAGGGTGATGGTGGCTTCATAGAATGGGTTTGGGAGTCTTCCCTCCTCTTCAATCTTTCAGAAGATTGTTATGAGCTCTTCTTTGTATATTTGATAGAATTCCTCAGGGAAACCATCTGTTCCTGGACTATAGTTTGCAGGGAGTTTTTTTTTTTTTTTATTGCTAATTCTATTTCACTTTTAATGATAAGTCTATTCAAATGATCTATTTCTTCTTGATTCAGTTTTAGTGGACTGTATGTTTCTAGATAAGTTGTCCAATTTATTGCTGTATAATTGTTCATACTATTCTCTTATGAGTTTTTATATTTCTGTCATGTTGGTTGTGATCTCTCCATTTTCATTTCTTATCTTGTTTATTTGTGTACTCTCTCTTTTCTTCTTGGTGAGCCTAGCTAGAGGTTTGTCTGTTTTGTTTACTCTTTCAAAACCTAGTTCTTTGTTTCATTGATTTTTTTTCTATTGTTTTTAATCTCTATCTTATTTGTTTCCTCCCTGATCTTTATTATTTCTTTCCTTCTTTCAACTTTAGATTTTCTTTACTCTTCTTTTTTCTAATTCTTTTAGGTGGTATATTTGTTTTTGTTTGTTTGTTTGTTTCTGAGGAAGGCCTTTATCACTATGAACTTCCCTTTTAGGACTGCTTTGCTGGATTTCATAGATTTTGTGTGTTTGTGTTTTTATTGTCAATTGTTTTGTATTTTTTTAACGTCTTTGATTTTATTGTTGGACCTTTAGCTTTTTAGTAGCATGTTGTTTAGTCTCCATGCTGCCCTTTTTTTCTCATCTATTTTTCTGTGGTTGATTTCTAGTTTCATGTCATTGTTTCAGAGAGGATGCTTGGAATAATTCCAATCCTCTTAAACTTGTTGAGGTTTTTTTGTGCCCAAGTATGTCATCTATACTAGAGAATGTCACATGAGTACTTGAAAAGAATTTATATTCTGTTTTTTGGAGATATAATGTCCTAAAAATATCAATCAAGTCCAACTGTTTGATTGTGTCATTTAGTATCTTCATTGCCTTATTGATTTTCTGTCTGGAAGACCTGTCCAATTATGTTAGTGGGCTGCTAAAGTCTCATACTAGTATTGTATTCCCATCAATTTCTCCTTTTATGTCTGTTAGTATTTGTTTTATGTATTTAGGTGCTCCTTTATTGGGGCATATACATTAATGAGTGTAATATCTTCATCTTGTATTGCTCTTTTGATCATTGGGTAGTGTCCATCTTTAACTGTCTTTATGGCCAGTGTTTTAAAGTCTATTTTATCTGAATCACTATTGGTACTCCCACTTTCTTGTCATTCCCGTTTGCATGAAATATCTTTTTCCATCCTCTCATTTTCAATTTGTGTGTGTCCTTCACTCTAAAGTGGGTCTCTGATAAGCAGCATATGATAGGCTTTAGCTTTTGTATCCAAATGTGCCACTTTATGTCTTTTGATTGGAGCATTTATTCCTTGACATTTATAGTAATTATTGACAGAAGTGTGTTTATTAATATTTTGAACTTTGGTTTCCAGTTGATTTGGTATATCTCCTTCATTCCTTTCCTTTCCTTTTTGTTGTTTGATAATTTCCTTTTGTATTAGCTTGGGTTTTGTTTTGTTTTTTGGGGTTTTTGTTTGTTATTGACTCCACTGTATGCTTTTAATTTGTGGTTACCTTGTTTTTCAATTATGTTAACCCTTTACTCTGTCTCTTTGCTTTAGACTAATAGTCATGTAGACTCAAACACATTCTAAAAGGAATGAAAAAAAGAAAAAAGAAAAACAGAGACAGAAACAAATCTATATTTTCTTTCTCCCTTCTCCCATATTTCATTATTTTAATGTCCTTTTTTGTTTTTTGTTTTTGTTTTTTTGTTTTGCATCTTCATGTTTATTTTCTTGGAATTCTTTGTAGTTATTGTACTCCCAATCATGTTTTTCTCTTTTCAATATCTATTTATTTTCTAATATAGTAGACATTTCAATATTTCTTTTAGGATAGGTTTAGTATTACTGTATTCTTTTAGCTTTTACTTTACTGTGAAATTCTTTATCTTTCATTTTCCTCTAAAAGACAGTCATACCAGTTAGTATATCCTAGGTTGCAGCTTTTTCTCATTCAAGACTTTGAACATATTTTGCCACTTCCTTCTGGCCAGCAGTGTTTGCGTAGAGAAATTAGCTGGCACACTCTATATTATCCCTTAGGTCCCTTTATTACTTTCACTGGTTTTTACTTGCTTTTCTGTCTGCATTTCTGGTTGGATGACTTCTTTTATCCTGTCTTCTAAGTCACTTATTCATCCCTCTGCATTATCTAGTCTGCTTTTGACTGCCTTTAGCTTGGCTCTTATCTCAGCCATTACATTTTCTGTTTTAATTGGTTCCTTTTTATAGTTTCTATTTTCTTTTCATAGTATTCTCTGTCTCTATTCATACTGTCTCTTATTTACTTCATTGATTTTATCACCCCCTTTTTTAAGTTGTGATCTAGTAGACTGTCAAGGTCTATCACATTGTTTGTTCTTATGGGGAACTTCTCTTTTTCTTTTAATTGGGAGTAGTTCCTCTGATTCTTCACTTTTCTTATATTTCTCTGTCTCTATGGATTTAGGAGTATTAGTTTTCTACTGTGGTCCTGAAGGGTTGTTTTTTTGGTGTGTGTGTGTGTGTGTATTTAAAGTGGGAGCATTTCTATGTAGACTGTGTGCTTCTAATAGATTTGCTGACAGGGCTATTCTTAGTATGGATGGTTGCCACATCTTTCTTTTGTGTGTGTTTGTTGCTATCCCTTTGATTGGGGGTGTAGTTGATGTTGTGGTGATCAGCGACTGCCATGATTGTTGTTGTTGAGTGGGGCCTCCTTTTTTTGTTCTGTGGTTGTCACAGCCTTGACAGGGGCCAGGTCTGCTCCCCTGTTGCTGGAATAGAGGATTCTAGACCATTTTCTGACCTGTCATGTGTAGTAGGGAGTGTTGGAGCTCTTCTGCTGGGAAGAAGGTTCATCAGGAGATATCCACTGGGAAGTGCCATCTGTGTCGTTGTCTGTCACTTGTTATGTGGGCTTACAAGGTACTCTTTGTTGACACCGCTCTTGTCCCCACCTTAGCTGTGCAAATGTTCCCCACCTGCTCTGGTGTCTCCCAGGATCTGTGTCCCAGGATCCACCAGTGAAGATCTGCCAATGTTAAGCCCTTTGAACCACTATAGCTAGTGTGCAGTCACACACCTGAATCTTTCATGCATCACAGGGTCAGTGCAGCCCTCAGCCCTGCCTCCCTGTATGGTAAAGTATGCTGTCCTATTGTAAATATCCATACTTGTACCGCAACCCCCACCATGAGCCAGAACTCCACTCTCAACCTGTTTGTCCCAGAGATGTGGGTCCACAATGGGTCTAGAGAGATCAAATCCACTCTCCCTGCTTGAGGCTGTAAACAAATTTCAGTCCCGCCTATGAGGTTGCAGGGCTACTAGGAATGGATTCAGCTTTCAGCCCTGTCTCCATGCAGCAGTGATGGCTATGACCAAGCCCTATCTCCCTTTTCCAAGACCACAACAAAAATGTTGCCATGTGGAGAAAGTGTGGCTGCATTGTGTTTTCCTCCCACTCTCACAACAGCAGTGGTGCTTTTTTTATGGGGGCCACAGGCTGTTCTGTTCTGTACATAACCCCAGCCAGAGTTCACACCACCCTCCAGTCCTCTGAGGCTGCCTCTCTGCAATGGCCCTAGCCCTCTGCCTGGGCTCCTACTGATCTTCAGTAGCTAGTCCTGGCTTATCCCTGCCAGCTCATATCTAGGGCTGGAGATTGCAGGGATCCTCCATTTCCTTTAGTTCTGTCTACCAAGAGGCTTCCACTTTCTCCTCCAAGCCTTGGAAGCTCCATTTCTGTCCCTGCTGACCTACCTACTAGAGACGGGATATCCTAGCATGAGGGTGACTTTCTTCCTATTCCACTCCCTCCCTGAAGACTGGTCCTGCACTGAGTTTTTTCTATGTTTTTTCTTTTTTCTCTTACTGGATTTTGTGAGAGTCATCCTGTATTTTGAAGTGAAAGACATGGCCAGAGTCCAGTAGGTATTCTGCACTATTCAATGAGCTTGCAGATGTAATTCTTGGTGTATTTGTGGGAGAAGGTGAGCTGATTCTCTGTACTCCCCCATCTTGGCTGCAACTCCTGTTTATTCTGGAAGGTAGTTCATTGGTATTTCAGCTTTGTCTTGTGTAAGCTTAGATTCATTTTTGTTTATGGTGGTTGTACCATGTGGTTCCTTACTTCCAAATTGTGACTTTTTCAATGTTTCTGTAAAAAGCCTGAGTTACCAAGTCTTCTGATTTGATGGAGCACTAACTTCCAAGTGTCATGTCTTTATGGTGGACAGCTACTTGGACATCTGCTCTTACAATCTTTTGGTTGATTCCTCCCTGGGCCCTTGCATTTCCGGATCAGTGATGAGAGAATGATGAAGGGGAGTTTTATAAGATTTTGGTCCTTCTTTTTACTGTGGCTTCCTTTCTGGCAGTTCTATTTTAATTTCCAGTAACTCTGGTGACTTCAGTCTCTATCCTCTGACTTCTCAGACCGATACAACCCTGACTCTCCACTTGAAATCTATTTATTGTTCCCCATTTTGAACTTAGCAGGGATCTCATGGAAACAGTCATATAAGTATGGATCTTATCCAATGTGTTCCTTTCTTGGAAGGGTTACATTTACTAACCTTTCTGCTTGCTTTTGACCTGCTTATTAAGTGCCTTCAATTTTCTTTCTTTCTTTCTTTTTTTTTTTTTTTTTCGAGTTTACTATTGTTATCAGTAGGGTCATTTGTCCAGTAAAAGCAAATCTATTAAAGGAAGTCTAATTTATTTTTTAAAGCCAAACTAATCATGACTGAACTTTGTTTCAGACTTCCCATCCTGTGAGATGTTGGCAATGGCTGGCAACTCTTTTACTTGGGCTATTGTGAAGTAAACTGAGAAAACTTAAGGAATTATACTTCAAGATATTTAGAACAAATTTGAATCATAAATGAAAGCCGCATTGTTATTCAGTTTTGAACTCTCTCCTCTCCAACTCTTCAATTTTATAAAAGAATTGCTCACCTTTCTCTAAGAATGTGAAGATACAGTTAAACATGCTTAAACTACTAACATCATTTATACAAATTGAAAGACATATTAAGAACTTAAAAGTCCACTTTCAGCTGTTACAGCCATAGTATGGATTTCAAAAATAAACCCAGACTATATATAAGGAAATTGTTTGCCCAATTTAAAAACTATCTGATTTGATCTTTTGTTTATTTGGAAATTAACACACTAATCCTGTTTTATTCTTATTTCCCAGGAATGACTGATATACTTTTAGAGAAGAATTACCTTATTGGTAGTTAAGTAACTTTGACCTAATAAAAAATGTAATGATTTAAATTGCAGCATATTTTTTCTCAAGAACAAAGATACTTTCCCTCAAGTGTCCTGGTTTAAATTGAAAAATCGGTGTATAATGAGTAAAGTAAATCACAGTGACAAAAAAAAAAAAGTTTTTGTTTTAATAATAACTCAAATTGTCTATAATAGGTCATGGTTTACCCAGTCACAGCTTTAAATTTTCATAGGTGATGATATAGGATTCATGGTGACATTTAGTAGCATTTTGAAGCAGCAGCACTCTATCATTGTTTTAATAAATTAGAATCTAAAATAATCTATTATAACTTGACACATGACCTCCAAAGTGAAAAGATTTTCTAAATACCAAATCATTTAATTAATAAAAGATGGCACTGAACTGACCTGGGATAATTGATTAATTGCTTTATTATGTGGATACCTTTGATAAAATGAGGATTTTCAGCATCTAGTTCTACTTTTCTTTTAAGCACTGTTACTTGCTATATAAAATCTGAAACCCTGAGCTTGGACCACAAGATGTGTTATCAATCATAAATATATTTTTCTCTCAGATATAGCTAAAAACACCTTCCACCTCATACTACTTTTTCCTACTGTATTTTCAGATTCTACTCTTAGTCTTTTCTTCTCTCTCCTCACCTATTGTAAAGCCAGAAAATTGCATTTTTGTTGGGCTTTTACAATTTCTTTTTGGTGGAAGGAGTAAAGGTCAGGCAGCATTCCATTTCAGAAAGATAGTTAAATGGCTGGCATTAAAGTGTCTGCCAAAATGATGGAGTAGTACTCATTTTTTATCTTTCAGTGAAACCGTATGAAATCACAAATAAAAGCACTCACTACCTTTAATGTCAGAATTCAAATTAAAAAAATAATCTTTGTTTCTGTTTCCTGGATCAAAATGTATTATGAGTGAATCATGTTGGCTTCAATGCTTTTTTCCTTTTTAAAATAGTTTCAAAATTTGAATTATAGCAAAATAATTCCAAATCCAAATGTAAAACAACCTTATTTATCAGGAAAAGAAATGTTTAAAACTATATGGTCAATATTTAATTTTTAATCTATTCACTAGTAAATGGTTGAAAACATATTTAAGAAGCAGGCAGGTCAAATGTGGCACCATGTACCTCTGTAAGGCAAAAGCTTCTTAACATGTAGTTGGTAGTGTGTCAAAAGGAACAAAATAAACCATTCTTTGTGTTTGGAATATTTTTGTTTGTTCTTTAAATTATTGACTATTAAATCTAAAAATAAGAAATGATAGTCATGATAGCTGCAATGATAAAAATAATATTAAAGATGAAAACTACCATAGTAATAGTTTGCATTTATTGAGTGCTAATTACAGGCCAGGTACAACAATAAATTATTTATGTAAATGATCTTGTGTTTTTTTAATAATTCCAGTATCCTTGAAACTGATTTTATAAAAGCAATTTTAGAGTCTGGAAAATAAGAAATACTACTTTATTCATATAAAATAAAGTTATCAGACTGGATAGAGATGTAGCATATTGAGCTTACAATTGAAATTGGTTTCAGAGGATCACACAGAGAATATTTACTCTGTTTTATAAGTTGACACAAATATTTTTCTCTTTATATGAAGCAGTAGACTGGACAGAAGAAATATCATGAACACTGATGAAGCAAGCCTGAGTTTGAATCCTGGCTCAGCCACATTTTGCTAAATTCTTGTCTTAATTTCTTATTTTCTAATCAATTTATTTCTTCCATAAAAATTATTTTATTTCTGGGGTCACACCAATAGGGAAGCAAGAAGAAGTAAATAAAATAGATATTGATACATATATCATGCTATCTTTTAAAATAAGAGCTTTTCATAACTACATTGAAATAGCTTCTGAAGTGAGATCCTTATATAATCATATTTGACCACATACAACAAAATATAACTCTATATGTATGCATAAATAGTATATTTTTGATATATATTTATTCAAATGCTTTACAGTCTCTGCAACAACCAATGAATTCAGAAACATTTGGGGTATCATTTTGCAGTAACGTCAAGGTCATCAAAGTAAGCAGTACATTGGCATTTTTCTATCTTTTGCTTTTACACCAACAGTTTTCTTTTTTTTTCTCTCCCTCTTTTCTTTTTATTTTCTATAATTGAAAAGTCAATGTAAGTGTTATGCTGGACCTAGAGGCAAAGAGTGCCACGTAACATGTTTTCTACCTTTAAGAATTAAAAAATCTCATTACAAATTCAAAATTTAAAAAGAAGAAAAAATTAACAAACAATAAAGTTTGTATGTGACCAAATTAAAAAATTTGTCAGGCTTAACGATTTCAGAGATTGAATTTCTTCTTTTTTTTTTTTTTTTTTTGAGGATTTAGATCAGCCTCTAGGAGATATTAACAATCTTACCAAACTAAAATAAGTATGCCATAAAAAAGTATGTTTAAATAATATATCAACTGATTAATTGATCCTTCATTAAGAACTTGTTTTGGGCCATATAATATTCCACTGGGGGAGTATAAAGATGAGTGAAATATTTTCTGTTATTTCTAGATTCTAGGAGAAAATGGAAACCAGCACAGACACAATTATTCTGCAATTCTTACTCATCTGCTGGGATAACTTGAATAATTCTATGTTCCTTACAACCAGGAGCTCCTCCTGCTACCTCTAGCTACAGGAGTGAGAAGAGGCACAGAAAAAGTAAGATGGAGCTGGATATTTTATAAAGTTTTCCAGGCAAAGAAATTGAGCAATAGGGAGACATACTAGACAAAAATTACATCTCCAGATATGTCTACCCAGAATTTAAAATATGGTTATGAAGCTCAGAAGAGAAATAGCAAGTGACATCTTTCTTTGCTAGTACCAAGTTTCTGTGAAGATTTTACTTTCAGGCTTGTGATATTATTATTGTTATTGCTATTTTATAAATGAGAAGCTGATACATAATTTGTATTGGGTTACAGAACTAGTAATTGGCAGAGTTAGGCATTGAAGCCAGCTAATCTGACTACTGTATATAACTCTGCTAATATTCTTTATTCTTAAAACTGTTAAAATATCAAACATGCATTAAGTTCTATGTTAGTTCAATGACACTACTATTGTACTTGAGTAAACTCAAGACATGAGTATTTTAACATAATAAGTGTTTTCTTTCAACTCACCTGTAGCCCAACACAAAGCACTCAGTTGAGGAGAAGGGGTACTCTATTTCAGTCAGTCTGTAAGGAACCCAGGCTGATAAATTCTCCAGCATTGCAACACATAATTTTTAAAGTAACACTGAGTGCCTACAACCAGCTAGAAAATGGGGAAATCAAGTATGGAGGATGGCACCAAAGATTTTTATGAAGCAGGCTTGGAAGTAATATATGTAACTTCCATCTCCAATCCAATTACTAAGTCTTCATCATATCGTACCTTTAAATACAGTTTTAAGAATGAGAAATATAGTCTTTGGGCATAAATTTTCAAAGAAAAACTCTATTCATTCTGGAAAATTCTTTCCTCCAGTCTTATCCTTAGAGGAACAATTTCATTCATAGTTTAAAAAGGCTTTTTTATAAGATATAAAACTAATAGGGATAATAGTCCAAGTGTAATGTTACTTCTCTCACAAAATTAAACCTTGAACTTTATAATTTTTTTAACTTATGAGGAAGAACTTTGGGGGATGGTAAGTATGAAAATATGGAGGTCAGCTGACACTTCATTGGCATCCATGAAAACTGTGGTTTTATGGATAAAAAATAGGGTGAGAGAAATGTTATCCATTATCCTATAATCATCTGCTAGTTTTAAATGTTTGCCTATCAATTCGTATATGTATTTTCTTTCTTATGAGTACTTTTCATGTTTCATTCACAGTATTCTGGATTACTGATTTTATCCCTTGCTTTGTTCAGACTGAGACACCTATATAGATATAGATGTATTTATGGATACATAGAAATAGAGATGTAGATATAGAAATGTGATTATATAGTTCAATAATCAAGGCAATGCTATTTTTAACTAATGGAATTTGGTAAATATGCACTTAATATTTTGCTGTTCCACTTGTATTGTATTTCTGAACAAGTATATGATTGTTTTTAACCTGACAATTTTTAAGAAAGTGACATAACTATATCAAGACAATGATAAAACCAATAAAGTTGCTTAATATAATTTATTAACTTTGTCTTCATTTCTAGCCAATCACCAGAGAATATAATAATGTAGAAAAGACCTTATAGGACTTAGATATAGGTTTAATAATCCTATGTTCTATAGCAAAAACTATATAACTCTCTTGAACAATAAAAAAACATAACCAGTAATATAATATTAAGGAAATTTTTACCGAACTTTTATGCCTGCTGTTAAAAGTGCTTAAAATAAAAATGTATATTTTGTAATTCACTATTCTGAAAAATATGTTTCTATTTGGTTAATCTAGAAACATTTTTATTATATCAATAAAATTTTCATTATGTTTTTTAATGTATGAATAATTCATATAATATGAAAAATATAGAACATAAGTGATACCAAAAATAATATAACTATCTTCATTTATGTGGCCTAGGAGATTAGCAAGATGCCTAATTTTTTCTCAGTATAAGAGCTTCCAAGAATGAATGGAGGAAATCATGTTTTATTTTACTCAGGATTTTCTTATACATGTAATACAATGGCTATATTAATTTATATGTACATACATACATACATGAATTTACTAAAAAATATATGTTGAATTCTGTCTGTATTTTTGTCTACTGTGTTATCTCTGTGATCAGTTTTAGCTGATTTTAAATTTATATAACTTCCTGATGTTTACTTAATCATTGCACTAAACTAATAAATATTAAAATCACTATGTGTCACAAACATTTGAAAAGTTCTGTGGTATATATACACAATAATTATAAATTTAAATTTTAATGGTTCAATTGATTATGTAAGAATAAGTAGATATCTCTAATTTTATTTTCCTGCATAACTATTTTCTGAAGGGTGATCATTCAATAAGAACTTTTTAAATGCCTTTTTAAATATAAATTTATTGTAATTTATCTATAAATATGTACATTATGAATTAAAATCACCTTGATCTTCACATATAGTATCTAGGACATATATATCCATAATAAAATAGAAAATACAATCACCAATGTATTTTTTCATTGTTCTTCACCATGAAATATATTATTCCATGATCTTTAGAATCCTCTTTTAAAGAAGAGATTCTCACTAATTTTTCAGGAAAAAAAACAGGCTCAGAATATTTAAATCAACGTCCAGTGCAACAGCTAGTAAAGCATGAAATTAACACTTAAATTTGGTTTGTATGAATTTGGTCCAAAATCTAAGACTTCAACACCAAACAATGTTGGTTTTCTTATAGTGAGGAAAGGCTTCTAAATAAAATGGTATATGTATAAATTTGCAATCTTGAAATACATGTAATACACATATCTATACTTTGTACACTTAGGATTATATATTAAGTTTTAATTCTATATGATGCTTGAAATTAAAATTTCTTGTTTCATGTAATTCCCATGGTAATGACAATGAAAATGCTTGTGGAAGACATACAAAGGAAAGTGATCAAGGAATCAAAACATGTCACTACAAAAACAATCATGAAACACAAAATAAAGCAACATGAAGAGGAAAAAGGAATGACATAACTACAAAATGGAAGTTAATTAACAAAATGGCAAAAGTAATCTCTTACCTATCAGTAATTTTTTTGATTAATGCATTAAGCTCCCCAAACAAAAGACACAGAGCAGTTGAATGGATTAAAAACAAACACACAAACAAAGAATCAGATCCAACCACTTGCTGTCTACAAAAGCCTAACTTTAGACATAAGGAAATACAAAGTCTGACAGTGAAAAAGATAGAAAAAGCTAGTCTGTGAAGATGGCACTCAAAGGAGAGCATGGATGGCCATACTTAAATCAGACAAAATAGGCTGTCAATCAAAACCTGTCCCAAGAGACAAAGAGGAACATTATATAGTGATAAAAAGGTCAAGTCTCCAGGACGATAAAATAATTATAAAACACATGGACATAACAACAGAACACACAAATATATGAAACAAATATCAGAATTGATAGGAGAAACAGACAGTAACAGAATAATAATAGGGGATACCAATACCTAACTTTCAATAATGGATAAGCAACCAGAGAGAAGAACAATAAACAGAGGACTTGAACAATGCTATAGATCAAAGAGCAAACAATGGGCCAAAGAAGAAATCATAAGAGAAGTTAGAGAAAATCTTGAGACAAGTGAAAATGAAAACACAACATACCAGAATTTATGGGATGCAACAAAAGCAGTGCTAAGAGAAAAGTTTATATTGATAAACACCTACATTAGAAAATTAGAAAAATCTCAGATCAACAGTCTAGCTTTACACCTCTTAGAATTGGAAAAAGAAGAACAAACTGAACCAAATTAGCATAAAGACAGAAATAATAAAGATAAGATCAGAAATAAACAAAATAGAGAATAGAAAAAAGAAAATGAGCTAAGTTGATTTTTTTTTAAGACCAATAAAATTGATAAATCCTTAGCTAGGACAAGTTAAAAGAGAGAGAGAGAGGGAACATAAAAATATATTAAATTCAGATTTAAATACGTACTTTGTAGTTGTTGATTTTAGAAGCCATAAGTATTAGTGAATAATAGTTTGGGGTCTGGATCAGGCAGAAGTGAATTTTGAATGCTAGTTCCACTTATTACAAGTCTTAAAGTTATTTAATATCTCTAAATCCTAATTTCTATTTCTGTAAAATAACAAAAATAATAGAAACTTCCCCACTAGTTTGCTATGATTATTTACTTAGATAAGCATTTAATGTATAGCCTGCCATATAATAATGCTCAGTGCATGTAATCTGCTCCTAATATTGTCATTAGATGGAGGAGTATACTGTTTCCTCTGTGCTATGCTGATGGACCACTATGAGTTAACCTGTTTCACTTACCTCTGCAAAGTTTAGCCTAAATTTAAAGTGATCAAGGTAAAACATATAAACATATTGATGTCAGCTGCTGAACAAAGGCTTTTTAAAGGACATATAGCTCAAGAATTTTGGTTAACATCAAGCTTAGGTAAAAATACATAAGATAGCTGAATAAGGGTAAACTAATTCTACAATTATTGGTTAACAAAACTGTCTCAATAGCTCTGTTTACAATAGCCAAGACATAGAAACAACATAAATGTTCATCAACAGATGATTGGATAAAGAAGCTGTGGTTTATTTATACCATGGAATGCTACTCAGCCATAAAAATAATAAAATAATACCATTTGCATCAACATGGATGAAACAGTAGTTTGTCATTCTAAGTGAAATAAGCCAGAAAGAGAAAGAAAAATACCATATGATATCATTTATATGTGGAATCTAAAACAAACAAACAAACAAATTCATTTATAAAACAGAAACAGACTCATAGACATAGAAAACAAACTTATGGTTACAATGGGGAAGGAGGTGGGAAGTGATAAATTGGGAATTTGAGATTTTCAGATACTAAGTAATATATATAAAATAGATAAACAACAAGTTTCTACTGCATAGCATGAGGAACTATATTCAATATTTTATAGTATTGAATGGAATTGGTGGAAAAGAGTATGGTAATGAACATATGTATGTTCATGTATGACTGAAGCATTATGCTCTAAACCAGAAATTGACACAATATTGTGAACTGACTATATGTCAATAAATATATATCTTATTAAAAAAAAACTGTCTCTAATTCCGTCAAGTCCTATCCTTGGTCACTAAATATGGCTCGGGTGATAGATTTTTCTATCTTTTCTTTCCCTTTTCCTTGGTTTGTTACTTTTACAAAGGGATCCTGATTCTCAACTTTTCTACTATACTACCACCCACCCACTGCTATTGAGGTTCTGATACTGCATGTCCCAGTTTTAGTTTGATTTGGCTTATTTGGTTGGTTTTTGCCATGTAACACTGTGTGCAAGTTTCTACCAATCATTATCCCAATATTTGTAATTAAATGCTTCCATAATTATCTCAGGATATCACAACTTTACAGACTTCTAGTGGTCAAAATTGTGACTCAATAAGACAATTTTCTTGACTTCCCCAAATTATTTGCATATCAAGATGATAAATAACTGTTTTACCACAATCTACATTTTGTTACATCATGTTTTGGGGGAAGGATTCTTAACTGTCTCTCAATCTATATTATTGATGAAGCTAAGTTAAATTGCAGACTTGATATTAAGCAACACAAAATTTCTTGATAATGCTGATATGGAGGAAATAATAAATACATTTATGGGAATATCAGAAGGAATAATGGAGTATGAGGTCCAGAAATTCTCCCCCCTGTAGAAGCTATAAAAAATAACAAAAATTGTTAAAACCTTTTCAGAAATCTGAAAATTAATCCATGGCTTGCAAAATTACAGGGAGCATTTTTTGAAGAAAAATAGCTCTAAGAAAAGTGAGTTTTGTGGCATTTAATGAGACCTGTTCCCATCTTCCTTTCATCAGTTCCACAGTAACCTTGAAAATATCCTAATTTGTAGCCTGGTGAAAACCAGCAGGCTAACAGCCACTGAAAGGAGCAGAAATGAATTGAATCTCCCCAAAGCCCCACTCCCTGAGAATTGTTGTTACTTCTTTCTGACAATTTCCTAGCTCTTAAACTCCGCTCACGAGGGTAGTCTTTGTTTCATCTACATTAGAGCTCCTCCAGTGTGAACAGTCTATTCTCTATGGTGCTTGTCAAAAACAATCTACAGAAATTGTTTAATACAGAACTTTCTGAGGTGGTGATAACAGTTGGGGCAAACAACAAACTTAACAAAAAAAACTTCAAAACTAAAGCTGGTAAGCAAGCTGTCCATAGAGGACTTTGAAAAGAAGGCATATTCCTGGGGATGAGGAAATCCATGCACATGGGAAGGGCTATTTGTATGTTCAGGAAAGAACTTGAGGGCTCTAAACTCTCAGCTTTGTTTCACTTTGAGGATCTACACAAACAGGAAGTGAATGCTAAGACAGAATTGTAACTACATTTCTATCTGTTAATTGACAGCACACTTCACCACAGAAAGAACACCTCAGCAAAAGCGAGGAAACTTATTGGTTCCAGGAATCAAGGAAATCTCTTCAATCATTAACTGACTATTAAGCTAAATGAGCAGAAACTCAGAGATTGCACATAACAAAGAAAACACACTTTACAGAATAATAAAAGTAAATCACTTAAAAACAACAACAACAACAGCAACAACAACAATTCCTGGGGAAGAGTTAAAAGAATGGTTTCAAGAGTTTGCATGTTACTTAAAATGTCCAGATTTCAACAGGAAGTAATGAAATGTGCTAAGAAGCTGGACGGTATGGTGCATACATAAAATTTTAAAAAATCAATAAAAAATGTCCAAGCAGAGACTTATTTGTTCAATAGACAAAAACATTAAATTATTTAAGTATGACATCAGAAAGTCATATCTAAATAACTAAAAGAATGTATGAAAACAATAGAAGATAGAACTCACTAAGTAGAATATAACAGCAAAGATAGAGATATTATTAAAAAGGACCTAATACAAATCATGGAATAGAAAACCAAAATTTTATAAACCATCACTTGAGGCCTCAATAGTATTTTTGAGCTTGGATAAGAAATAGTCAGCAAACTTGAAGATAGATCAGTTTAGATTGCCTAGTGTGAAGGACAGAAAGAAAAAAATGAAGCAAATGAACAGAGACTCCTAGAAGCTGTGGATATTATCAAACACACCGAAATACATAAAATGGAAGTATCAGAAAGAGAAGAGTGGGAGAAAGAGTCAAAAATAATATTTGAAGAATAATGGCTAAAACTTCCCAAATTTCATGATAAATCTAAATCTATACATCCAAGAACCTGAAATGAATTTCAAATAGGATAATCTCTAAATTCAGACATAGAAACATTATAAACACACTATTGAATGCCAAATACAAAGAAAGAATCCAAACAGTAACTAGAAAGTGTGTTTCATCGTGTAAAAAGAATCCTCAAAAAATTTACCAGCTAGTTTCTCACCAGAAACCATGCAAGCCAATATGGAATGACATATTCAGAGTGCTAGGGGGAAAAATTAAAAAAAAAAAAAAAAAAAAGGAAAAGGAAAAACAAAAACAAGAAAACTCTCTTAACCAAAAATTCTATATCCAACATAACTATCCTTCAAAAATGGAGAGATAAAGACATTCACAAAAATAAAAGGAAATTCTTCAGGTATAAATGAAAAGACTCTAGACAGTTAATGAAATTCACATGAAAAAATAAAGAGCACCAGTAAATGTAACTTTTTGCAGGAAAACATAAAAGCAAGATAAACATCATTTTGTTTGTAGTTCTTTTTACTTCCTGTATGATGTAAAAGGCACTACATAAAGCTGTCATGAAATTATAAAGCTGTTTTGATGATTGAAATATATAAAGATACAATTTTTATGACAATAATAGCACAAAGGAGTGAAGAGTCATTAAGCTATGGAGGAGCAGTTTTTATATACCACTGAAATTAAATCAGTATTAATCCAAATAAGATTGCTACAAATCAGTTTAAAGTAACAGAGAAAGTATATGTCATGAAAACAGTAACCAAAAGAAAGCTGTATAGGCCACACTAATATCAGACAATTAAGACAAAACTTATTATTAAAGAACAAGAGGGATATTTTATAATTATAAAACATCAATCCTTTGGGAACAGATAACAATTATATATGTATATATATATATATATATATATATATATATATATATATATATATATATATATATATATATACACACACACACACACACACACACACACACACACATACCTAAAAAGAGAAAATCAGAATACATGAAGAAACCCGGAATTGAAGTAAGAACTAGACAATTCAATAAAAATTTTTGGAGACTCAATACTCCATTTTCAGTACAGATATAAAAACTACACAGATAATGACAAAAGAAATAAAACAACTGAACAGTACTATAAGCCAACTAGATCTACCAGATATCTATAAAACACTCCCCAAAGTAAGAAGAGAACACACAATAAGCACATGAAAAGATGTATAATATTATTAGACATCAGGGCAATGTAAATAAAAACCACAATGAAATTCCACTTCACACTCACTAGGATGGTTATAATAAAAAATTCAGACAATAATAAGTGTTCATAACCATATGCGATCGCTCAAATGTGGAATCTAAAAAAAAAAAAAACAGAAATACAAAACAGAAATACAAAACAGAAACAGACACATAGACATAGAATACAAACTTGTGGTTGCCAGGGGGATGGAGGGTGGGAAGGGACAGGCTGGGATTTCAAAATGTAGAACAGATAAACAAGATTGTACTGTGTAGCACAGGGAAATACATGCAGGATCTTGTGGTGGCTCACAGCAAAAGAAAATGTGACATTATAAAATGACTATAACTCAATAAATTTTTTTTTAAAAAATAAGTGTTCATAATAGTATAGAGACATTAAAACTCTCAGACCTTGCTGGTAGGAATGTAAAATTGTTCAGCCAGTATAGTGAGTTGAATGGTGCCCCTCAAAAATTCATGTCCATCCAAAGCATCATATTATTACCTTATTTTGAAATACGGTGTTTGCAGTAATAATTAGTTAAAGATTTTGATATGAAATCATCATGGGATAAAGTGGGCCTTAAATCTGATAACTGATGTCCTTATAAGAAGAAGAGAGAAAAGAAAAGATACAGAGAGGGAAGAAGGACTTGTGAAAAAGGAGGCAGGACTGAGTTCTGCTGCTACAGCCAAAATCTGCAGGGAGCCACCAGAAGCTGAGGAAGGCAAAGCAAGATACAGCCATATAAACTTCAAAGGGAACATGTCCCTTCTAACATCTTGATTTTAGACTTCCATCATCCAGAACTATAAAATAATAAATTTTGTTATTTAAAGTCACTGTGTGCTTGGTAATTTGTTACAGCATTACTAGGAAGCTAATATAGCCACTTTGGAAAACAGTTTGTCAGGTTCTTAAAAAGTAAGGCAGAGTTATTACAGGATCCATCAGTTCCATTTATAGGATCATGAAAATATTTGTCCACACAAAATCTCGTACATAAACTTCATGGAGGAATTATGCATAATTATAATTACTAAAAAGTGGCAACAACCCAAATGTCCATCAATTGATGAATGGACAAACAAATGCGGTATTTCTATACAATAGAATATAACATGCCAAAAAATAATTAAATGCTATTGCATGCTACAGCATGGATGAATCTTGAAAATAGTATGCTGAGTGAAAAAAAAAAACAGACTCCAAAGGCCATGCATGATGTAATTGTGTTTATATGAAATGTCGAGATTAGGCAGATCCATAGAGACAGAAATTAGATCTGTGGTTGCCAGGGGCTGGGACAAAGAAAGTGTGGAGCATGACTGCTAATGTACAGTTTCATTTTGGGGTGATGAAAATATTTTAAAATTAAATAGCAGTGATGGTTGCAAAAGTTTGAGAGTATATTGAAAAACTCCAAAGTATGCAAATAAGCAAAAACACAAAAAATAATTTTTATTCTAGTCCAGTATATATGACTCATTTCCCGTTTCATATTCAACCAGGGTTACTAGAAACAGAAAACCAGACTATATTACTGAGACAAAGTTTTAAATGTATTTCCATATAGATGCCATAGTAAGGTATATTGTTGTTATAGCGCTAATATTACTAGAAACTCCAAAAACATGCCATTCATTACACCATGATGTGTCCATTTTGATTTAGCATTTCCCTTGAAGTACAAGTGACTGCATTGAATCAGTTAACCTTAGTTGTTCCATGAAATGACACAAGATGGACTAAAATGAATATCAATCATTTTCAACAAACAGACTGAAAATGGAAAGGTCAAAGAAGTTTTCATTCCGTCATTAATGTACATCACATGGTCTTCAACTCATATGTATTATATTAGTGGAAATTCATGTAAAGCATTTAAAAAATGTTGTTGAGCTTTACCCTGGAAGTGATTTTCATAAAAATGATCTAAACTGATATCTAATCTACAGAAGATAGGTGCTTTGAATATGACAGTTTCATACATGAAATTTAACAGCCTCATGGATCATTAAGTATTCATAAAGAATTCTAACACTAGTCTCTAGTAACCTCTTACAATGTAGAAATCTTTAACAAGGGAGCCTTTTGAAAATACAGCTATCCCGCCCCACTTAAAATTTAATATTTGTAGTAAATTGTCAGACTTACAGATAAAGCTGATGATCTACAGGGATGGTTTATTAATAAATATCTTGTAATTTATCTAACAGTGATTGTTTTCCCTTGAAAATCCTCTTTAAAGTTTAAATATGCTGCTTATTTTAACCTTATGTTTATGTCAAGAATACATAAATACAAGTACATGTGTAACAAATGTATTGTTCAAAAAATGAAAACTTTAAGAAATATATACTTTATATCATATTCTCAAAATTTATTATAGAGTATTAGTGTTAAGCTTAGGGAAAATATTCATTGCAATTAAGCTTCATAAATACTATTAGCAGTTTACAAAATTACTGTTAAGTAATATTACGTACTGTTAACACTAGATTTTACTGAGGATCATTTCTTTCTTAGATTTGAAAATAACATGTATATAATAAATGAGAAGACTAAGTTCTGCACATTTTCCACTTGCTTATTATGCACAGAGCTAACATGTCACTATATGTGGCATCTCCAGATGGCAAGTACATCAGTGGGAGATTGGGAAAACTTGTAGAATCAATTACAATTGCAGGTAAAATTAAACTTGGAAGCAAAATCATTTATATGTCGAATATGCATCTGGTTACAATTCTTTGAACTACTTAAGAACACTTCTATCTTATTCTAACCCAAGAGTCTCTTATGTATTGTAACTCCTAAGCCTCCTCTGTCTGAATTAAGACCATATGTGAAGTTTAGGCTTATCCCCAAGGAGTCCATCTGGAGCAACTGATGTTGATCCATTGTTAAATCTTGATGTCCACCTATGAGCCTCAGGGAGACAGATAACTGAAACACTTGGTTAAACAGATACTTCTATGCATTTTTTAAAATGTATGTGTTTGTGAAATTTAAAATCTAGAATTTGTGAGATTTAAGGTGACTTTTATTTGAAATTAAATCTATCATCTTTTATATGAAATCATCTAATTTATAATAAAATTACTTAAAGTATTCCTTGGGAATACATTAATATCTTCATAATCTGAGTTAGTTTTAGAGTATCAGAATAGAGAATCTAATAAATTAGAACCAATAAGCAAGTTATAGACTACTGAAATATTTCTTAATAAATTATGTAAAGTGCATATTGTTTAATTTCCAAGGATGTTATACTGTTAAATCACTTAACTTTCTATAAGGTCTCTAATAGGGTTTTTTGAAACAATGTTATTTAAAGGAATATCTCAACCAAAGATATACAATCTGTTACAGTTATTGTTACATTCTTAAAAGGTGAATATTCAAAATTTTAAATATAAACTATACACAAACACACTACTGTCATTTGAGCCATCATATTTGTATATTCTGCAGCACCTAAAATTTTTATAATTCCATAACATTTTATTTAGTTGAAAGAAACAGTATTTTGGATTCCTAAATTATGGAATCAGAAGCAGATATGAGAATCCAGGTAATACCTTTATTACACTTAGGAAAACCTTAACGTATTTTCTGGCTACAGATGGCTAACATAACAACCATGAAGCAATTTATGCCAATGACTAGAAGTCACTGTATTCATTACTGCCACATTTCTCTTTACTGTAAGATAAATAAAAAAATAAACTGTCAATTTACCTGAGCATGCCCTTGATGAAGCAGGAAATGTTATTACTTTGATTAAATACCATCTTTGAGAATACATCCTTTCAATACTGTAGGCAACAAAATGGGGATATGTATAAGTATCTCTGCTGTAACAATGTCCAACCAGTAATTGTCTCCAGGAAAAGCCCTTGGGAGATTGTTTCAGCTACACACTGACTAGTCTCAGTTACCTCAATAGAAATGAAAGAATAAAGCTTTTTTCTCAATTCAGTAAAAGCAGAAGCCTAAAATTTATACTTCAGTGTAAGCAGGTGGATACTGTCATTGCCATGTAAGGTCAGAATTATGGAAAAAAAATAATGAAAATGGTGTATGTTCTTGGAAGGTGCGCATGAGAGTTATAAGTGGGGAAAATTGAGTACACTGATTTCTTTCTACCAGGGCGGGTCAATTCCTTACTCTTACTCTAGGGGTTTACTTACAAAATACTGAAATCATGTAAGATGGACTTTCAAGCTTTTCAGGCTCTTTAATCTTTCCTAAAGTTTTGTATTTACTCGATATTACAAAATACTTTTATATAGATTTTTATTCCCATGTTTGCCACTTGAAAACTGCTGAGTGAACATGTACAGTTTCATTGTATGTTAACAGATGAAATTCCTTCATTTAGAATTTATAATTTTGTAGGAAAATGAAATGTCTTCAGCACTCATAGCTTCTTTACTTCTGTGACAACATATTATTCTTAATCTTTTCTATAAAAATTATAGAACACATGCTCTGTCATTAATACTACAATTTAAAAAAATAAATTTACTAAATCCAGAGGGGAGACTCACTAATTATTTTAAATTGTGTTAATGTTCCCTTTTTAAGGGAAAATTTTAGGAAAATATGCCAACAGTCTATGGCTATATAAAATATATTTAATTTATTTTAATAAAAGGACTTTGTTCTAATTACAAGCTTTTCAAAAAGAAATACTACATTAAAATGCAACTATTGTTAGCAAAATATTCTGTAGAAATTAGTAAATATGTCATTTTACATGTGAAAAACAATGTGATACAAACAATGAATGAAATGTATGAAACAATTGTGAGGCATACAATAATAGAGAACATAGTCTTTCAATTCATTTAGTTTTAATTTTCAATTTCTCTCTTGTGGAAGACAACAAGTATTCAGAAATCTGAAGAAATAAAAAGTGTGTGAGTCAGTGAACTTATAACCCATTTTTTATTGCCACATACTAAGAAGTTAGGCTTGAAACACAGGAATGGGCATATTACTCATCACTTTTTAGAGTATTTACTCTACAAGGACTACAGACAGACATCTCAGGTGAGAAACTGGGGACAGTGTCAGTGGAAAGCCACTCTTTAATATTGAAAATATAACATTTAGCACATAGGGAGTGGCATTGATAATACACAGAAGACCACTTTAAGAAATGGTTTGTATACGTTTTCCTATGGTCTTTTGAAAACCTAAATCCAATTAGGGCAACTTGATTTTATCGACTGCAGTGTGACTAAAGAAAATGCTTGCCTAATCAATTTTGTGGCAGCCTTGCTTTCTGAAGGAATGCTGGATTAATGGAAAGACGATGCTTTTCAATGGAAGCTGCAAAGAGAGGATCTTAAAGAACTGGGGTTTGTCAGTGTATCTCCAGCACTTTCTAAGAAACAGTGTACTCTGATAAAATGGCTGTAGGATTACAATTCTTTTGGGAGAAAAAGTAAGTAATTATAGTTTTAGGTAAGTATTATTTATGACTTGTTATTTGCTAATGAAGCATTATTTATTATGTTATTTGGCCATCTGATATGGTCTTTATGCAAAATATGATATAACGACCAGAAAACATTCCTTCCCCTTATGCCTAGAAAAATTCCCATTTTTCTTTCTCTCTCTCTTTCTTCCTTTCTTCATTTCTTCCTTCCATTTTTTTAAACAACTCAAAGATATTTTTCATTGCCATAATTCTTCACATGGGCACCATAATTCTCATGTCTAATTATTAATTGTTAGAATTAGGTTATTGAGTTATAGAATGGTAAGTGTGAAATAAAATAAAGTAAAAACTAAAAAGCAAGAAGAGCTTGATTTGAAAGTGTGGTATCTTTAAAATTCTGTTTCTCACAGAATCACAGACATAGAAAACAAACTTACGGTTACTGGGGGAAAAACGGATGTGAAGGGATAAATTGGGAGTTTGAAATTTGCTCCAATACTAATTGTGATATATATATAACAAATAAGCAGTAAGTTTCTTCTGTATAGCACAGGGAACTATATTCAATATCTTTTAGTAACCTATAATGAAAAAGAATATGAAAATGAATATATGTATGTATGTGTATGACTGAAACATGCTGTACACCAGAAATTGACACATTGTAAACTGACTATAATAAAGTAATCAATGATATAAAAAAGATAAAATTTTTTCTTTATTCTCTTCTTAGACTAAATTTACTAACGTTTTACCTAATAAGGCCATCTGATTCTCTTACATCCCTAAATTTTAATCTCCTTCTGGATACTGGCATTTTTCTAATGGAAGTTCTCAATGTTCCCCATTTCAAACACAGAATTAAGTTATTTGGTAATTTCCTTTTCTTGCAGTAACACTATGCCTGGGCATCATGTGATTTTCAATTTCCAGATTTCTTTGACTTTAAACTTTGAAAATGGATACAGTCAATTTTGAGGGGGAGCTCCTCTCTCACATTATACTAATGCATGGAAACACAAAGTTATAAGCCATTTTTTTTTGTATTTCATATACACACTCACACACATATATGCAACCATTATATTTTGAATTTTCAAAATGAATTTCATTTTTTCTTAAATTGTAAAAGAAATGGGTGAGCATTATTAAAGATAGAACTAAGCAAAAATACATAAAAAGATAGTTAATAAATTCCTTACCCTGGCACTATTCATTACTCTCTGAGATAGCCAATCTAACTTCCTAGCATACAGCTCACAGTCTTTTCATTTTGCTTCCATAGTCATATAAAATATTATCACAAGAGGCATCCGTCTTGATTTTGTTTTTACTTTGGAAGGAATCATACCATACCTTCTGATATTCCTTTCAATATTGTAATTCTTAACATTCAATATAACAAATTGACAGGGTTTCTCAGAAAAACTAATTCTTTCCTGTGATATTGCAATTTCACTTTATCAAAACTATATTCACCCGAGAGTAATTTTATCCCAATCACATTCCATCCAAATGTCTCTTCTTGTTTTCACGTTTTTCAGTTTTGGACTCCCATGCCTGGAAACATACACTGCCAGACCAAGGCTATAGAAATGTACATCCTGTTCACACATCCAGGTCTCATGTAGAGAGCTAATTAAGGAAGAACAAAACCAAACAAACAACAGTACAATAATATAAGTGTAAAACACATTTAAAAAGGGTCTCCTGCCCTTGACACCGACAGAAATAGATGTCGTTATTGTTTAAAAATTAAGGAAATGAGGAGAAGTCTGCACCTTCTTCTCTTGTCCCTGTATTAAAGAAAGTATAGCAGTCACAAAGCAGAAGCAAGAAGGCCAGTGGAGCAAGTTAGATGTCTCACACCTTTTCCAGACACCAGTTTCTACTAGGGACATGCAGCTTTGCCTTGAAGATGGAGCAATTTTGCTGATCTTTCAGTGTCCAGCTTGTGGGGCTATGATTCTATTATTTGAGCTTCTAGGGTGTTTCCCAGGAAAAAAGATGAGATAAATAGTGAAAATGAGGGGGTTCCCTCCTGAGCAGGAATGCCAGATAAAATTCAGATGCTCAGTTCAATTTGAATTTCAGACAAATAATGAATAAATCTTAATATGTCCCAAGTAGTGTATGTGCACTTATAGCAAAAATTTCTGTTTTTCTGAAATTCAAATTGAACTAGACACTCAGTATTTTTATTTGTTAAATATGTCTAGCTACTCCTGAGGAAATAGTTTTTCTTCAGCTCTTTCTTTTTGGCATATTTTCTTGGACTACTCAAACAGGCTTTCACGCTCCTCCTCACACTGTACCAACTTCAGTTTCCTCTCTGCTGCCTATCTGTTTCCCCCAACCCATACACTTGACATTGCTCTCTACCCTGCAGTTGTATAATGATTTTCACAAAAAGTACGCATTTATTTTTTGGATGTGGGAGGTGCTAATGTAAATGATGGCGTTTTTTTTTTTTTTTAATTCCAATTGTCTGTTGCTAGTACATAGGGAAGCAAATTACTTTTGTATATTATTTTTATATCCTGCAACTTTGTATCATCATTTATTACTTCCAGAAGCCTTTGTTTGTTTGTTTGTTTTGTTTTCTCTTCTTCTTTGAGGTTTTCTATATATATAATCATATTATCTGCAAACAAAGATAGTTGTATTTCTTCCTTCCCAATCTTTATGTCAATTATTTGCTTTTCTCTTATTGCATTTGCTAGGAATTACCTTATCCCTGATATTAGGGGGAAAGCATCTAATTGCTCAGCAATAAATACAATGTTAGGTGCAGGTGTTTTATAGGTGTCATTTATCCAGTTAAGAAAATTCTTCTCAATTTCATTTTTCTGAGAGTTTTATTATAATTAGGTTCTTGGGGAGATGACAGCTCAATGGTAGAGCACATGCTCAGCATGCACCAGGTTCTGGGTTCAATCCTTAGTACCCATATAAAAAGGAAAAGAAAATAAACAGATGTTAGTTATTATCAAGTTCTTTTTCTGCTTCTATTGATATAATCATATAATTTTTCTTCTTTAGCCATTGTTGGTATGATGAATTACATTAATTGATTTTTGGATGTTGAATTAGTCTTGAATAAGTCTCTCTTCTCAAATATTCCATTTACCTTTATAACAACTAGGCTCTTTTGCTTTTTGGATTACATCAGAGTGTGACATTTAGACATAAAGCCCTAATTTTTGATATATTTTGGTTTTCAGTTGACAGTGAATAAGTATGCTTCAGGAAAGCATTGTATGTCAGAGAATGCAAATAGTCATGACTAATGCAGAGGTAAAAAAATGATTCTACATATCAAAAAAGAGAGGAGATTCTAAAGGAAATAAAAACAGGATCAGTAGGAAGATGATGAAAATATATCCATTAAGCTTTTTGATATTTTTGTTTTCCTGCTTGGTTTTTAACTATATAATATCAATCACTTTTTTAGCAAAATGTATGATTAACTTGGATAAGTAGAAGATTATTAAAAATATTTAAATTAGTTCATATTGATCCTTTTTGTAGGATAATACTCATAAAATACAGTCAATATATGAAAATTTAATAACACTAAGCATTTTAACTGTTAAGGAATAATTTTATTTAATGTGATCCATGAACCTTTTGAAATTGAAATGTAGTTGTTGTACAGTGTTATATGTTTTATACTATAGTGTATATACTATAGTGATTTACAATTTTCAAAGGTTATTCTCCATTTATAGCTATTATAAAATATTGGCTAAATTCCATGTGTTACACTATATAGTCTTGTAGTCTTCTTTTTATACCTAATAGTTTGTACCTTTTATTCCCCCACCTTCATATTGCCCCTCCCCCTTCCTTCTCCCCTCACCACTGGTAACCAATAGTTTGTTTTCTTTATCTGTGACTCTGCTTTTTTTGATATTCACTAGTTTGTTGTATTTTTTAGATTCCATGTATAAGTGATATCATGCAGTATTTGTCTTTCTCTGTATTACTTATTTCACTTAGCATAATGCCTTCTAAATCTATCCACATTGCTGCAAATGACAAAATTGCATTCCTTTTATGGCCAAGTAGCATTCCATCATATTCCATACCACATCTTCTTAATCCATTCATCTGTTGTTTCCATATTTGGCAATTGTAAATGATGCTGCTATGAATGTTGGGACACATGTACCTTTTCAAATTGGTGTTTTTGTTTTCTTCAGTTATATAACTAGGAGTGGAATTTCAGGCTCATGTGGTAGTTCTGTTTTTATTTTTTTGAGAGACTTCCATACTGTTTTCCACACTGGTTGCACCAATTTACATTTCCACCATTAGTGTACAAGGATTCCCTTTTCTCTACATCCTACCCAACATTTGTTATTTGTAGACTTTTTGATGTAGCCCACTGACAGGTGTGAGATGGTATCTCATTGTGGATTTTACTTGCACTTCCCTGATGATTAGTGATGCTGACCATCTTTTCATGTGCTTGTTTGGCTATCTGAATTTCCTCACTGGAAAAATGTCTATTCAGTTCTTCTACCATTTTTCAATTGGATTGTTTGTTTTTTTTTTATGTTGAGGTTGTATGAGCTTTTTATATATGTTGGATATTAATTCCTTATAGATCATATCATTTGCAAATATTTCTTTCTATCCAGCAGGTTGTCTTTTCATTTTGTTGATTGTTTCTTTGCCATCCAAAAGCTTTTAAGCTTAATTAGGTTCCATTTGTTTATTCATGCTTTTATTTCCTTTGCTTTAGGAGACAGTGATCCATTAACATTTAAATTTTTTCCACAACATAAATTGCATCAAAATATTGCTTTTTGGAATTATAATTTAGCCTCACTTCCAAATAATTTTTGTACAATTCTATAGTACTAAAGTGCTCTTCATCCTTTTTCTTATTTATATTTTCTTTATTGATACATACATCTATAGAAACATTTTTATTTTCTTTTAATATGTGATTATTGTGCTATTAATTTATATCTATTTATATCTATTATAATACAAGTATTCATATATGCAGTGTTTGGTTTTTATTTTCCTTTTTTATTATTACTTTTTTAACTTTTCAAAATTTTGTCAAAATGTCAAAAGCAATGCCTGTTTTCTTGGCTTCTACTCACTTTACACATGACCTGTTATTTTAATGCTTCATTAGCAGAACTGACCATGCTCATAAGCAAGAGTAGGTGACTGCTAATATAATAATTGTTTAGGGACACTGAAATAATAACTTTATCTTGCACCAAAATATATGACCTTGTCATACTCACATTTTCAATAATAACCTGCCTAGTATTCTCGGCACACATTAGCTCATCTCACCTCTGGATGTGTCAGATTTTCAAAATTAATTTGGGTATACATTTCTCATTGTTGATATTCACTTTCTACATCTTAAACTCACCTCTAAATTCTGGAACACCATTCTGTTTGTACGTGTTCATCTTTAGCTTTGGTTTTCTTATTTAGCTATGTTGCCTGGTTTCTGCATCTGTCCAGCACTAAATTATATTTTAATTATGCTATGTTCCAGGGCATCAGTCTGTGGATTCACAAGTGCTCATAGTTCCTATATCTAGGCATCCCCTTAAAATTCTTCAAAAACTTCCACCAATGCTTAACTCCATTCTTCCTCTGGGCTGACATTCACCTGCCATCGCTTTAGACAAGTGTAAAAGAAGTCAAATGGAACCAGAAGAAAATTTATGAAACCAAAATCATTAAGCATATAAAACATATGAGTTTTAGGAATTCAGGTGTATAACATCAAGTTTTTGCTTTTTGTGAGGTCACTAAAAAGGAAGTATTGTTCATATACTGAGTAATATTTCTCCCAGAGAACTGTTTAACAATTAAGTAATTAAGCTCTAGCAGAGAAATTGCTTTAGAGGAGATTTATTTAACAACAGAGATGTTACAGACCATCCTCTTGTCATTTGGACATTATTTAAAACAAACATTTGAAAGGGCAGTTGTTTAGAAATGGGATGTGTTTAGGTCCTAAGTAAATTTAGACCTACATTCTCTAGAGAAAATTTTCTCTTTGCAAGCTGCAAAGACTGACAAAATTCTAAAAAGAATTAAATAAGTTCTAGAATAAGACCCTCAAAATTTCTAGGGTAGTGTTTTTCAAATGTGATTCATAATCTGTTGGTGATTATTAATATCCATTTAGTTGAACATTACTGGCTTAACATTTTTAAATAAAATCACAGAATGAGTATCAGAGTTCATGAATATAGTAAGAATAATTATTAGATAAAACTTGTTCTGGTTGCCTGTGTATGTGTGCATTCATATTTCCTAGATTTTGACACATGATATATTTCTTACTATGGGATACAGTTTTTAAAAGTAGAGTTATAAGTTATCAAAATGGATACAGGGCTGAGGCTGAAAAGATCTGATGGGATGAGAAGTTCTGATAGAAAATACACACCATATGTTACATAACATTTATATCTCCAAATCCACTAACTGTTCCAACCCAGTGTCCAATTTTAAGCAAACTATATAATCTAGAAAAGAAGGAAATAGTAATCAAATTAGTTTGAATTTCTTCACTTGATTATATTTAGGTGAAATACTTTCCTTGTAACCAACCACATTTTCTAGATTTAGTTTTAACACTTGGGTTCTCCTATAAATTGCTGAAATTTCCTTATTTTTTGGTCCAGAAAAGTACTTATAAGTATATACAGAAGGTCATAGCTTTGAAACTCTTTGGTTGAGTTGACCTAATGATCATAACACAAACAATTCTGCTTATTATATATACATGTATAGAAATATTTGATTATAAATATTAAATTAATTTGGAACATAATTGATATTTAAAATTGGTGAATTAATTTAAGGGAAAAATAGTATTTTTCAAATAACTAAGAAAAAACTCACCATGTTTTTAAACTGGAGAACTTCAATCATTTTCTACATTTAACATTTACATTGTTTATAAGATCATAGATCTTATGAATAAAGATGTCTTGAAATCAGACTTCTTTCAAGAATTCTTTGTTGTGAAAATTTAAACTGATTCAAAAACATTGTTTTTGTTCAGAATAGAAAATAAAACAAAATAACAGTAGACTACTCAAAATTATGCATTTCTTTGTTGTGTTTTCACTGCATTTACCCTATTAAAATTAAGAAAGCAAATTGGGGTCTATCTTTAAATATATCCATCCTTTCTCTCTCTCTCTCTTTCTCATATGTATAGAAAACATAATTATTCATTCAACTGATATCCTAAAATAGTTATAAATTTTGTTTATTATATCTATATTAAGACATCTACTCTCTCGACTACTAGACCACCGCTCAAAAATACTAGGTCCTGTAGAGGCACACAATATTCTTGATATCATGTCAAGACTTTCACAGTCATCAAATAGATCATTAAGCAAACATAAATGAACAGAAATAAAATATCATATTCACTTTTGTCATTTAATAAAACAACCAATTGTGTAAGTAATCTCTAGCTTTCGACTAAATACTGTACTTTGACACACAAATCACTTAAACATGTGTCATTGTCACTTGATCTGGTAGAGAATTCATTTATTTTCTAACCTTGACATTTTATGTACATTTCTGGTAACATTTTCAATAAGCAGAATGGCATAAGTTTTTGATGCATTTATCTGTTATTTTGGAAAATGAATGTTTAACATCCTCTGAAAATTAATTTTTCATTATCAAAAGAATAATTGTATTCCTTCTGACTGTATATTGAAAGGTTTCATGATATCTAGTTCATCATTTTATGGACTGTTTATCTTATTTTAGGATATCTCAGTATTTATGGCTTCTAATGAAATAGTTTTCTATATTTATTTCCTCTGCACATATTTTGTAAATGTATTCTTTTCCTTGTATATTTTGTTTATATTGATTGTTACCATATAACTTTTCACATTTAAAATGAGTGGTGATGAATTCTAATAGTCCAAGTATTTTTGGTAACAAAGAAGAATATCATATACTTGAGCTGTTTCTGTTCTATGTGAAAAGAAAATCATCATATATTATTGTGCTTGTACTTACTTCATTAAATTTACAAATGTTTTTATTCTTGAACATCTACCAGGCAAATTTATTATTTTTTAATTATGCTTTATGAATATAGAATTAATGGTCTTCTATTTTCACAACTCTGACCACTTTTTTATATCAATTAAAATATGATACCAAATAATTATATTTTATCATTTTAATAAAATGATTAAACTGTTTTGATTAATCTATATTTTTAAAATTTAAAACCTTACTCATACTTTCAGAAATAAAGTTACCTTATTCTTGGTAAAATATTTCTAAATCAGAGAATTTCACAAAAGGTTTTCTGCTTTCCTGTAATATTTTATGACCAGGTGTCAGTTCATGTATCACCATAGTCTTTTTGAAGAATAATGTAATGGAATTACATTATTCAGTAATTTTTCAATCATAATTTATGTCATATTTTCCTGGATACTGTTCTCCTGGGCATAATCATGCTCCTGGAAAAAACAAAAAAAGTGACACAATTGTAGTTTCAGGGGGTAAGAGGGGACTTTCTTGTGGTTCTTGTGAAGGATTGTGAGGCACTGAGGTGTATAAACTTTCTAGAAAATGAGAATTATACCATATTTACAGCATCAAGGTCTTTCCTTGCATCATCAAGCATAACTGAATAAAATCGATAGTACAACAGTGGACCCATTATGTGGTTCCACTTTGTGTGGCTCATAGTGGGATACGGATCAGATAAAATCTATTCAACATTAACAAAACTAACAACTCTCTTCTGTAATGATCCCTATATATTTAGGGTCCTTACACAACCTTACAGGATTGTCTGAATAATTCACAAAGAAGTGGAAGATGAAACTCCAGTAGTAAATGAATTACAATGGGAAAGATGAGAGAATGGAAAGAAGAGAAGCCCAAAGACACAAAAAAAAATTAGGAGTTTAAAATATTTTTCTTTAAAGCAGCAATATATCAGCAAGAAAAATGTAAAGGTAAGATTACAGGCTAATAGGAAAAACTGGAGAAGTTAACAATAGAAACTGAAGAGAAACATTTGTAAGAAAAAAAAGTTTTCAACAACAAAAAACTTGCTAGAAAGCTGCTGAATACAATTTGAAGAAGACCACTCAATTTATATTCCCAAAAATGAAATTTGAGAAAATAACTTTATTATAATTAAGGAGAAACAAATATCCAATATGACAATGGATGAATGTAGAGGTAGGTAGTGAAGAAAAACTCTTCTTTTTAAAAATGAGATGGTAAGATCAACAGAAAGATGTATACATTCAGGGTGAGGCAGTGAGGAATATAATATGATTTTCTCTCTCTCTCTGATATATAGACAGATGTATAGGCAGAGAATAAAATTCACCTTCCTCACTATACTGAAAATATATACCTCTCTTTCTATTACCTATATCTTCTCATATTTTAAAAAGAACATTATATATATTATATACTCATATTATATATAATATATATAAATTATGCTGTGCATGCACACACATTTGTGGAAAAGGTCAAGTTTCCTTGTGTTTATAGGCTAAGTACCAGCACCAGATGCTATGTAAATACCAATCATATGTAAATACAGGGGGATGGTAGTTACTCACAGAAGAAATAGCAAACTGTGCCTTCTAGAGTGTATTTGAAGAAGAAACTAAGAACAGTAAAGACATCAAAATGGGATATTTTGATCTTCATAATAAGAGAAGGTGAGCTCATTTCCTGAGATGATAAGACAAGAGTTGGAGGTCTTCCACTTTAGGCTGCTAGATATAGCAAATGAAAACACAGGAACCACTGTTCAGTTGAAGCTCATATGAATAACGAATATATATATATATATATATATATATATACACACACACACACACACACATAATGTATATAAATATATATATATTTATACACACATACATATATATTTACATTATATACAAATTACATATATAAATTTTAGTAAGTATGCTTGTGTAATATATAGAATGTGCTTATACTGGAACATGTTATCTGGAATTCAAAATTAACTGTAAGTCCTTCTTTTTTTCTCACCTAGAAACCTCACCCCACTCCTATCTAGAAAGATAGTAAATGTTTGGAATTCTTTCTCTGATGAGAACAGAATTAATTTAATTTGAATAAAGCGATTAATCTAATCCTAGGAGAAGCACTATGAATTAATTAGAGGGATCTTTTTGTGTTTGTTTTTAATATAGTCCATCATTGCAAGGTGACCTTTTCCTTCAAAGCTTAATAACTTTGGAATGTAAAAAAGAAAGTAGATTCTTAAATTTGTATCACATTTGAAATTGGCAAAGTGGGTATGATATAATCACTAAAATGCTGGAATTAGTAAGTTTAATCAATGAAAAGGTTATTGTATGTATCCAGTTAAGGAGAAAGTTTAGAAAAGAGGTAACTGTTAGAGAAAATAGTTATCAAATTAGAGAACAAAATAATGGTAAAAAAAATACAGATGCAGCTAAAGATTAAAGAGTGAAGGCTGGATCAGGGGTTGGGTGCACTCTTCTTAAGTTATAAGAAGTTACTAGTTGAGTTCTTATTGCTTAATAATTGAGTTGTCATTGCACACAAGATAGTTTTAGGACTTCCCTCTGTATATCTACTTATATGAAATAGTAATTTTAAAAAACTGTGTAGAAAGAAACCAGAGACATGAAAAGCTTTTTTAAAAATGGAAATCCTTGGGAAAATGTTGGAAAAAGTACCTAAGTTTATAAATGATAAGAAATAGTATAAATTTAGAGTGAAGACAGATTGTTGAATAAGGTGTTAGGAAAGTGGTAAAAATGTAACACTTGAGAATGAGAAAATGCCCCTATTTTGGGGTTAGTAATATCAGAAAATTGCATACAATTAAGAATGTTGAGACTTCACTTAAAAGAGATTTTTCACGTTAGTAGAAAGAGTAAAGTTTGCTGAATTAAAAATTTGAGAATGTAGAGGTATTTGTAGATAATTAATGTATAAGGTACAAAAGAATGAGCAAAGCACAACATGATAAGTAAAAGGTAAATGTTCCTGCATCTCATTGACTGGAGAACATTCGCCTCAGTCATGATTATGAATCACAGGGAAAAAGTAGAAAATAATCCAAAAGCAGAGAGATGTGTCACTTCACACACAGGGAAGGAGGCTGTATACAAAACTTTCAACCTGTATCAAGGAGTCAATGACAAAATGTTTATTGTTTTGCCAGTCCTGGAATGTTTTGTATTTTCAAAATTGTCTGTGTAGTTGGAAAGTGCCTGACACTGACTAGAAATTAATTAACTATGCACCTTTAAATGACCATCTGAACCTTGAGGAAAAAATATTTCCGTAGAAAGTAATTGTATTTTAGTTTTATTCAAATTTCATGCTAAGATGTTATTAGAATTTACTATGATATCTCTGAATAAAATGTGGGAGTAAAACCATAAATAGTATAGTAAAAAAAAAATTCCATATTAGCAACCTAAAACTCTTTGAAAGGGAGACTATTACACTGAATCACATTTTAAACATGATATTAGACATTGTTCTCTTTTTCTGTTTTTGTTTTCAAGAACCAGTCTAAAGGTAACTGGTCCAGGTCTCCAAAATACTATATAATGCCCAGGCACTGGAAGATTCTGACACTTACTGGTTAAGTATAAGCTTTATATTGTGTTGCTAACTAAAAATTGGCACTTGCCATCTGCTTCTACAAGGATTGGATTACCTTGGCACTTGCCATCTGACTCTTCTTGGATTAAATCATGAACCACTGCAGCCACTGACTTCAAACACACCCTGAAAACAGTTCAGGATGGAGATAAGGAATGAGGGACTCTGTGCTCTGGGAAAACTGGCTAAACAGGCCTTCAGATAGATATTTTCAGGAGGATTTTATGAGCCCAAATCTTGCATCTCCTCATATCTAAAAAAGCAGTAAAATCATTAATGCTGACATCTGCTTCTTGTGACCAGTAGCAAGCTTCTGCCTAAATGTGTGCCTGACTGTACCCCCTTCACTGAGATCATACATAATACTGAGATTCCCCTGCCTTTTTAGAGCAGCTCCTCAGAGCTATGTGAAATGCTGTCTCCTGGGCTAGTGTCCTCATTTTGCCCCAAATAAAACTTGTCACAACTCTCATATTGTGTGGATTTATTTTAGTCAACAGTTTTGATGTGTGTATAATGACAACAGATAACTTATGCAGTCAATATCAACATACAATTCTATATCAGTTGATTCACAGTGGTTAAGAAAATATGTTTTAAGTTCACACAGTCTTTTCTAACTTCAAATTTGAATTTAATCTAATTTAATTTCAATTTTTAAGCTTAAACAAATATTTAATCTCTACAAATCCAGCTTTTTATTTTAAAATATAATAATAACATGGCTTTTTTATTTTGTTTGGAGATTTAAGAAGATAATGCATGTTAAATATTTAATTCGTATTAAATATTATTGTTGTCATTGCTATTTTGAAGTGAAGATTCCCATATGCAAGGTTATGTAATAAGCATACTAACAAAAGTAAAATTTGAATTTCATGAGGTTTATTGATTTAATTACAAAGTTAATTTTATATGATGAAAGCTACATTTTAGAATAATGCATTTAAAATGAAGACATTTTCTTCAGTGCAAAGTTTCAAATTTCCTTAACTTAGGTCTATTTAGTCAATATTATTAGCATTTCTCAAATATAAACACAACAACACGTAAAATATTTTCAAATATACAGGTTGGTTACTGAACACAATAACAACACTAATGCCTATACTTCTATACATGTGTTATTTCTCTCAAAATTACATATTTTTGGTATAGAAATATTGCCTATATTATTGATTGAGTAGCAAGTAATTTAGTTTGGACAAAACTGAGATGAATTTATTATACTCATTATATGATGCTTGATAATGATTTTCTCAAGAGCTAATGTGAGCCAAACACAATTGGGTTTTACTAATTATGATTTTTTAAATATTTAAAAATAAGAAAATTATTAAAATGTAGTACTTGTATTAATAAATTTATGTTTAACAGAGATTTGTGCATCTGCTTTGTGCAAAACAGCATCTAGAAATAAACTATAAAATGTTGTCTTTTAAATAAAAATTTTAAAAAATGAAAAAGAACTTTTGCTTTCAACAAACTGCACATAGAAGTAATGTACATAAACATAATAAAGGTCATATATGACAAGCCCACAGTTAATATCATACTGAAGATCTAGGAATAAATTTAACCGAGGAAGTGAAAGATCTCTACACTAAAAACTGTAAAACATTCAAAAAGGAAATTGAAGATCACCATGTCTAGTTACCAACTGTCAACATATATAAAGATATTACACTATCATTGGCTGTATTCTCCACACTGTACATTTTATACCTGAGAATCATTTATTTTGAAAGTGAAAGTTTGTACCTCTTTGTCTTTTTCACCTATTTTTCTCATCCCTCATTTCCCTTCCAACCAGCATCCACCTGTTTGTTCTCTGTATCTATGACTCTGTTTCTATTTTGTTATATTTGTTTTTTAGATTCTGCATACAATTGAAATCACACAGTATTTGTCTTTCTCTGGCTGACTTATTTTACTTAGCATAATGCTCTCCAGATCTATCTTTGTTGTTGCAAATGGAAGAATTTCATTCTTCTTTTTTTTGGTTGAGTAAATTTCCATTTCATAGATATATATATAGAGAGAGATATAGATATATAGATATAGATAGATAGATAGATAGATATCTATATCTATATATCTCACATCTTCTTTATTCATTTTTCTATTGATAGGCACTTAGATTGCTTCCATATCTTGGTTACTTAAATAATGCTGCAATGAACATAGGGATGCACGTATCTTATTGAATTTGTGTTTTCATTTTCTTTGGGTAAATATCCAGGCATGGAATTGCTGGAAGATACAGTAGTTCTATTTTTAATTTTTTGAGGAAGTTCCATACTGTTTTCCATAGTGTCTGCACTAATTTATACAGAAAAAGACCTAAAATTTTTGTGGTTACCACAGGCGGAGGGTATAAGGAGTGGGGATTTGTTGAAGGTGGTTAAAAGATACAAACTTCTAGTTATAAAATAAATTAAGTACTAGGGATATAACATACAAAATTATTATAATAAACTCGGCCCTATGTTATATATGAAAATTGTTAAGAGAGTAAAAATCTAAGAGCTCTTATCACAAAGAGAAAATATTTTCTTTCTTCTTATTTATTTTATATCTATATGGTATAATGGATATTGACAATAAACTTATTTTGGTCATCATTTCATGATGTCTGTAAATCATATCAATATATTGTACAACTTAAACTTATAGTGTTGTAAGCCAATTATATCTTTAAAAAGCTGGGGAAACAAAGAAATTGAAGAAGACAAAAATAAATGAAAATATATTCTGTGCTCATGAATTTGGAAAATTAATATTGTTAAAATGTCCACTCTACCCTAAGCAAACTACAGATTCAATAAAATTCCTATCAAAATTCCAACGGCCTTTTTTTTTTACAGGAATAGAAGGAACAATCCTAAAATTTGTTTGAAGGCGCAAAAGACCCTGAATCACTACAGAATTCTTGAGCAAGAACAAAGCTGGAGCCACCACATCTCCTGATTTCAAACTATGTTACAAAGCTATAGTAAACAAAACAGTATCATACTGGCATACAAACAGACACAGGGAACAATGGAACAGAATAGACAGCACAGAAGTAAATCTATACATATAAGTCAATTAATTTTCCAACCCAGAAATACACCCATACATATTGGTCAATTGATTGTTTTCTTTAAACTTATTTAGACATATTGAGGTATTATTGCTGTTAGGAGTCTGTGTATAACTATTTTCCAAATTATTATAAATTTTTTTCAGGTATAAAACTCGATTCATCTGTTATAGTCAGGAACAGAAAAATCCCCCCCCAACCAAGGATCCCTCCACGTAGAGAAGTTATGTGTATAATTATTTTTAAATAGTTTTCCTAAATTTGGGAAAACTTTGTCCACCCAATGCATAACATATACATACACACACACACACACACACTCATTTTTTTTTAAGTCAAGAATGTACTACAGGGAAAGGATAATTTCTTCAAAAACTGGTGCTGGGTAAATTGACTAGCCAAAACTAAAAGCCAAAACTAAAAGAATAAAACTGAATCCCTATCTTATACCGTACACAAAAGTCAAAAATCAACACAGAATGAATTAAAACTTGAATATAAGACCTGAAACACTAAAACTACTGGGAAAAAAAATAGGTATTAAGGTTCTTGACATTGGTTTTGACGCTGATTTTTTTTTTGAAATTGACACCAAAAGTGAAAATTAAAAAGTGGGACTCCATCAAACTAAAAAGCTTTTGCACAGCAAAGGGAATCACCAAAAATTGGAAAATTCAGTCTATGAAATGGAAGAAAATATTTGCAAACTACATATCTAATAAAGGCTTAATGTCTAAAATATGTAAGAAACACAAACCAAATTTAAATACCCCAATTAAAAAGCTGGGCAAAAGACTTGAATAGACTTTTTTTTCAAAGAAGACATGCAAAGGGCCAACAGATACAATAAAAGATGCTCAACATCACTAATCATCAGAGAAATGCAAATCAAAACCACAACGAGACATCATGTCACACCTCTTAGAACATCTATTATATTCTAATTTTATATCATACGTATAAAGACAAGAGATAACAGATGCTGGCAAGGATGTGCAGGAAAGGGAAATCTACTACACTGTCGCTGGAAGTGTAAACTGGTACACCACTGTGGAAAACAGTGGAAAGTTTCCTCAAGAAACTGAAAACAGAACCACCATGAGATCCAGCAATCCTACTTCTGGGTGTGTTTACAAAGGAAACAAAGTCACTATCTTGAAGAAACATCTGTACCACTATGTTCATTGCAGCATTATTCACAATAGCCAAGGTATTGAAACACCCTAAGGATCCATCAAAAAATGAATGAATTTTTAAAATGTGAGATATAAATAAATATATAATGTGTTAATCAGCCATAAAAAAGAGGGAAGCCATGTTATTTACAGAAACATGTTAAAAACTGGAGGGAATTATGCTAAGTGAAATATGCCAGACAAAGAAAGACAAATACTGCATAATATCACTTAAATGTAGAATCTAAAAAAACACCTCAAACTCATTGTGATATATATTTGTATGTATGTATGTGTGTGTGTGTGTGTATATATATATATATCACAACTTTATTTTCAATTATACTTCAGTAAATCACAACAAATAAATAGAAGTTGTACATTTAGATCAACAGGGAGTTAACAATAATCTTTCTAAAATATATTTGGTGTTGCCAGAATTGAAATTTAGGAAGACTCGTGAGTTCTTTTATTTTTTTCTTCCAATTTTATTAAGATATAATTAACATACATTGTATAAGTTTAAGGTATACAGCATAATGATTTGATTCACATACATACATCATGATGTGATCAGCACAATAAGTTTAGTGAATATCCATCATCTCACATAGGTACAAAATTAAAGAAATAGAAAAAAATTCTTCTGATGAGAGCTTTTAGGTTTACGCTAATGACTTTTATATATAACATACAGCAGTGTTATGATTCATGAGTTTTTAACTGCCAAAATGTCATAACTAACTTATTAGTAAACATCTTCAACCTGACTTTAATTCAGGTAGCAGTGAGATATATGCATTACAACTTATTATAAAGGATGTTTGATGATTAGGGAAGATAAGTGTTTACCTTGTTTTCATTCAGGAGTTTGAAAGCATTCTTTAAAGAGTTAGGACATGTGATATACAATACTGCAGTTTGTCTATCTTTTGTGCAGCTAAGTATCCACTTAGGTTTGAAGTATGGATAAGAAATTACTATGCTGTCAAATACCTGTACTCTTGTTTTTAAAAGTTTTTTTTTTATTTCAGAATTTTTTAAGTCTTTTACTTTTATTTGGATGGTCTGGCTATTCTTCTTCATGACATATATCACATATTGTAAATTATACATACATAAATGATAAGCATTTAAAGAAACTGAAGTCACCTGGATATTCACTAGATTTTTGATGATAAAATATGGTTTCATATGCTTATGTAATTTTATTTCTTTCAAAGTATCTACAGTAGAAAAGTCAAAAAAATCTTATATCTTGTAGATCAACTTACATATAGCAATAAAATTAAATTTATGCTTTTTCTTTTAAAATAATCCTCTTCAAAAGTGTAAGGTTTATATACGTAAAATCAGTATAGGAAACTTAAAGCAAACACTACAGTAGATGATTGAAAGAGGGTTCAAATACACACACACACACACATACACACACATATATATATCACAACTTTGAAGAATAAGATTTTAGATACTAATTTATACTGTAAATAATAACACGATCTCATCTTTCTACAGGATTATACATTTATATTCAATTCCATGGACATATTACAAGCTGATATTTTTTCTGCATTTTGTAAGATTATCTAAAATACAAGATAAGTAAATATCTTATCCTTCAGGATACCAAAACAGTTTTAATGTACTTTTAGATACTTCAAATACTTCATTATTTTCTGAAAATTTCATCTGATGCCTTCATTAGTTTATGTATTTACATATTTGTTTAACATTTTACAAAACATGTACACAGGCAGAAGTAATCTTAACCAAAGAAAGCTAATATATTAAAATATTTAATATGCCATAGCCATTGTGATAGGTACTTTAATATATCATTTGACTTAATCATTACAAAGATTCTATAAAGAAACTTGAGTGTGTTTTAGGAGTAAATTAACTCAGGAGATGTTTGATACTTTGCCAAAGGACACAAAACAAATTGAAAATCCAATTTTCTTGTCTCTGGTCTAAATGTTTATACTTAACTATACTATAATTTCCCAAATTTAATCATAGATTACATAGTAAAGTCTTGACATATAAATGGTAATTCCCTGCCTCAGTTCAAAATTCTCTTCCACCATTTTTCATACATAATTTACTGTAAACACTCATTCATATGCTCAGGATTATCTGGATTTGAAACCATTTCTAAATTTGTTATACATATATCAAAATTCTTAAAACTTGAGCTATTAAGCTATTGTTCCTTACGATTTCAGTTTCATGTTCAATCCCTGTGTCTACATCCCAACTTCTTCCAAGGAATGGGTAGAATTCCTTATCTCACGGGATTATCACTGTGTTCTGTATCCAGCTGATCTATGTATCTTTTCCTTGTTTTAGCTGAATCTCTTGAATCTGAGCCCTTGCTTGACTGGTGGTTGCATATTAGCTGTTTTTCAGCATTTGGACTTCCTCTGGATCAGGTCAATTATTAATCTATATTTTCCTCATTTTGATGTGAACTCTTTAGAGTTGAGGTCTACCTCTTTATCACACCATTACTTTTCTTATTACTATCATTAAGCAAAATTCTAAGTAACATTTAGGCTTCCTCTGTGACTAATCAATTTTTCTGTTAATTTCCTTCTTATTTTTAACATGAATGTGCAACAAAGTCTCCAGTTTTTTATAACAGGATAAAGTTTGAAAATTCTATATATTTTCTCTTCATTTTTCCATTCTTCCCTTACACCCCTGCATACAGAAATAGTACACTTAGCATAATTAAAATTTTATAATTTCATTCATTCATACAATTCCAGGTGAATAACTCATAATTTTATTCCTTTGTAAGAAATGAGTTACTTAAACAAGCATTCATTCCAGTTATATAAATCATATGATAGATTGCCAATGGAAAAATTAATTTCTTCTTAAGACTCTAGATAAAATGATTTAATCATTTATATTCAAAGAAGAATTAAAAATATACATGTTAGAATGAGATTCAAATGAAGCAGTTATACTACTTGAAATTTTTGTTATGTAATTTCACTGTATTTATAAATAAACCAGACAATTAATATATTAAACTATATATTCATATAATTTTTCAAGTCAGCAATATTAAATAAATTTCCTATGTGCTAATATATTTAAAATAGATCTTTTATTTTGAAAATGTTATGCATTAAATTATTTCAATGTGTTTTTATAATTCAGCCTGGATAAATTGATAAAATGAAATATATGAATTGAAGATATCAAACCCAAAGGTGACAGAAAAGACATTTTCCTAACAGTTGTGATTTAATTAAATTTTCATTCAGTACAATACTATGATAACATGTTTATTGCTCTTTCCATGTCCTGCTGTGCAATGAGACTCAAGAGACAGTAAATATGGAATTAAATGCCAATAGATTGCAGCTTTGTAAACACATAAAACCCAAAATGGCATAAAAGCACTTGAGTCCTGCTGATTCCTAATTGTCATCTGTGGCATGCTTTATTCCATGTTGCTTTAAAGTAGCTGATATTACATTAAGCCCAAATACCTTGTACCTAAGAAAGACTAATTATTTAAACCATGAAATTGTTAAAATTTATACTGATTTTTATGTAGATAATGAAAATTATACTCAATAATTAATTTCAAGTACCAAATTTTAATAGCCCTTTACATAGATTGGAAATGGAAGGAAAAAAATGTACTAGCAAATCATTACTACTTTCTTAAAGCACTTCTATTTTTATTAGCAATAATTTTTTAAAGTATCAAAAAGTTTATTCATTTCTATTAATTATATTTACCTTCCATGCACTTTACTTAATCTCAGCATTAATCAGGAAAGATACATGCTGTTTTTTTTTCAAAATTTATTTTGTGACATTAAGTCAAATATAAACTCAGATATTCTTAAAACTTTTCAAAAACTTTTTCTCCTGAGAAATGGAAACAGCCTTGGGGCTTCTGATAAATTGGCTCTCATGGTAGATAATAAATACTAAAGTACCAGAAAAAAATATGCTTAATCTGAATTAGACAAAGTAAATCTTTTCAAGTTATCATTCTGAACTCTATTCTTTTCTTTGTAGAAATTACTCCATTCCTGAACTTTTGAGCTATAAATCTATGAATATTTTTTGTTTTGTCCTTTTATATTTTTTATTGAAGGATAAGTGATGTGCAATATGCTAGTTTCAGGTATACAACATAGTGATTTGACATTTATATGCATTACAAATTGATCACAATGATAAGTCTAATCTGTCAACATATAAAATTATTACAATATTATCAACTATATTCTCCATGTTGTATGTTACATCCCAGTGACTTATTTATTTTATAACTGGAAGTTTGCACCTCTTAATCCCCTCCACCTACTTTCCCAACCTCCTGAACCCTTCCCCTCTGGCGACCACCAGTTTGTTCTCTGTATCCATGAATCAGTTTCAGTTTTCTTATGTTTGTTTGCTTCTTTTGTTCTTTAGATTCCACATGTAAGTGAAATCATATGGTATTTATAACTCTCTGACATTTCACCGAGCATAACACCTTCTAGGTCCATCCATGTCAGAAATAACATGATTTCATTCTCTTTTATGATTGAGTAATACTGCATTTTGTGTGTATACACACACATACACACAAACATACATACATAAATCACATCTTTATCCATTCATTTATCAATGGACACTTAGATTGCTACCATATCTTGGCTATTGTAAATAATGCTGCTATGAACATTGTGGTGCATATATCTTTCTAAGTTAGTGTTTTACTTTCATTTTCTTCTTATAGATACTTATATGTGGAATTGCTGGTTCATATGATAGTTCTATTTTCAATTTTTCTGAGGAAACTTCATACTGTTTTCCATAGTGACTGTACCAATTTACATCTCATCACCAGTGTATGAAGTTTCCCTTTCCTCCACATCCTAACCAACAGCTATTATTACTATTTTTTTTAAAATACTAGCCATTCTGACAGGTATGAGGTGATATTTCATTGTGGTTTTGATTTTCATTTCCCTAATTAGTAATGTCGAGCATCTTCCCATGTGTCTGTTGGCCATATGTAAGGCTTCTTTGAAAAAATGTCTATTCAGTTTCTCTGTCCATTAATTAGTGAGGTTTTTTTTTTTGATATTGAGTTGTGTAAGTTCTTTACATATTTTGCATATTAACCTTTTATCAGATATGTCATTTCCAAATATTTTCTCATATGCAGGAGATTGCCTTTTATTTTTGTTGAAGGATTCCTTCACTGTGTATAACCATTTTAGTCTGATTTAGTCTCATTTGTTTATTTTTGCTTTTGTTTACCTTGCTTGAAGATACAGATTTTAAAAATATTGCTAAGACCTGTGACAAAGATCTTATTACCCATGCATTCTTACATGAATTTTATGGTTTCTGGTCTTAAATTTAAGCCTTTACTCAATTTTAAGTTTATTTTTTGTGTATAGTGTAAGAAAGTGGTCCTGTTTCATTCTTTTGCATGTAGCTTTCTAGTTTTCCCAAAACCATTTATTGAAGATAATGTCTTTTTCCCACTGTACATTCTTGTCTCCTTTGTCATAAATTGTCCAAGTAAGTGTGGATTTATTTCTGGGCTCCCTCTTCTGGACCATTGATCTATGTGTCTGTTTTTATGCCAGTACCATACAGTTATGATTACCATACTTTTGTATTATAGTTTGAAATCAGAAAGCATAACACCCCCATCTTTGTTTTTCTTTCTTAATATTGCTTAGACTATTAGGAGTCTTTTGTGACTCAATACAAATTTCAGGAGTATTTGTTCTAGTTCTGTAAAAAATCCTACTGGCATTTTGATAGGAATTTTATTGATTCTTTAGATTGCTTTTGGTAGTCTGGAGATTTTAAGAATATTAACTATTTTAATCTATGAGCACTGTATTTTCCTATTAAATTGTGTTGTCTTCAATTTCTTGCATCAATGTCTTATAGTTTTCAGAGTAATGTTCTGTCACTTCCTTTGTTAAAATGATTCCTAGGTATATTTTCCTGTAAGTTTTAAAGGCAGAACCCTCTTTGACATAATTTCTAGCAATATTTTTGGATCTGTCTCCTAAATTAAAGGAAATAAAAGGAAAAATAAATACATGGAACCTAATTAAACTTAAAAGCTTTTCCACAGCAAAGGAAGCCATTGATAAAACAAAAAGACAGCTTGCAGAATGGGAGAAAATATTTGCAAATTATATGATCAATAAAGGGTTAATATCCAACATATATAAATAGACCATACAAATCAAAATCAAAAAAGCAAACAACCCCAAGTAGAATGGGTAAACTCATGGAAGAGATGAGGAATGATCTAATAGCGGTACAAGGCTGACTAGATAATGCAGAGGAATGAATTAGTGATCTAGAAGACAGGGCAATAGAAAGCACCCATTCAGAAGAACTACAAGAGAAGCAAATAAAACATAATGAAAAGAGCATAAGGGACCTATGGGATAATATAAAGCATCCCAATCTTCGCATAATAGGGGTCCCAGAAGGAGAAGAAAGATCACAGGGGATTGAAAAGGTTTTTGAAAAAATCATGACTGAAAACTTCCCAAACTTAAAGAAGGAATCAGATATCCAACTACAGGAAGCTCAGAGGGTCCCAAACAGGAAGAACCCAAATAGACCCATACCAAGAAATATCATAATCAAGATGGCCAGAGTCAAGGATAAAGAAATGATTCTAAAGGCAGCAAGAGAAAAGCAAAGAGTAAGTTACAAGGGAACCCCCATAAGGCTCTCAGCTGATTTCTCCACACAAACACTACAGGCCAGAAGGCAGTGACAAGATATATTCAAACCCCTGAAAGAAAAAAAGATGCAGCCTAGGATCCTCTATCCAGCAAGGCTATCCTTTAGGATAGAAGGAGAAATAAAGAGTTTCACAGACAAAAAAAAAAAAAAAAAAGCTACAGGAGTTTAGCAACACTAAACCCATGCTAAAAGAAATATTGAAAGGGCTACTCTAAATAGAAAAGCAACAGGATGCTACAGAAATGAGAAACTCACAAATGGAAAGGTGATAACTCATGAATTACAAATAAAGTAAACATGAAATTATAAAAGAAGACATACAAAACACTGAGAGTGGGAGAGGGAGGCAGGGAAATACAGAATATTTTTTTCTTTCTTTTTTAAATTTTTTTAACAGTAGGATGGGTTTGAGATCATGTTACTAGAAGTTTAATAAAAACAGTTATACTAATGGGTTAATAGATTTACAAAAAAGCGTAACCACAAGCCAAAAATTTACAAAGGAGTCACAAAAATTAAATAAAATCCATGAAAATACAAAGGAAAATTACCAAACCACAAAAGGAAGATGAAAGGAACAAAGAGGATATACCAATTCAACTGCAAAGATAAGTTCAAAATGGCAATAAACACACATCTATCATTAATTACTGTAAATGTTAATGGACTAAATGCTCCAGTCAAAAGACATAGAGTGGCAGACTGGATAATAAAGCAAGAACCTTCAATATGCTGCATACAAGAGACTCACTTTAGGGAGAAGGACACATATAGATTGAGAGTGAAAGGATGGAAAAGGATATTCCATGCAAATGGAAAAGCCAAAAAAGCAGGTGTTGCAGTACTGATTTCAGACAAAATAGACTTTAAAACAAAGGCCATAAAGAAAGATAAAGAAGGACATTTTATAATGATTAAAGGAGTGATACATGATGAGGATATTACACTCGTTAATATATATGCACCCAATACAGGAGCACCTAAGTACATACAACAATTACTAACAGAGATACAGGGGGATATTGATGGGAATACAATCATAGTTGGAGATTTTAACACTGCATTAACATCACTAGACAGATCTTCTAGACAGAAAATAAACAAGGCAACAGAGAAATTAAATGCTACAATAGAAAAACTAGATTTGGTGGATATTTTCAGAGCATTACACCCCCCAAAAATAGGATATACATTCTTTTCAAGTGCACATGGAACATTTTCCAGGATCGATCATGTACTTGGGCACAAAAGAAACCTCAACAATTTTAAGAAGATAGAAATTACCTCAAGCATCTTTACTGACCACAATGCCATGAAACTGGAAATCAACAACAGAGAAACAAAGGAGAAAAAAAGGAAAGCATGGAGATTAAACAATATGTTATTGAGAAAACAATGAGGAAATCAAAGATGAAATTAAAAAATACCTTGAGACAAATGATAATGAAAGCACAACCACTCAAAACCTATGGGACACAGCAAAGGCATGCTAAGAGAGAAGTTTATAGCGATACAGGCCTTCCTCAAAAAAGAAGAACAATCTGAAATAAATAATTTAACCCACCACCTCAATGAATTAGAAAAATAAGAACAAAAAGCCCCAAAAAGCAGCAGAAGGAAGGATATAATAAAGATCAGAGAGGAATTAAATACAATAGAGATTAACAAGACCATAGAAAAAATCAATCAAACCAAAAGCTGGTTTTTTGAAAAAGTAAATATAATCGACAAACCTCAGGCAAAACTCACAAAGAAGAAAAAGAGAGAGCACTAATTAGCAAAATAAGAAAGGAAAATGGAGAAATTACAAAAAACAAAATAGAAATACAGAATATCATACGAGAATATTATGAAAAACTATATGGAAACAAACTGGATAACCTAGAGGAGATGGACAAGTTTCTGGAAACATACTGTCCACCAAAACTGAATCAAGAAAAATCTGAACACTTGAACAATCCAATCACTAGAAAGGAAATAGAAATAGCAACTAAAAACCTCCCTACAAATAAAAGTCCAGGACTGTACGGCTTCACCGGGGAATTCTACCAAACATACAAATAAGAACTCATACCAGTCCTTCTCCAACTCTTCCAGACGATTGAAAAGAAGGGAATACTCCCAAACTCATTCTATGAAGCCACCATCACCCTGATACCAAAACCAGGCAAAGACACTACAAAAAAAGAGAATTATAGGCCAATATCACTGGTGAACATAGACGCCAAAATCCTCACCAAAAGTTTAGCAAATAGAATCCAACAACACATAAAAAAGATTATACATCATGACCAAGTGGAGTTCATCCCAGGGACACAAGGCTGGTTCAACATACCCAAATCAATCAATGTAATACATCACATCAACAAGAAAAAGGACAAAAACCACATGATCATCTCAATCGATGCAGAAAAAGTATTTGGTAAAATTCAACACCCATTTATGATAAAAACTCTTGCCAAAGTGGGTATAGAGGGAACATATCTCAACATAATAAAAGCTATATATGACAAAACTACAGCCAGCATAGTACTCAATGGTGAAAAACTCAAAAGCTTCCCACTAAAATCTGGGACAAGACAAGGATGCCCACTATCACCACTCCTAGTCAACATAGTCCTGGAAGTCCTAGCCACAGCAGTCAGGCAAGAGAAAGAAATAAAAGGGATCCAAATTGGAAAAGAAGAGGTAAAAGTGTCATTATATGCTGATGACATGTTACTATACATAGAAAACCCTAAAAGGTCCACACAAAAGCTACTAGAGCTGATTGAAGAATTCAGCAAGGTAGCAGGTTACAAAATTAACGTTCAAAAATCAGTTGCATTTCTTTACACTAACGATAAATCAACAGAAGAAGAAAGTAAAGAAACAATCCCCTTTAAAATAGCACCCAAAGTAATAAAATATCTGGGAATAAATCTAACCAAGGAGGTGAAAGAATTATACACAGAAAACTATAAACCATTGATGAAGGAAATTAAAGAAGACTTTAAAAAATGGAAAGATATCCCATGCTCTTGGATTGGAAGAATCAATATTGTTAAAATGGTCACACTGCCCAAGGCAATCTACAGATTGAATGCAATCCCTATCCAATTAGCCAGGACATAGTTCACAGAACTAGAACAAATCATAATAAATTTTATATGGAACCATCAAAGACCTAGAATTGCCAAAGCATTACTGAAGAGAAAGAAAGAGGCTGGAGGAATAACTCTCCCAGACTTCAGACAATTCTAGAGAGCTACAGTCATCAAGACAGCATGGTATTGGTACCAAAACAGACAGATAGACCAATGGAACAGAATAGAGAGCCCAGAAATGAACTCACAAACTTTTGGTCATCTCATCTTTGACAAAGGAGGCAAGAATATACATTGGAATAAAGACAGTCTCTTCAGCAAATGGTGTTGGGAAAACTGGACAGCAGCATGTAAAACAATGAAGCTAGAACACTCCCTTACACCATATACAAAAATCAACTCAAAATGGATCAAAGACTTAAACATAAGACAAGATACAATAAACCTCCTAGAGGAAAACATAGGCAAAACATTATCTGACATCCATCTCAAAAATTTTCTCCTAGAAGAAATAAAAGAATAAACAAATGGGACCTAATGAAACTTACAAGCTTCTGCACAGCAAAGGAAACCAGAAGTAAAACAAGAAGAAAACCTACGGAATGGGAGAAAAATTTTTGCAACTGAAACCGACAAAAGCTTGATCTCCAGAATATATAAGCAGCTCATACGATTCAATAATAAAAAAATAAACAACCCAATCCAAAAATGGGCAGAAGACCTAAACAAGCAATTCTCCAAGGAAGACATACAAATGATCAAAAAGCACATGAAAAAATGCTCAATATCACTAATTATCAGAGAAATGCAAATCAAAACTACAATGAGGTATCACCTCACACCAGTCAGAATGGCCGTCATTCAAAAATCCACAAATGACAAATGCTGGAGAGGCTGTGGAGAAAGGGGAACCCTCCTACACTGCTGGTGGGAATGCAGTTTTGTGCAGCTATTATGGAAAACAGTGTGGAGATTCCTCAAAAGATTAGGAATAGACTTACCATATGACCCAGGAATCCCACTCCTGGGCTTGTATCCAGAAGGAAATCTACTTCAGGATGACACCTGCACCCCAATGTTCATAGCAGCACTATTTACAATAGCCAAGACATGGAAACAGCCTAAATGTCCATCAACAGGTGACTGGATAAAGAAGAGGTGGTATATTTATACAATGGAATACTACTCAGCCATAAAAACTGACAACATAATGCCATTTGCAGCAACATGGATGCTCCTGGAGAATGTCATTCTAAGTGAAGTAAGCCAGAAAGAGAAAGAAAAATACCATATGAGATTCACTCATATGTGGAATCTAAAAAACAAAAACAAAAACAAACAAACAAAAACAAAGCGTAAATACAGGACAGAAATAGACTCACAGACAGAGAATACAGACTTTTGGTTACCAGGGGGGTGGAAGGTGGGAAGGGATAGACTCGGATTTCAAAACTGTAGAATAGATAAACAAGATTACACTGTATAGCACAGGGAAATATACACAAAATGTTATGATAACTCACAGAGAAAAAAATGTGACAATGAGTGTGTATATGTCCATGAATGACTGAAAAATTGTGCTGAACACTGAAATTTGACACAACATTGTAAAATGATTATAAATCAATAAAAAATGTTAAAAAAAGCAAACAACCCAATTTAAAAAAATGCACAGAAGACCTAAGTAGACATTTTTCCAAGAGGACCTGCAGATGGCCAGCAGTCACATAAAAAGATGCTCCACATTGCTAATTATTAGGGAATTGCAAATAAAAATCATGATTTATTACCTCATGGCTGTCAGAATGGCTATTATCAAAAAGAATAGAAATAATTATTGATGAGGATATGTAGAAAAGGTAACCCTTATACACTGTTGTAGGAATGTAAATTAGTGTAGCTTCTGTGGAAAATAATATGGAGTTTTCTCAAAATCTAAAAATAGAACTACAGTACAACCTAATGATTCCACTCTTGGGTATATATCTGAAAGAAACAAAAACACTAATTAGAAAAGATGTATGCATCCCATTGTTCATAGTAGCATTATCTACAATTGCCAGGATATGGAAGCAACCTAAGCGTCCAACAGGTGAATGGATAAAGATGTGATATATACATACATATACAATAGAATACTACTCCACCATAGAAAAGAATGAAATTTTGCCATTTACAACAACAGGGATCAACTTGGAGAATATTATGCTAAGTGAAATAAGTCAGATAGAGAAAGACAGATACTATATGATATCAGTTATATGTGGAGTCTAAAAAACACAACAAACAAGTGGATATAATAAAAAAGAAACAGACTCATAGATATAGTGAACAAATTAGTGGTTACCAGTGTGTAGAGGGAAGTTGGGAAGGACAGTATAGGGGTAGGGGATTAAGAGATACAGATTATAATTTGTAAAATAAGCTACAAGGATATATTGTACAACATGGGGAATATAGCCTGTGTTTTATAATAATTATAAATGAATATAACCTTTAGAATTTTGAATAATATTGTCACATGTGCCATAGAATATTGTACAACCACCTTCAATAAAAAATAATATAAAAAGCAAAAAAAATTCTAGATATTTACTTCTTTTGATGTAATTGTAAATAAAATTGCTTTTCTTAATTTCTCTTTCTGAAAACTTGCTATTAGTATATAGAAATATAACCAATTTGTGTATATTGATTTTGTCTCCTCCAACTTTACTGACTTCCTTTAACCATTTTAATAGTTTTTAGTAGGCTCTTTAGGGTTTTCCAATTATAGTATTTATCATCTGCAAATAGTAACATTTTTTAATTTCATTTCCAATTTGGATATCTTTTATTTCATTTCTTTTTCTTGTCTGACTGTTGTGGCTAAAACTTCCAACATTATGTTGAATAAAAGTGGTGATAGTAGGCATCCTTTTCTTGTTCCTGATTTTAGAGGAAAAATTTTCAAGTTCTCATTATTGGGTATTATATTAGCTGAGTATTTGTCATATATAGCTTTTATTATATTGCTAATCTTCCTATAGAGAGACATAGTTGAAAGGTTTTTTTTTTTTAATTATAAATGGTTGTTGAATTTTGTCAAGAGTTTTAACCTATTGAGATTATCATATAATTTTTATTCTTCATTTTGTTAATGTGCTGTATAACATTGGTTGACTTGGAGATATTGAACAATCTTGCATCCCTGAAATAAATCCCACTTGATCTTGATGTACTATCCTTTTAAAATATTGTTGAATTCAGTTTGCTAACATTTTGTTGAGATTTTTGCATCTATGTTGCAGTGATATTGGTTTGTAATTTTTTTGTTTTTTGGGTAGCATCTGAAAGAGATTTTGGTATCAGGATTCTATTTTGGTGTCAAAGAATAATTTTGGAAGCATTCCTTTCTCTTTAATATTTTGGAATAATTTGATAACGACAGGTTAAGCTCTTCTTTTTATGTTTGGTAGAATTCCCTTGTGAAGCCATCCAATCCTGGGCTTTTTATTGCTGGGAATTTTTTTTTTATTACAAATTCAATTTCACAGCAGGTGATCAATATATTCATATTTTCTATTTCTTTGTGTTTCAGTGTTGAAAGATTGTATGATTCCAGGAATTTGTCCATTTCTTGTAGGATGTCCTATTTTTTGCCATATAACTTTTCATAGTAATCTCTTGCCATCTATTTTTTTTTAATTTTATTTCTATCGTGTTGATTGTAATTCCTCCTCATTTCTTATTTTATTTATTTGGGACTTTTCTTTTTTTGGTGAATGTGGCCAAAGATTTATTAATTTTGTTCATCTTTTTCAACAACCAACTACAACTTTTATTGATCTTTTCTATGTTTTAGTCACTATTTCACTTATTTTGGTTTTGTTCTTTGTTATTCCTTCCTTCTTCTAACTTTGGGTTTTATTCTTCTTTTTCTAGTTTCTTTAGGTGTAACATTAGCGTGTTCATTTGAGACTTTTCTTATTTTGTGTGGTAGGCTTGTAAACCTATAAAATTCCCTCCTATAACTGCTTTTGCTGCATCCCTTATATTTGGATCTTTATATTTTCATTTTCATTTGTTTGTATTTTTTTGTATTTTTTTTAAATTTCTTAACCCACTGGATATTTAGCAGCATGCTGTTTAGTCTCCATGTGTTTGTGTTTTTATCTAGTTTTCTTCTTGTAATTTATCTGTAGTTTCATATGCCAATTGGAAAACATGCTTGATATGATTTTAATCTTTTAAGTTTATTAAGATTAATTTTGTGGCCTACTATGTCATATTTCCTGGAGAACATTCCATGCACACTTGAAAAGAATGTGTATTCTGCTAGTTTGGGATGGATTTATATCTATCTAACTACCTACCTATCTATCTAAGTTAATTTGGTTTAATGTGCCATTTCAGGTCAATGTTTCTTACTGCTTTTCTATCCAAATGATCTCTCCATTGATATAGTTGGAGTGTTAGAGTCCCCTACCATTATTTTATTACTGCCAGTATCTCCCTTTCTGTCTGTTAATATTTGCTTTATGTATTTAGGTGCTCCTACATTAGGTACATAGTTAATTACTAATGTATAACCTCTTGTTGCATTGATCCCTTTATCATTAAGTAATGCCCTTCTTTGTCTTTTACAGTCTTTGTTTTATTTTTTATTTTTTTAATTTTTTTGGGGGGCGGGGATTAGGTTTGTTTGTTTGTTTATTTATTTTAATAGAGATACTGGGGATTGAACCCAGGACCCCGTGAATGTTAAGCATGTGCTCTACCATTGAGCTATACCTTCCCCCAGTCTTTGTTTTAAAATCTTTTTTCCTCACATAGTTATTTCTCCCCTGCTTTCTTTTTATCTCTATTTGCATAGAATAACTTTTTCCATTCCTTCACTTTTGGGCTGTTTGTGTCTTTAGATCTGAGGTGAATCTCTTGTAGGCAATATAAATAGGGGTCTTTTTTAGAATACATTATGTTTTTTGATTGAAAATTTCAGTCCATTTACATTCAAATTATTTGTTGACAGATATCTACTCATAGCCATTTTGTTAATTGTTTTCTGGTCATTTTATAGTTCTTCTCTGTTTCTTTCCTCTTCTTTTCTCTTATGATTTGATGAGTTTCTTTAGTGTTATGTTTATTTTCCTTTATATTTATTTTTTGTGCTTCTTTTATAGGTTTTTTGTTTGTGGCCTTTATATATAAGTCTGTTTAAGTTGATGGTCACTTAAATGACTAAAGATTGCCTTATTGATTTAATAATAATATGCTAATGTGGAACTTGAATGAATATTTCTTTAGCAATAGGCTTTTTAAAGAAATATTAAAACATAAGGAGTTTAATAATCTGTTTGCTTCCTCTCATTTCTATACACAAGTAATTACAACAACAATCTTAAATAGATGTAAGCTTTAAACTTGAAAACAATTTTCTTTCACTTTCAGAATTCTGTGCCTTTGAGCATTTCTCCTCTTTTATCTTAATGGGTAGAAGGAAGGATGTTATGGTGAATCTGTTCATTTTAAATGGTTGGATTACACCTATCAAAGTAACAAAGTTCTGTTAAAAAAACTATACCCATAATTTCATCTCCTGCTAGAGCTATCTTTTTGAAGCTACCAATTAAAATTTATGCTTCTTCATTTGGGGATTAAAAGGAGTTGATTTTTTCAACTCTGGAAGTTCCAAGTTAATTGGACTCCCAGATAACATACTGGTGGACATGGGCAGTGAGTACAATCTTTATTAAAGGTATACTCCCTTCCTTTCTATGTGCAGACTAGCTAGCTCTAACATGAATTCACTTCTAACTTGGAGAACTCTGAAAAAAGCTGCCAATAAATTGTAATGGTTTGAAAATTTTCTATAATTTTTCTTGGTGCTACAGCTTTAGATAACGAATGTATGCTCTATCTGGTGACAGCTTAACCAATTTTTTTTTTATATATTTTCCAGTATCTTAGATATCACACTTTTATTTTTTATTTATTTTTTAAATTTTTTTTTAGTGATTTATAATCATTTTACAATGTTGTGTCAAATTCCAGTGTTCAGCACAATTTTTCAGTCATTCATGGACATATACACACTCATTGTCATATTTTTTTTCTCTGTGAGTTATCATAACATTTTGTGTATATTTCCCTGTGCTATACAGTGTAATCTTGTTTATCTATTCTACAGTTTTGAAATCCGAGTCTATCCCTTCCCACCTTCCACCCCCCTGGTAACCACAAGTCTGTATTCTCTGTCTGTGAGTCTATTTCTGTCCTGTATTTACGCTTTGTTTTTGTTTGTTTGTTTGTTTTTGTTTTTTAGATTCCACATATGAGTGATCTCATATGGCATTTTTCTTTCTCTTTCTGGCTTACTTCACTTAGAAAAGACACTCTCCAGGAGCATCCATGTTGCTGCAAATGGCATTATGTTGTCGGTTTTTATGGCTGAGTAGTATTCCATTGTATAAATATACCACCTCTTCTTTATCCAGTCACCTGTTGATGGACATTTAGGCTGTTTCCATGTCTTGGCTATTGTAAATAGTGCTGCTATGAACATTGGGGTGCAGGTGTCATCCTGAAGTAGATTTCCTTCTGGATACAAGCCCAGGAGTGGGATTCCTGGGTCATATGGTAAATCTATTCCTAATCTTTTGAGGAATCTCCACACTGTTTTCCATAATAGCTGCACCAAACTGCATTCCCACCAGCAGTGTAGAAGGGCTCCCCTTTCTCCACAGCCTCTCCAGCATTTGTCATTTGTGGATTTTTGAATGACGGCCATTCTGACTGGTGTGAGGTGATACCTCATTGTAGTTTTGATTTGCATTTCTCTGATAATTAGTGATATTGAGCATTTTTTCATGTGCTTTTTGATCATTTGTATGTCTTCCTTGGAGAATTGCTTGTTTAGGTCTTCTGCCCATTTTTGGATTGGGTTGTTTATTTTTTCTTATTGAGTCATATGAACTGCTTATATATTCTGGAGATCAAGCCTTTGTCGGTTTCAGTTGCAAAAATTTTCTCCCATTCCGTAGGTTTTCTTCTTGTTTTACTTCTGGTTTCCTTTGCTGTGCAGAAGCTTGTAAGTTTCATTAGGTCCCATTTGTTTATTCTTGCTTTTATTTCTTCTAGGAGAAAATTTTTGAGATGGATGTCAGATAATGTTTTGCCTATGTTTTCCTCTAGGAGGTTTATTGTATCTTGTCTTATGTTTAAGTCTTTGATCCATTTTGAGTTGATTTTTGTATATGGTGTAAGGGAGTGTTCTAGCTTCATTGTTTTACATGCTGCTGTCCAGTTTTCCCAACACCATTTGCTGAAGAGACTGTCTTTATTCCAATGTATATTCTTGCCTCCTTTGTCAAAGATGAGATGACCAAAAGTTTGTGAGTTCATTTCTGGGCTCTCTATTCTGTTCCATTGGTCTATATGTCTGTTTTGGTACCAATACCATGCTGTCTTGATGACTGTAGCTCTCTAGAATTGTCTGAAGTCTGGGAGAGTTATTCCTCCAGCCTCTTTCTTTCTCTTCAGTAATGCTTTGGCAATTCTAGGTCTTTGATGGTTTCATGTAAAATTTATTATGATTTGTTCTAGTTCTGTGAACTATGTCCTGGCTAATTGGATAGGGATTGCATTCAATCTGTAGATTGCCTTGGGCAGTGTGACCATTTTAACAATATTGATTCTTCCAATCCAAGAGCATGGGATATCTTTCCATTTTTTAAAGTCTTCTTTAATTTCCTTCATCAATGGTTTATAGTTTTCTGTGTATAATTCTTTCACCTCCTTGGTTAGATTTATTCCCAGATATTTTATTACTTTGGGTGCTATTTTAAAGGGGATTGTTTCTTTACTTTCTTCTTCTGTTGATTTATCGTTAGTGTAAAGAAATGCAACTGATTTTTGAACGTTAATTTTGTAACCTGCTACCTTGCTGAATTCTTCAATCAGCTCTAGTAGCTTTTGTGTGGACCTTTTAGGGTTTTCTATATATAGTAACATGTCATCAGCATATAATGACACTTTTACCTCTTCTTTTCCAATTTGGATCCCTTTTATTTCTTTCTCTTGCCTGACTGCTGTGGCTAGGACTTCCAGGACTATGTTGACTAGGAGTGGTGATAGTGGGCATCCTTGTCTTGTCCCAGATTTTAGTGGGAAGCTTTTGAGTTTTTCACCATTGAGTACTATGCTGGCTGTAGTTTTGTCATATATAGCTTTTATTATGTTGAGATATGTTCCCTCTATACCCACTTTGGCAAGAGTTTTTATCATAAATGGGTGTTGAATTTTATCAAATGCTTTTTCTGCATCGATTGAGATGATCATGTGATTTTTGTCCTTTCTCTTGTTGATGTGATGTAACCAATTTTTTTTTTTGCCTTATATCAAGATTCGCCACATTATAGCATGAGCTGCCAGCTCTCCAGCCTGACCTGAGTTTTTACTGCTTGTTCTTCAATCACCTTAACAAGACAATTTTTTTTTTACATTCTTCCATTTATAGTAGTTAAAAATGATTGAGATTTAGGTAGAAGAGATCAAAGCAAATTTTAACATGTTTATTCTGAGATACATATGTGACTTCCAATTTTTAACATCATGGAGGCAATTGGATATGAGTCTAAATTATAGAGGACAGACGTGAGCCGAGGTAAAAATTTTGTGAGTTATCAACATTTAGAAATATACAGCTTAAAGGCAAGGGACTACTAAACTAAACTTTCTAGTTAAGAAATATTGGATAATAGAACATAGTCAAAATTATATGGCATTTTAAAGGAAACTACCAAAACATAAGAATCCAGGAAAGTTTAAAGGATGGGGAAATTATGCCTATTAACATAGTGAAAGCTTTGGGCATATATTTTTTAAAAATTGTAGAACAAAGAAGAAGAACAAAAAGAGTGATTACATAGTTAGCCACATAATTAACATGCTTAATCTAATAAATGTATTTAGAATTCTGACCTTAATAATTAGAGAATACACATTTTTCAGGAATTCATGATTCTATTTTACTGTAGAAAAGTCTTCAAAATATTTTAAAATCTCAGTATCATACAGACACTTTGATCATATGCAAAGAAATTATGAAAAATGAAAAAAGGTAATATTTGGACTTTTTTAGATTATTTTCTTAAGCAGTGAAACATCTAACAGAAATATACTCATACAAGGAATCCCAGTCTATTTATTCCCCCATTCCATAAATATTATATCCTGAAATCCTATATATATAAAAACAAACAAAAAAAGCCTCTTGCTAATTATACCACATATAAATTGTTGACAGTAATTACTATTCTTAGTCTTCTTAGCATTTCATTTCTAAAATACTGTCCCCATTTTTGTCCTTTGCTTTAATGCTATCTGCTTTTATTACATGTAAGAAGTTAATATAGGAAAAGAGGACTTTTATCAAATGCACTTTATCACTTAAAAAGAATCACACTCATTTCTTTAGGTATAATAACAGTAGAATGAAATTAAGTTTTTTTTTTTTTGCCTGAAGAAGTGATAGTGTGATCTGGAAAAATAAGTGCAAGTACTCTCATAAAAATAAGTTCAAATAAATTTTCCCCCCAGTCAGTTCACTTACTTCAGCAGGGGTGTCAGAATCATTGCTTTCTCTCTAACTTTAAAATAAATCATGTACAAGTACTATACTAGGTTTGCAGTAACTTTTGTTGTCTTCTGAGAAAAAGAGCAGCTTAGTTTATTTGAAATTTTAATTTTCCTCTTACTGTTTCTTTACTATCTCTTATTTGATACATTCTAAGACAAATTGCTACCAAAGGTTTACCAAATATAAACAATTTCTCTAGATATTCATATGGAAAGTGTTTTTTGAAAGTAGAATAAGTGATATCAACCCTTCACAAGCTTGAATTTTATCCAATAACAAAGATTTAGAATACATACAGTCATTGTAAAATAGGTGTCAAATGAGTTGACACAGCACTTGTTAATTAGAATTCAGAGCAGAAGTTTGCATAGAAAAGCTAAGCCCAGTAAGTGGATAATTCATGAACAATTTTATATATTTTTATAACCTCATACACTCATTGACAAGTAATACAGTGTTAAGATAGATTTAAGTGAAAGGCCGTTAGATATTTAAAATGAAGGAAAGAGTGTGGATGAGAGGCAAGATCAGGAAATACTGGATAGACCACCTCATGAGAGCAATTACCTTTTAAACTCCATATATTCAGTGTCCTGTTATCAACAAGTCTCCTTGAAAAGTTGGTGAGAAGAAGTGAGGCTGCGACAGGCATCAATTGTGATATGCAGATTAAATAGGAGATAAGAAATGTTTAAAAGGCAGGATATCTAACAAAAGGACTTGCAGGTAGCTCTACCATGTAAATATGTAAAATAGAAGAGTAACAGTGGGAAAGGAAAACAAAATGATGTGTTAGATATATTCACTACATTGAAGAACAGACATTGCAAATTTGCTATCCATGGATGTCCATCAAATTGTGTGGATAAGAAGCAAAAGACACTTTTAGTGGTCAGAATTGTGGTCCTGAGAGTCAGACTCCAAGATTCAGTTCTATTTCCACTTTATTATTTTGGGCAAGCTAACTTACATCTTTATATCTAAATTTCCTTATCTATAAAATGCATATAATATCAATCTTTTTGATCGAATTCTTATGAGATAAACAAGAGAGTATTTTAAAGCAGTAAGAAAGTTCACAGCTCAATGTAACCACTCAAAAGTATTAGTAAGTATTATTGGTAACACAAAATTTCATGGCAGTAATATATAATATATTTATCACATCATACTGATCCTTAGCATAAGGATATGAATTGATTTTCTTTTTGTATTTCCCTATCACTTACCCAAATCTGCCTCACTTCTGCTAGTTACACTTCTGCATTTAATACCTAGTGAAACTTCTAATGTTCTTAAAACATTAATATGATGTTATCTTTTCACAAAGATTTGTAAAATTGCTTTTAAATCATATAAATGATGCCTACACAGCTTAAATTTTGTACTGGCAAATTATACATAACAAGGATGGAAAATAAATAACAAATTAATACAAAAAATAACATATTGGTTACTGACCTCTTATGAAACAAAAATGTATAAATTGATCATTATGCTTTATCTATTTTATTCAAATAAGCAATAGTAAATGATCAAGAAAGACTGTTACTAAAAATAATATTTAAAATATAACAAAACTCATAAGAGGTATAATTCAGAGGTATAGGTACGAAACTTGTTAGGTTTCTTTTTCAGGAGTAATGGTATTCCTCAAAGCTCCTCTTCTGTGATATTCCTAAATACAGTCAAAGTGGATTCTCAGAATTTCATGGTGCATTGTGTATCTCCCACCTTTTGCAAGGTAGAATAACAGTCATTTCTATATCATCAACTCTTTTAACTCAAACTTAAATCAGTTCTAACAATTGTCTCAGAGGTAGTGCTGAAAGGAAGGTCATAAGGAAAACAATTTTTCGTGGGAAATGGCTAGGAATGAAGAATGTTCTAAAACTTAAGACTCAGAACACTTTCCCTTCTATAGCTAGAAAGAGCAAAAGCAAACAGTATTTACCTATGTGTTTAAGGAGAAAAGAATCACTTTCTTTTTGAAGGGATTATTTATTTCAGTCTCACTGCCCCTGTGATATAGTGAATGCTTGACATTGTTACAGAAAATCAATTGGATTCAATCTGAGAAAGTTGTGTTATATATATATATGCATTCAAACCTGACAGTCACATAAATCAGTAATTTTTGAGAGAAAAAAAAGTCAACCCAAAATAAAATGAAATTCATTTGTTTACTTCTTAAGCCAGATGTGATTGCTACTTTATTTTCTTTTAGAAAGTGTTACAATACAAACTGACTTTGAACTGCCCAGTGAAGTTAAGCAGTGCAGGATATCTCTTTATAAAAATCTGATTAGAAAACATGTTTTCAAAACATTAGCATCTTGTTCATAGAAAAAGAAAAGTGAAAGCTTTTTTTTTCTTCTCTAGGAAAAAAATAAGCATTTAAAAAAGCAAAGTTAAGAATTTAATTAAAAAACTTTTAAAAAATATCAACTGATAACACGTAACTAAAATAAATAGTTAAATAAATACAAATAAATAACTTTGACATTCATCCAGCATTATAGTTAGAAATTTTGTGATTGGATTAGATATTGATTGGTGCAAAATGGATTTAGAAATACAAATTTCAATCACTACACTTTCCTTGAAGTTTTATGTATGTACTTGCTTAGAAGTTACAGTGTATCATTTCTGACCATTACATGTTTAATTATTCTGAGCACAACTTGGGAATCCATCCCTGATTACAACCTGTGTGGGCCAAAGCGCAACTTTATCAAAATAATCAGAAGTTGAGATAGTTTTGCTTGGTTTTATGGTTAACCATAGGCCTTACCACAGGTCCAAACTGGATTGTCTGTACACGCAGTGCAAATATATGAATTGTTAACAAGCTTCCCAGGTGGTTTTCATGTTCCTGAAAGGTTGGAAACCACCATTAGACATATTTAAATGAACTGGTCTTTTTGCCCCTACATCTCTTTGCACCTTACCAATCCTTCAAGAGAGATTTCAACTTCCCGTATCCTCATAGAATTGTCTCTGATCATCTCTGCCAGCAATGCTCCCTTTCCTGAACTGTAGTAATGTGTAATTTCTATCTACATGTTCTGTATGGCCTTAAACATGTTGTATTAACATAAAGGACTGAATATAGTAGTAGGTGTAGAATGCAAATTTTTAAGGGTGCAGTTTAATACATTTTGTAATATGCATGCACTCATGAAAGTTTCCTCACAATCAAGATAGTGAACATATACTAAAACAAACACTTTTCCTCCCACCTATCCCATATACAGGTGATCGGAAATCTCTTTTAATTAGCTGAGGATGCTGATTTATAATTTTCCTTATAGTTTGATCTTAGCTCAGTCTTTACTGCTTTTAGTATATATGATTGAATGTTCATTAAGAAAAACTAGTGTTGTGTTCTGTTTATTCCCAGATCCTCTAACTGTGCCTAACACATATTAAGTTCTCAATAAGTTTTACTGAGAAGCAAATTAATTAGCAGCTAGTTATAAAAATTTATTATAAAAGGAAATAGATAGTAAGCAAATTTGTTCTTAATAGTATAAAAGCACAGATTGTGGATATTGATTAGTGTTAACACCACAAACAAGAGCTGGTCAGTAACTATTCTGATTATAAATAATAAATAGGCAATTATAATGAGAATGATGCTTAAGCATTATAATGAGAAAAAACAATCTATGAAAATGGGTCTTAGTAGAAGCCTGAACTGAGATCAGGCTTTGAGATAATTAATTTGCATAAAGTCATTGAAATTAGCCTAAGTGCTTTCCTACAGCACATGCCTTGCTCCAATTTTATAAGAAAGTGCCAAGTAAATAAAAATCAAATTAATTTTAAAATAGGGAATGTCAGAATTAAATAAATCAAACCTTACATATCAACTCCTATCATATATTTTAATGTAAATATAGAAGTACTTCTTTATTGAGAATATTGATAAATTAGCAAATTATTTAAAGATAATGCAGGTTTTATGTAATTAATGTGATGTTATTTTGGCTGTCATTCAAGCTTTTATGCAATTCTCTAATTTTGTAAACAAAAAATGGGCAAGTAAACAAAAAAATACGCTAAAATATAAAGTTATGGCACCACACCACAGATTTTCAAGTTGTAATAATAGAGATATTATATTTTAAATTATAATTGACTAATTGACAATTCAGTTATTTGGATATAATGTAAGCCTTTTTATTTGAAATTAATTTTTAAGAAAATATCATTTAAATACACTTCTAAGATAAACTTTCAGAAGCTTTAGTCCATGTTACATAAAAGCATTGCAATTAAAATATTTCTTAGAATGATTCGTATAACCTAAAATAAAGTTTAAAATATTAAATGAAACACGATACTGTGAAACTGACTCATTTTAATTTCACTTGTGTCCTTCAGTTCATACAGTGTGTAGGGTTAAGATCCAGAGCTCCAGAGACAAAATGCCTTGAGCTCACCCACTTTGTGGTGATGTCTGATTGTGTGCAGGTTCCTTGGCTTTCTGTACTTGACCGTAATCATATGTAAAATTGTTATGGAAGTAGTACTTTCCTCAAAATTGTTGAGAGTATTAAAAGGCAATAAATACAAAGAAGAATCTAATATAATAAAATGGAATTAATCATGTTTATTATTATTAAGCACAAACAATAAATGGTCTAACATTTAACTGTATACCCAATCAAAAGGGTGTCTGCAACTAGTAGTTTAAAGTTTATCTAGACAATATCATTTAGTGAAACCTGGAATGAATTACTATCAGGGATCCTTGGGACCAATAGCTGTTAACTTGCTGTGATATTTATAGCACCTACCTTAAGGTAAAATAACCAGATAAAGGAGAAAGTTTCATTTTTAATGAGCAGACATGTCTTCAAGATTTACATTCTCAAACACCTTTATTTACTTTCTGTTTAGCTGTACATTTTATATGTATTAATAAAATTTCTAAGAATATTGTATTAAGTATTATTTGATTGAGGACCAAACTTTTTCTGAAATTATTTACTATTGTTATTAAGCATTGCTAATTGAATGATTACTAATGCCTGATTCTAAGAGCTTTATATATCCTATTGCATTAAATCACTAGACTTAAAAAGTAGATATCATCTTCCTATTAGAATTGAGGATGCTGAGCCTCAGAAATCATAAGAAATCTGTTAAAGGCCACACAGCCTAGTGGCTGAGCCAGATTTTAAGTCAGGGCTTTCTGTCTTCAATGTCTTCTTTATGTGTACACACCAGACACATTCAATGACAGGGACAAAGAAGGACACACTCTGCATTTTGTCATTAGTTGTAAATTTAATCCAGCATTATGGACAATTAATCTTTAGATTTATATATATGAAGGCCTAATTTCAATGGATATAATCAAATTGTTAGAAAATATCAGAGTGTGAACATACTGTACTATATACATTACTTTTCTGCTGTAATATCAGACTATTTATCAAATATGGAAAATGGGTTTGGTGTGGAAATTTTTAGCACTATGAATAAAGTTAATATTTATTCTGCTTTTTTCCCCTGATATTTCAGAAAATGGACAGAGAACTTTTTTTTTCCTTCCAGGTAGTTTTCCCTATCATTAAGCTTTTTATATTTTAATACAGAAAAATTAAATATGGACACAATGCTAGCTTCTCCATCAAAAAATAGTTTCAATGAGAGTGATGCTAACAATAAAGTTGTAAAAATCAAAAAGTGAAACAGAAAAACACTTCAATTCCCACTATATGTCCAGTCCTGCTAAGACCCCAAAATGGATTTCAGATGTCAAAATGATGTCAGGTTAATAGAGAAATATGTACAGACTTCAGTAAACTTTTAGCCTATTAAGTAATTCCCCACATCCCTTTTATGTTGCAGAATAATATTCAGATATAATAGTTATGGAACATATTAAGTAATTAATTTTCAATTAGTGATTATTTTAGTATATTAGAAGTTAATTAAAAATACACACTTTAATGATGCAAACCAGAAATTAGTATATCATTACTAAAAGGCCTGTGGAAAATCAATGTACTTACACCTTTTTTTTCCTCTCAGTGTAGAGCAGAACACCTGGGAATCTCCACAGAAGCAAGGTCAACCACAAAATGTACAAAGACTCTTTTTTCCCTTTAGACAAAACAAAATGCAATTTTACCTTTTTAATGTTAGTCTGAGAATGTCATGACCCCTAGGAAACTGGGCCTGCAAGGCATCAGTTCACCAATCATTAGCCTCCGTGACTGTCAGCCACAGATACTCAACAGGCCTGCAGTTTTATGTGACATAAAGGTTAATACTGAATCCTTAGATAAAATTTGAAAATTTTCTTGATCTTTGAAAGCTGTGGGGAAACTAATAAAGTTCCAGTGTGAAATTCTGACTCAGTTCAACCTTATGATAAGTGGACTGATAGTTAAAACATGTAGTGACTAAACACTAATCAGCATGTCATACATATGGTACTGTGGGACAATATACATGATAGGCAGTAATTATAAAATACGATGTTTTGAAGGAATATTCATGTACTTTCATTCTGCTCTCATTTATTTCTCTCAGTGTTGGTTTAATAAATCTGCTGGAATACGAACAAAATTATAATAGTCTTGGAGACATATGAGCATGTACATTTCGAACAGTTTATTAAGAGTGAGATTACAAAAATTAAATATTCCCCAATTCAATTTATGGGCTTGAGAAACTATTTTTCTTTGGTCTATATGTTACTGTATTTAAAGGAATGGGCAAGAAATAAAAAGCAAAATCACCAAAGCATGACCAAAATTCCCCGTTGTTTAGGTCTTATATTTATAGTGATATGTTGCATCTCTTTTTTTAAATAAAAATAATGAAAAATAGTGATATCTAGATGATAAAATAATTAGTCATTCAATAGTGTTCTCAATTCTCTTTACAAAGCAAGTTGATTTTGGCACTTGTTATTTTTAGTGCCACTCAGTATTAACCAGCACATTGGTTAAAAATTTGAATGACAACTTGTTTTTTCTGTATAATTCTTTTCTAAAATATGATCAACACTTTTAATTAAGGACTTTAAATAATGTTTATATTTATTTTTAATCCATAAATTAAATGTGTAAAAAGTTGTCTGATGCCCAAAGAAAATGGCAAGATGAATATCTAACAAAAATTGAAGAATATAACTTTTATTGAAGGTTATGTAGCAGATTAATAATTTCATAAAGTTTTGAGATGGCTTCCAGATTTTGGTCTCACACAAGGGAACTTGGGAGTCACCATTCATCTGAACAAGTATAAAGCTAACTAGACTGAAAAATCAACAGCTCTTCTTGGATTCATAAAAGAGATTAGGACACTGCCCCCAAGACTGGAGAGACAAACGGGTAGCCATGGCTTACTTAACAGAAACTCACAGGCAGAATCCACTGAAGGAACTGGTACTAGGGTAGGAAAACCTGAAGTGTAATTGATTAATTTCTGGAGCCTTAGTGTAGACAAGTCATAGCTAAAATATTGAGGACACAGTCCTAGAGGATCCCCCACATTTTGTGAGTTTTACCTCCTGGAGCTCCACAAGATTCTTACTGTAATTATTTAAGAAAAATCTCCTTATACTTCCAATAGGGGGAGGAGAAAAGGAACTACTTTGAAAAACATGAGAGCACTCTGTTCTTTTAACATGACCTGCCCTCTGGAGAAACTAGTTAATGAGAGTCTAGCTTGTTGGGCATTATCAGAATCTAACTGATCTGGAGGAAGGAAAATTCTCAACTTCAGTCAGCTGTAGCCTTCCACATGAGAGAAAGGTAATATCCAACTCCAATCCACTCTAGCCATCCTGTCCCATCTTAAAGAGAAGAAAAGAAGTAAGAAACGCTTGTGAAGTTCACAGTCCAGAGGCATAGACTCTAAAGATTTCTTAATCTTTAATTATTATTTAATTAATCATAGGACTATAGAATTTTTTTCTTTCCCCCTAAAACTCATCACCACATTAGTGAAGGTCTGTTCACAGCAGTTCCTTTGACCTAGTACAGCATGTCTGGCTCTCAAGAAAAATTAAAAGGCATACTAAAAGGCAAAACACAGTTGAAGAGACAGAGCAAGCATCAGAACAACATGACAAAGATGTTGGGATTATCAGACTGGAAATTTAAAATATATCTGCTTAATATGCTTTAATGGATAAAGTAGACAGCATGCAAGGACAGATGGGAAATATAAGCAGAGAGATGGAAATCCTAAGAAAGCATCAAAAAGAATGCTATAGCTAAAAAAAAAAAATTATAACAGAAATAAAGAATGTCTTTGATTGCTTCTTTAATAGACTGGACATGGCTGAAGGAAGAAAAAAATCACTGAGCTTGAATATATCTCAATAAAGACCACCCAAACTGAAAAGCAAAGAGAACAAAAATCAGCAGAAAAAATAATAGAATATCCAAGACTACAGGATAAATACATAATATTTAACATATGCATAATAGGAGTACCAGGGGGAGAAGTAAGAGAGAAAAGAGCAGAAAAAATATTTAAAACAATAATGACTGAGAATTTTCCCCAATTAGTATTAGACACCAAGCCACAGATCCAGGAAGCTCAGAGAACACCAAGCAGGATAAATGCCAAAAACTATACAAACTACCTAAAATCAAAGATAAAGATAAGATAAAGAAAAAAAAAATCCTGAAGGAAATCAGAAGGAAAAAAAAAAATTCACCTGTAAAGGGACAAAGATAAGAATTACATTTGACTCCTTAGAAACCATGAAAACAAGGAGAGGGATAAAATGTTTAGTTTTAAGATAAAATACCCACCAACCTAAAATTCTATACCCTATGAAATTATCCTTCAAAAGAGAAAGTGAAATAAAGATGTTCTCAGAGAAACAAAAATTGAGGAATTTGTTGCCAGTAGGCTTGCCTTGCAAGAAATGTCACAAGAAGTTCTTTAAAGAGAAGGAAAATAATGTAGGTCAGAAACTTAGATCTACATGAAAACAGAACATCAAAGAAGGAAAAAGTGAAAGTAAATTTTTTTAAAAAAACTTTATTTTTCTTACTCCTAATTGATCAAGCAGATCAATTTGCTAAAAATAATGCCCACAATGTATTCAAAGGTGAAATTAGAGAAATGACTAAATAAGAGAGGCTCCTGACTATTTCTCCTCCTTCAGACTCACCAAATAATCAATTACACAAGGATCAGTTCCCTCTAAGAGAAAACCAGAAAGCAGCTGAGTGGCTCCTACAGTTCAGGCAACTGAGGAAACAACTGCATTGAAATAGGTAGGAAGAGCTGACACACACCACAAACAATACTCAGAGCACAGCTCCTTACAATGGTGAGGGATCCCCCCAACTCTCAGTTTCTCCTTGAGGAGTGAAGGTTTTGGACCACACACGTAGCATCCCAACTTTTATGGTTACCATCTGAGGGACTGGCTCCCAAATTATCCAACTTGGAGAGACAAGGGGGCTTGACTTTGTGAATGTCATGCCCCTCTGGACCACATGAAACACAAAGGCAGATTTAAACCAGGAAGCAGTCATTTCCTGTGGCTATTCCCCCTGGGCTCAGTACAGAAGAAATAGGAAAAAAGCTTCTAGTTCCCAGTTTCTCACTGGGATTGGACTGCACACTTTCTTAGGTGCTGCCTGAGAGTGAGGTTTCTAGTTATCATGCCCTGAGAGCTAACTGGGATCCTTCTGGGAGCATAAAAGTACACATGGACTCTTCCCTTGCCTTCTCTGCTGGCTCATTCCAATAAGCCAGGTCTCTAGCTTCTCCCTGGCAGAAGCTTGTCCACAAATCTAGTGCTCCAACTTGCACAGCTGCCAACCAAGGGCTGGACACCCCCAAGTCACCTAGCACTGAGACCCAATGGGACTCTGCATTTTGGGTTCCTTAGGACCTCATTAAACACAGAGACAATTTTTAAGCAAGTGCAGAAACATTTCTTACAGCTAGCCCTCGGGTTCCGTACAGAAAGAATGGGCAGAATCACAAGGCTCTCCATTTATTCCTAGAAAGGGTTTGTCTGCATACTGTCCCAGCTGCTGTCCAAGGGCCAGGCTTCTAATCAGCCTGCCTCTGGGAGCTGACAGAGCACATAATTAGCAGTCCTCCAGAAGCTTGAACAGATGTGTGGGAACTTCCAGAGCCTTCCGTCCGCTGGTTCACCCAGCAATAAAATCAGATCTATGGCTTCTTCCAGAGAGGAGTTTGTCCACACATCTAGCTGCCTGATTTCTGCAGTTGCCACACAAGGGACTGGCTCCTAAATCACGTATGTCTAGGCAGTGATGGAGCTTGACATTTGAGAGTCTCCTGGACCACAGAGAACAAAGGGACCATTCTATGTGGACACATAGCACTCTTAGCACTATTCCTCTGGCTCAGCACAGAGCAAGTAGACAAAAACACCCTGCTCCAGTTTCTCCCCACAGGGGCTAGACTGCAGTATTTAACATCTCAACATTCCCAGCTGCTGCTCGAGGTCAGGCTTCCAATTAGCTTGTATCTGGGAGCTGCAGGGCAGGCAATTAAGAGTCCTCTGGAAGCCAGAACAAGTGTGTGGGCATTTCCTTTACCTCTGGGGCACTGATAGGACTTGGCACACTCTAAGCACCTGGTAGCCAATTGCAACAATGCAACCTCAGTAACAATGTGTTTTCTCCAAAACCCTCTCCAGAGATGTTTTTTAAAAAGAGTGTTAGGTTGTATATATGGAATCTATCATTTTCATTACTTTAAATTATTGATGTGTAATATTATATTAGTTTCAGACATACTATATAATAATTCAATAGATGTATGTATTGTGAACTAATCACCATGATACGTCTAATTAGTATACATCACCATTCAGAGTTACAATTTCTTTTTCTTGTGATGAGAACTTTTAAGATTTATTTTTAGAGGTCTCTAAAATGATCTCACTTATATGTGGGATCTAAAAAAAGAATTTTTATTTATCTGATGAATTCACTGTGGACTTCAATGATAATTCAAGACATATGCCTGAAAAAGACAGAGGAAAGCATATAATGATTAATATTCTAAATTAGGGATGAGTGGTAGTAAGCAGAAAACTATTTTTCTCCTGGTAAAATTCCATATATTCACCATCATCAGAGGTAATAAACATTTTTAGAGTGTGAATATTTAAAGGAAATTAGGAAAGTTTGTAAAATATTGTTCTAAAAGAAGTTTCAAAATGTATTTCTTAGAAAGAAAGTTGATGTATGCTATCATGTTCCTTACGAGGTGTCACAGGAATTATAATCATATTAAATGCTATTGTCAGCCCATCAGCCTTTTCTTTTTTAAGACTTTTTTAAGTCTCTACAGGTATAGTAAGAACCAAAGGGTACTCCTGCTAAAGGTAACAAATAATATATCCTGTTCCCCACCCGAATATCTTCCCATCCAGATTGCTCAATTCCCTGAATTAGAATCCAGTGAATCATCTTGGTTTCTTACTTCTCATTGTGTGACTGAATCTCTAACCAGGTTTTTGGGGTTTTCCTTGTTTGCTCCTGATTTTTTTCAGTGTTTACCCATTCCCAACTGATGCACTGATAATTTCACACCCTTATGGTTTTTCAACCAATTGGCATAACCATTTGGTTAATTTCTCTGTCTCTAGTCTCTCAAACACAAATTCTTTCTTTAAAGTGATCACAGAGTTCTCTTTCTGTAATATGAATTTGATCATAATTTTTTATTTATTTTTAAAAATTATATATGGTAAACATTATTTTATTCTGAAAGGACACCTTTTAAAAATAGTTTATGTTTCTGGAGATCATTTGAGTAGAATCTCTTAGAAATCTCTCATAATTGTACTCTATTTTTAACATCCTCAGCTGTTTAAAATTCTTTTATTTTTAAATTTTTTAAATTGAAGTATACTCAGTTTACAATGTTGTACCATGTATACATATGTATATTTGTTTTCATATTCTTTTTCATTGTAGGTTACAACAAGATATTGAATATAGTTTCCTGTGCTATACAGTATGAACTTGTTTTTTATTTTATATATAGTAGTTATTATCTGTAAATTTTGAACTTGCAATATATCCCTTCTCATCCCCATTAACCATTGGTAACTATAAGTTTGTTTTCTATGTCTGTGAGTCTGTTTCTCTTATGTAAATAAGTTTGTCTTTTGTTGCTGTTGTTGTATTAGATTCCACATATAAGTTGTACCATGTGATATTTTTCTTTCTCTTTCGGGCTTACTTCACTGAGAATGACAATCTCCAGTTCCATCCATGTTGCTGAAAATGGCATTATTTTATTATTTTATGGCTGAGTAGTATTCCACTGTGTAAATATACCACAACTTCTTTATCCAGTAATCTGTTGATGGACCTTTAGGTTGTTTCTATGCCTTGACTATTGTTAATAGTACTACTGTAAACTTGGAGTGTATGTATCTTTTCAAATTAAGGTTGCCTCTGAATGTATGCCAAGGAGTGGGATTGCTGGATCATATGGTAAGTCTATTTTTAGCCTTTTGAAGAATCTCCATACTGTTTTCCATAATGGCTGCACCAAACTACATTCCCACCAATGGTGGAGGAAGGTTCCCTTTACTCCACACCCTCTCCAGCATTTATCCTTCATGGACTTTTGAATGATGGCCAATTTGTGGGTGGGAGGTGATACGTCATTGTAGCTTTGATTTTCATTTCTCTGGTAATTAGCGATATTGAACATTTTTTCATGTGCCTATTGCCCACTGGAATGTCTTCACTGGAGAATTCCTTCTTTAAGTCTTCTTCCCATTTTTGGATTAGGTTGTTTTGTTTTTGTTGTTATTAAGTTGTATGAGCTTTGTATATATTCTGGAGATTAAGCCCTTGTCAGTTTCATCTTTTTTGTCTCCCATTCCATAAGTTGTCTTTTTGTTTTGCTTATGGCTTCCTTTGCTGTGCAAAAGCTTATAAGTTTAATTAGGTCCCATTTGTTTACTTTTGCTTTTATTTCTATTGCTTGGATAGATTGCCTTAGGAGAACATTGATGAGATTTATGTCAGATAATGTTTTGCCTATGATTTCTTCTGAGAGGTTTATAGTGTCTTGTTTTATGTTTAAGCCTTTAAGCCATTTTGAGTTTATTTTTGTGCATGGTGGGAGGGAGTGTTCTAACTTCATTGATTTACATGCAGCTGTAGAGACTGTCTTTTTGTTGAAGAGACTGTCTTTACTCCATTGTATGTTAATACCTACTTTGTCAAAGATTAATTGACCAAAAGTTTTGGGTTTATTTCTGGGCTCTCTATTCTGGTCCATTGATCCATGTATATGTTTTTGTGCCAATAAAATGCTGTTTTAATTACTGTAGCTCTGTAGTATTGTCTGAAATCTGGGAGAGTTATTCCTCCAGCTTTGTTCTTTTTCTTCAGTATTGCTTTGACAATTCTGGGTGTTTTGTGATTCCATATAAATTTTAGGATTGTTTATTCTAGTTCTGTGAAAAGTGTCCTGGGTAATTTGATAGTGATAACATTAAATCTGTAGATTGCTATGGGTAGTATGGCCATTTTAATGATATTGATTCTTCCAATCCAAGAGCATGGGATATCTTTCCATTTTTTTAAGTCAACTTTAATTTCCTTAGTCAATGTTCTATAGTTTTCTGTGTAGGTCTTTCATTTCCTTGGTCAGATTTATTACTAAGGATTTCATTTTTGTAGATACAATTTTAAAAGAGATTGTTTCTTTACTTTCTTTTTCTGATACTTTATTATTAATGTGAAGAAATGCAATTGATTTCTGTATGTTAATCTTGAATCCTGCTACCCTGCTGAAATCTACAATTTGCTACTAAAAAACCCAATGAGTCAATGATGAAATCAAAGAAGAAATTAAAAAATACTTTGAGACAAGTGACAATGAAGACACAACTACATAAAATCTATGCATCAGAAGTAGTCCTAAGAGGGAAGTTCATAGCAATACAGGCCTGCCTGAAAAAAATAAGAACAATCTCAAATAAACAACTTAACTTACCACCTAAAATAATTAGTAAAATAAGAGCAACCAAAACCTAAAAGTAGCAGAAGGAAATAAATAGTAAGTATCAGGGAGAAAATAAATAAAATAGAGATTAAAAAAATCAATCAAACATAGAGCTGGCTTTCTGAAAGAGTAAACAGAATTGGCAAACTTTTGGCCAGACTCACCAAGAAGAAAAGAGAGAGGACACAAATAAACAAAATAAGAAATGAAAATGAAGAAATTACAACCAATACCACAGAAATATAAAAAAAAATCATAAGAGAATACTAAAAACACCTATATGGCAATAAATTGGACAACTTAGAAGAAAAGGACAAATTTCTATAAACATACAGTCCACCAAAACTGAATCAAGAAGAAATAGATCATTTGATCAGAACAATCACTAGAAGTGAAATAGAATTAGTAATAAAGAAACCTTCCTACAAATAAAAGTCCAGGACCAGATGGTTTCACTGGGGAATTCTATCAAACATACAAAGGAGAGCTCATACTAATCCTTCTCAAACTCTTCCAAAAGATTTAAGTAGAGGAAATACTCCCAAACGCATTCTATGAAGCCACCATCACCTTGATACCAAAGCCAGAAAAAGACACTACCAAAAAAGAAAACTATAGGCCAATATCATTGATGAACATTGATTTAAAAATCCTCAACAAGATAGTAACAGACAGAATCCAACAACACATAGAAAAGATTGTACACCATGATTAAGTTGGATTCACCCCAACCAAGGACACAAGGATGGTTCAATATATGCAAATCAATCAACGGGATACACCACATCAACAATAGAAAGGACAAAAATCACATGATCATCTCAATCAACGCAAAAAAAATCAACACCGATTTATGAGAAAAACTCTAACTGAAGTGGGAATAAAAGGGACATGTTTCAATATAATAAAAGCTATTTATGACAAATTTGCAGCCAGCATAACACTCAATGAAGAAAAGTTGAAAGACATACTGTTAAAATTTGGAAGGAAACAAGGATTCCTGCTCTCACCACTTCTGTTCAATATAGTTTTGGAAGTCCTAGCTATAGCAATTAGAAAAGAAGAAGAAATAGAAGAGATCCAAATTGGACGAGAACAGGTAAAATGTTCACTATATGCAGATGACATGATACTGTATATAGAAAAACCTAAAGGGTCCACACAAGAACTACTTTAGCTGATTAAAGAACCCAAGTCAGTTTTGAACATGATGAAAGGAACAAATCTCTATATAATAATTTATGGAAATCTTGAGAGGGATTAGAAATAGAATTGGGTGGTGTTATATTTCTTAGCTTACATGAGTTATATAAGCCATAGTTGTGGATAAAGTCACACAGAAAAATATAATATCATAGGTAGACAAATATGAAATTTTAAGACCAGTTCTGGAAATCATGGCCAATTATGCCCCAATGTACATCCTCTTATTTTCAGTAACAGAATTCCCCACAGTAAGTTTAAGCAAGACAGTTATCTACCCTGATAAAAACTTCATTTCTCCATCTCCTTTTTTGCAGAGAAGTGTGGACATGTGACTTAATTATGACTACTAGGGTGTAAATAGAAAGGATATATGTAATTTCTACATTTCTTCATTAAAAGGAAATTTGCTTACCCTTTTTTCCTCTGTTTATCCCTTCTCACTAGCTGGATGTTGAAATGATGGTGAGCAATCTAGACAAGAAATACCCATGGGGTATGTTAACATAAGAAGAGAAAGCAAAGCTGAGAAGATGATTATCCTCTCTGAAACACCTGCTTTTCCACTCTGGGCAGCCACCAACCTCTGGACCATTCTGTGAAGAAAAACCAACTTCCAGGGTGCTTAGCCAATGTATTTTGGTCCCTCTGTTAGCACAGCTCAGCCTGGACTCCCTCAAAAGCAGCATTGATAGGGAAAGGAAGAAATTAGATAACAAACTGAACATTCAGAAAACTGAGGAAACCAGTCTAGAATGCCTTCCTGGAAGCCAACAAAGAACATAATTATACTAGGAGAGCAGGGGCAAGTAGTACCAAATAATGACGAGATATTATATGAGACAAAGCATTGCAAGTGGATATCGAGATATTGGTGGGATGAAAAAACTGAGGGACCTGTTAAAGATTAGGGAAAACTTCTGTGGGAAATGATAGTAAATGAGAAACACATGGAAAGATATCAACATTGAAAGCAGAAAATAAATTATAAACTGTGAATGTATATCACAACATATCTGAAGGATTTGATAATTTTCTAATGAAATATTCAGCAGCTTCAATGTAGATCTCTAAGTTAAAGTCAAATATGGATGAGAGTGTCAGGAACTTTCTGTCTCCACCAAAATTTGATTGCATATTTCAAAGGACAACAGAGCATACAGCCTAAGAAATGGGTTCTGGATTTAAATCTTAGATTTTAATAGCTTTGCAAATGTGATAAATTATTTAAATAATAAAGGTGAGTTTCTTTATCTGTGGATAACACTGTACCTGGTGATTAAAATCAAACTTGCTCTGGTAGCAAACAACTCTAACTCTCAATGGCTTAAAGTCACAAACACTTATCATGGACCTACAGGACTCTACTCCATTTAGATCAGGTCATCTTGGCCAGGCTCCACCTGGCTTGATTCTAGACTGAGGTTAACTCTCAATCTATTACAATAGTTTTTCTGTCTAGAATTCAGGCTGAAGAAATGACCACTCTCTGAGACATATTCTTAAAATCAGAAGGTCTAGAGCCCAAGCAGAAATTTGCACTGTCTCTAAAAAGCTTTTATGAGGACATGGTGTTCTTTGTAGCCTCACATTCAATTGTGCAGAGCAGGTCATACAGCCATGCCAATGGTGGCAGAAAGGACACTAAATATACCTGACACAGGTCATAACTCAGTTAATATTAGCTAATTTTATTTTTATTATTGTTATTTAGAAGAATGTATTTATACTGGTGGATAATGGGGTCTACCTAATATAAGAAATAAAGCAAAACAAGGTTGAGAATGGGGGAAAATGGATCATTCCAGAAATACAATATGTTAAAAGAGAAAAGGTTATGTTTAAAGAGGCACATATCATATTTTGCTATTTATACAAGTTCAAACCAGTTATGGCATTTGGGTTGGTAAAGTGCTGATAAGTTCATTGGCATTGAGAAATCACAGATCTGTTAGACTATATCATTGAATGAATCAGGAACATGAAGCTCCAGGGAGAAAAATGACTGTGAAGTGAGTTCTAAAATCTAGACTAAATTGAGAGAGTGATTCAGAGTTTGATAACTTTAAACTACCAAAATTAATGGCATAGAATCATATGAACCACACAGGTATAGGGTTGTTTAAATAAAAGTTTGGAGATATGTTTTGGAAATCATACTAAAGAGTGTGAAAATACACTCTTTTAGGCTTAGTGACACAGTAAGAAAGAAAAGATGAAGGAAAAGGAAAACGTGCAAGTAAATAGAGGTTAAGTTATTTCACTTTTCCACACTAAGACATAAAAAGTTATTTCTTTGCTCTTTTGACCTGTTGGTTTCCTTGGCCTGTATGGCTTGCCCTGGCCGCCAAACTTAGGCTGTGTCACCATGACAAAGCTAGGTCTGGTTATATCCACTCACTCATATTCATATATTTTGTATTCTTTGCATTGCTTATTTCTGGCTTGATATTAAACTGAAGAGAATCATTCTCCTCAAGTTTTGAACACAGAGCAGCTCTTTGTGATTTGGCCTTGCTAGCAATCTTTTCCCTGTTGTTAAGACCAGTTGTCTCCTGTAGAGGCTTCAGAGAGGAGAAATATTTTTTCTGCCTAGAGCTAAGAAAACAGGAAAACTGAGAAAAGTTTCTCTATTCTGGGAACAGGATAGAGTTACTGGGGTTATTTATGTAGAAACAGGAACTTCAGAAGCCAGCCTTCCTCCACATAGTATAGTTAAAGTGGAAAAGGCTTCTTGAATGAATTAATTGGGAGGATAAAATAATTCCTTTTTAAAAGATTGTTTAATTTAAATCTGAACACAGACATCATTGGAATGTATTTGCTCAGATTTTATGTATTTGTCTTCATTTCATTAATCCTTCTTCTATTTTACAACTTCAAGACATCATGTTCTCTCCCTCCCCCATTCTTTATAGCATCATCACAAACTTTGCATTCTGTGAAACATTATGCAGAACTTCAGTGCTGTGTAGATGTAATGGGCTCTGGAAGAACATGTTTCTTCACATCGTAAGTACAAATTGTGTGAGGCCCATATATAGGCTGTGATCAAGTCAGTGCTTCACCATAAATATTTTGTCAATTACATTTTCTGCCAAATAATCTAGAGTACTTTAAGGAGCAACTCAAAGGATATTTCTATGCAAATTCAAGCATTTTATTTATGAAAAAAATAAATTTTTCTCTGTGAAACAACCTGCCAAATGGTTTCCTAAATGCAGAGTGTTTTTGACAAGTACATCTTAAATTATCAAGTGTTTAGATCCTAATTAATAAAGCTATTAAATTTGACATCATCACTGCATTGAATGCCAATTAACATAATGCCAATTAACACAATGGCAATTAACACAAATGCTAATAATGGTCTACTCATTTAGAATAAATTAACATTTGTATTTAATAATCACTTGCATATATATCATTAGTAAAATTAATTAGTAGAAAAGCAATTATATATATGACATATAGTTACTTTTATATATAGTGATATCTATCTAACTATCATTACTTGTCTATCGTTAGCTTTAAAATAAAAATGCATAATTGGAAGGTTAATTTTCAATAGATTTCTTCTTACATAAAAAGCCAGTAAAATGCTCTGGCCCAAGTTCACTTAGATAATAAGAGTCTGCCCTAATGATCATCTCATCCTTTGGGGCATATACTTGCTATTGAACTGTGATTTCCTACCTTCCAAGGAAACAGTGCTTTCCTGCTGTGCTTTGCCTTCCAGGTTCTAATGCAGAGATCTAATGCAGAACTCATAAAGATTTGTTTTCCCATGACTCAACCCAAGGCACAAATACTGCCACACTACTCAATTCTATCAACAAATATCACTCTCCATATATTTTCTAAAGTCTTTTATTAGTTGACCCCAAGTCATTATTTTCTCTTAAAACCATTTTAAAAATTAGATATATGTAAATATTATAATCTAATTTCCTGTATATTAATATATTTTTAGATTTAAATCAAACACTAGTACAAATATTTCACAATAACTTAAAAAATGCCACCTTTGAATTAAAAATCTGACTTTCTAAACAATAACTGTGACTTTTTTTGTATATATAAATTTCTATTGAGGTATAGTCAGTTTACAATGTTGAGGCAATTCCGGTGTAGAGCATAATGCTTCAGTCATACATGAACATACATATATTTGTTTTTATATTCTTTTTCACTATAGGTTACTATAAGATATTGAATATAATTCCCTGTGCTATACTGTATAAACTTGTTTATCTATTATCTATATATATATATATATATATATATTACTTAGTATCTGAAAATCTCAAACTCCCAATTTAACCCTTCCCACCCTCTTACCCCCCTGGTAACCATAAGTTTGTTTTCTATGTCTGTGAGTCTGTTTCTGTTTTGTAATAAGTTTTTTTTTTTGTTTTGTTTTGTTTTTTTTTAGATTCCACATATAAGTGATATCACATGGTATTTTTCTTTCTCTTCTGGCTTACTTCATTTAGACTAACAATCTCCAGGTTCATCCATGTTGCTGCAAATGGCAGTATTTTATTATTTTTATGGCTGAATAGTATTCCATTTTACAAGTATACCACAGCTTCTTTATCCAGGTATCTGTCAGTGGATATTTAGGTTGCTTCCATGTTGTGGCTATTGTAAATAGTGCTGCTATGAACATTGGGATAAATGTACCTTTTTGAATTAAGGTTCCCTCTAGATATATGCCCAAGAGTGAGACTGCTGGATCATATGGTAAGTCTATTTTTAACTTGTTAAGGAATCTCCATGTTGTTTTCCATAATGGCTGCACCAAACTACATTCCCATCAGCAGTATAGGAGGGTTCCCTTTTCTCTACACCCTCTCCAGCATATATCATTTGTGGACTTTTGAATGATGGCTATTCTGACTGGTGTGAGGTGATACCTCATTGTAGTTTTGAGTTGCATTTCCCTGATAATTAATGATATTGACATCTTTTTCGTGTGCCTATTGGCCATTTGTATGTTTTCATTGGAGAATTGCTTGTTTAGGTCTTCTGCCCATTTTTGGTATCTTTTGACATGATTTTCCCCTGTAGATACTGAACCCAGTGTAAATAACAACTAAGTTCAAACTAAAATTTAATGCTGTATTTCATGTTGAAAATAAAATAGAACTTCCATGGATAAAACATGGGTATTTTATACAGACTGTTCTTGGTTCAAATAAGAGCTGAATTACATACTAGTTAAATGACTGTAACCAAGTCTCTGTTTACTCATCTGTATATTGAGTCTAATATAATAGATGTTCCACAGTCAATATTTGATCTTAAATCAGGTGTTTAAAGTGTATTAAGAATCACATTTTTTCCCAGTTTTATGATGTAGAATTATTACAGTTCAACTGCACATACACATTATATTGCATGTAAATACATATAAACAGTATACTGCACAATTTTTAGTTTTCATATATGTACTAAATATTATTTCTAAGAATAGATTAGATCTTTAGCTTTTTAAACTTACATAGTTATCAAAGGAATCAAGCCAACTACAAAATAAGAAACACAGAATGTGGTAATCCAATCATAAAGGACAGTCAAATGTGCTTACACATATTCAAGAAATCAAAATAATAATTAGTTAATTTGTGTCCTTCTTCTTATTATTATTTATTAGATTCTTCATATAAATGATGTCATATGTCATTTTTCTTTCTCTTTCCAGCCCACTTCACTTTGAATGACAGTCTAGAGGTCCATCCATATTGCTGCAAATGGCATTATTTTATTCTTTTTTATGGCTGAGTAGTGTTGCATTGTATATATGTTCCACATCTTCTTTATTCAATCATCTGTTGATGGACATTTGGTTTGTTTCAATGTCTTGGCTATCGTAAACAGTGCTGCTATGAACATTGGGGTGCATGCGTCTTTTTGAATTTCATTTTTCTCTGGATATATGCCCAGGAGTGGGATTGCTGGATCACATGGAAGTCTATTTTTAACTTTTTAAGGAATCTCCATGTTGTTTTTGATAATGGTTGAACCAAATTACCTTCTCACCAACAGTGTAGGAGGGTTCCTTTTTCTCCATACCCTCTCCAGCATCTATCATTTGGAGACTTTTTGATGATGGCCATTCTGGCTGGTGTGAAGTGATATCTCATTGTAGTGGTGATCTGCATTTCTCTGAAAATTAGCAATGCTAAGCATTTTTTCATGTGCCTGTTGGCCCTTTGTATATCTTCATTGGAGAATTTCTTGTTTAGGTCTTCTGCTTACTTTTGGATTGGGTTGCTTGTTTCTTTGGTATTAAGGTGTATGAGCTGTTTGTATATTTTGGAAATTAGCCCCTTGTCAGTTGCATCACTTACAAATATTCTCTCCCATTCTGTAAATTGTCTTTTCATTTTGTTAATGATATCCTTAGCTGTGCAAAAGCCTTTATGTTTAATTAGATCCCATTTGTATATTTTTGCTTTAAATTCCAATAATCCAGGAGCTGGTTCAAAAAATATATTGCTGTAATATATGTCCATGAGTGTTCTGCCTATGTTTTCCTCTAGGAGTTTTATAGTATCTGAGTTTAGTTTTGTACATGGTGTTAGGGAATGTTCTTATTTCAGTCTCTTACAAATAGCTGTCCAGTTTTTCTAGCACCACTTGTTGAAGAGACTGTCTTTTCTCCATTTATATTCTTGCCTCCTTTGTCAAAGATTAATTGATCACACGTGTGTGGGTATATTTCTGGACTTTCTATCCTGTTCCATTGATCTATGTGTCTGTTTTTGTGCCAGTTCCATGCTGTTTTGATTACTGTAGTGTAGTATAGTCTGAAGTCAGGGTGCATGATTCCCCCAGCTCCATTCTTCTTTTTCAAGATTGTTTTATCTATTTGAGATCTTTTTTGTTTCCATACAAATTTTAACACTATTTGTTCCAGCTCTGTGAAGAATGTTGTTAGTAACTTGATAGAGAATGCGTTAAATCTGTAAATTGCCTTAGGCAGTATGGCCATTTTAACAATATTGATTCTTCCAATCCAGGAACATGATATATCTTTCCATTTGTTTACGTAATCTTCAGTTTCTTTCATCAGTGTCTTATAGTTTTCGGCATACAGGCCTTTTGCCTCCTTGGGTAGGTTTATTCCCAGATATTTTATTATTTTTAGCATGATGGTAAATGGTATCATTTCCTTAATTTCCCTTTCTGCTATTTCATTGTTAGTGTATAAAAATGCAACTGATTTCTGTATATTAATTTTGCATCCTGCACTTTACCATATTCATTGATAAGTTCTGGTAGTTTTCTGGTTGCTTGTTTAGTGTTTTCTGTGTATAGTATTATGTCATCTGCAAACAGTGACAGTTTTACTTCTTTGTTTCCAATTTGGATTCATTTTATTTCTTTTTCTTTACTGATTGCTATGGCTAAGACTTCCAAAACCATGTTGAATAAAAGTGGTGAGAGTGAGCATCCTTGTCTTATTCCTGATCTTAGAGGGAATGCTTCCAGCTTTTCCCCATTAAGTATGATGTTAGCTGTAGGTTTGTCATATATGGCCTTTATTATGTTGAAGTATGTTCTGTCTATGCCTACTTTCTGGAGAGTTTTGATCATAAATGGGTGTTGAATTTTATCTAAAGCTTTCTCTGCATCTATTGAGAGTATCATATGGAGAATCACATTATTAACTGTAGAAAAATATCAATTGTTTTTAAACTAGTTAAAGACTATCAGAACACACATCATATTGAATGCATAATTGTGAAATTTGTTCTCAGAATATCATCATAAGTGATTGGATAATAGGTTTCTACCTGAGAACAAATAGGTCAAGTTTCAGTTCTTCTCTTCTAAATTCAAAGAGGCCATACTTAAATATTCTAAACCTTATAGTCTTAGCCCCTTCTCTCTCAATCCACTATCACATTTCCCCATTTTGTTTCCTTCAGAACACTAGTAAGTATCTTACTTCAACTGCCCACAGGATTATTTCCTGTATTCCCCACTAGAGGGACTGGAGAAGTTCATGGTATGGAGTAGACTTTCAATACATATTTGCTGAATGAACCAATTGTCTGTATCTTGAAGGGTGATCTAATTTTGTTCTCAAATTTGTGAACTGAGCCAGACACCATGTGTACTTTAGAAGTATCTAGTTGTTACACAAGATGGAAAGGATATAAAAGAAATTCTTATAAAGAACTCTGTGTAGTGAGTGGTTCACACAAGAAAGTGAAAATTATTTTGTCTTTGGGACCTGACACATTTTGTGTAGATTTCATAATTTTTTGTGCTGTATTAGTGTAAGTTATTTTGGTAACTATATCGGCCTGCTAAGAATGTTTAAGTCTAATTTTTTTAAGGTAGAAATTTATGCTGCCACTCAATTTCCAGAAACTAGTCTCTAGTTGACTAGAGAAAACTCTATATATATGGATGTAAGATCTATTTGAATGAAGAAAGAAGACTGGTGTAATTTGGAAAGTAAATAAATATAAGCCTTCCCTCTTACCTCCTGCTTCCTCCTCCACCAGCCTCTCCTCCCATACCATGTATTCTGGTTGGATAAATGTTGGAAAGAATAAACTGCATGCTTTTGTGATAGTCATTTTTATCATGTTTACTTGAGAGAACTTGAAAAATCAAAATGAATACAAATACTTTATTAATGAAGTAATCATTTAAAACTTAGTGGTTATGAATCTTAAAATGTATTATATCACAAATTAAGTCTTATATTAGTATTTTATTTAATTCCATTAAAACTATTTATAATTCCTTGTAACAGTCCCAAGCAGTTGCTTTTATTTCTTAAAATTCTTACATTAGGTCAGCTGCAACTCAGTGCACCTCTTAGTATCCTCTTAGCTACTTCCTAGCCAAGTTATGGATTTTTCTAATCTTTTCTCATGAACAAATCCCAGTTAATAACTTCAATATTTCTCTAATATTTATGAATTTTATCCAAGTTTTCTACACATTTAAGTTTTTTCAGGAACTAAAAGGATTAGTCAAAAAGAACTATTATTTTCTTCTCTACTAAACACAATTTATTTTCCTTTGCACTTTAGATTAAGGTGTGACATTTTGTATTTCAATTGTGCTACTATAAACGAACCCTTAAATGATGTCCCTATCTTTGGAAGAGTCTAGGCATCTTTAATTTCTATATTTTTATATCATAAACCCACCCATTTGCCTCCATTTCAGCATCCAGCACTTGAATAAAGATAGTACTAACTGCTCAACTAAGGGTTTTTAATGTAAACTCTTTGGTATTAATAACTTAGCCCAGCTGAACCTTTTTTCATTTGTATTATAGCAGAGACATTTAACAGCTCCATAGATTCCATAGCACAATGAGAAAACAATAAAAACCACCAAGAGCTATCACACCAGAGATAAAGAATAGACAAAAAAAAAAAATTCCTAGAGAGAGACAAATAGGTCAACTTCAAATAAAACAAGGAACAAATAATGCTGGATTAGACATTAGTGACACTGGATATTAGAAAACAACAAAATAAAATTTCAGTGATTCTGAGGGGTCAAATTTTTATCTTAAATTTTTACATCCAGGAAAAACTATAAATGAATTTTAGAGTATGACTAAAACATTATCACAAATATGAAGAGTACAAATATTTATTTCCCAATCCCATCTTCTTAGGATGTGTTCCAGCAAAATAAAGAAGTGAAAACATGCAATCCAGAAAGAAAAAAGCAATGAAAGTATTGAAGGAATGTTGTCTTTTCATCCAAGGATGCCTAAAGATCAATAAGCCAATTTGAAGCAGAAGCCACTTATAAATGATAGTTACTTGGTAGATTATCTTATATATTAAGACATTTGGAAAAAATAGGACATAATAATGGAAATTGAGGGTAAGAAGATAACAAAGCATTTAAAAACTTTGAGTGGGGAAGATATTAATAAAATTATATTAAATTATTTGAATTTGTAGCAAATATTATTTACATATATAAAATTATATGGAAAGTGATGTTAGGGAGACTTAAGAGAGTTAAAACTATTTCTAGTAAAATGAGAAATCAGTTTCTAATTTTTAACATCAATCAATAAAAAATATATATAAATACTTTACAAGAAGAAATGAAGCTTTGAAGAGCAGTATTGGAAAAAGCAGTGAGGTAGAAGACTGTGGGTTTTCATTATACACTGTCCCTGAATTATAATGTTTTGACTCAAGATATTTTGACTACAGTAGCAAGACAGTGATACACATTTAGTGGAAATTGTACTTTGGATTTTGAATCTTCATCTTTTCCCAGGCTTGAGACATGTGGTGCAGTACTGTCCGGTGAAGCTGGGCAGCTACCGTGAGCCACAGCTCCCAGTCAGCCAGGCTGTAAAGAAGATGAACAACCTATACACTTACAACCATTCTGAACCAATCATTCTGTTTTTCACTTTCAGCACAGTATTCAACACTTTTTTTATTAAATAAGCTTTGCATTAGATCTTTTATTCCAAGTATAGGCAAATGTAAGTGTTGAGCACATTTAAGGTAGGCTAGGCTAAGCAATGATGTTTGGTAGTTTAGATGTATTAGATTTATTTTTGAAAAACAATACTTTCAATTTAAGATGGGTTTGTTGGGACATAATCCCACAGTAAATTGAAGAAGACCTATGTTATCCTTTTGGGAATTATAGGACACAGAATTCTAAGATGACCCCCAATGTTCCTCACTCTTATCTCTCCTGGGTAGGATTCTGTCACATTATATGAAAAGAGGGATTTTGCATATGTAACTAAGGCTTTGGAATTGGGTAGTGGGTGGGAAATGGAAAAACACTGAAGAGCACAAGAAAATCTTAGATCATCTTGACCAATTTAGAATTTTATATAGAATATTTTGTTTCATACATATAGTTATTTTAAAAACACAGTAATTTTACATTTTCTTTGTATCTGCACTTATTCAAACTTAAAATTCTATCTTCTACTTTTGTTTATTTTTATTTTTTCACTCTTTTTACTTTGATCCAATTTGCCAAAAGTTTGCTCTGTATTGTTTTTAAAAATTAGGTTTTTTAAATGTTATTTAGTGCTGCTCGTGTTTTCTGTTTCATTGATTTTTGCTCATTTTATTAGTCCCTTTATTTGCTTTTTTGTTTGTGATTTTTCCAAATACCTGAGGTAAATGCTAAGCTTGTTTGCTTAACTAGTTTGGCTGTTAATTTTTTTTTCCTGTAAAATGAGTGTAATGCTATAAAATTTTTTTGTGAACTGCATTCATTTTTTCTATCAAATTTTCATTGTATTATTTTCACTGCCCACTACTTCTAAATGTTATATAACTTATTTTAGAATTTACTTTAGAATAAAAGGTTTATTTAGTAATATATTATTTGATTCTAAACATGTCAGAATATGTTTATCTTTCTCTTATATAATATCAAATATTACTGCATTATGGTAAGAAAAATATATGGTGGCATTCACCTTTTGGAATTTATTGAGACTATTTTTGTGGCTTGATAGAAGTTCTGTTTTTTAAAAGCTCTCCATGTGTTCAGAAAGAATTTTCATTCCATGTTGGTATTAGAGGGGAAAATGTCTTTTATCTTAAGTTTTCCAACTCTTACTCACTTTTTTCTTCCTTCTAGTAGAAGTATTGATACACGGTTTAGTTTGAAACCACTAATTTTAGTTGCACATCTATTCCTTCTGCCATTTGTCTCATATAATGTGGCATTTACTTATATTTCTCAAATATTTGTAATTGTTACATTTTATAACTTCCTCCTCATATGTAGTAAATATTTCCTTATTTTTCAGTATGTTAATAATATTTATTTTAAATTACTGCTCTATGTCATTGATTCTTCTGCAGTTGATGTATTTTGTTCAGCGACCTCTTACTTTTAGATTGATTTTACTTCCCCATCACCTAGTCTTCTTGATCTCTGATTTTTCACTTCCATAAAAGTAATATTTCAGGGGTGACCAATATGTCTGCATCCTCCAGGTATCTTTAAGAATTGAAAGGAAATATTGAAGAGCTTAACTGCTGTGACCACTCCACTGGCAGTCATTTCACCAGATAATTTAAAGTGGCGATTTGTACTGTTAAAGATAGCTTCAGGAATAATCAGTTTCCTTAATTTGTAATTCACTAGCCACTGGGTAGGATGGTGGATGATGGAGAGGGAGAGAAGGAGAGAAGTGAATCCCTGAGAGCAAGTGATCTGCCCATATCCCTTTCACCAAATCCTCAGCAAATTTGTTTCCTTTTTTTACCTGAAATAACTTCGGTGATACCAGGCTCTCCACAGTGCAGAGATAGAGCAGTTCTTGTTCCACAGCAATGGGGGAGGAGGTAGGAGTGATATTAAAATCTTCCTTCCCATCTGTCCTACCTCTAAAGCCTCTAGTGAAGGTTGGTCCTGGGATGTTATCTCTCAACAGAAGTTTATGGAGGTCCACAGCAGTTCACTTTATCATTCAGGTTTCTTAAATATTTCTTAGGGATTTTTAGTTCATTTCTCTGATCCACAATTCTCTCTTGCTTTTGCAATTTCTAGAGTGTTGATTAGAAGAGGAGGAAGTCTGCAGATTTTGTTGCTTCCCATTTGGGGAAACAAGAAGGCTAAACTTTTTCCTGAAGATTGTAAGGAATTAAAAAAAAAATTAAATAGCAGAGTAATCAATTCAAGGCCACATGTCAGAAATATCATCAAGTAGCCAGCCATTTGCTGTATGTTTTAGGCTAAGAAGGGAGTATGGAAGCTTGAGACAATGAAATCAATTAGGCCACTGTTACGATACATTTCATGAAAAGTAAGCATCTTGGAAATAGGAACAATTAGAAGATTTATAACTGACTTATCAAAGAGAATGACTAGAACTCTTTAAATTTAAGAAGAGGCTAGGATTCCCTGACATTTCTGCCTCAAAAAAAGATAATGGAGAAAAGGTGGTAAAATTTCCCAATGTGGTAGGAAAAGAAAAAGGAAAAAAAATGTCCAGAAGCTGAGGAAAAGGATAGATAATGGTTTTGGTTTTTGACTAATTGTGTTTAGATATTTAGCAGTACTCTGAGTGTCATATTTACCGTAGAATAATTGGGTATAGGAAAGAAATCAACAAGTGGTTCCTGAAGACAAGTTCTTCCAGATGTTTCATGCATACCAAATACTCAAACTTTCTTGCACATCATAATCAATGGAAGAGAAAGGAAAAGAAAGAAAGAAGAAGAAAGAAGAAGAAAGAAAAGAAAGAAAGAAAGAAGAAAGAAAGAAAGAAAGAAAGAAGAAAGAAAGAAAGAAAGAAGAAAGAAAGAAAGAAGAAAGAAAAGAAAGAAAGAAAGACAAGAAAGAAGAAAGGCAGAAGAAAGAAAGAAAGAAAGAAAGAAAAAAGAAAGAAAGAAAGAAAGAAAAGAAAAGAAAGAAAAGAAAGAAAGAAGGAAAGAAAAGAAAAGAAGGAAGGAAAGAAAAAAGAAGGAAGGAAGGAAGGAACAGGAAAGAAAGAAAGAAAGAAAGAAGAAAGAAAGAAAGAAAGAAAGAAGAAGGAAGGAAGAAAAGAAAAGAAGGAAGGAAGGAAAGAAAGAAAAAGAAAGAAAGAAAGAAAGAAAGAAAGAAAGAAAGAAAGAAAGAGAAAGAAGAAAGAAAGAAGAAGGAGGAAAGAAAAGAAAAGAAGGAAGGAAGGAAAGAAAGAAAAAGAAAGAAAGAAGAAAGAAAGAAGAAAGAAAGAAAGAAAGAAGAAAGAAGAAAGAAAGAAAGAAAGAAGAAAAGAAAAGAAGGAAGGAAAGAAAGAAAAGAGGAAGGAAAGAAAGAAAGAAAGAAGGAAGTAAAGAGAAAGAAAGAAAGAAGAAAGAAAGAAAAGAAAGAAGAAAGAAAGAAAGAAGAAGAAAGCAAAGCCCCGAAGGCCTGCCCGAAAAAAAGCGCCCCGAAGAAAGAAAGCCCCCCTCTCCCCCCAAGAAAGAAAAGAGTGAAAGATAGAGAGAGGGAGAGACAGAGAGGGAGAGGGAGAGAAAGAAAGAACACAAAGAAGGAAGAAAAAAACATACAAGACTTAACCCTCAAGATTCTGATTTAGCTGTGTATCTGATCATCTGGGAATCTGATTTTCCTTTCAAGGCTCAGAAGGTGATCAGGTTTTGGAATCATTAGGGTAGAGGAATTTTAATATAGTGTGCATTGATTTTAGGATTCACTCCAGCCTAATGTGTGAAACCCAGTACCCAGAATATAATATTCCTCCACTAGATTCATACAATGAAAGATAGAAAAGTAAAGGTTGAGAAAAAAGTTATTTCACAAGTTCAAATGCAATTATCTGTGAAATTGAGAGATTCCCAATTGAAATTTAATTTGTTTTGTAGGTTTATTTGTGTTTTTTTATTTGTTGCGGGAGGGTAGTTGTACATACTATCATATCTTCTTTAATCATTGATATGCTCTTGGGTTGCTTCCATATCTTCTCTATTGTAAATAGTGCTGCTATGAACATTGAGGTGCATGTATCTTTTTGAATTAGTGTTTTTTCTTCTGGATATGTATACATGAGTAGAATTTCTGGATCATATAGTAGTTCTATTTTTAGTTTTTAAGGAACTTTCATACTGCTTCTCACAGTAGATGCACAAATTTACATTCCCAGTAACAGAGTAGAAGAGCTCTTTTTTTCTCCACACCATCTCCAAACATTTGTTATTTGTAAACTTTTTGATAATGGTTATTCTGACAAGTGTGAAGTGATATCTCATTGTTGCTTTGATTTGCATTTCTCTAATAATTAGTGATTTTGAGCATCATTTCATTTGCCTGTTACCCATTTCTATATCTTTGGAAAAATGTCTAGTCAGATGTTCTGCCCATATTTTGGTTCGTTTATTTTTTGTTTTTATTTGATATTGAGTTGTGTGAGCTGTTTAAATAATTTGGATATTAACCCCTTGTCAGTTATATTATTGTAAATATTTTATCCCATTCCATAGACTTCTTTTTCATTTGTATATTTTCTCTTTTTCTGAGCCAAAAACGTTTGAATTTAATTAGGTCTCATTTGTTTATTTTTACTTTTATTTATTTTGTCTAAAGAGACAGATTCAAAACAATATTGCTAGAATTTATGCCAAAGAGTGTTCTGCCTATGTTTTCTTCTTGGAATGTTATGGTTTCAGGTTCTGCATTTAGGTCTTTAATACATTTTGAGTTTACTTTTGTTTATGGTATTTGGAAATGTTCTAATCTCATTCTTTTACATGGAGCTGTCCAGTTTTCCCAGCTACGCTTGTTGAAGAGACTGTTTTTCCTCCATTATATATTCATGCCTCCTTTGACATAGATTAATTGACCATAGATTTGTGGGTTTATTTCTGGGCACTCTATACTCTTCCATTGATCTATGTATCTATTTTTATGCGACTGTCATATTGTTTTGATTGTTGTAGCTTTGTAGTGTAGTATGAAGTCTGGGAGGGTTATTCCTCCAGCTTTGTTCATTTTTCTCAAGATTGCTTTGGCAATTTTTTTTTTTTTGTCTGTGGTTCCACATGACCTTTAGGATTAGTTCTGAGGAAAATGAAATGAGTACTTTGATAGGGATAGTATTATATCGGTATATTGCTTTGGGTAATATGACCATTTAAAAAATATTAATTCTTGCAGTCCAAGACTGTGGGATATCTTTACATTTATTTGTATCATGTTTAATTATCTTCATGAGTGTTTTATAGTTTTTGGAGTATAGATCTTTCATCACCTTAGTTCAAAATTTGAAGATACTAACTACTATATATTAAATAGATAAACAATAAGTTTATACTGTATAGCAGAGGTACAGTGTTTGAATTCCCAATTTATCCCTTCCCACTCCCTTTACCCCCTGGTAAACATGCTTGTTCTTTATGTCTGTGGGTCTGTTTCTGTCTTGTAGATGAATTTATTTCTGTCTTTTTTTTTTTTTTAGATTCCATATGTAAGTGATATCATTATGGAATTTTTCTTTTTCTGGCTAACTTCATTTAGAATGATGATCTCCAGGTCCATCCACGTTGCTACAAATGGCTTTAATTTTATTCTTTTTTATGGTTAAGCAGTATTCCATTATCCAGTCTTCTGGATCTTTTTTATCCAGTCATCTGTTGATGGACATTTGAGTTGTTTCCAAGTCTTAGCTATTGTAAATACTCTACTGTAAACACTGGGATGCATGTGTCTTTTTTTATTATTATTTTTCAGTTTTATTACATGGAATTTTTACAATTTGACTACACATATACAATGTATTGCATATAAATAGATATATACAATATACTGCACATATTTTTAAAAATTTAGATATATGTACTGTTTATTGTTTCTAAGAACATTTAAAGCTTCAGGTTTTTAAACTTACATAGTTATCAAGGGAATAAAGCCAATCACAAGATAAGAATTAATTTGAAATGATACCTACACCCTGCTATTAACAGCAACATTATTTATAATTACCAAGATACGGAAGCATCCTAAGTGCCCATCAACAGATGAATGGATGAAGAAAATGCAGCATTTTTATCTGATGGAATACAACTCACTCAAAAAAGAGATGTCTATTTTGCCATTTGTGGACCTTCATTCACTTTGTGTTTGTCTTTTTGAGTTATATTTTTCTCCAGATATATGCCCAGAAGTGGGATTGCTGGATCATATAGTAAGTCTATTTTTATTTTTTTAGGAACCTCCATACTGTCCTTGATAGTGGCTGCACCAATTTACATTCCCACCAACAGTGTGGGAGTGTTCTTTTTTCTCCATGCCCTCTCCAGGATTTATGATTTGTAGACTCTTTAATGATGGCCATTATGACTGGTGTGAGGTAATATCTCATTTAGTTTTGATTATCGTTTCTCTAACAATTAGTGATATTGAGCATTTTTTCATGTGTTTGCTAGCCACTTGTACATCTTATTCGGAGAGATGTCTATTTAGGTCTTCTGCCCATTTTTTGATTGGGTTGTTTGTTTGTGTTTTTTTGTTTCTTTGTTTGTTTGTTTGTTTTGGTATTAAGTTGTATGAACTATTTGTGTATTTTGGAATTTAAGCCCTTGTTGATCACATCATTTGAAAACATTTTCTCCCATTCTGGAGATTGTCTTTTTGTTTTGTTGATGGTATGTTTAGCTGTAAGAAATCTTTGAAGTTTAATTAGATTCCATTTATATATATTTTGCTTTTATTTCCATTACTCTAGGAGCTGGTTCAAAAGTATATTCTGATGATTAATGTCAAGGAGTGTTCTGCCTATGTTTTCCTCTAGGAGTTTTATACGATCTAGCCTTACATTTAGGTCTTTATCCATTTTGAGTTTATTTTTGTACATGGTGTTAGATAGTGTTCTAATTTCATTCTTTTACAGGTAGTTGTCCAGTTTTCCCAGCACCACTTATTGAAGAGACTGTCTTTTCTGCATTTTATATTCATGTGTCTTTTGTCATAGAGTAATTGACCATAAGTGGGTTTATCTCTGGAGTTTCTATTCTTTTCCATTGATCTATGTGTCTGTTTTTGTGCCAGTACCATACTATTTTGATTACTGTAGCTTTTTAGTATAGTCTGAAGTCAGGGAGCATGATTGTCCCAGCTCCCTTCTTTTTCAAGTTTGTTTTGGCTATTTGGGGTCTTTTGTGTTTCCATACAAATTTTAACATGTTTTTATTCCAGCTCTGTGAAATATGTCATTGGTAATTTGATAGGGATTACACTGAATTTGTATATTACTTTGGGTAGTATGGCTATTTTAACAATATTGATTCTTCCAATCCAAGAAAATAGTGTATCTTTCAGTTTGTTTATATCATCTTCCATTGTCTCCATCAGTGTCTTACAGTTTTTCGAGTTTAGATCTTTTGCCTTCTTCAGTGGGTTTATTCCTATGTACTTTATTCTTTTAGATGTGATGCTAAATTATATTGTCTCCTTAATTTCTTTTTCCGCTCTTTCTTTGTTAGTGTAAAGAAATGCATCTGCTTTCTGTATATTAATTTTGTATACTACAACTTTTAACAAATTCATTGATGAGTTCTTGTAGTCTTCTGGTCACTTCTTTAAGATTTTTCTATGTATAGTATCATGTTATTTGCAAACAGTGATAGTTTTACTTTTTTGTTTCCAATTTGGATTTTTTTTTTTAATTTTTTCTTCTCTGACTCTATGGCTAGGACTTTCAAACCTATGTTTAATAAAAATAGTGAAAGTGGGCATCTTTATCTTCTTCTTGATCTTAGAAGAAATGCTTTCAGCTTTTCCCCATTAAGTATGATATTAGCTGTGGATTTGTCATATATGGACTTTATTACTCTGAAACATATTCCATCTATGCCAACTCTCTGGAGAGTTTTCATCATAAATGGATGTTGAATCTTATTAAAAGCTTTTTCTGCATCTAATGAAATGGTCATATGGTTTTTACTCTTCAATTTGTTATCACAAATTTGTTTTACTCTTCAATGGTGTATCACATTGATTATTTGCAGATATTGAAAACTCCTTGCATTCCTGGGATAAATACCACTTGATCATGGTGTATGATCCTTTTAATGCATATTAGAGTTGATTTGCTAGCATTTTGTTGAGAAATTTTGCATCTAACTCATAAGTGATATTGGCCTATATTTTTCTTTCTTTGTGATATCTTTGGTTTGGATATCAGTGATTATGTCCTCATAGAATGAGTTTGGAAGTGTTCCTTCCTATGCAATTTTTTGGAATAATATCAGAAGGATAGGGGTTAACTTTTCTCTAAATGTTTGATAGAATTCACCTGTGTAGCCATCTGGTCCCAGACTTTGTTGGGAGTTTTTAAATTACTGATTCAGTTTCAGTACTGATAATTAGACTATTCATATTTTAAATTTTTTTCTTAGTTCAGCCTTGGCAAATTGTACCTTTTGAGGAAATTGTTCATTTCCTCTAGATTGTCCTTTTTGTTGGCATATAGTTGCTCATAGTAGCCTCTGATGATGCCTCATATTTCTGTGGTGTCAGTTGTAACTTCTTTTTCATTTCTGATTTTATTAATTTTGGCCCTCTCCCTTCTTTTCTTGATGAGTCTAACTAAAGATTTATCAATTTTGTTTATCTTTTAAATAACTACTATTTAGTTTCATTGACTTTCCTATTTTTTTTAGTCTCTATTTCATTTATTTCTGCTCCAATCTTTATGATTTATTTTCTTCTACTAACTTTGGGTTATGTTTGTTCTTCTTATCTAGCTGCTTTGGGTGTAAGGTTAGTTTGTTTACTTGAGATTTTTCTTGTTTCCTGAGGTAAGCTTGTATTTTTATTAACTTCCCTCTTAGGACTTCTTTTACTGCATCCCCAAGGTTTTGGATCATTATGTTTTCATTTTCATTTGTCTCAAAGTATTTGGGGATTTCTTCATTGATTTCTTCAGTGATCCATTGGTTGTTTAGTAGGATATTGTTTAGCCTCCATGTGTTTGCAGTTTTTTTTCTTGTACTTAATTTCTAACCTCATAGAGTTGTGGTTGAAAAAGATGCTTGGTACAATTTCAGTTTTCTTAAATTTACCAAGGCTTGCTTTGTGGGCCAGCATGTGAACAGTTCTGGAGAATGTTCCAAGTGTACTTGAGAAGAATGTGTACTTTGTTGCTTTCAGATGGAATGCTCTATAAATATCATTTAAGTCCATCTGGCCTAATGTGTCATTTAGGACATTTATTTCCTCATTGATTTTCTGTCTGGATGATCTGTCTATTGATTCAAGTGGAGTGTTAAGGTACCCCACTATTTTTGTGTTATTCTCAATTCCTCCTTTTATGTCTGTTAACAATTGCCTTATATATTGAGCTGCTCCTATGTTAGGTGCATATATATTTACAATTGTTATATTGTCTTCTTGGATTGATCCCTTGAGCATTATGTAGTGTTTCTTTGTCTCTTGTAACAGCCTTCATTTTAAAATCTATTTTGTCTGATATAAGTATTGCTACTACAGCTTTCTTTTGGTTTCCATTTGCATGGAATATCTTTTTCCATCCCCTCACCTTCAGCCTGCATGTGTCTCTAGCTCTGAAGTGGATCTCTTGTAAATAGCACTGAGGTCGATCTATCTCTCTCTCTATCTATCTATCTATCTATCTATCTATCTATCTATCTATCTATATCTATCTATCTTATTTTTGTATTCATTCAGCCAATCTATGTCTTTTGGTTGGTGTGTCTAATCCATTTACATTTAAGGTAATATGTTCTTATTGTCATTTTGTTCATTGTTTTAGGTTTGCTTTTGTAGATCTTTTATTTCTCTTTCTTTCTTTCTTCCTTTCTGTCTGTTTGTCTGTCTGTCTTTTCTTTTCTCTTCTTTTTTTTTCTCTTTTCTTGTGGTTTGATGACTAGAGAAGATCCTTCAACATTTGTTGTACAGATGACAGATGGTTTGGTAGTGCTGAATTCTTTTAGCTTTTGTTTATCTGTGAAACTTTTGATTTCTCCATCAAATCTGAATGAGAGCCTTGCTGGATAGTGTATTCTTGGTTGTAAGTTTTCCATTACCTCACTTTAAATATATTGCACCACTCCCTTTTGGTCTGTAGAGTTTCTGCTGAAATATTAGCAATAACCTTATGGGAGATCATTTGTATTTTTTTTGTTGTTGTTGCTTTTTTCTTGCTGATTTTAATATTTTCCCCTTAGCCTTAGTTTCTGTTAATTTGATTACCAAGTGCCTCAGTATGTTCCTTTTTTGGTTGCTTCTGTGTGGAACTCTCCACACTTCCTTGACTTGGGTGACTGTTTCTTTTCCCAAGATAGGGAAGTTTTCAGTTATTAGCTCTTCAAAAATTTTCAGATCCTTTCTTCACTTTTTGGGATCCCTATAATGCAAGTATTAATGTGTTTCATGTTGTCCCAGAGTTCTCTTAAAGTATCCTATTTTCTTTCATTCTTTTTTTTTTTTTTCTGTTCTGCAGTACTGATTTCCACTAATCTTCTTTTAGCTCACTGATTCATTTTTCTGCCTCATTTAGTCTACTCTTGATTCCATTTAATGTGTATTTATTTTAGTAGTTTTATTCTTCAACTCTTTGAGTATTCTTTGAGTATTCTTTATATTTTCTCATTCTTTTCTGAAAACTTCCCCCTGTGCATCAATACTACTTCTGAGTTCTCTGAACATCTTCACCATCAATACACTAAACTCTTTCTAAGATAGATGGCCTATCCCATCATCACTGATTTCTTCTTCTGGACTTTTATCTTGCATCTTGGCCTGGAAGATATTTCTCTGCCATCTCATGCTGTCTGTCTTTTTATTTGTAGTTTTAGGTAGGTTCATTACATTTCTTGACCTTGGAAAAGTGGCCCTCTGTGGGAGACCTTCTGTGCACCCCAACAGTACATTCCTCTTTTGTCACCCAAGGGCAAGGTTTCCAGCAGGTCCCAGGGTAGAGTCTGGCCTCTGTTTCTGTATTCCTTCTATAGGCTTTGGGATTATTGTTTTCTTATTTCTGATATCTACTCCCTGGTGGATGAGGCTGGGCTAGAGGCTTATGCTAGTTTCCTGGCAGGAAGAGTTGGTGCCCCCCCCCCCACTACTTGTTGGAGCTTGGTCATGGTCGTCTGGTAGGTAGGGCCTGTCTACGGGTGTGTCTAGAGGTATTTGTGGCTCGGGGTCTATGTTTTTCCCATTTTTCTTTCTGCAATTGATTTCTAGCTTCATACAACTGTGGTTGGAGAAAAATGCTCTTAAATTTGTTGGAACTTGTTCTGTGGCCTATTTTGTGATCTATCCTTGAGAATATTCCATATGCAATTGAAAAGTTTTGTATTATGCTCTTTTGGGATGTAGTCTTCTGAAGATATCTATTAAGTTCAACTGGTCTATTATATCATTTAAGCTCACTGTTGCCTTATTGATTTTTCTGTCTGGATAATCTGTCCATTGATACAATTGTGGTGTTAAAGTCCCCCACTATTACTGTATTATTGTCAATTTCTTTCTTTTATGTCTGTTACTGTTTGATTTATATATTCATGTTTCTGTATTGGGTGCATACATGTTAACAAGTATAATATCCTCTTTTATTGAACCCTTTATCATTATATAATACCTTTATTTTTTTGTTATAATCTTTGGTTTAAAGTTTATTTTTTCTGATATGAGTATTGCTGTCCCTGCTGATAAAGTGATACTCATAAGTGATTTGATTGAAAATCACCCATCAGAACAGCAGAATGAAAAACAAAATTTTTACTTGTTTGTTTCTTTTCTGTCCTTTTTTTGTTTGTTTGTTTGGTGAGGGGAGGTAATTAGGTTTGTTTACTTAATTTATTTTTATTATTTAGACAGAGGTTCTGGATGTCATGCATGCTAAACATTTACTCAATCACTGAGCTATATCCTCCCCAGAAAAAAAAAAATTAAAATAAATAAAATAAAATAAAAGTAGTTTAAGAACTCCCTGGGATTATGTATGTATCTTATATATTTTAATATTTTATGTAATATGCTGTTATGTTTTTCCTTACTCTTAGTTTTTGAAATTGTGAGTCTTTGTATTTTTATCATTTAGCATTATCACTTTAGAGGAAAATTGGGCAGCTAAAAATTACGCCATTTTAATTAAAAACCTAAGTGTTAATTTGAGATTACCATATTAGCCCTTCATCATTATATTCACTTTTTAAATCTTTCATTGTTTAGTGTCTCCTTCACCCAGTTCTATTTTAATAAATCATCCCACTTTCCTTAGCTTTAAAAATACAACTTAACAGAGTAAGCACATTTTCTAATTTCCTCTGAAATGCAAGTTATGCATCCTGCTTGTTTACATTCATTTCAATATGAGCCAAGTACTTTGTTATCTTCTCTTTGTCAATAAGTAATTCAGCAAGATCTTCTTCACTTCCAAGCTATCCACTTTCCTTGCATTTTTCATGTTAACGACAGATTTTTTAAATGAGTTCAGGATTTAAGCCTTTTTTTGAGTCATTAATTTTACACACCTCGTGATTTATTAAGTGTTCTATATTCCTTGGTGTTACTGATGCTGAGAAATAGGAATAAAGAACTGTCTGGCTGGGTTTTCCCCTGTAAACTTTACTAATGCTATATTTTACTTTGATTTCCTTTTCTTCATTTAAGAATGTTATAATTCATTCCTTTAATATTATTCAAGCTGTGGGAAAGTCAATTTTTAATACATACATTTTTAATTTAAATAAATTTTAAAAATTTAGACTAGCTAAAGTATTTTAGGAAATCAAACACAAGCCTTTAAGTCCAGAATATTGAAAAATATTTTATTTCCATTGTAAATTCTTGATTTTAATATTATTTCTCATGCAGTATACCTGAGAATAGAGGTTTTCAAATTTTAAAATATATTATCTCACATTTTTGTGTATTAACATGGCAAACATTTTATACGTATAGTCACATTTTATTCCAGCAACAACTCAATGATGTTATTATCACTCTTCCCAGATATGAAAACCAAGACAGTGATTGCTTGCATCACTTATCCTTGATAAAAATAGGTATTGATTATCTTTTGTTTAAATAAAATACAACTATGAGACCAAATATATACAATACATGCAAAGCCCTGCTTTTTAAAAATAGAATGTATATAGTGGGAGGATGTGTACTCAGCCCTCATGGATATGGTCTAAAAATCTCCTGTGTGTCATCATTTCTCATGAAAAGAAACTGAAAATTCTCTGTTATTTTGTTGAACTATATATCAGTAAATAAATATATATATAGCAATATTTTTTCATGATGCAAATTTGTCACATAGTCACTGATTTTAAAACTTGAAAGACTTGCTATAATTTCCAGTTTCTTTATGAATATTTAAATATATTTAGGTAAATGTAGGAGAGAATATGGGAGAAGAAAAATAGCAAGCTAATACTTGAAGGAAAAATATGGTAAAAAAATTGCATCAACTGAGTACCTTTGAATTACTTCTACAATATTGTCACTTCTTACCTGAAATTTCTTAAGAGTCTTGACATTTTTAAATTTCTGAGGATTCAATGAGCAGATATGATAGGAAAAGAAACCTTAAAAAACAAAAAGCTAAACAAACAAGACAAACATTCCCAGGAAATTCTAAGGCACATTAATTTGCAGTTCTAGTTTTCTTTTGCCCTAAAGATACTTGCAAAACTTTCAGGTTAACTTAAAAATTGTGCCCTCCTTGATATTAGTGGGGTTTGTGGAAAAACTCATGATTGTCTGTTTGGAAATGCATCCATATATGAACACTTGGGTTGTTTTATCACTTCTCAGTTACTCCAATTTATCTTTTATGACAAATTTGCAATTAAATTACTTTGTATAAAATAACTGTGGATGTCCTGTGAAAATAAAAAATTTATTCTATAGCTCTAATTCCTAAAAAGAAAAAAAAAATCCTCAAATTCCAAAAGATAAAAATTACCTCTCTTTCCAAATGTTTTGTTTGCATCTACAGAATTGATTATATACTTTTCTTCTTTCTTTATTCCTTAATTATTTATATACTTTTCTTTATTCTTTGATATAATTATATTAATTGATATTCTAAAGTTAAACAAAATGAGGGTTCCTAAGATAAACTCCACTGTATCACACTGTATTTATACTATTTCTATCTTACAGGATTAAATTTGCTAGTTTTTTACTGAGGTTTATCAAGAATATTGGTGTGCAATTTCCGATTTTCTGTAATTAATGTGTCATGTTTTCATATTGTAGCTATACTAGGAACTGTTTTTACTTATTTTTCTGAAGAAATTTGTGTAAGATTTATTTTTTTCACAAATGTTTGAAAAATTGACTAATTTAACCACCAGAACCTGAGGTTTTCTTTTTGGGGAGGTTTTGATTAAAATTTTGATTTATTTACTTGTCATTTGGAAATTCTGTTTTTTCTTGTATTATCTTTCGCAAGTTGTGGTGGTTTTATTTTGTTTTATTTTAGTATCCATTTCATGTAAGTTGCCAAAATGATCTGTTTATGTCTACTCACATTTTTTCCTTATTGCCCTTTTAACATCCCCGGGATCTGAGTGAATATCCTTTTAAAATTCTATTTGTCAGTAATTTGGCTTTTCCCTTATTTTCTGATCAGTTTTACTAGGGATTTATCAACTTAGTAATCTTTATAAAGAAACAGTTTTGGTGGGTAATTGTCTCTACCAATTATTTTCTATTTTATTCATTTCTGCTTTTATCTTTATTTAATCTGTGTTCTACTACTTTGAGGTAATTGTACTTTTTTAAAAAGTCTAGTTTATTGTGGTAGAAGTTTAGATAATTAAATTTAAACATTTCTTTTTTTCTGACATAGACATTTGAAGCTATAACTTTTCTTCTTGATAGTGATTAAACTGTTTCTCACAAATTTTAATATGTTACACTCTCATTGTCATTCAATTTGTGCTAATTTCTCTCATGATTTATTTTTGGTTTTAAGGTTATATAGAAGGCATTTTTAGATTTCTAAAAAATGCTAGAATTTCTAGATAGTGTGTTGTTATTTATTTGTAATTTAATAATGCTATGCTCAGATTATTTTCCAACATTTTAATTTTTGTAAACTTGAATTTGCTTTTAAGGCTGATAATATGTCCTCTCTTGGTGAACATTCTATGTACACATGATATACTGCAGACCAGGGCATAGTTTTAAGTGTATTTCTAATGAGTTAAATATTAGTTTGAAAGTGATCACATTAATTCTTTGAATCTCAAAATTTGATACAAAATATACTTCTTGAAAAATTAGTTAAAATGTAGATTCCAGGGCTTCAATGCCCAAAGAATTGGTAGAACTGAATGTGGTCTAGATATCTGCATTTCTTACAAGCCCCTTTGTGCTATATAGATATTCTGGGAACAGATTTGTATAAATATTGCTTAAATTGATTTTGAGATAAGCCTCTATACCTCATTGAGGTTGTGTTTGTGGTTCTCTGAAACTAAATAAAAATATCTGAAAAATACTCATCAAACAAGTAAATAAAAAGTATGCTAGGAATGAAAAGAATGTCTTTTAGTTGCTTCTTTTGTTAAACACATCAACAATCATTTGGATTATATCAATGGACAAAACAGACTAAGGTCTACGCCCAAATGGGACTGACATACTAATATGCATGACAAGCAATAAATTATAAGCATAATAAATAGACACTTTATGTAATACATCAGAAGATAAAATGTCCTCTTTAACAAAATAAAAATAAAACCAAAATATGTATGAGGGATGGGGACAGGGATATAAGGCTTTAAAAGATTGTCAGGATAACTTTACTGAAAAAGCGTTATTAGAGCTAAAGGAAAAATGTTTCAGGCAGAGGGAATAGCAAGAGCAGAGGCCCTTAGCTGAGGTTCAGCCTTGTGTATTACAGAATGGCAAAGAGCTTCTAGGGCTGACGTGCAGAGAACAAGGGGAAGAATAGAAGGAAATGAAGTCAAGGACGTAACCTGGGGATAATTAAAGATCTTTGCTTTTACTCTGCATAAATAGTTAAACATTGCAGGGTTTTGAGCAGACCAGTAACAAGAGCTAAATGAGGTGGTTACCCTATTTACAATGCATCCTAGGCAGGATACAGGTGTAAGAGTGGAGGGCTCATTTATAAGGCCACTGCAGTATTACAGGAGAGAAATCATACTGGCTTGGACTACTTGGTAAATAAGTGTTTATCAGCAGCATGATTTCCTGATAATTTGGATATGAATTGTGAAAAAGAGAGACATAGACTCAGAAATGATATGAAAGATTTTATTTTCTTTGAAAAATAAATGTAATAATAATACATACATTTAAAAAAGTAAATAAATTTACTTATCAACATTTCTATGAATTTTGCCAGATGAGAAACAGAATACATTTTTTTCCATCATGTTTGTTTACTCTTTAATTCAGCTAAGACAGGTATTATGTTTCTCAAATTGTTAATGGTGTAGCTGAAGCACAGAGTTTGAGTGATTCGGTTTTGATGGGGCTAGTAAGCGGAAGGGACAAATCTTGAACCCTTGTGATCTGACACCATACAGAGGGTTCTTTCTACTATATTAAAGAGTATTTCAGTGTTTGGAGATCTACTCAATCATCATGTACTCATTTATATTCCTGATTTTTTAAAGTACCTAAAGTGTTTTGAAATTTAAAAAATAATGTCATAAAGTCAACTCTAAATCTTATATGCTTGTTGGAGAAAGGAGAGAAGAAAAAACCAAGAAACATATGCCTGTGGATATGTTTGGTAATATACTACAAATAAAGTATAATTCTGAAAATTTGTAAATTTTTACCTTTTAGAATCAACAAATAGTCTATAGAAGACAACTGACTCATGGAAGTCCTTAAGATTCAAAATATTCCAAAAGATAATAGTGAAAACTAGAAAGCAGATTTTTCAGTCTGGATTTAGTAGTGTAGGCAATTGTAAAAATCACCTAATACCATTTTTCAGACAGGAAGTTTGGCAGAAGCTCTCCTTCTTGACAACAAATTTGTCTCCTGGCAGTGGTGATTTGTGGCAGCTGCTGCAAATCAGTAATAATTTGGGACTGTTCCATTGCACAGGTGTGGAAAGCATAGCATTTAAGAGGTTTACAAATTCTGAACTACATTTACCAGTAATGAACAACTTGTGTAACTTTTTTCTTTATAATATTTATTGTTATTTCAAAATCTAGAAGTCTGTTTTGTTTTGTTTTTCCAAGGTCAAAATGGCCAGCTAAAAATATCTGCAGAGTCTCACTAACCCTCTCTTTTCACTAAGGAAAGAGGAAATGTGAGCAATGAGATGGGATTTTCTTTATCAACCCGCTCTTAAATCTTTACTTAAGAACAATTGGGAAGTTGAAGTCTTGCTTCTATTCAAGGCTAAAGTCCTGCATATGTCACTTTTACTGCTTCTGTATTTCTTGCCACTAGATCTGTATAAAAGATGGGTGCAATAAACTTATTATTTTCTTCTTCACACCAGTATCCTAACATACATAGCAACGTCGAGCCCAAAACAGGGATCCTGCTGTGACACATTACTGCTGCAGTGGAAGGACCTGCTGTTCCATCTTCACTCATGTGCACTGGGTCTATCCAGCTCTCACTTACACAACTGAGCTCTGGAAACTCCTCACCATCACCCACAACATTGTCCTTCTAATCAGAAAGTGAATGATCAAGGTCATAACATTTACCTCCACAAATTTATGTCTTGGGCAGTTATATCACTGATGCCTATTGAAATATCCACTACAGGTAATTATAACCCTTCCTCATCAAGTCAGTCATAAAGTTCACATATTTAAGAGTAATTTGGCTGATCTTTTCCCTTGAAAAGCCCAATGTAATAACATTCTTAGGTATAATGTAGAAAAACAAGTAAATGATTAAATTATGTGCCTATTTATTATGCTTATCTCTTTCTATCAACTAGTATCAGACACTTATTTGACACAAGGTAATATATTTTGCTACATTAATGGAGGGCAATTTTGGGGGAGCTTCTGTTACCCAGATCTTGCATTGCAAAAGTGATAGTAATATAAAGGTTAACCTTTATCATATGCCTACATATTTTAGGTACTTAATCAGAATTATTTCATTTAATGAACAAAACACTCTAAATGTTCCAAAGTCACACTTTGAACCCAGACTATTTGAATCCAAAGATTTGTGGTTATTCATTCCATTTAACTATATTCATATTGAACACTTTAAATACAAGTACACATTACCTTTTTCTGGCATTTTATTCCATGTTTACCAAAAAACTAGAAATCATTTGAGAAGGAAGGCATTATAACAGCACTGGGATGAAATTTTAAAATATGGTTAGTAGACAATTTAATACATAAATACGTGCATCTACATGTATTTATAATATCTGCCTTACTTTAAAATAATAAACTCAACTATTTTTTATAGTATTTTATAGAGAACATTGCTTAAAAAATCAAACAAAAAATCAAAGGAAAATTGATTCTCTGAGGGGATTCAGTTAGTAATGTTGATGTTTACCAGACATGGATAGCTCAGCCTTTTGCCTATGGTCATGATGCAGACAGCAATAGCTACTCACATAGAATGCAATTAGCTAGTAGGACACATATAGATGCCAACTGATATTTGTAAACATTTTTTATATTCTGTGATACTGCCATGAATTATTCTCCCATGTGGTGTTTAAATCATATCCCCTTATGGTTATTGACTCTGCCATCAGCAATTCTCTCACATTGTGATTGCATAATGTTCCCCTGTTGTGATTGGCAAAGACAAAGAATGGCTATAATTTCTGAACAGTTCATTCCAGCAGATTTCATAGTGAAGTACATTGTTTACTGAAAATTTTCTTTTCAAGTTCCAATGTAATGGGTAATAATTAAAATAAATTCTATATTTTATTGCCCTAAGATATCTTTTTGAGTCATTTTTCATGTACATAGATAAAATAGAAAAATATAAAATTACTTATGAGAAATGCTTATTTCTGAGTTTTTTTTTAAATTATAGAACTAGAGAGAACCACCTACTCTCTTTCAGCAATTGTAAGCCAGCTTTGAAAGTGATCTTTACACTTTAACATTCTCCTTAATTAAATTGAAATATTTCAGCTGTGCTGGGTTTATTATTAAGAAACACTTCTTTTATTCAAGATCTTTATCAGAGTCATTTTTGTATATGGTCTTAACAAAATAAATCCCAATTATAAATCATAACACTAGAAATCTAACATCAGCCCCTAAACTAAACTGATTGGGTGACCTTGAGCAACTTCGTCGACTTCTCTCAATCATAACTGTCTTGTTAAGGCCCAGGGCATGCCACTCAAAAATATGCCTTAATGGAAAACTGATTATTTTGAATTAAAGTTATTTGAACTTTATTTGAAACATCTAGTGAAAAATAAATAAATAAAAATACTATGATTCCTTCTATTTTCCCTTGAAAGTGGGAAATAAATCTCCCACATAAAAGAATCTTCCCTGTACCAGACACATAGCACTAGAGTTAGGGAACTCAAGGCTAACTTTGTTATTTATCAGTTAGTCTGTTACCCCAAGCACAGGCCCCTTTGTTGTGTTAAATCTTCACAATGATTATTTCTTTGTCCCAAAATAATACATAAACAGCCTGCTTTGGTCACTTCAGGGGTCCCTTTCTATGAGACCTCTGTGCATATGAATTAAATTGTTTTTTCCTCCTGTTAGTCTATCTTTTGTCAATTTAACTATTAGACCAGCCAAAAGAACTCAACATGGATAAAGTGGAAATTTCCCCCTCCCGACAGTCTCAACTCTGGAGCTGTGAGGAACCTGAAATGGATAATATGTTAGAAAGAAGGCCATACAGCATGTGTTCAAACTTCACAAACACTAGTCAACAGTAAGGGAAGATCAGTATCATCGCCACATTCCATACTGCATATACCTCAGTACAGTAATTTTATTACTTAATCTGTTTATTGAAAACACTTCATTTATCTCTTTACTAATGAAATACAAGTTTTAAACATTTTCTTTAAAAACAATCTGAAATGGAACTGTAAAAATGATCCATGTTATAATATTTTCTTTAGACCAGACTTAATGTTTGATCCCAGTAAAGGGATATACAATCTTAGGGAAATTATTTAAGTTTTATGACCTCACTTTCCTTATATATATATATATATATATGAAGTATTATATGAACCTAAAATTGTTACTTTTAGAATTAAACAAACTAATGTATGTAGAACTTAACATATTTTCTAGTATATGGTAAATCAGTTTTATGACTAAGTTATTATAAGAATTCTATAAATATAACCCAGATTTTTCCTATGTCCCAAAATATCTATTCAACACAGGAATCTGAGAGATCATGGACTTCTATACTTTCAAAACTTTATGCGTAGGTTTCATTGTGCTTCCTGGACTTGTGGGTTTATAGTTTACATCGCATTTAGAAAAATTTGATAATTATTTCCTCAAATGTTTTCTGTTCCTTTTCCTCTTTGGGGACTCTGTTTACAAGTATATTGCACCCTTTAAAGGTGTTGTAAAGTTTGTTTTTCTTTTTTTCATTCTTTATCTTATTTTAGATATTTCTATTGTTATGACTTCAAGTCCACTAATCTTTTTTCTGGTGTATCTAATTTGTAGAATCCTAGCTCATATATTTTTCACCTCAAATGTTATCATTTCATCCCTAGAATTTGATTGGATATTTTTATACTTTTCATGCCTCTGCTTATTTTTTGACCATCTGTAATAGAGTTAACAATAACTGTTTTAATATTCTTGCCTACTAACTCCAATATATGTGTCACTTCTGGGTTGGTTTTGATTTTGATTAATTATTCTCTTCATTATGTTTTCCTGGATCTTCTTTGTATGACTAATAATATTTGATTGGATGCCAGACATTGTGAATTTTACCTTATTAACTACTAGATATGTTTATAGTCGCAAAGGTGTTTAATGCTTTTTGTTCGAGTATGCAGTTAAATTACTTGGAAAGAATATGATTCATTAAGGTCTTGCTTTTTAAATTTATTAGGAAGATCCAGTGCAAGTCTCAATCTAGGGCCAAGTACTTCCCATGAAGAATTAAAAATACCTGGACTCTTCTACCAGTTCCCCATAAGTTATGGGTTTTTCCAGTCTGGCTGGCAGGGACAGGAACTACTCTGACCTTGAGTGAGAACTGGGCATTACCTCTCTCCCCCAGCTTCAGCATGCTCTGTTATCAGTGCTGTGCTGAATACTTGAGGAGAATCCTTTTCAGATCTCTGGGGTTCTCTTCTATGCAGCTTTCTACTTAGTAATCTAGCCACCTTGGCCTCCTTGGAGACCATCTCTTGAAATTCATTTCCTCAACACAGGAATTTCAACACAGTGTCTGTCTGGATCCTGCTCTCTGTACCATGGAAAACCTTAGAAGGCAACAAGATGAAACAATCATAGGACTTAGTTGTTCCCCATCTTTCAGATACTGCTGTACATTATTACCCGATGTCCACTATTATAAACATGTTTCCCATTTTTTAAAAAGTATTTTGTATCTTTTTATTTGTTTATTTCAGATGGAAGGGTGAATTTGATGTTAAATTGTCAAGTAAGAAACTGGAAAAGCATCAGGGATTTTATTTTTCTTACTAAGTAATAATTAACCTATCACTGTTTCACAGATACCTGACACAGAGACATGAGATGTCTGGGTCAGTGACAAGAGACCATGTTCCACTCACAGTAAAAAGCAGCAGTCAGAATAACATGGTAGCCTTGGTTCCTGGACCCCGATTGCCACAGAGACTGGAGGTGTGCTACAGGAAAGAAACTTCAAGGTTAAGAGACATTTGTTATATTGGAATGGCCTGAAAGTATGCCCAATTTCCCTGCTGGAGGGACATTTTCTTCATTATCTTGAAATGTAAGCAAATATCTCTTGAAAGAGGAGAGTATTGTCTCATTTTTATTATCTTGGAATGTCTTCAGGAAGAAAAATGTCTCCATCTTTGCTATCTGAAACTGTAAATAAATTTGCTTCAGGGGGAGTCCTTGTCTCTATGTTTCCAGAGTTATGTATTTATACAAATATTCCTGAAGAGATAGACATGCAGCACATGGCCTTTTACTGCCTAGATGTGAGATTTATGGAGACTTGTCTGTCAATATCTGGTCCTTGTTAGCCCATCTTAGTTGGAGGTGGAAATTCTTTACAGCTCCTTAAGAAGGCATAAGGATAAACTTCAGGGAGGTTTAGAATTGACTTAGAGTGGTACTCTGATGCCAGCTGTAAACATAGTGCATATCAATGGGCATCTTCATCACCTCAGGTTCTTAAGGAAGAACTTTAGACACAACATAACATATAGATATAACTACAGAGGCATTTTTTTATATGTTAAATGTGTGTCCACACAGGTTCCAATAAGAGAATCTGAAATGAACAATGTATGACTACTTAATAACTCTAAAATTAGAGAACTCATTTTGTCAAGATTATCTCAGATTAGAAACTCTAGGAAAGTAATGTTCCCCTATTTGAAGTGCATCAAAATCAACTATGATTCAGCTTTTAAATTTATAGATACAAACTGCTCACACTAGACTGAATGAATCAGAATAACTTGGCCACAGTGTTTGTAGAACTAAAATACAGCTGAACAAAAGGAAACCATTCCACAAGTAATACTGGTGAACTTCAAAAGAAGAGAAAAAATGAATCTGGCAGTTATTTCATCTGTTCCAGAAAGATCAATGACTTTCATCAGTGAGAATGATTTTCATGGCACTTAAAAAGTAGCAAGTGGGACTCGATATCATGAGTAAGTGCACTAACTGTCCTGTAGACAGAACGGTGGATTTCTGAGTTTCTGCACTAAAAGGCACAAAAGCCACTGAAGAATTATAGCATCATTATCAGTGTGCGCAGTGCTTCAGCTTCCTGGTCAAATTTGCAGAGGTGACAAAGCAATGCACTGGTCATGAGAGATGCAAAAGCCATTCTGGATTGTAGTAGTGAGCATGTGTTTAGCTATCACGCTAGCACAGGCAAGAAAAAACTTTAGATTCAGCCTCTACTTAGTGCTAAATGTGAACCAATTTTAAGTCTCTGTGATGTATTTGTACTTCAGAATTTTTGAATAACCTTTATGAGCAAATACTTAGTAACCTTTGAATATTCTGAGAAAGCAGCTTCAGATATAATAGTAAAGAATTGAGGCTGTTAAGGGATATTCTCAGACCAGTGGTAGGATTACAATGCCTGAAGACTGACAGAGAACTACAGTAGAGTAAGGAGTGTCTTCAGAGTACATGAGAGTGAAGAATCCAGGAAAATGGACAGCAGCATTGAAAGAAATCCAACTTGACTTGAGGCACAGAAGCAGATACATCTTTAGGGTAAATATGACTACATTTTGAAGCTTGCGATAAATTAACTAAAACACAGATAGAAGGACTGGATATGTTGAAAACCCAAGACAATAAGACATCTCAAAGTTTTGGGAATCAATTTTGGTGAGGGTACAAGGGCCAAGACAAATAAGAAAGTAGTATAATTTTATTTAGGTATTTATTTAAGCTGATATATCCCTAAAAAAAGGTCAATATAAAAAATACACAAAATGTATTTTTCTTTAAAACATTTAATTATACTCAGTGATACTAAATAAGACCAAATTAATAGGTTTAAAAATTTTTATATCAGTTTACAACTTACAAAGTGTTTTCATGTACATTATTTTACTCTAAATTAACATTAATCATAGCTATGAAATTATAGCACAGTGAAATTTCCCTCAAGCTTTTATATGGCAGAATTCACTGGAATTCAGAATTACAGATTCCAAATTCAAAATGTTTCCAGTATACAATACAGGTTTTAAATAAAATATCATTTAAAATTTTTTGTATGTTTCATATGCATAAGCATGATATCCTAAACTTAAATCTTAACTGGCTAAAAACTGTATTCTTCCACATTATAGAAAAATAAATTACTAATGAGTTGGATGACTATTCTTTTATAATATTGTTACACACTAACATTCTGTCATGTTTTGACTTAATAATCCATAGGTAATATCACTTTGTTTCTAGATAAGATTGCAAGATAAACCAAAGCAAAACTTAAAAGACTTCAGTTCAATTTCATCTTACAATTTTAGGTTAAGTTAAAATATCAAATCTCACACTTACAAGTATCTTAACATCCAGTATACTCAAGATTTTCCAGTTATCTACTCTCTGATAAATTGCACAGTTCTTACTTTGGATGATTGTCAGGACACCGTTTCAATGCAATGAATCTTAATGACTCCACCATTGATTAATTGCTTACCTAATTGTGAAAACTGAATTAAATAAATTAGGAGCAAGAAAAATCCATTTGTCAGCCTCACAGCCCAATTAAGTTATAAAGTTGACAAATACAGGTTCCAAGATTACAAAAAAAAATTCAAATGTCTCCTGGTAAGCCTCAACTTTTATTTAATTAGGAAGCAAGTTAAATTTCCTTCAGAACGTAGGAGTCACTATTTAAAAAATCTATTTGATTCTTTTCTTTTTTTAGCATCAAAATCAATCTTTCAAGAAGTTTCTCAAATTTAATCTTTCTCAACTGTTTTTCCATTTCTATTTCAATTATTCTCATTTTTTCCCCCAACTTTGGTCTTTCAACATTTCAAATCTTCCTGCATACTTTCAGCTAATTATCTGTCCATGTGATGCAGTGGCTCTCCATTGCCTTATTCTTTAAGGTCTACAATACAGTCAGCTTTCCAAATGTGAACTTCACGTCCTACATGAGAAATGCCAGATTTATCTCATTGCTCCTCTATATACAACTAATACCATTGCTCAACTGTCAAAATTACTACCTCCAAACATATTGACCACTTCTATATTTCTGTCCACCTCATTCAATCTTCTGGGCAGATTAAAATGACATTAACACAGTTAACATTTATGTATGTATGTACTATATTCCGGATACTGTTCCAGGAACTTTACTTGTGATAATTTATTTAGCCCTCATAAGAATGTTATGAGGTAGGAACAATTATTTTCGCTGCTTTGCTGATGAGAAAATTGAACTGTAAAGAGGCTGAAGTTCCACAACTAGCAAAAGGTGGCACTTTTGTCTTCGCAGGACCCTTCCTCCATAAAAATTTATTCAAAATTACATTTTACTATCACCATGATATAAACATAAATATGCTGGTATTTTGTAGTAAGATGTTTTCTTTGATATAAAAGTGTCCATTTTTCTTTTACTTTCATAAGAAATCAAATTTTTTCAGTCGTTCTCTGAAAACATCATGGGCTCCAGGCACTGCACAACTGTTCCAAATGGATGTTAGTTCTGACCACCAGTTCAATGCCAGTCTGGCTTCTTAGGGACAATGTATGTTTCCTAAGTTCTCTGGATCTAGTCTTGCTCCCAATTTAAAAAACTTTATTATATTTTACCTTTGCTTTTCTTCAATGATATTCATCATATTAAGCCTTATGGTATAATAATCTGTTTTTGCCTTGCTTTCCTTAATAAATTATCAACATCTTGAGGATATGGACTATTAATAGATCATATTTGCCTTTACATCACAGTGCCTAGTAGTGTCTCACATATATCTTCATAAATTTCTGTTGTGTTTTTAAACAAAGCAGTAAATACCAAACCTTTACCAGTTCAATACTACTAACTTTTGCAAATTTAATCCAAATGATTCATATATCATTAAATCACATTTACTGACCTAAAATGTCCAGAAATCATTTTATAGTCATTTCTTTTGGTAAACACGTTTCCATGTTCTACATTATTGATAGTATATATTTAATTTTAAGGAATTTTTAAATATTTAATATTTTATATAGACTTATTTCAAAAATCTCTGCTGAATTTTCAAACTTTAATTTTCAGACTCAGTTAAATCCTTTTATTTTTTTGTATTTGATATGTGGAATAGGATTTCTAAATTCTTCAGGAAAATGTAGCAGTAATTTCAAATGCAAAACTTTATTTCTATATTAAAATAATAATATGTTCCTGAATTGTCTTTAAAGACATGCATTTCTCAAACTACTAATTATTTAACTAATGTCTCATTCCTACTATGCATCTTTGGGACATATTAATTCAAGTGGTACAAAAAAAATATAGTTTTTGATATTCAGCTTCAATTCAGACCATTGCCACCATTTGCTAGTTTCCATGTCAAACTTGCAAAATAATTATTGACAGATGGTTATAGGTATTTCTTCTCTCTGATGCATTTACATCTTAGCAGAAAATAACCTAAAGGCAGAAAAACCTTCTTCAAACCTAAGAATGTCTTAAAGATGTTTTTAAAAGATCTTTGTACTCAGAGAAAGAAATATATTAATAACATGTGCGTCTACCCAATGTTTTTTCACCATTACCTTTCACCTTATTTTCCTGTGTTTATAGAATCCCCAGCACATGTTGTTGCCAGTGTTGAAAAGAGTATAGTGTAAAATCAAATTTCCATCACTATAATCAGCATATCACTTAATTGGCAAATTTTTGCTTCAGTGGAGATGTGCCAATTAACATTTTACTGTACTTTTTTTTTTACATGCACACTCAGCTCATATCTCAACTTCTATAAACCACTCGTGAAATACAAGAATTTTCAAACTCAATTAAGTCTTTTCTTTGCTTCATTAAGTATAAATACATTATCCCATTCCTGTTAAGTTTTATGGATGTTTTTAACTGGCTTAGGCTTTGTTGGTTGGATTTAGAATAGTCTTGTCTATTATACGATGAAATATGGGGCAAGGACATTTCTAGTAATGAAAACTCTTTAAAATTTCATTGAAATATATAAATTGAAAATATTCTCTGTTAATGAACATTTACTTTAAGATTTATAACATTAAACCCTTTAGAGCACTGTAGGTATTGCATGATCCATGAATTGTTCACTTTCTTACCTTCTGACATTGATTTGCCCTGTTACAGTGTTTGATAGACAGAGGAATCTATTTTGCCAGTAGAGGGGGTGTTCTCATAGACTGAAACAAATGAAGACCTACTCAATAATGCGATTTAGTTATGCATTTAAATGTGATCCTAAGACATTTCAACACATGCTAATTTAAATGTGATCTAATAAAATGATTTCTAACCTCAACTGGTCAAGATAATCATGCATGAAACTGTTTGAGATTGCCAAGCCCATCCTATTCTAAATAAATTGTTTTCTAAGGACATGATTAGGGGAAATCTATACTTTTAAAGATTTCTTAAGATTATTTTAATGAGAGGGTTAGCTCTCTCTTTAATATAAATAATACAAAACACTCTTGAAATATTTGTTTCATTGTTGGGTAATCATCTTATAGTGGAATAAATATTTAAATTGTGTAAATGAAGAAAATAAGAGACTACTGAAACTAAAAAGGAAAAGCCAACACAAAGAAGAAGGAGATTTCATGCAAGCTGAGCAGAGAGCAAGTTCCACAGTAAGAAGCTAGACACTCATACCTGATAGAAGCAGTAGAGAGAATATGGAAGCTGTAAAAGATTTCAGAAACCACCTTAGAGTTGAGGAACTTTTTACCAGTTAGCTTCAAACACACACACATACACACGTTCACCTTTAAGAGAAGCCAAGATCAAGTCAAAGTTGGAAATTTGAGCTGAAGTTTGTGTTGTTCTAACAGGACCTCATCAAGATCAATTAGATAAAGTATGTCCTTAAGGCACAGACTTTCAATATTCTATGCTTATCTTTAAATGCAGGATGGTTTTTGTTGCTATGTAACTGAAATTCAGAATTATATAGAAATTAGAGCTTAACTGTCACATATTTTGCTCTAGATAACATTACAAATAATGAATAATTAAATTTGGTTTAAGAGTAATTTTTTGCAGAACTGTTCTTTAAAATAATATGATTTAAATAGTCATATGTTATCATTATAACATAAAATGTTATTAATAAAGTAATGTGATTGGATAGAAACATATTAAAGTAATACATGATTTAATTATACTTACTCTAAACCCTTTCAGACAACTTTCTATTTTACCTATATTCTGCTAATATGGCATAAGCCATTTAAAAATATGATTTCAGTGTTTCATATAGCAGTAAAACAAAAATCTATGCAAGCAAAGAGCTATTATTCTTTATATTAATCACACATACATCTTTACTGGGTACCACTTGGCGAGTATGAATTAATTTAGTTTCCTTATCCCTTATTAATTTAATTTGTTTTCTTATTTCCTTGATAACACTTATCAAGTGTAGTCTCAAGGCTAGGCAACATTCTAGGACCTGGACAAGCAGAAGTTAAAGTATTTTCTCTTCTTAAGTTTTCAAGATCTGTTACAAAAAAGCAAATATAATTGGAAGTGATAGTGTCAGGAAAGAACTTGTCACCAGTTGTTGTGGGTTCCCGGTAAGGTCACATATTCCAGACTAGATAAGGTTGCAGGAAGTCAGCTGAAGAGTTCACATCTGATCAATGTTTAGAATGATGTGTGGAAGATAGCCAGGGGAAAAATGGGGTGAACTAAAAGATCCAAATAGTAAGTATTTTTCCTTCCTCTCTCAATGCTGGTTTAAACTTGGTCTATGAAACTCCTTTTTTTCCCCTGACCCTGATGAAATCTAAAGTAGAGTGAATATGTTATCCATTCATTTGCAAATATGGAAAGTCCTCTCATGTCTAGTCAAAAATAATCAAATAATAATTAAATAAATAATAAGTTATTCAATTTTAGAAATAAATATATTTTAAATGTGTCCAATATAATGATGGAACTTCAAACTTTATTTGAAATCAAAGGTATGCTATTATCCTTTTAAGCTGGAGTCTTGTGAGCAGGAAGGGGCAGATTTTCTATTCCTTTGTCTAAATCAGCCTCTATTTCCTCATCACAGGTTTTGACCCTTCAAGGGTCCAAATAGGGAAGAGAAAGAAAGAGATCTTGTAAGACATAGTGCAATCAGGTATTGGTTTATTGGTTTGTTTATTTATTATTTAAAACTCAGAGATTTCCCTGCAGACTCCTGGAACACTTACCCCCTTCTCTACCCTCACCTTGGACATCTAGCATTAACCCTCCCTATTGGTCCACAATAGGCATACCCTTCTGATTCCTCCTCCAAGCGAGTGCACTAACACCCTAAGGGCAGCTTTCTATTCACTCCCACAGCAAACCTATGACCTACACACTGCTCTACTCTTGTCTACTTTTTCTCTCTTCTGTGTGTGTGTATACGTTGCTTTCAAAAAACTTTACTGTCAGTTTTTCATTCTTAACTTTTGAATTTTCTGCAATGAAAATATGAGGCCCAGTGTCACTTTTTTTTTAATTTTCACTTTCTTTCCTGCTCTTGCATTTGGTGCAGTACTTTTATTTCAGATATGCAATAATGGCCACTCTTTGGCTTAGTTTCACTAAAATTGAAACTGAATGAATCCAGATTTAACAAGCTGTTACACAAATAATATGTCTTCAACACTAAGTATGTGCTTGAAATTGAGATGTACATATATGACCTAATTTAATTTTCAGAGTGGCCTTACAGGTGGGCAACATTTTTATGATGAACAAGAGAAGAGAGGCACAGAAGAATACATATTCTATGATTGCATTTCTATAAAGTCCATTGATTGTCTGGGGATAAGGATCGGGGATGTGAGACTAATAGGAAAAAGGACCCAAAGGAAATGTGAGGAATACAGAAAATATTCTCTGTCACATAGGTTGTAGTTTAATAGGTGTATATAATTGTCAAAGTGCATAAAAGTGAAAACATAATACTGTGATTTTTCTTCTGTGTAAATTATATCTCTATTTAAAAAATAAACACTAGGTTCTTAAGGGAGTTTCAACGGGAGAGTATCAGCAAATGGGGTTAAGGAAGAATGATTCATTAAGAGAAGACACTTGGGAATGGATAAGAATAATCAAAGCTTCTGGATTTCTGGGGATATCTGTTTCCTCAAACCTCCCAGTCTCTTTGTAGTTTGGAAATAAATTAATTGTGATATAAAGAGGAAATTAATATAAAGTAATCTCTACTACTATAATCCTGGCAATTGTCTTGTAGAAAGTCTTTTATTTGTTTATTTTTCCTGTCAATTAAAAAAAAATGAAGTATAGTTGATTTACAATGTTGTATTAGTTTCTGGTCCACAGCATAGTGATTCAGTTTTATTTATATATATATATATATATATATATATATATATATATATATATATATATATATATATATACACACACACACACACACATATATATATGTATATATATATACATATATATATGTATATATATACATATATTCATATTATTTTTCATTACAGCAGGTTACCATGAGCCATTGAATATAGAGCACTACTACTACTATGCACAGAATACATAGATAAAATGGTTCTACTGTATTTTTTAATTTTGTATTTTTTGTTGAATTATAGTTGATTTACAGTATTATATTATTTTAGGGTGCACAACATAGTGATTAATAGACACCACCAACTCCATCTTGGTGATCTGCAGCCATCTCCGGACAAGCCGAGCCAACTGCAAGCCACAACTTCCGCCTTCTGCCTGTAAAGCCCTCCCTGGACCTAAGTGAGAACTGTTGGTGGGAAAGTTCATCAGACATGCCCTTCTCACCTTCAGAGTCCCTCATTTGCATAAGAAGCCCATCAACCAGCTCCTACCCCCAGGCATAAATAACTAAGCCTGTACACAGAGAAGAGAGCTCCAGTCTAACTGGAGACCCCCTCTGTAGGTTTCTTGCAATAAACCTGACTCTGTCCTTGAGCTGTCTCTGGTCCTTTCTCTCTGATTCTAACATTTTGGTGCTGAAACCTGAGACAACCCTTTAGGCTGTCTAATTTAGCACATTCGAGACCTCAAACTTCAAGAGGTTGTCAAACCCAAACTTCTCATCTTCCTTTATAATACTGAAGGCCACAATATAAACTTGATAATGACAGCCAATGGCCTGAGAACAGGACTTTTGATTTTAAAATTCTTAGAGACATTGACAATTTCCTCCAGTGCAATGGAGAATGGTAAGAAGTCCCCTGTCTCCAAGCCTTTTAGTACCTCAGATCTCATTGCTCCCTCTGACAATCTTGCTCTCCCTACCATATCCTCCTCCTAAATGAACCTTCTCCTCGACAACCTCAGCTTCCTAAAACAAAAGTTGACTTCCAAAATCCTCTTACCCCCACCAATCCTTCCTCATTTGAATTCGACCCAACAGATGAACCCCCTCCTCCTCTCTACAACCCTGCCCCTCTCCCCAACTGAGGCCCCCTCTACTCTCTCTCCCCTACACATGAGATATCAAACCCAACCCTCAGCCCCTGACTCCACAGCCCCAGCCATCCCCCTCCATGAGGTGGCCAGCACTGATGGTATCACCTGAGTCCATGTCCCTTTTCCTCTCTCCAACCTTTCAACCATTGAAAAACTGCGGGTCATACTCGGCAGACACCATCACCCTCCAAAAGGAATTCCTGTACCTTACCTAGTCCTATGATCTGACGTGGCATGACATTTATGTTATCCTTTCCTCATGTCTCTCCCAAGAGGACCAGGGACGTATCTGGGCAGCAGCTGAGGACCTTCTGACACTCTCCACAAACAACATCCCAATACCCAACCCCTGGCAGTAACATTGGTCCCCAAAATAGACCCTAACTGGGACTATCAAACAGACTACCTAGACCACCCAAAACATGACCATTTTGTTACCTTCTTCCTAACAGACATTGAAAAGGCAGCCCTAAGAGCTGTCAATTATGAAAAGATCAAAGAAGTCACCCAAGATCTGGATGCAAACCCTACTTTTTTCCTTTCTTGACTCTGAGGCCATGTAAAAATATACCAACTTAGACCCCAATTCCAATGGAGGCCACATTTACCTTCATCTACTTTTCATATCACAATCTGCCCTAGACATTAGAAAAAAACTATAAAAACTAGAAGATGGCCCACAAACCCTTCAGAAAGTCCTCATAAAATTGGCCTTTAAGGTCTTTAACAACAGAGAGGAAGAACAAAAAGCCCAAAAGACAAAACATGATCAAGCTAAACACCAGATACTGGCAAAGGCCCTACAAGAAGGGGCCATGTCTTACCAAACACAAAAGACCAGAGAACCACCCAGGGCCTGCTTCAAATGTGACAAAACTGGCCATTGAGCAAAGGCCTGCCCCAGCCCTAGACCCCTACCAGGGCCCTGCCCGCTTTGCAAACGAAAGTGACACTGGAAATCAGACTGTCCTCAGCGGACGAACCCCTCGGACCTGAGTACATCCCAATCCCTATTCACTTCTGACCTGACTCAGCTCCTCGGCTAGGCCACTGAAGACAGATAAACCCCTTTAAGAGTCCATGAATCAGTCCATTGTCCCCGCTACCATCTCTCATGATGAACCTTGGATAACTTTAATGGTATCTGGGAAGCCTATATCATTCCCATTGGACACAGGGACTACCTATTCTGTTATACCAGAATTCCAAGGACCATTACACAGGTCCTCTATCTCTGTTGTGGGCACTGATGGCACTCCTTCAAGACCAAAGCAAACCAAACCTCTCCTCTGTGGCTTATACCAAACCCAATTCACCTACTCCGTCCTGGTAATACTGACTTGCCCAACCACCATTCTGGGATGAAATGCCCTCCAAAAATTCAGGGCAGCGACCCAGTTTTACCTCCCCTCCTCTTTTGTCCTCTGCCATTCAGAAATGCCCCCAGCCTCAAACGTGCCCTCTCTCTCCTTCTTCCTAACATAAACCCAGTCATCTGGGACACATTACAACCCATGGTCACCTCCCACAACACCCCTATCTCTATTTCCCTCCTAGATCCCTCAACCATTGTCTGTCAAAAACTGTACGCTCTGAGCTTCCAAGGACTCAAGAGGACTAAAGCCCATAATTGTTCATCTTCTAAGAACTGGACTCCTTCAGCCAACAAACTTCCCCCATAGCTCCCCTATTCTAGCTATAAAAAAACAAACAGGACCTACCGTTTGGTCCAGGATTTCCAATTCCTCAACCAAGCTTTTGTTGCCATCTACTCCTTCGTAGCCGATTCCTATACCCTCCTCTCACACATTTCTCCTCAGACTACCCATTTCTCTGTCCTTGATCTCAAGGACACCTTTTTCATAGTCCCTCTAAATCCCTCCTCCCAAGAGCTGTTCACCTTTACCTGGATCTATCTGGACACCACACAATCAACCCAACTAACCAGGACCATTCTTCCCCAAGGATTCAGAGACAGTCCTCACTTATTTGGCCAAGCCTTAATTCATGATCTCTCCCTCCTTGATCTCCTCCAGCATTCTCTTACAATATATAGATGACTTACTTACTTCTATGCAGTCCCTCAAAAGAACTCCATTTCCCATATCACCCAACTACTAAATTTCCTCACCAACCACAAATACTGAGTGACCTCCACCAAAGCTCAAATTTCCCAGCCACTGGTCACTTATCTGGAGCTCACCATTACCCCTCAATTCCAGGCCATTCCCAAAGAACAAGAAGCCCTAATTGACACCTTGCTTCTTTCAAACTCAAAACCCAAACTCCTCTTCTTAGGCTCAACCAACTATTTCAGAATCTGGATCCCCAGTTTTAGCCTCCTAGCAAACCTCTTTACCAGGCTACTAAAGGAGATTCACAAGAACCTCTATACCAGACCATACCCATTTCTGGCCCAATTGAAAAAATAAAACAAGCTCTAACACAGGCACCTACCCTAGGACTCCCCAACACTACAAAGCCTTTTCAACTCTACCTGAATGCCACTCAAAGCCTAGCCCTGGGTGTCCTATGCTAAACATATGGAGAGGCTCCCCACCCAGTGGCTTGTCAAAACAACTCGACCCAGTAATGGCTGGATGGCCCTCATGGCTAAAAATCCTTGGTACCACTACAGCCCTGACAGCTTAAGCCAAAAATTTTTTTTCACCAGTCCCTCCTCATATTCTCTTCACACAACTTATAAGAACCTGCCATCATGCCCTTCCTAATCTACCCTCCTCTCATTTACAACAAATAGATATCACATTCTTTCAGGACCCCTCCATATCCCTACAACACTGTACCCCTCTTAACCCCACCACCTTGTTACCAACTCCCTTTGGTCCCTTATGACCAGCCCATTCATGCCTTGAAGTGTTAGATTCCCTTCCCTCTCTCTTCTCTCACCTATCTGACCTCCCCTTGCCTAATGCCCCTACCTGGTTTATTGGTAGGAGCTCTTTTAAGATCCTCACCCTCGAGCATGATATGCCATTGTTATACAGGACACCATCCTTGAAGCAAAACCCCTACCTCCTTGCACTACCTCACAGCAAGCTGAACTAATCACACTTACCAGAGCCTTCACCTTAGAAAAAGGTAAACACATTAACATCTACACTAACTCTAAATATGCATTTCATATCATACACGCCCATGCCACAATATAGCAAGAATGGGGATTCCTCAACACCCATGGAACCCCCATGGAACCCCCATCTCTAAAGGAAAACTGATTCATGGACTCTTAAAGGCAGCCCTACTTCCAACAGCCGCAACTATCCTCCATTGCAAGGGACACCAAGTCCAAGAAAATGACATAGCCTGAGGCAATGCCTTTGCAGATGCAAATGCCAAAAGGGCCGCCAGAGAGTTCATCAAACCCCAAACATACCCAAGTTCCTCCCCATCTTTCCACAAATCAAACCCACATATACCTGAGATGAATAACACACATATCAAATTCAAGGTTGCCCTGCGGTTCAAGGATGATTCATGCTCAATTCCAAAATCATTCTCCCAATGGGGTAGGGTATAGCCCAAGTGGTAGAGCACATGCTTAGCATACACAAGGTCCTGGGTTCAGTCCCTAGTACTTCCATTTAAAAAAAATAATAGTAAATAAATAGACCTAACGACCAAAGTCATACTCCTAAAATCACGAAAATCAGATCCTAGAACAAATTCACTCTCAATTTCACTCTGGACACCTCCCCCTCTATCAAACATTAACCCAGTATCCTCCCTGCCTTTAAAAAACCACCTTACAGCAAGTCCCTCTTGTCTGCACCACTTGTTCCAAAACATCCACCCAAGGAGCAATTAGGCCACCACCTTTTCCCACACACCAAGCAGGAGGACACCCCCTTGGACAAGATTGTCAGCTAGATTTCACCCACATGCCTCCAAGTATCTCCTGACCTATTTGACTCCTTTACTGGATGGATTGAGGCTTTCCAATCCACATCAGAAAAGACCCAAGCCATCTCTTCAGTCTTGCTACAACACACATCCCCTGATTTGGACTTTCAGCCAGCCTACAGACAGTGGCCCAGCCCTTACTTCCCAGGTCTCCCAACAACTCGCCAGAGCCCTAAACATCTCCTGAAAGTTTCATACCCCTTATAGACCCCAATCATCTGGTAAGATGGAAAGATCCAATGCTCTTCTAAAACAGCATTTAAATAAACTAACTCTGGAATTAAAACTCTCCTGGACCCAATTCTTCCATTAGCTCTTCTTAGGCTCTGCAAGCTCCCTTGAGAACCTACCAACTTGACCCCCTTTGAACTGTTACACAGGCAACCTTTTGACTTACACAACCTCCCCTCTGACTGATACCCCACTCCCTGACATCTAGCCTGCTCTGTACCTCACTCGACATCTCATGTGACAATATGCTGAAGAGACCCTCCCATTGCCCAACAGATGTAAACCTACTGACTCACCCTTGGCCCTCTCCCCATGAGACTGGGTATATCTGTGACAGAAGACCCCCCTCAACCTCACTAGTGCCCAAATGGCAGGGACTCTACCAGGTTTCAATAACCACCCCTACCGTGGCCAAACTGGTGTCCCTCCCACGTTGAGTACACAACTCACAACTAAATAGGGCCCTTCCTGATCCCAACCCTAAGAACCCCAAAAAACCCCCCTGCTTCCATTGTGTTCCCACAGGGGCAACCAAACTCCATCTAAGCCGAATCCCAGAGGGCAGCCTACCATCTAAAGGTGACAACCTAGAGCCCACCACAGATGATCACCTGTCTAATCCCATTAATGGCTCCTGTCTCCTTACCTATGTCTCCCTCATTGCCCTCATAATATTAATCCCTTTCATCTACTGTTGCCCCTTCCCTCAACCAAAAGTGTGCTGTTCTCCAAAGCCCTAGCCAAACTATGGCCCCTGGGCTCCTATACCAAATTCACCCCATCACAAATATCATTCTTTTCTTTCTGGCCAACCCTCCTATGCTCTTTCCTTCCCCCTTGCCCACACCAACCCACACTCAAGCAGAAAACACCTTCTACCCTTTAGTTAACCTAACCCAATCTTTCCTAAAATTAACTAATCCCAACCTAGCAAGAAATTGTTGGACTGCTTCTCCTTCCAGCTTGAGGCAGCCTATCCTGCAACCCTCGACTCTTGGGCCTCTAGCAAAATATCCCCACTCTTTTTATGGTGATCAGTCTGCTTCCTCACATGGACACCCATCTTGTACTTCTCCCGGCTTACCCAGTCAGACTCTGGCTGCTCAGCAAAACAATGGTCAGATGTCTACTTCACCAAAATTAACACACTTAGAAAATCTAGCAGATCCCTGTAGAGATACATCAAACACACACACACACACAAACAACAAAGGCCCTCTTGTACCATGGCCCGTATATGGGCCACTCTCTTCTCCCTTTTCCCTCTTACACCCAGCACCCGTCTTCATCAGCTGTTTTTTCAACAACATTGATCATGGCATATTCCTCGGAAACATCTCTGCTAATCTCCGTAACCAATCCCTACACTTACACCCCTCCCAAGACTGGTGGAATAGAGACCCCCAAATCTCAATCTTTACTGCAATCTTCCCCAACCATCACTCATTGGTACTCCAGGTCAGATACACCCATCTCAATCCCCTGCTCATGACATAGGCCAGTCCTTACAAAATTGCTGGGTATTGAATGGCTCAGTGTTCAACAGAAACTAGATCAAGTGAAATGTCTAAATTTTACCATCTTTCAAATCGATACCACTAATTACTTCCTATCCACCCATAACATGACTCATTATCTGACCTCTCCCACCAATATAACCTACCAAAGCCCTTACTGGGGCAACTCAATTGGGAGAGTATTTTGCCTGGGGCAAGGTGTATTTTCTTGATTGCTCTGGATATGGTAGATTTGGCTCCTGCCAAACAAAGGCCTCCTGGCTTGGCACCATCTCCTTGACTTTTTGCCTTTCCACTCCCAGCTTGACTTTTCCATGCAGAACTTCAGCCTTCCACCACTTACCTGCCAAATGGACAGGAACATGCACCCTTGTAGATCATCTCCTCAAAATCCAAATAATGCCCAATAACCAGACTATTCAAATCCCCCTTTTCTCCTCTCTCTCTCCCCTTTGAGGATAACAAGGTCCACACTCACCAAAAAAGGGCAATATCATCCTCTCAGTGTTCCTCGGAATAAGTCTCACCTCAGCCCTTGGCAGGGGCACTGCAGGCACCACAACCTCAGTCCTTTTTGCTGAAAAATTCCTTCAAGAGGTCTATAAAATAATTGAGTAAGTACATGCAGGTTTCACTGCCTTACAAAATCAGCTTGACTCTCTAGCCCAAGTTGTTCTGCAGAATAGGTGTGGCCTCAATCTGCTGACAGCAGAAAAGGGATGTCTCTGCAAGTTTCTTCAAGAAGAATGTTGCTTCTATGTCAACCAGTCCAGAGTTGTTTGAAATGCTGTAAAGACACTCCAGGAGCAAGCCAGTCATCTGAGATCATCTGACAGGGTGGGGGAATGGGGTAGGGGATTCTAGGCATGGACAGGTACTGGTTCCCCCGGATTGCCTCCTTGCTAGGACCCCTACTTACACTGATTCTAATTGTTCTTTTCAGCCCTTGCCTCTTTAGGCTGATTTCCCAGCTTTTGTCCCCAAAAATGAGCCAAATGGTTTGAGGAACCGCCCAAGAGCAGATCACCAACATGCTATCCCTCCACCAATACCATGACTCTACCAAATAAAATACTAGTCCTGCCTTTTTCCCCTAAATCTGTGTCACCCCCATTCAGCAGGAAGTAGCCAGAGACAATGCCACCCTTTTCCCTATATACCAAGAGGCAGAAATGACAGACACAGCCAACACTATTTTGGTGATCCATGCCATTTCAGGACAAGTCAGCTTACTGCATTCCACAACTTCTGCTTTCTGCTTGTAAAACCCTCCCTGGACCTAAGTGAGAATACTGGCAGGAAAGTCCATCTGACATGTCCCTCTCTCTTTCAGACACATCCCTTTCAGTTTCAGAATCCTTCCAATCAACATAAGAAACCCACCAAACAGCTCCAACTCCCAGGCTTAAATAACTAAGCCTGTACACAGAGAAGCAGGCTCCAGCCTAACTGGAGGCCCTCTATGCAGGTTTCTCGCAGTAAACCCGACACTGCCATTCAGCTGTCTCTGGTCCTTTCTCTCTGATTCTAACAGTGATTCAATAGTTTTATAGATTAAACTCCATTTAAAGTTATTACAAAATTATAGCTATATTTCTCCGTGCTGTACAATATATCTTTGTTGTTTATCTACTTTACACATAGTACTTTGTATCTCTTAATCTCATACCCCTATTCTACCCCTCCACTTCCCTCTCCGAACTAGTAACCACTAGTTTTTTCTGTTTCTGTGAATCTGCTTTGGTTTTGTTATATAATTTATTTATTTTATTTTTTTTAGATTCTGCATACAAGTGATACGAGGGTATTTATTTTTCTCTGTCTGACTTATTTCACTAAACATAATGCCCTCTAGGTACATCAACATTGTTGTAAATGGCAGGATTTCATTCTTGGCTGTGGGTTGTTTCCATATCTTGGCTATTGTAAATAATGCTGCTTTGAACATTGGGGTCATGTATCTTATCAAATTTTTATTTTCATTTTCTTTGGTGGAATTTTTAGGTCATATCGGAGGTAGTCTTTCAGAAAGAAAGGAGTAATTTATTTTTCCTGGAGGCCAGAAGTAGGGAAGAGAGAAGACAGTGGTGGTTTAAATCATTGCCAGCTGCCATCCATGACCATCAGTTGGGTCATAGTTAAGACCAGAAAACACTGGAATATAGGAACAGAGTAGGTACAGACAGGAGCTCTGAGAATCTTTCTATTCACTAACACCTCTCTCCCTCTCTCTTTCACAAACACATGCACACAGATGCATTAACATTCACAAACCATGTACCACAAATAAATTAAAATGGAATGCTAGTAAAGGGAAATCTCTGGAAAGCACAGTACTTTTACTTCTTAATTAAGTGGGTATTTTTTGAACATTGAAATTTCAAGTAGTGCTGTAAATATGATAAATTATCATTTCCTAGAAGATAAAGCCTGAGGCATACCTTACTTTAAAAAAAAAATATGTATTTAGAAAACAAAGCCACCTTCTTATAATCAGTGTACTTTTATAATGGAAATGTATCAAATAAACCACAGACTTTGGATGTGTCTTTTAATACCAAAAAAAAAAGTGTTTTATTTAAAAATTAATAGGGCGTGATTACAAGATGTCTCAGATACTAAAGTTTTCAAAATCATCCCTTGCTATCTCTAAAGGAAAAGACATCAAGCAGCCTAAGCAAAGGAAGGGAACTCCTGCAAGGAATACAAATCTGTGTTAAAGAGTAGTAGTAAAGGTGACAAGACTTTTTTGTTTCTTCTGTCACTGCTTTTTGTTATGCTTAGGAGTAGGAAAGATGATGGATACAATTTGTTAATAGAAGCTGAGTATGTGTATCCCTATATGTAAGAGGTAGTTTTGGTGTGTTTTATAACCTCATGAAAACTTGTAAGAAGAAAAAAATAGACCATCTCTAAGCAGCTACTTCCACCGTTGAAACCAGCACATTTTAGCTTTTCTAATGAGAACATACTCACAGACAGCAATGTACTCATTTTCTAACAGTGAAAAGAAACTACGTAGTTTCCCTTACTAGAAAATGTACACAGGACTAGGAGAAGATAGTGGAGTAGAAGGGCACTCACAGCTCACCCTCTCCCACAAATGCACCAGGACCCATATCCACAGACCCACTCAGCCAACCAGAGCACCTGTGGAACTCCGACAGAACATCGCCCTCTTCAAAAGATAAAGACGCCAAAAATCTGGTAGGAGAAAAGGCAAAAAGAAAGAACAAAAGGCAAAGCAGAGCAGGAAGGTTCCCGCAGGGAGGGAGCAGCAAAGGAGTACTGGCACTCGCTCTCTGGGTCTCCCCTCTCCAACTGAGAGGCCAGCGGGATGGAGGGGGAGCCTCCAAGGCTCGGATCTATACGGAGCAGCCCTTGACTGACAGAACTAAGTTAAGCAGGCACAGAGGGTCCCTCCGACATCAAGCCTGAGACCCGGGCCTGCAGCGGCGGGCAGGGCCAGGCTGCCCAAGCCAGGCAGAGGACGGGGGCGGCTGCACAGAGGCAGCCCTGGGGGACTACAAGGGGCTGCGCGCTGTGGCTGTGGGTGTACAGGGCAGAACAACCTGGGCCCTCCATAAAACAGCAAGGTTGATGTGCCCTGGGGGGAAGGGTGCATACCCCCATCTCTGAAAACCCGTGGAAAGTTTTTGGGGGAAGAGAGGCGGGGCTCAGGCACAGCCGCCATATCCTCAGGCGCTTAGCATCCAGGCGGGGGCGAAACCTGCATCCGCACCAAAGGGCTTAGCAGCCTCAAAGGCCAGACTGAGACTGGCCTACAGCCCGGGGCAGATAGAAGCCTTCCATCCTGGTCCCTCAGAGAACTTGCTCCACAAAGACAAACAAGGAGCTGGGTTTTGGCTCGGAGCAGGGACAAGGCTGTCCATCCGTCTTCCCCGAGCCCACCTGCGGAGCGCCGACCAGGGCGGAGTGCACAGCCTCACAGAGCAGCGGAGCTACTGGGGCAGGGAGAGGGAGAGCGGTCCCCGCCTTTCGGGCAGGAACACAGCCCATGACCGAGGTGCTGGGAGGGGGCACAACCCACCCTCCTACCTGGCCAGTCTGCAACATCTGACTGCAGCATCCGGAGGGGCAGTTACCCGCCCGCCCACATCAGAGGAGAGCTGCACCTGACCCAGTGTTAGGAGGAGGCGCGCTCTACTTGCTGACAGTTACTGGGAGCAGCATAGAAGAGGGCGCCAATGGAGGGCCTCTGGAAACAGCAAGCTGAGCTTCCAAAACAGGACGAAGACAAAAAGACTTCACATTAAAAGCACACACACTCCAAGAGAACGCTGACAACCCCCCATTTTTTTTTTCAATCTGTTTTTCTACCTGTTCTAATTTCTATTACCCTCTTAATTTTTACTTCTTAATTCATTTCTATTTCTCTTGGGTTTTGATGTCCTGTTATTGATTAGACACAGGTTTCAAATACACCTATTCATCTTTCCCCCCTCCTTTTTTTTTTTTAAAGGTTTTAAAAGGATGTCTCAACCCGATTAATACTCTGCTTCAACTAGCTCTTCTATTATTCATTATGCACTGTTTTCAAACCTTCTTTCTCCCTTCTTTTAAAATTCTTTCTCTCTCTCTCTTATTTTTTCTTTTTTTCCTAAGTTCTATTCCTAAATAGGCATTAGATAGATAAACTCCTTAAGGACCAAAATAGACAGCTGATACTATATAAACCACAGTGCCAAAGAGGTATGAGAAAGATGAAGAAGCAGAGAAACCATTCCCAATTAAAAGAACAAGAGAAATCCCTGAAAGAAAGATCAATGAAATAGATATCGATAACCTACTAGATAAAGATTTCAAAAAAGGAGTGATCAAATTGCTGAAGGAATTAAAAGAGATAGTGTTTAGAGATATAAAATATGTCAAAAATGAAATTGAAGCTATAAAGAAGAGCCAAGTAGAATGGGTAAAGGCATTGACTGAGATGAGGAATGATCTAATAGCTGTTCAAAGCCGACTAGATAATGCAGAGGAACGAATTAGTGATCTAGAAGACAGGGCAATAGAAAGCACCCATTCAGAAGAACTACAAGATAAACAAATAAAAAATAATGAAAATAGCATAAGGGACCTATGGGATAATATAAAGCATCCCAATCTTCGCATAATAGGGGTCCCAGAAGGGGAAGAAAGATCAAAGGGGATTGAAAAGGTTTTTGAAGAAATCAAGACTGAAAACTTCCCAAACTTAAAGAAGGAATCAGATATCCAAGTACAGGAAGCTCAGAGAGTCCCAAACAGGAAGAACCCAAATAGACCCACACCAAGACATATCATAATCAAGATGGCCAGAGGCAAGAATAAAGAAATGATCCTAAAGGCAGCAAGAGAAAAAGCAAAGAGTAAGTTACAAGGGAACCCCCCCTCCCCTAAGTCTCTCAGCTGATTTCTCTACACAAACACTACAGGCCAGAAGGGAGTGGCAAGATATATCAAACCCCTGAATGAAAAAAAGATGCAGCCTAGGATACTTTATCCAGCAAGGCTATGCTTTAGGATAGAAGGAGAAATAAAAGAGTTTCACAGACAAAAAAAAAGCTGCAGGAGTTTAGAAACACTAAACCCATGCTAAAAGAAATATTGAAAGGTCTATTCTAAATAGAAAAGCAGCAGGATGCTACAGAAATCAGAAACTCACACCTGGAAAGGTGATAACTCATGAATTACAAATAAAGTAAACATGAAATTATAAAAGAAGACATACAAATAACTGAGAGTGGGAGAGGGAGGCAGGGAAATATAGAATATATTTTTTCTTTCTTTTAAAAAATTTTTTTAACAGCAGGATGGGCTTGAGATCATGTTACTATCAGTTTAATAAAAACAGTTATAGTAATGGGTTAATAGATTTAAAAAAAGCGTAACCACAAGCCAAAAATTTACAAAGGAGTCACAAAAATTAAATAAAATCCATGATAATACAAAGGAAAATTACCAAACCACAAAAGGAAGAAGAAAGGAACAAAGAGGAAATACCAATTCAACTGCAAAGATAAGTTCAAAATGGCAATAAACACACATCTATCATTAATTACTGTAAATGTTAATGGACTAAATGCTCAGTCAAAAGACATAGAGTGGCAGACTGGATAATAAAGCAAGAACCTTCAGTATGCTGCATACAAGAGACTCACTTTAGGGAGAAGGACACATATAGATTGAGAGTGAAAAGATGGAAAAGGATATTCCATGCAAATGGAAAAGCCAAAAAAGCAGGTGTTGCAGTATTGATTTCAGACAAAATAGACTTTAAAACAAAGGCCATAAAGAAAGATAAAGAAGGACATTTTATAATGATTAAAGGAGTGATACATGATGAGGATATTACACTCGTTAATATATATGCACCCAATATAGGAGCACCTAAGTACATACAAGAATTACTAGCAGAGATAAAGGGGGATATTGATGAGAATACAATCATAGTTGGAGATTTTAACACTGCATTAACATCACTAGACAGATCTTCCAAACAGAAAATAAACAAGGCAACAGAGAAATTAAATAATACAATAGAAAAACTACATTTGGTGGATATTTTCAGAGCATTACACACCCCAAAAAATAGGATACACATTCTTTTCAAGTGCACATGGAACATTTTCCAGAATCAACCATGTACTTCGACACAGAAGAAAGCTCAACAATTTTAAGAAGATAGAAATTATCTCAAGCATCTTTACTGACCACAATGCCATGAAACTGGAAATCAACAACAGAGAAACAAAGGAGAAAAAACAGAAAGCATGGAGATTAAACAATATGTTATTAAAAAAATAATGGGTCAATGAGGAAATCAAAGCTGAAATTAAAAAATACCTTGAGACAAATAATAATGAAAGCACAACCACTCAGAACCTATGGGACACAGCAAAGGCAGTGCTAAGAGGGAAGTTTATAGCGATACTGGCCTTCCACAAAAAAGAAGAACAATCTCAAATAAATAATTTAACACACCACCTGAATGAATTAGAAAAAGAAGAACAAAAAGCCCCAAAAAGCAGCAGAAATAAGGAAATAATAAAGATCAGAGAGGAATTAAATACAATAGAGATTAACAAGACCATAGAAAAAATCAACCAAACCAAAAGCTGGTTTTTTGAAAAAGTAAATAAAATCGACAAACCTCTGGCCAAACTCACAAAGAAGAAAAACGAGAGAGCAAAAATTAGCAAAATAAGAAAGGAAAATGGAGAAATTACAACAAACAAAATAGAAATACAGAATATCATACGAGAATATTATGAAAAACTATATGGAACCAAACTGGATAACCTAGAGGAGATGGACAAGTTTCTGTAAACATACTGTCCACCAAAACTGAATCAAGAAGAATCTGAACACTTGAACAGTCTGATCACTAGAAAGGAAATAGAAATAGCAATTAAAAACCTCCCTACAAATAAAAGTCCACGACCGGACGGCTTCACTGGGGAATTCTACCAAAAATACAAAGAAGAACTCATACCAGTCCTTCTCAAACTCTTCCAGACGATTGAAAAGGAGGGAATACTCCCAAACTCATTCTATGAAGCCAACATCACCCTGATACCAAAACCAGGCAAAGACACTACAAAAAAAGAGAATTATAGGCCAATATCACTGATGAACATAGACGCCAAAATCCTCACCAAAATTTTAGCAAATAGAATCCAACAACACATAAAAAAGATTATACATCATGACCAAGTGGGGTTCATCCCAGGGTCACAAGGCTGGTTCAACACACGCAAATCAATCAGTGTAATACATCACATCAACAAGAGAAAGGTAAAAACCACATGATCATCTCAATCGATGCAGAAAAAGCATTTGATAAAATTCAACACCCATTTATGATAAAAACTCTTGCCAAAGTGGGTATAGAGGGAACATATCTCAACATAATAAAAGCTATATATGACAAACCTACAGCCAGCATAGTACTCAATGGTGAAAAACTCAAAAGCTTCCCACTAAAATCTGGGACAAGACAAGGATGCCCACTATCACCACTCGTATTCAACATAGTCCTGGAAGTCCTAGCCACAGCAGTCAGGCAAGAGAAAGAAATAAAAGGGATCCAAATTGGAAAAGAAGAGGTAAAAATGTCACTATATGCTGACGACATGTTACTATATATAGAAACCCTAAAAGGTCCACACAAAAGCTACTAGAGCTGATTGAAGAATTCAGCAAGTTAGCAGGTTACAAAATTAACGTTCAAAAATCAGTTGCATTTCTTTACACTAACGATGAATAAACAGAAAAAGAAAGTAAAGAAACAATCCCCTTTAAAATAGCACCACAAGTAATAAAATATCTGGGAATAAATCTAACCAAGGAGGTGAAAGAATTATACACAGAAAACTATAAACCATTGATGAAGGAAATTAAAGAAGACTTTAAAAAATGGAAAGATATCCCATGCTCTTGGATTGGAAGAATCAATATTGTTAAAATGGTCACACTGCCCAAGGCAATCTACAGATTGAATGCAATCCCTATCCAATTACCCAGGACATAGTTCACAGAACTAGAACAAATCATAATAAAATTTATATGGAACCATCAAAGACCTAGAATTGCCAAAGCATTACTGAAGAGAAAGAACGAGGCTGGAGGAATAACTCTCCCAGACTTCAAGCAATACTATAGAGCTACAGTGTTCAAGACAGCATGGTATTGGTACCAAAACAGACATGTAGACCAATGGAACAGAATAGAGAGCCCAAAAATGAACCCGCAAACTTTTGGTCAACTCATCTTTGACAAAGGAGGCACGAATATACAATGGAATAAAGACAGTCTCTTCAGCAAATGGTGTTGGGAAAACTGGACAGCAGCATGTAAAACAATGAAGCTAGAACACTCCCTTACACCATATACAAAAATCAACTCAAAATGGATCAAAGACTTAAACATAAGACAAGATACAATAAACCTCCCAGAGGAAAACGTAGGCAAAACATTATCTGACATACGTCTAAAAAATTTTCTCATAGAAGAAATAAAACAAGAATAAACAAATGGGACCTAATGAAACTTACAAGCTTCTGCACAGCAAAGGAAACCAGAAGTAAAACAAGAAGACAACCAATGGAATGGGAGAAAATTTTTGCAAGTGAATCCGATAAAGGCTTGATCTCCAGAATATATAAGCAGCTCATACAACTCAATAAGAAAAAATAAACAACCCAATCCAAAAATGGGCAGAAGATCTAAACAAGCAATTCTCCAAGGAAGACATACAAATGATCAAAAGGCACATGAAAAAATGCTCAATGTCACTCATTATGAGAGAAATGCAAATCAAAACTGCAATGAGGTATCACCTCACACCAGTCAGAATGGCTGTCATTCAAGTGCACAAATGACAAATGCTGGAGAGGCTGTGGAGAAAGGGGAACCCTCCTTCACTGCTGGTGGGAATGCAGTTTGGTGCAGCCACTATGGAAAACAGTGTGAAGATTCCTCAAAAGACTAAGAATAGACTTACCATATGACCCAGGAATCCTGTTCCTGGGCGTGTATCCAGAAGGAACCCTACTTCAGGATGACACCTACACCCCAATATTCATAGCAGCACTATTTACAATAGCCAAAACATGGAAACAGCCTAAATGTCCATCAACAGGTGACTGGATAAAGAAGAAGTGGTATATTTATACAATGGAATACTACTCAGCCATAAAAACCAACAATATAATGCCATTTGCAGCAACATGGATGCTCCTGGAGAATGTCATTCTAAGTGAAGTAAGCCAGAAAGAGAAAGAAAAATACCATATGAGATTCGCTTATATGTGGAATCTAAAAAACAAAAACAAAAACAAACAAACAAAAACAAAGTGTAAATATAGGACAGAAATAGACTCATAGACAGAGAATACAGACTTGTGGTTGCCAGGGGGGTGGAGGGTGGGAAGGAATAGACTGGGATTTCAAAATCGTAGAAGAGATAAACAAGATTACACTGTATATAGCACAGGGAAATATACACAAAATGTTATGCTAACTCACAGAGAAAAAAATGTGACAATGAGTGTGTATATGTCCATGAATGACTGAAAAATTGTGCTGAACACTGGAATTTGACACAACATTGTAAAATGATTATAAATAGTGTTAATAAAAATAAAAAGTGTTAAAAAAAAGAAAATTTACACAATGTAGAATGTGTTCAAGGTTTTTAATCCATGTCCTATGGGCCTTAGCCTCAGGCAGATGAATGGGTCCAAGACAAGAAGATTTGGGATGGAGATTTATATACACCAAGGGTCTATATGTTTGCTGGAAGCCTTTTATTCTTTCCCCTCCCCTCTTTATTACACTGAGGTACAGTATCTGTTGTCAGAAGCACTTCAGGTAATCAGTGGATGGGAGCAATTGGACTCTGAGGGGATGTAAAAAATAATTCTTTTGCATTGTTGATTATTTTTCTTCATATCATATTGGACAAACAGGACAGATATTTGCTCCAGGAAATGTTTTAATTCTAGCAGTGTTGTTTGTGTGTTTTTAAGTGAAACTTTGCTACTAAAGAAGCTGCTTGATTCACATCAATATAGAAAGTTCATAAAAAATTGAAAGGCTTTAATAATTTTAAATCATTCTTTATTGCTCATGGAGATTTAAATTTCAGTGCTAATTTTTTATTAGCACTTTAATTTGGAAGGTACCAGACTTCTACAAGATTTAAAATTATTGGAGCATTTCAAAATTTTATAAGCTTTCTAGTAAGATTGTGGCTGTGATTCTGGGCTTGTAAAGGAAAGCCCAATTTAAAGTTAATTTAAATTATTTAAGCGCTGTAGAATTTAGAGGGATTGTTTTGTCTTTCAAACTGGAATTCATGACAGAAGATCAGAATCATGTTATAAAGAAAAAATAGTTTTGTAATTAAAATTTTAATAGTTCTTGTTCATGTTGAAAGCCAGGTATTTATTTTTGTTATTTCATGTTGACTTGTATTATGATAATATTATCATTTTTGCATTGTTAATTTTTGAGCAATTTTATTCAAATTGCATTTCTCAATGATTATCATCAAGCTAGATTGATATCTCTAGATCTCAGATCTCTGTCCGTCTGTCTTGTTCAAAAATATGATGATAATTTAGATGATGACCTTGGAAAAAATACTCATCTAATTGTATGACATAATGTGTAGAGATTAATTGATTAAATAAAAATATTGCTATTTAGGAAGACCTTATGACAACAAATTTCATATAAGAGAATGCATTTTAAGAAAAGTAAGTATAAAGACGTGTACAAGTATCTAACTGGTAAAATTCAGAATTGAAGGAAAATTATTAATATATTTAAGAAAGACAAATCATTTTTCACTTTTTTTTTAGAGAGAGCTTACCATGAGTCACAGATGTGAACTAAAATACTGCAATGTGAATGAAAATACTGCAACCATATCAGTAAACAAAGAATGCTGAAACCAAGTCATCAGTGGCAACAGCCACCACCACAGTGAGAACAGGCCTGCAGCCCAGCCTCTGCAGCCACTCACAATGGTTCCCTCTGAGCGGACTCAGAATAAGAAAGAACAGGATACTGGCCCTAGATAGCTAGGTGCTTGTCAAAGGAATGAATTCAGTGAGCCCAAATGTATGCTTCCTCCCATACATAGAAAAGCACTAAGTTCTTTAATTTAAGATGCCTGGTTTTCTTTAGATAACAAGCAATCTTTTATTGTTCCAACTACCTGTTCTTTGCTGTAAAGCTCCTATATACCCTAGCTCCTCCCCTACCTCTTCCGAGCAGTCCCTCAGAGTGATCTGGATCTGAGAGGCTGTCATCCCGGCTTGAGTCCTCTTGCCAAATAAAACATAGCTCTTAACTTTTAGGCTGTGCATTTATTTCAGTAGACAAAGACAAAACAACAAAACCCCTAAATATGACTATAGTCAAGATCAATATATTTGTAATTATGTGAATAAAGGAAGTAGAAATTCCTCTCATGTGTAGGATAAGACCACAGAGTAAATATGAATTGTTTTTCTTTCAATATTTCTGGACACCAGACTTTACTATTAGAATATACTTATATAGTGAATATTTCAAAAGGCAAAAGACAAAATCTATGTGAGGAAACCCACCAAGGGAAGAAAGTCCCATGGATGTTTAAGTATTTTAAGTAAGTGAAAGGCCATTGTGTATAAGTAGAATTTATTTTCCTTGTGTGTTTATTTGGAAATAGCAAACCTCACCCTGACAACAATCAATCAAGGATCAGAATTCAGCTAAATGTCAGTAAGACATACCTCAGTGCAATAAAGACTTGGAATAAAAGTCTAAGTGGTGTTGTGTCCCCAGGAGGAAAGGGGAACAAGATTTGTGAACAACAAAGTTCAAGAATTTTATGTCAGGTAACTTGGAAATAAGTTGACTGCCATTACATTCTAGCTTCTTTCAAACCTTGAGATACAGAATATAAAATAAAGAGAATTAAAACTTATGGTTGCCAGTTAAAATGTAATTAAGTTTTCTACACTAACCAATGTATATTTAAGGATAATGATATATTAATAACATACAGCTGTTTAACAAATTACCTCTAATTTAGTAGCTTAGAACAACAGTTACTTATAATGCTACAAATTTTGTAGTTATAATTCTGGGTCTGGCTTAGCTCTGTGACTCTGGACCAAGTCTCTCACAGAGTTGAAATCAAGGTGTCAGCAGAGAGCTGTGATTTCATATAAAGCTCAAGTGGAGAAAATTAATTTTTTTAGCCCATTCACAGCATTTAGGTCCTTGTGGTTCTGTGGATTGAAGATCACAGTTTTTCCATAGTTTTCCCAGAATCTCTCACAGTTCTATGTCTTCCATGGGGCAGTCACAAATGGCAGCTGGCTTCATTCAGTGACAGCCAGCAAGAAAGCAAAAGAGAATACCTAAGATGGAAGCCACAGTCCTTTCCTAATATTATCTCAGAAGTGACATCCCATCACTCTTGTCATATCATATTCATTAGAAACAAATTAGTATGAACAGACCACAACAGGGGGGCACTGTACCAGGCAGGGCATGAATATCAGGAGTTCACATTCATTGGGGACCACTTTATATGCTGTCTACTACAAGCAGGTACACAAATTTTGTATATGAAGGGTTTTATCTCTATCAAAGTAAATCTAGGTTAAAATATGAAATACTGTTATTTCCTTATTCTATATAAAATTTTAAAATGCCTACAATATTTTTGATTGATTTTAAATGGCCAAGGGCAAAGACATAAACATTTGCTACACAGATTTTTTTTTCTGGGAGCATTTTTAAGGACATTTTGAAAACATTTGGCTTGATTCACTTCTCTTTCACTCCTTTGCAGTCTTTCCACCCGTCATGATCATGACACAGGCTTGCCACAGTGACTCACTCACTCAAAGCTAAATAATAGTCTACATCGTCTTTCTGTTTCTCATGACAGCAAATTTAAGAATAGTTATACTTATGTTATATAGAACACCAAGTAGAATTATGCACACTGAACTAGCTCAAAAAAGGAGGGGAGGAGTTGTTTTCCTTCTTTGTGTAAACTTTAGAATCTTTTACTTATTTGCTTTAGCCTTACCTGTAAAATATCTCAATGTGCTGTAGAGATAAGGAGATTATCTTGTTATTTAATTGTGTAAAAGTTTATATATGTGTATATTTGTGTATATATACATTACATACATATGATATACAAACATATAATGCATATATGTGTAAGTTATATAATATATACTATGTATGTATAATATGCATGTGCATATTATGTGTATATATTTTATATATGTATAATATATAATATATTTCATTATGTGTACATATATTGTATTTGTAAATTCTTTATATATTTACAATGTTTATAGCTTAGGAATACAAAAGATATTTTTAAATGCACTTAAATGAGTGATGATAATGCACATTGCTATTCTTAATATAGGGCATTTAAAAGAATATGGATTATTTTCTAATATAATTTTTCCTGCTTCCTGCAGATATATTTTAAAAAACTTTTTTCTTTTCTTTTTTGAATAAATGAAGACCTAAATTGTTTTGTATAATGTCTATAGTCCAACACACTATTATTTGAAGTTTATCTATCCTTTTCTTATCATTCTATCAATCCTGATTAAATTTAACCAGGCATAGGTTATAGAATATTCTCCTGGTTTCTTTTTATTTCTGGTGCAGAAGACAATTTACAGCATTTTTCAAGTTTTACAATTTTTATTGTGAAAAATTTTATATATAGAACAAAGGCAAAGAGAATAAGACAATACATCTTTGTGTATTTGTCATCCAGGTTCAATAACTATCATCTAGTTTTTGTTGTTGTTGACGATGTACTTGAAGAAAATCTTAATCTTAGACCTCATGGTTTTCAATTTATATACTTCATTATTTATTTAAAAATAATTATTTAATAACTACAGTGATAAAATTATACCTAAAAGATTAACATTAATGTGTCTTCCATTACGTATTAAAAAGTTTTAGTAATCTCAAATTCATTATTCTTTTATATTTTTGTATTCAAGTCAATTTCCAAATGACATGCACACAATGCCTTCAATTACTATGTCCCAAATTTTTTCTCATGCATGACATTGACTTGTGAGGAAGTTACGTCAATTATCACAGAGAATACCTCACATTCTGAGCGTTTTTCCCTCATGATGATTTTTACATGTTTTTCTATTTCCCATATTCTTGTAAACTAGAATTTGTATTTAAAGGTTTTATTTAATTTAGATTTAACATTTTGTGTAAGAATATGTTATGGCTGGTGTTGTGAACTTCACATTCCATCCATTAAGGAGACACATAGATCTGGTTTTCCCTCGCAGTGATATAAAGAATGATGTGCTAGATGAGGTGAAGACAGCAAGCTCCCATTTCCCTCAGCATTCTTTCTTCCTTAATAGTTCATCTAATATTTTCACCAATTAGTGATCTTTACCTGATCAGTTATTTCATTAGCTGTTGCAAAATTGAGATTTTCTTATTCTATGATTTCTTCCACATTTATTAATGAGAATTGAATTTTAAAGCAGATTTTTTACATTGACAATTAACGCCATATATCTTCCTGTCTTGTGTCAGCAGGTGCTGGGTTGGCTACTCCTGATCATGTCATGAAATTTGCTAGGAATTCTTATCAGCAAATTTTGTGAAAGATATAGTTATCAGTCATGATTTGATCAGAGAAGTAGAACCATGAGAATTTTTATATGATAAATCTTATTATACAGATTTGATTCAGACAGGTTAAACAATCTATGGCCATTTCCTTTGTATCTGTGGCAGCCTGAAGTAAGCAGGCAGGTGGTTGGGAAGGGAAGGTTGACATGAAAGGAGAGAAGGAAACACATTGGTACCCTTGAGGATGAATGGGAATCATTAGTCTCTCACTCCCTCCAAGCCCACTGCCTAGATAATGTAATTGTCTTTTAGGAGAATGGCTGCCATTTTCATGGAGTTAATGCACATCTGGTCCAGGAGAACAGCAAGAGCTAGAGTTGTTGCAGCCCAGTTGCTTCCCCAGCCACAAGGTGAGGTAGCAGATAAGCAATCTAAACCTGAGGACAAGAACACTTCGTGCTCTTTTCAAATCTGTTGAGTGGAATAAGAATAAAGCTATTTCATCTCTGCCTTCCAAATCTCACACAAAATATGGTCTAGACTTACCCTAGATTCTGCAGGGAAGGACATTCTAGCAAATATAATTTAAATTTAACTAAACTGATAAGCACAAATCACCCATAAAAGTCATCCATTCCATGGTATTTTTAACCAACCCAATTAGTTTATTTGATTCAAATAAGTATTTGGAAGAAATTCATGATGGATGGCTAGTCTGTCCCTATCCTTTTTTTTTTTTTTTGTCTAAAATTAATGAGCAAACAAATTAGTACAGATAAAGCAATAATAATGTTAACAAGCATTTGCAGTTACAAACAATTGATGCTACAAATAAAACAAGAATGAAAACAACTTTCATATAATTTCATTTTCTTTTGGAAGATGATAGAGGCATTTTGGTTTGTGAATCAGACAGACCTGACTTGAATCCCAGCTTTGCCATGTACTATTGATATGATCTTTGTTAATTCACTTTACATTCAAAACTTCTGGTTTTTCTCTTGTAGCAATTGAGATAATAAAACCAATCTTTCAAGATTACTATGCAAGATAAAGGAGACAATGCAGGTATATTGGCTGCATGCTGTTCCATAAATAATAGTTTTTAAACTTATTCTTAATGCTATTATTTCTGTTCCTCCCCCAACCCCTCCTACACACATTAAGAATATTTAGAGATTAAAGAATACTGAGTCAATCTTGATCTGAAGTCACTAGCTTGTAGATCACCATTTGATAAGTTCTGGATTCTACCCTTTTAATGCAGAATTGAACCAAGAACAACTATTTTTCATTCCTGCAATCTTCCATCCTGGCAGTATAATTACTGATATATGTATTACTTTAAAATACATATATCATATAGAAAAAATCAAAACCTTTATTGAAATCAAATTATATTACATTTAGTGCTTTCTTCTATCTACAAACCTGTTGTTGTGTCATCAATGGAATTTAGAATTTTTTTTCATGACTTGTCCTCCTAAATCCATGATGGTTTTTATTTTGTAAACTATGATTTCTTGGTATATGAAAATTTATTACTTGGCTACACTTTCCATAGCATCTAGTAAATGAAATAAACTATAATTTTTAGCATGTTGTCATTTTGCTTTTTAAAGTAAGTTGATTATATGAAGTTGAAGAATTTTCTTCAAAAATATTCCAATTTTTCAAAATGTCAAATTGTCCTCTTATACTAATAATGTTCTTTATTACTAAGTTTCCAAACCCACATGAGTAAAATCTCATAGTACAAGTCCTTTACCTTATGCTTCAAATTAAAGCAACTTATTCACTCACCAAACATTGGCCAAGTACCTGCCTTGTGATAGATACTGTATTATATGATGCAGTTACAAGAAAAGCAAGACATTTCCTACTCATGTGAAGGAGACAAGACTAGTACACATTTATCCAAAATTCTAGACCATCTGTAAAGAAAAGCTTTCAGATAAGTTCAATTAAAAATTGTGAGATTACAGAAAAGTAGCAATTATTTTTTATTATCAATTTTTCAAAGGATGTTGCAAAGGTAATAACTTTTAATGTGAGTTTTGAAAGAGGATTTTGATAGGTATTAGAAAAGGGGGGAAAGTCCAGGCAGAGATGTCAGAATGCATTTAATTACAGAGTACAAGTTGTGCATATCTGCCCTGTACAGAGTATATTGAGGGTCTTATCTTTATCATATAGCCAGGCAAGTCTCTGAACTGTCCATGCAAAAACACCAGGAGAATCCTAAATGAGAAATAAATTTAGAAAGCTTCAGAAAATCTTCAAATGATTTTGTACATTAAAAGCAGGGTTGGGTTTTGGCAGATATAAGATGCTTGACAAGATCAATAACCATAGGAACAATGTGACATAAATGTGAGATACTGTTCCTTGAGAACTGAATATGGAACAAGCATACAAATAAAGGAGAAGTACATCAATGATGCTAGAGTAAGGTTTTTATTTATTAGTACAGAATTATGTTCTGCAAATTCACTTTTTGTCATAAGTTTCCATTTAAAGTTTAGGTCTTCTTGAGTACTTTGGCACTGACAGTCTTAATTTTTTTTCCAAGTAGATTATTTACCATTAGGTGGTCTTCTGCAGTAGAAACTTGATTACATAATCACAGGTTTAGGAAGGAAATGGTGGTATATACAGCTAGGATGTATTTTTGAACCATATTTGGAAAGATTTAAAGAAGTTCTTTTTGGTATATCTGACCAACGCATGACATCCCTTTTATAAGAACTCCCCTGGGAGGGAGAACTTTGGCTCCACTGTTGGTGTTATATAAAACTCTACCCACCAGAACACAGCTGATCAGAGTAGAAATGGACTGTTGATCCATACTGTGGCTCTCAGCTACTCTCTCCTCCAGATCTGCAAGTGAGAATCAGAAATCAACTTTTTTTGAGATTTACTTGATCTAAGAATTTTTACCATGTGAGGCAGCTTTTTTCCATTATAAACAAAGAGAAAAAGTGAAACAGTAGATTAAATGAATGAACTAAACACAAAGAAAACACTAAGAGAGAGAAATTGTGAGTCCAGAAAGATACACTCAGCAAGTATATGCTTGGCTTTCTACCAGCTTTCCAGTTTCTTATTCCAGTCCATTGTTAGCTCCAACCATCCTTCCTGCACTCTAGTGTTTTGAATTACCTATATATCCAGCTGGCCTCAAGATGTAGGTCTACTGTTTTGAGTACTTTAGATCAATAAATTTTCTATGACTTGAACCATGCAAAGAAAGCCTCCCTACCTTCAAACAGGCTGAGAATCTTAACACTCATTTCATAGGTAACTGGATTACTTGGAAAGCATATGCTATTATTATATAATATTACTGATTACTATCTTACTAATTCTCTTTCCCTCATTCTAAAAGTCCAGCAGTGAAAGCTTTTAATACAGGCTTTAAAAACCTATGTGAGACCATGAAGAGAAAGAGGCTTGATGTGTTTTAGGAACTGAGATAGATAAAAGTTTAAGACTGAATTATAATGAGCCAACTGGAGAGAAGAAGTTAAATAATATTAGGCAGTAGACAGAGGTCAGAGAGACCAATGGAATATTCAGAAGAGATATGTTATAAAAGTTGGATCACTGAGTCCCACGTTAGATTTTATAAAAGTTAATTTCTAAACATAGGAGCCAGTGTTTTAAATTATTTTACAAGCACTCCAAATAATGCTTATACAAACAAGAAAAGATAATTGTTTCATTATTGAAAAGAAGGGATTAAAATTAAACGAAGTAATGAAATTGGTTGCATTGTAACTGTTGCTTCTGCTTGAAATGCCTTCTCAAGTGTATACCATATTTTTTACCCCAACAAACTGATTGATTATATAATGACTTCAGTTTTTCTTTTCTGTATATCTTAAACTACACAAAATCATATTAGATGGTAACAAGTTATGGTATGTTTGAATCTGAAATATATACCCTGTATATTGCATAAATATGGATGATTGAAAAAAACTAGTTTGATAATCTGTACCTTTTGATTGGATATTTAATCCACTGTTGGTTAATTTTATTGATTTATTTGGATTCACTTACGTATGCCATTTTCACTTTGCTTTCTATATGTTCATATCTTTCTTATGCCACTATTCCTGCTTTACTAATTCTTTTACACCAAATAAATATTTTCTAGTATAGCATTCAATCCCTTTAATTAATTTTTTCACTATATTTTAAAACATTTTGCTTAGCTCAGCGGTTAACATATACGTCTTAAATTGTCATAATAAATTCAAATTTATACTAATATAATTCCATTGAGATAGACATAAACATTATTACTACATTGCTTATTTCATTTCTGTATTTTTGTGGTAATTTTCTTACACCTTAATAGGTAATGTAATCATATATTTATAAGCCAAACACTACATTGTTAGAATTATTATGCTATATAAATTTATGCATTTTAGAGAAATGGAGATTAGAAAGAAGAGCAAGTGTAAATTTATAGTTTGCTATAATATTTTTATTTACTCTTCTTGGTTCCTTTTGTTTGTTCCTGTGGATTCAAATTGCTATCTAATGCCATTTCCTCACTGCAATACAGCTTTTCTCCCATCCACATCCTTTGTGCTATTGTTAGCAAATATGTTACATTTCTATGTTACAGGCTCAATAATACAGTTGTATACTTTTTTATTCAATTGCTTAAAGAAGCAAGAAGAATAAATATGCTTTTAGACCTTCATTTATAATTTCACAGTCACCTAGACTGGAACTTCTTGCCTTTTCTTGTGGATTCAAATTGCTGTAGGAAGTCTACTTCTTCCAGCCTAAAGAATTTACTTTAGTATTTCTTCTAAGGCATATTTGCTAACAACAAATTATCTGTATTTTTATTCATATAGAATTGTTTCTGATTAACTTTTATTTTATAAAATTGTTCTGGTTATAGGATTCTTGTTTGACTGAGCTTTTTCTTTTTTTCTCAGCATTTTGAATGTATCATCCCACTGATTTCTTGCCTCCATGGTTTCCAATGAGAAGTCAGCTGTTAATCTTATCTGATGTTTTCTCATAAAAAATGTTACTTGTCTCTCTTTCAGTTCTGTCTTTCAGTTCACTGATCTGTTCCTTTGTATCATGATCTATTATTGATTCCTTCTAGTGTTGTTTATTTCAATTATTATATTCTTTACCTCTGTTTGGTTCTTCTTTATATATCCTAACTCAGTTAAACTTTTCACTATATTCATCCATTCTTTTCCAAAGTTCATTGAGCATCTTTACAATTATTACCTTGAACTTTTTATTGAATAGATTGCTTTTCTCCACTTGGCTTAATATTTCTGGGTTTTATTTTTTTTTCTTTCATTTGGAACATATTTCTTTGTCACCTCATTTTGCCTAATTCTCTGCATTTATTTGTATGTATCAGGTAGGTTAGTTATGTTTCCTGATCTTGGAGTAGTGGTCTTATGTAGGACATATTCCATGGGGCCTAGAAGCACACTCCCCTAGGGTCCCCAGAGCTATATCATTTAGGAGCACTCCACTTGTGGGCTATGTGGCCCCTTCTGCTGTGGTAGAGCCAACTACTGTGGGCACACTGGTGCATAGGGCTGGTCCCTAGCCCTGTTGGCTGCCAGGTCCTGCCCTGTGTGGAGGCTGCTGGCCACTGTGGGCAAGGCCAGTCCTGGCATGACTTGGGCTGGAAGTCCATGGCTGGTGCCAGCCCACTGGTGGACAGAGCCAGGGGCTTTGAAAGTTTGGGGGCTGGTTCTGGCCTGTGGATGGGCAGGTCTGGGCTTTGGTGCAGTTGATTGTGAGGCCTAGGGGTTCTCAGGGCTGGTGCTTGCCTGATGCTAGGTGGATCTGGGCCCCAGGGTGTCTTGCTGTGGGTGTCATGGGTCCTGGTGCTAGCCCACTAGTGGACAGGGCCAGGGCATTAAAGGTTCTGGGGCTGGCACTAGCCTGTTGGGGGGTGGGGTAGGTCCTAGAGAAGCTGGTTGGAGGGCTTGCAGATCCTAAGGCTCTTCTTGGCCTGCTTGTGGGCAGTATTCATCTTGAGGTTGCTTGCTGGGAGACCTGGTGGCTCCTGAAACTGGTGCTGACTGATTGGTGGGGCAGGCCAGGTCCCAGTGCAAACAGCCTATAGCGAAGACTCTGAAATGGTACTTGCCAGTACCAGGGTCCTTGGAAGAGAACAAGCTCCCCAAAGTGACTACTACAAGCATCTATGTCCCTAGGGATTTATTTCGTGTATGAAATGATACAAGGTAAACTTTGTTTTGAAACAATGTTTAAATGATCTATTGATAAGCCAATTACCTCAAATTTGTGGCTTAAAATAATGCACATTTGTTATCTCACTGTTTTTGTTGGTCATAAGTATTGGACATGGCTTATTTGGGTCTTCTGCAAGGCTGCAGGTAAGGGCTTTCTTTTATCTGAGGACTGACTAAGAGAGGAGCTGTTCAGAGGCTGCCTTTAGTTCCTGACCATGTGGCATATTGCATAAGCAGTTTACAATAGGACAGCTTGTGGAAAGCCAGTATGGGAGAAAGACTGTCTCCAGCAAAATGTGTAACAACCCTACATCACGTACACACATACACCTTTGTCATATTCTGTTGGTTAAAAGGAAGTCACAGTTTCCATTAACTTTCAAATGGAAAAGCACAAAAGACTAAATACCAGTAACTGAGGATCCTGAGGGAAATCTTTGAGTTGTTCCCCATAGTCAATGAAAATAGATTGTTTCCTTTCATTATTATGCATAACTCTCCCATGCTAAAAAAAAAAAAAAAAAAAAAAGAAAAAGAAAAAGAAAAAAAAGGTAAACTACATGAGAACAGAAACTTTATCCACTTTATTTAGTTTTGTGTCCTCAGGGGCTAAAATAGTGCCTCTTATCTAGTAGATGCTCAGTCAATATTTCCTGAATGATAAAATATTAAGTGACTTTTTTTCCTCAAAAGAACAGTATATTCCTATGAGTTGCAATAATAGGCAATCAATATCATGTAGTGATTAATTGTGCAAACTCTGAGTTGATTTCTTTAATCAGTGCTCTGCTTCATGACTACTAGCTGTCTCTTTAGAAATGATGACATAATTAAATGAAAATAATATTAATTATATCAACAGCAGCAACTTTATAGAGTTGTCAGGGATAAATAACAGATATTAGATGTATGTAGTTTTTCAAACAATGCTTGTAACACAATAAACATTCAGTAAAATATCTTTACTATTTTTAGATTTATTAGTGCAGTAACTTGTTCACAATTCTCAAATGTTAATGTCTTTAGTGATCACTTGGGGATCTTGTTAAAATGCCAATGCTGATTCAGTGAGTCTGAAAGTGGACCTGAGTTCTGGATTTTTAACAAGCTCGCAGGTATTGTTTATAAGGCAGCTCTAAGGAACACAATTTCAGGAGCAGATAATTAGGTTCCCCTGGTAAAGTATTTTAATATATGAAGTATCTAAATGACATCAAATTTTTTTTTGGCAAAACAATATAATGTTTTTTTCTTGTTTTTTAGAATTTGAATGCTTTTAATGAATCTGTTGGAGAACAATATTGTATAATTCTTGTACTTTTAAAATTTAGAAAAGCTATTTTTTCTGAATTAATTTTAGTTTCTATTGACTATCCCTCTTCTTTCCCCAAGAAAATCTGATGCTATTACACTGTAATAATTCTAACTTGTTTTAGGATGATTATATTATCTGAACTAAACAATTTACAAATTCATGCTAAGAAATATCCACCAAATACAAGTCTATATTCACACTCAAAATGTGATAAAATTTAGTTATTTTACTCCAAGTTAATAGATATTCTGACCTTTCAAATGAGATGGTAGATTCTATAATTGATATGGAGACCCTTCTAATTAAAAAGAAAAAAGTAGGATTCTGCAAGTAGTCAACTGTCATAACATAGCTTACATTTTCCAAGCAAGTAAAAAAAATATATGTCTAATGTATGAAGATGTTAGTACCAAAAGTTTTATTTACCATATTTCTCTGTTTTAGAGTCCAGGGGGGGAAATAGTATTTATTTTATGGCTGCTAAAATAGCCAAAAAAAAAAAAAAACTTCATTTACCCACTCTAACCAAATATTTGTTCAATTGGCAACATAAATTCTTATCTGAAGCCATTGTCTTCATTAGTAAAAGAAAAACTGGATGTAATTTGTCCTATCCAGGAAATTACTTTACGGTGGGAGCGGGGTTTTGCTGCAGGCACTTTCCCCATCAGTTCTTCTTTGTCTGCATAAATAAGAAAATTGTTACCCAAGTCTATTACAGTTATTACTTTCTCAAACAGAGTGAACAATCAAGGCTCTCATACCCTGAGATTAGAAACAATTCATCTGATTAGTTTGTACATATGGCACCTTCCTGTTGCAGTACAGGTGGGTCACCCTGTGAGTTCTTCCATTAAACCATGAGCAAACATCTGAAAACAAAACTTATGTTGTAATCCTTCTTACAAGTAACAAGTCACCTGCCAGGAAGATTCTGAACAAATCAGACTCAAAACAAAAGGTACCAATAGTCTAGGAAATCATTCTAAAAAGGAAAGCTGAAAGTGACCTCTTTTTCCATTGAAGCAGACTCCACGAGAGATTTTGATTTTCCTTAGAAATCCAAACAGAACAAAACAAAACTGGATGTTTCCTGTACCTTCCTCACGGACTAAAGGAGGTTTGTAACAATTTTTCTATTTAGCAAGTTCCTGCCTTAGGAGATACCAATGCTTTACTGAAGTTAAAAAATACATCCAGCTAATGTGATGAATTTAATATAAACTAGTATTTTTACTCAGAGTTGAGGATAATTTCTAATGAAGACAATTTGTCTCTATCTGAATCCTCAGGGCTATTACCAATGACCCAGCTCTAAATGGAGAGTAATCTCATCAGACTCTGATGTTAGATTAAGCCACTCCTGTGGCCATTTGGCATTTCCAAGTTTCCTTTAAAGAGTTCTGATTGTCAGTAGGAATAAAGAGTTTCAGCATAGATATAAACAAATTATCTGCGCTCACTTCTGAAAGAAAAGCCCTGGCAAGTCCAGATCCAAGACAGCAGAAGCACTAGGGAAGGAATAAGCAGCCTAATTAGGTTCAGTGGTTATATTTCAGGTGCAGTCTCTGCTAAATGAGTTGTTTTGCACAGTCCTCACCCCGCTTCTCACTTCTTCTTAAGTGAGCCTCATTAAGAAGAGTTCACTCTATAATACTGACTTACTGCCCTTTTACTTTTTAGACCAGTTGTATTATGAATGTTGAACTCAAAACTGACAATGATTTCTAAATGATTAACAAGTCAGGTTTTTATATGTATTTGCATTTCTTTTTTTTAACTTTTTTTTTATTGATTTATAGTCATTTTACAATGTTGTGTCAAATTCCAGTGTAGAGCACAATTTTTCAGTTATACATGAACATACATATATTCATTGTCACATTTTTTTCTCTGTGAGCTACCACAAGATCTTGTGTATATTTCCCTGTGCTATACAGTATAATCTTGTTTATCTACTCTACAATTTTGAAATCCTGTCTATCCCTTCCTTCTTGTCTAAATTGTAAGTTGTTACAACTGTATTCACTGCTATTGACTATAAATTTTCTGAGCAGTTGTAATAGGGCCTTATGGCATGACAACACTTTAAAAAGCACAGGACCCAAATTACTATGTATGGGAATTTTGTTTACTGAAAAGGGTAGCATAGATTTGGGGGGGGGATTATGTTGTCAACCAAGCTAGGAAACTAACTTCCCTTAATGTTCTGAGAGTGTCCCTCTGAGTCTTGAAAGAAATACTTCCTAACCACTATGCCAATGCTTTACTAATCCAGCAATGTTAACTGTAGAGAATGAAAAAGGGTACTCCTTAGTATTTTTAAAAAATTAACTCTACTGTGCATTTTTAATTATGTATAAAGACTAGAGCATATTAGGTCATGTGCACACCCCAAAAATAAATTGCTGGAACAGCATGGAGGTGCAAAATCAACCATCTAAATTTTAGACTCTGTGACGATAATTCAATATATGTAAATTTTACACACTGTGAAATAGCTTGAAAATCCAAATGCTGTTACTATCTTAAAACTAAATCTTCTCATTGATTTTTGAAAATGGATGATAAATCTTTGATTTCTAAATATGAAAACAAAAAAAATAGAAGTCAAAGGAAATAAAAAGCAATTATAAAAATTTTAAGGTAAGATTTCTATTATCTGGACTGTAGAATTATTATAGGTTCTTGAAACTCAGAATAACTTCAGTTATAAAAGTCCAGGGAAGGATATTTGTATATCACATTACAATAGAATGTTGTTATATATAATAGAGACTTTAATAGTTTTTGATAGCTCCATCTTCTAAATTAATAAAATGTTATAGAATATTTAACAAATGCAGCACTCATACACAAATTCTTGGTGTATGGTTTTAGTAACAGATAATTTTAAATTACCAGAAAGCTGAACTTCGTGTAAGTTGGTTGATATTCTTCTTTCTTGTTTTCACTTTAATCTTTTAATGAACAGTAGAAAATTGTCCAGATACTAATACTAATTAATTGGAGTTTCATATTTAAAAGTGTTAGAGCAGGCAGATAGCTAGACATGAGCTTAAAAGTGTTAGAGCAGGCAGATAGCTAGACATGAGCAGAGAAAGAAGGGGTACAGGTCGTATAGTAGGAAATCATACATCTTGAAAGCAACAGGGGTCCTTGGGCAAACAAAGAAAAGCAGGGACTCCTGAATTGACAGGAAACCACACATTTTGGGGTAACAATGGTCCTAGAGGCAAAGAAATGTGGGAAAAGGCAGAAATCTCCAGCTTTGTAATGTAACCTTTTGCTCATTATGACCTAATTACAATAAAATTAGCCTTGCAGATAAGAAGTACCCATCATGCACCAACAACATGACACTTCTGACTAAGAGTAAATAAGGAAAAATATTATCTCCCCACCTCGGGAAGGTGGAGCTGAGATAAAAATCAGGAAATATGATGCAAAACTCCTCCCTCCCCACAGACTATTTCACCTGCTTATTTTTATAACCCATATAACCAGCTTGCCAAAGAAACTTTAGGCTGCTACTCATCTGAGTCTGCCAACTCTCCCCTTGACAGCATACTAGCATTTAAGAAGTCCTCCCTTTGCTTTCTTTATTATGGGGTGGTGGTAATTATTTATTTTTTTAGAGGAGTTACTGGGGATTGAACCCAGGGCCTTGTGCACGTTAAGCATGCATTCTACCACTTGAGCTATATCCTACCTCCTAAATCAACCATCTAAATTTTTGCTTTCTTGATTTCTGTGTCTTGTCTCTGAATTCTTTCTGTGATTAGATAAGAATCTACTCTTCAGTAACAAAAGTACAGTATAGAAAAAAATATATAGAATCTAAAACTTTGAAGCCAAGTAATCAACTCTCTGATGTATAGCAGCAATTCTTTCCTCAGAAAGGACTATGTATTAACAATATCAGAAATGAGAGATGTGATGTCACTACAGATTATTTAGATATTAAAATAATAATCAGAAAATATTACAAGTAATTTTATTCAAAGTCATAGATGAAATGGATAAATTTCTTGAAAGATACACATTTCTAAGTTCTCTCAAATGAAATAGATAACATAGTCATATATCTTCTAAAGAAATTGATTTTTTAAAGTAAAAGCTTCTCCACAAAGAAAGTTCTAGCCTTATATGGAACCAATGGTAAACTCTACCAAACATTCAAAATTAAATAAAACCAACTCTATACAAATTCTTCCAGAAAGTTAAAGGGAAAGAAGTAATTCCTAAGTCATCGTATGAGACCTACAGTACTTCAGTACTCAAACCTGATAAAGATACATTAAGAAAAGAAAACTAAGTCCAATATCCCCATGATAATAAATGCAAAAAAATTCTTAGGAATTTGTTAGCATATAGAATCTAGCAATCTTAAAAAACAGATAACATATCCTCACTAAAAAGTGGTCTAATAAAAATGTAAAGTTTCTTTAATCAATCCAGCAATGTAATGTGCCATGTTAGATGAAAGAGAAAAAATCTGCCATCTCAATAGATGCTGAAATAGCATTTGACAAAAGTCAGCATTGAATGTTGATAACTGTCGGCACACTAGGAATAGAAGGGAGTTTCTCCAAAGTCAAAGAGTATTTGTGCAAAATTTACAGCTAACATCAAACTTAACGGTAAAAGACTCTTCCTACTAAGATCAGGAATAAGATAAGAATGTGCATTCTCTTTATTTTTCTAAACATTGTAATGGAGATTCTAGCTAGTGAAATAAGGTAAAAATAAGAATAAAAGACATCTAGATTTATAAGAAGAAGCAAAACTACCTTTATTCACAGGCAACCTAACTGTTTATGTATAAAATCCATTGGAAAATACAAAAGAAAGCTATTAGAATTAATAGATGAAATAAGCAACATTGTAGGATGAAAGACCAGTATTATGAAACTCAATTTTAAATTCTATAATTTAGCAAAGTCAGAAATTTAAATGAAAATAATATTTACAAATATTTTAATATATGATTTTAATTTCTTAGGGGTCAATCTGACAAAATATGTGCAAGACTTAAAATGTCAAAACAAATATACATTCTATGTCTATATTATATTGCTGAGAGAAATGTCTTTGATAAATGGAACAATATGGTTTAATAATTTATCTAAAGACTCATTATTATTAAGATGTTAATTTTCTCAGAACAGTTTTGATGAAATCCCAAACAAAACTCCAGTAGGCCTTTTTTTTTTGGTTGTTGAAATTGACAAGCTAATTCTAAAATTCATAATTCATGTGGAAAATATAAAAGGCCTAGTGTCCAATACAATTGTGAAAATGAAGACTGTTGGAAGATATTGCCTGACTTTAAGATTTATTATAATGCTGTAATGATTAAGACAGCTTGTTATTGGCATCAAGATAGACCTATAGATCAAGGGAACAAAATAGAATTCAGGAATAGACTCACACACATATAAATCAATGAAAAAAATAAAAACAAAGTCTTCTGAATAAATTACCCTCAATCCTGTTGCATACTGTAATCACCTGGGGATATTTTAAACAGCACTGATGCCTGGATCCCATCCTAGATTTTTTTTTTTAAACTGGATTTGTCCTAAATGGGGTATAGCTATTAGTACTTTTACAAACTCCTAGGTGAGTGTAAAAATTGTTCATATTTAGGAATCATTAAGTTACATGGTAAAATTTTTACCCTTCTGGAAGTGCCAGTCCATTCTTGAATTGTCATCTTCACAATCGGAATATGAAATCAGTTATTCATCTCACAGTTTGATACACAAACATCCCAAGGAAGAAATCATGGTCTTATTTTCAGAAGATGCCTAACACTTCCACATATACTTGGCCTTTTCAGAAGCTTATGCTGCATCTGACACCAGCTGTTAAGTTATCATTACTAAAGATAGCTTTGAGAAGGATTCATGCACACAATGCACAATAGCTATAGAGCTACTCAGTTCCAGGTATCCAGGAGCATGTGTCCGACGTGGACACACACCTCAACCACAGCTCATTGCAAGATCTAACTTCTATTTCTAAGAGGATTTTCAAACAAACTCACTTCACTGATTCCAACTTTGAGAGATCATCTAGTGGAATACATTATAGCACCACTTTCTTTTAGTAACAGCTACTTAATTGTTTTGTTGATAATAAATTGAGCATGTTGGTGGTTCATTGAGAAGAACAACCTCAAGTTTTTTTTCATTCTACACTTAACCTGTGTATGTGCATGTGCATGCAAGATTGGTTGTCATTTTGTGGGGTGATATCTCTGCAAAGTTCAGAAGAGTCTGCCAGAAATTTTGTTGTGATAACCTCTCACATCCCAAGTGAGTTCTTACTAGGTCGCTAAGTGTGTGTGGCCACACAACGTTTTCTGGGTTTGCTTACTGCTGTGATCGGCAGAATCCTAAAATGACCCCCAAGATTTCCACACCCTGATGTACATACCTTGTATGATTTCCTTCACTTGAATATATGTGAGTATCTGTGACTGTAATGAGACATCATGCCTATGATTAAGCTACCTTATATAATGAAGGTGAAGGGATTTTACAGACATAATTAAGTTTCATAATCAGTTGACTTTAAATTAATCAAAGAAAGATTACCCTGGGTGAGTCTGACCTAATCAGATGTTTTATAATAGGATCTAGATGTCAGAGACAGAAGTCAGAGAGAATCAATGCAGCCCAGACATCTCTCACTGGCTTTTAAGAAACTAACTGCTGTGATGTAGAGAGGGTCACCTGGCCAGGAACAGCACATGGCCTCTGTGACTTGAGAACCTCAGTACAACAACCATAAAAAATTTAACTCTGTCAATAACCAGTGAACTTGAAAGAGGACTGAAGCCTCAGATGAGACTGCATCCCCAGTTGACAGCTTGATTTCATTCTATTGAGACTCTAAATAAAGAAGTCACTAATCTGTTCCCAGACAACTGACTCACAGAAATTGAGTTGTTTAAATATGCTAACTTGCAGTAATTTGTTGCTCAACAATAAAGAATTAATATAGATATCCACTCATTTTGCGTCTTGGTGAAAACCATGAATTAGAAAGCACATGACTAAGTACCTAGGACCCAGAGACCTATGTCATCTCTTATCATCCAAATTTATACCAGTAAGTATATATATTTTTTCTTTATAGACCTAAAGTCAGTTACTGCACAGGTTAAAGACAGGTTTACAGCATTACAAAAACATGAAGATGTGTAATTTCTTTATTGAATAAGAATGTTAGCTGTATAGTAAAAGATGGATTCTGAGAAACATCTGGTAAAATTTTCAGAGAGCATCTCTCCCAGAAATTAAAATATGTATACACAGACAGACATAGATGGATACACACACACACGCACACACACATACACACACACACACTCAGTTTGCCTCCCTTCAGGTGACATTGAATTTGAATTTCCAATTACCTGGACACAGTCAAATATTTGTTTTATGTAGAATCTGACTTGGAAAATCCATATCTTTTAAAGTTCTTTTAGTTACTATACTAATAATATATAATTATGTTTATTAAGATCACATAGCTAAATACATAAACACATATGTCAAATTAGGCAAAGGTGTCTAGCTTGACTTTCTAATATCTTACAGTCATTTCTCCAACAACAAAATATTGTAAGAATCACTCTAGACTTTAACAGCACTTATGGAAGCCTTGATACCCTCATATCATTCTGCCTCATTACAACCACTAAGAACATACTAGTTGCTCAGAAATCATGCAGGAAGAGTTGCTAACATGCTAGTGCCAATCTATCTCTGGGTTTAGGGTGTGGAATGTCCAGTGATAGATGGCAGTACTGTATATGGCAGAGAAAGCAGGTAGCATCTTAAGCTATCTTTGCAAATGGGTTGCATGATATCAATCCATGTCAAAATTGCAGCAGATTTTTAAAATAAACAAACTAATTCTAAAATTTACATAAAAAAATAAAAATACCTAGAAGAGAAAAAAATATTCTTGAAAAATTTAATACCCTTAATACACGTTTAAAAGAAGATGGCATACATAGACAACATAAGATGGAAATTTGAGATAATAAAATTATGATTTTTTTCACTTTTTCATTATCTTTCCAGGAAATTCCAGCATTCTTTTCTTTTATTATTATTTTTGTAGTTATTAGCATAGATGAGAATAATTGATAAAAGTAATAAATAATTCCTAGAGTGATGGAATAGCAAGATATTTCATGTATATGTGAAAATAAGCTATTGATTCCATTATGTATTTTAAATCTATAAAATATCCAATTGACTACTAAAACCATTATAAGATAAAATGTTTTATTAGACTAAGTAAAAAATTTTTGGAATATCTCTAAGAAAAAAATGAAAGTCATAATAATAAGTATTTACAAGCGCTCACTTCTTAAAAATAAACTCAAAAATTTTAATTGAGGTCAATGACCTCTGATAGTACAGACTGAAATAGTTTGTGTTTTAATGCTGATTAATTCTGCAAAAGAAACACTCTAAATAATACCTTTATGTTAAGGATCTTAACACCAAAAATTTTTAGAAAACTTAATGTGTACCTAAAAGTGAACAGTTTGTTTACAAAAAATAAAAAGAATGTCATGTAGCTTCTAAAATATATGAAATATATGTGAAAATATAGAAAATACTTTTCCATTCTTGGATTTTCTAAATATTCTCAAATACAAAATGTATATGAAATAAAATGTGTTAATAATCTCAAAATTATATCATTAACATTTGTATTGAGAAATATTCCAGAAGTTTTTTTGGTACTCACATCATAGGAAAAACTATCTCCAAAAAAAAAAGAAAAAGCCTACTCTATTTTTTGCAACTAATATATTTGTGTTTGTAGGAGTTTTTAGAAAAGTCATATTTAAACTATAAGCTTGACATCTAAAGGAAAAGGATTAAACAGGAATGAAAAAAATTGAAATTGGAATATAATATATTTGGGGGATTATGCTCAACCAACTCTTTACCATTAATTACTTTTGCTTGTGCTGGTATAACATTTGCCTCTGGCAAGAGATGAGAGTGGAAACAAAACAATAACATCTTGAAACACAAAATTATCAACTAAACTGTGATTAGACATGCATAATTAGAATATATATTAATTTGATTTTCTATGTCTAAATCAATAAGCCTGTTCTTCTTACTGCTAAGTCACCAATATGCAGTAGAGAGAAAGAACTGTATGTGATTTAGTACAATAATAATGATTTTTAATTATTTAAATTCTTTTGAATATATTTTATGTTCCATAATTAACTTGTTTGTCTTATAAAATTCAGGGTTCTTGTTTCAGCCTTCTTCTACCTTGACAGCCCCTAAACACAGGACTAAGGAGCTAGGGCTTTTTGAATTGGATAATCAAATATTTTCTTCCACATAATGATGATTCTGTTTCTCCAGTGTATTTTTATATAACCAACTACTAATGCATGATACTCAAAATTATTTTGTATGTTAGTAGCACATTTTCCAAATTATTTTTCCTATTTCAAAATTTCATTACAGATACTAAGAATTTTAAACACATTTTTATTTACAGGCATAATCAAAGATCATTTTTACTTAAAAAATAAGGCAAATGATGTTGATGTTTACCATAACAGCAGATCTTTTCAGCATCAAAATAAAACAAAAGTTATCTCAGTTGAATTTGCAAAAAAGATTTTTTTTAATTCCAAAAGAATTGTGTTATGTTTGCTTATTAAATTAAAAAATGTACTAAATATAGGGTGATGTCCCTTTCCCTTCTTCACTCAAGTAAAATGGACACTAGATAACTAGAATCCTTATGGTTTGGGAAAAAACTGTAGTTCAATTTTTAGCACTTTATTTAGGAGAAAAATTTGTTGTTTGTTCTTGATGGTAATGTACATTGAATTTAATAAGACACTTTTATGTGATTTTCTCATTATTCTTTAATTAAATTTTATAGGAGAGTAAGATGATAAATATGTTAAACATTTTTCTAGGGAAAGAAGAACAGATTCAAAGAAACATCAATTATCTTGAATCTCTCTATATTTCATCAAAGAAAATGTATGAAGTTAAACTTTTTAATCTTTGACAATATAATCATGAAGTGATCATTTCTTAACTGGAGGTTTCAAGGTGGTTGCTTAAGGGAGATTGCTCTTATATCTGAAATATAGGTAAATGTCTTCCAAGCTGTGATATGACAGATGTTAATGAAAAAGTTTGGAAACAACAGATAAAAATAAAATTGTGTCAGAATGGTGGAGAGGATATAGTTCAAGTGGTAGAACACTTTCTTAGCATGCATGAGGTCCTGAATTCAATTCACAGTACTCCTTTGAATTGTAAATAAATAAGTAAACCTAATTACCTCCTCTCTCCCAATAAATAAATAAATAAAAATTTTAAAAAATTGTGTCAAAATGTAGAAACAAATATGTTTAATTTGTATGAACTTGTATTTCAGAAACTTGATTGATTTAATTCATTTTATGTTAACATAAGTATGTCTAGGTTTTATGGGAATATTAAATAGAAAACTGATCTCATATTAATTTTTTAAGTATGTTACTTTATTTAATCATTCTTGCTTTTGATATATATAAAAACTTATGTATACCTGGAAAGAACACTTCTTGGTATTTATTTTATTTCCAAATATAAACACATAATTCAATTTTTTTTTTCCTTTTCAAATTAGGCATATATTCTCAGATTTTTTATCCTGGTATTTGCATTCAACTCTAGTTTCTTTACCACTTCTACCCCTACTCCCTGCAAAGTGTGAATTTTTGATATAGAATGGATAAAAAGAGACAAATAATTTGCCTTTCCAAAAATAAATTCAGCTGATTTTTCATAAGCTGTCTATTCCATTTGTCATTTACTCAACAAACATATGACTTTGGAGCACTTGCTATTTGTCTGGTAGTGAGGATTTAGTGATGAAACCATTGTGCCTGAATTCATGGAGTTAATAATATGGTGGAAACATAAGCTGCTGATTAGTTTACCATGAAGATAACTCACCACTGATTATTATGCATTAAGGAAATCATTTATGACTTTCAAATCACTTGTAATCTTATATTTTTCCTATAGGTAGTAAGTCACTCATACAACATATCATCCATCAAAAATCTGATTATCTGTTTATGCATTAAATAGTCAATAATTGGTCAAACTTTCCAGCCTACAGCAAATAAAGCTGTAAAATGAGATCTGATGTAGTATAGTAAGTGCTAGATATCCTAATTATACTTTCTATTATGGAAATGGATGTCTTTTCCAATTTGTAATTCCAGATATCAATCTTATATATTATGAACTATCATTATAAAATTGCTGAACTTTCTGATTTGCAGCTTAGTATATCAACCATATTTATTTTGTATGGTCACGTTTAACACAAGGCTACACTTAAATTCCTATTTACTATCTTAGTATGTTTTGTAATCTTGGAATTTTATTATTGATTCTGTTCTTGTTGACTCACTGAACATTTGAACATCTTTGCTGATTATTTGGCATAGAGGTTTTATATAATATATAAACGGTGGTACATTGTCACTTTAGTGGCCTGCCATGGACTGCAGCTTCCAGTATTAGTCTTCTACCTTTGAATAGGAGTTTGCCTGTGATTTGCTTTAACCAGTGACAGGGTAACACTGGGTTAGCTCCTGACCTAAACCTTAGGAAAGCCTGGTAGCTTATACTTATGCATCTTGGTGGAAGATGGTTGCCCTATATAAATTCTGACTTCACTGAAATGATTTTGCTGTGAGAATCCCAGTATGGACATGTTTTAGGACCACTTGAAGGAAAACTGTGGGCCCTCACTGATAATCAGCTAAATATCTCACTGACAGCAATTTTCCAATCATCTTTATAAAAAACAAGATCACAGTCTCAGAGGTGATAAGGAAGATTACTTCCTGGCAAGTCAAAAAACTTGATCAATTTTGGTGACCTTAAAGAAATAAGACTTCAAAAACCATAGATAATATAGAAGAAACTTGGTAGAAAAAGTTTTGAGGAGGTCGAGTTCTTAACATCAGGATAAAGGGTAAGTAAGAGAAATTTTAAAAAGAGGTTCCAATCATTCATTCATAATGATATTTCTAGTTAGACAATTTTCTGACATCAACTGTTGCTAACATATGTGGTTCAAGGGGGTTCCTTGGTTCATTAACATCTCTTGCTACAGGTATGCAAATAGGGAAAAACATGAAGAAATCTTCAATTTTGTCTGATCAAGAGTGACCTTCAGAGATTATTTATAATTTAAATGTGGAGATTAAGATAATATATTTTAAACACTGATTTCAAAAAATATTAGAAGAAAAGTCTGCCATATAGTATTTCAATGCTATACTGAAGAGTTGTTTAACAAATTCACCCAACATTCATTATTTATCTTGTGAAATGTATGCTACATGCCGTATGTGTTCTTGCTGAAAATTACATAAGCCAGAGTGCAGCTGAACACAGTGGATTAGAAACTGGGCCCTAGAGTCACTGTAGCTGTGCTTATCTCACGTGTCTACCAGCATCTGCTTAGCTGACAGCACATTCTGTATGTTAACATTCATTCAAGAAAGATTTCATCATCAGCACACCAAAAAGAAGGAAGCAAAACTGGGGGAATATTCTGTTTCCCTTATGCAGAAATATTAAGTTTTCCTACAACACCACCACTTCCACTCCACCCCACCAGATGTCCATTTAGGTCTCACTGGCCAGAATTGGGTATATTGCCACTCTTAAAAGCAACAGAGGAAGATTTGCTAATAAGATTGACAAGATAGGATATAACGATGTGTGAAGTAGTTTCTTAATCTGAGCCCAGTGTCACCCTCAAGAAAACGAATTTTATTAATAAATAATGATAACACTTATTGGGTAAGCAACTAACAGTGTCTATAGGGTTCTATCCCTTTTTCTACTAAAGGCACATAATCACAATGGTTTTTTTTGTTTGTTTGTTTGTTTGTTTTTGGCAGGAAGTGTATTCACTTCCATTCACCTCCAAAGTAAACTAAATCTCATCCAGTTTTTCCTTGAGTTCCAGTATCTCCAGAGATACTTGATTTCATCAAGTCTAGAAATGGTTCCATGTTTGATATACTATATCCAAAAAGGCATGTTACTTTCCCTAAATATCACTGATATATAATGATGGAGATGGAACATTATAACTCCAATAAAATCAACTGTTCTGAGCAGAAAATTAAAAAAAAATTCAGTATGACAGACAGTGGCCAAATGGCAGAGTAAAAAGACCCTGAACTCAATTCTGCCATGGGCTCACCAAAATGACAACTATTTACAGAACAACTATTGATGAGAAAAACTGGAAGACCAGCAGGAAAGATCTTCTGCAACTAAAGATATGAAATACAAACCACAATGAGACATCAGTAGGGGCAAAGACACTGTACAGTCCATACCAATACCCTCAGATGAGCAACCCACAAACAAGAGGATAATTACAATTGCAGAAGCTCTCCCCAAGAGCAAGGGGGTCTGAGACTCACATTGGGCTCCCAAGTCCAGGAATCCTGCACTGGGAAGACCAGCCCCCATAAATTTAGTCTTTGAAAGTCAGTGAAGCTTGCTTTCAAAAGAGCCAGAGGGCTGTGAGAAATAGAGACTCCACTCTTAAAAGATAAACATAAAATCTCACATGCTCTGGGACTCAGGGGAAAGAAAAAAAAACAGTAATTTGAAACCATCTTAGGTTAGACTCACCTGCTGATCTTGAAGAATTTCCTAGAGAGGGAGAAGGAATCTGGAGCTATCCTGGGGACATAAACATCAGTGGAAGCCATTCTGCAGAGCTTGTTCTACCATGAGGACACTGGTGTTGGCTAGCAGTATTCTGGGATTTTCCCTGTAGCTTATTAGCAACTAGGCCCAGTCCCATCTACCAGACTGTCAGCACAAATCCTGGGACACTTCAGGCCAAACAAATAGTTAAGTAGGGACCCAACTTTACCCCCAGCTGATGTCCACTGGCCAAATCTTAAGGCCGGCCACCAGGGTCACAGCCTTGTCCACCAGAGGGCCCAGTCACCAGCCCCACCCATTAGTGTGCTGGCACTAGCCTGAATATCTCCAGGGCCTTGCAACTGAAGAACCCAGAAACTGGCTTTCTCATCAGGGGGCAGACAACAATTGCAGAAACTTTTGGGCCCTGACCCCAACCACCAGTGAGTTGGTTTTAGCCTTGGGACCAACCCTGCCCACCAGCAGGCTAACACCACTTTGAAACAGTTGGAGGCCCTCAGCCAGTCACCCCAGGATCCACCCACCCCCATCTGCAGGCCAACACAAACTTTGGTAATCCCTGGATCCAGCAGCCAGCTGTATCAGCTTCTGTCACCAGCATGTCATACTAGCTCTGGGAACACTGTAGGCCCTATAGCTAGAGATTCTGAGACCTGGTTCCCTGACCATTAGGCTGGCACTAGGCCTAGGACCACCCAGACCCTGGCTTCACACACCAGCATACCAATACCAGCTCTGGAACACATTGGACTTTTTAGTCAACCACCCTTGGATTCAGCTGGACCAATACCAGCTATGAGTCACCCTGTACCTAGCATGCAGAAGAACTAGGAACCAGCCCCATCTACCAGTAGAAATACATTAGATCCAGGACCCCTGGACCTGCAACAACTCACCCCAAACTATGGATCCCCCACCACTGGGACAGCTCTAGCTCCAGAAGCCCCTGAGTTTCCACTGCCAGCTGCCTTGAGACACAGCCCTGCCCACCAGTGGCCAGTAGCCTTTGTACAAGGCAGGCCCTGCAACCAACCAGACAGGGACCAACCATGTTCTACCAGATTTCCCACAGCACTGAACCTACCACAACAAAAAGACACATGCAGCCAACATAGGTGGCAGCCCTAGAGCATATAGCTCCAGCAACAAAAGGAGTGTACCCTGCTGGGATGCATAGGACATTTTCTACAAAAGGCCATTTCTCCAGGTTGGAAACATGGCCAACTTACCAAGTGCCTAGAGATAAAAACAGAAAATTAGGCAAAACGACACAACAGAAAAATAAGTTTCAAGCAGAGGAACAACATAACACACCAAAAGAAGAACTAAGTAAAGTGGAGAGGAGCAATCAACTCAATACAGAGTTCACGGCAATGCTTGTAAAAATATTCAAAGAACTTGGGAAAAGATTGAATGAACAAAATGAAAGTTAGAAGTTTTAACAAAGAGTTAGAAAATATAAAGAGGAATCAAACAGACATGAAGAATACCGTAACAAAATTAAAAATATATATATTAGTATTAATCAACAGTATGTTAGATAATACAGAGGGATGAATCAGTGAACTGGAAGACAGTAGTGGAAATCACTTGAGCTAAAAAGAAAACAATTAGAAAGAAGGAAAGAAAGGAAAGAAAGAAGGAAAGAAAGGAAAGAAAGAAGGAAAGAAAGGAAAGAAGAAAGAAAGAAAGAAAGAAAGAAAGAAAGAAAGAAAGAAAGAAAGAAAGAAAGAAAGAAAGAAAGGAAGAAAGAAAGAAAGGAATACAGTTTAAGAGACCTCTGAGACAATGTTAAGCATGATAACATTCACTTTATAGGAGCCCCAGAAGGAAGAGAGAGAGAACTGGGCAGAGAAAATATTTGAAGACTTAACAGCTGAACAATCTGGAAAAGGAAACACATCCAGGTCTAGGTAGCACAGAGAATCCCAGATAGACTAAACTCAAAAAGAATCACAGTAAGACACAATGTGTCTTAAAAAGGCAAAAAATAGAGAATATAAAAGTAGCAAGGGAAAAGCAACAAGTTATGTACAAGGGAACTGCCCATAAGTCTATCAGCTGATTTTTCATCAGAAACCCTGCAATCCAGATGGAGTGGTACAATATATTAAAGTGATGAAAAGGAAAAACCTAAAACCAGGAATACTTTACTTGACAAGGATTTTATTCTCATTTGTTGGAGAGAGCAAAATTTTACAGACAACCAAAAGTTAAAAGACCTCAGCACTACTAAAAAAGATGTTAAAGGATCTTCTCTAAGTAAAAAAGAAAAGGCCTCAAATAGAAATATAAAAATTATTAAAGGAAAAATCTTATTGGCAAAGGCAAATATGCAGTAAAGGTAGTAGATCAACCACATTTAAAGCTAGTAGGAACATTAAAAAGCAAAAGTAGTAAAGTCAGCAATATCTGCAATAAATAGTTAAGGAATATGCAAATCAAAAAGATGTAAAATATGATGTCAAAAATATTAAATATCATAGGGGGAGTAAAAATGAAGGGCTATTAAAATGTGCTTGAATTTAAAAGAGTAGTAACTTAAAATAATCATGTATATGTAAAGATTGCTATATATAAACCACATGGTAACCAAAAACAAAAATCTATAATATATACCATAGGAAAAAAAAGAGAAAGGCATCCAAACATTAAAACTAAAGATAATCATCAAGCCATAAGGGAAGCAATCAAAAGAAAAAGAAAAGAATAACAATGATGACAACAACAACAAAAAAAACAATGAAAGTAACTCAAAAACAGTTAACAACATGGCAATAAGTTATCTGTAATTACTTTAAATGTAAATAGAATAAATGTTCCAAATGGCATAAAGTGGATGAATGGATACAAAAATAAGACCTAAATATATGCTGCTACAAGAGACTCACTTGAGACATAAAGACAAACATAGACTGAAAGTGAGGTAATGGAAAAAGGTATTTCATGCAAATGGAAATGAAAAGACAGCCAAGATAGCAATACTGTTATCAGAAAATATAGACTTTAAAACAAAGACTGTAAAAAGACACAAAGAAAAACATTGCATAATGATCAAGTTATCAATCCAAGAAGATATAACAATGGTAAATATATATGCATCCAACAGGAGCATCTAAATATAAAGCAAATACTAATACAGGGAAAAATTGACAGTTACACAATAATAGTAAGGGACTTCAACACCCCCTTACATCAATGAACAGATTATCCAGAAGAACATCAGTAAAGAAGCACTGACCTTAAGTGACAGATTGGACCAAATGGACTACATATATATTCCTTTCAAGTGTATATGGGATATTGTCCAGGATAGATCACATGCTAAGAAAAAAAAAAAAAATCTCAGTGAATTTAAGAAATTTGAAATAATATCAGTCATCTTTTCTGACCACAACATTATGAGACTAGAAATCAACTACAAGGAAAAAACACACAAGCATGTATAGATTAAAACATATACTACTAAACAACCAAAGTATCACTGAAGAAATCAAATAATTAAAAAATACTTGGAGCAGATAAAAATAAAAACACAAAGAACAAAAATCTGGGACACAGCAGCAAAAGCAGTTATAAGAGGAAACTTTTTAGTGATACATACCTACCACAGCAAACAAGAAATTTCAAATAAACAACCTAAACTTATACTAAAAGAACTAGAAAAAGAACAAACAAAACTCAGTTAGTGGAAGAAAAGAAATTATAAAAATCACAGCAGAAATAGAAACTAAAAAACAATGAAAAGATTAGTGAAATTAAGAGCTAGTACTCTGAAAACATAAACAAAATTGATACACAGTGAGCCAGACTCATCAATAGAAAAAGAGGGTCTGAATCAATAAAATCAAAATTAAAAAGGAGAAGTTATAATCTACTCCACAGAAATTAAAAAAGGATCATAAAAGATTACTATGAACAATGATATACCAATGAAAAGGACAAAGTAAATAAAATGGATAAATTCCTAGACATGTACAATTTCCCAAGACTGAGCAAGAAAGAAATAGAAAATATGAGCACACAATTTACCAGTAATGAAATTGAATCAATCATTTAAAACTCCCAACATAAAAAAAGAGCTTAAGAACAGACAGCTTCACTGGTGAATTCTGCCAAACATTTGGGCAAGAGTTAACACTTATCTTTTTCAAAATATTTTTTAAAAATTGCAGAGGAAGACATGCTTCTAAACTCATTCTATGAGGCCAGTATCATTGTAATATAAAAACCTAATAAAAGAAAGTTACAGGCCAACATTGCTGGTAAACATAGATGCAAAAATCCTCAACAAAATATTAGCAAGTCAGAGTCAACAATGCCTTAAAATGATCATACACCATGATCAACTGGGATGTACTCTAGGGATGCAAGTATGGTACAATATCTACCAATCAATCATTGTGACACACTATATTAACAAATTGAAAAATAAAATTTATATGATCTCAATAGATGCAGGAAAAGCTGTTGACAAAATTCAACATCATTTCATAATAAAAACTCTCAACAAAGTGGATAAAGAGGGACCACACCTCAACATAATAAAGGACATATATGATAAGGCCACAGCTAACAGCATGTTCAACGGTGAAAAGTTTAAATCATTTCTTCTAAGATTAGGAATAAGATAAGGATGCCCACTTTCACCGCTCTTACTCAACACAGTTTCAGAAGCCCTGGCCACAGCAGCAAACAAGCAAAATAAATGAAAGGAATACAAACTGAATGGGAAGAAGTAAAACTTTCACTGTTTGCCAATGACATGATATGTACAGGAAAATCCTAAAGATGCCACCAAATAATAATAACAAAATTAATATACAGAAATCTGTTGCATTTCTCTACATTCTTAATGAACTATGAGTATGAGAAATTAGGAAAGTAATCCTATTTACGATCACACCAAAAAGAATAAAATGCTTAGTAATAAATCTAACCAAGGAGGTAAAAGACCTGTACTCAGAAGACATTGATGAAAGAAACTGAAGATGACCCAACAGATGGAAAGATAAAACATGGTCATGAGTTTCAAGGACTGATATTGTTAAAATAATATTACTACCCACAGGAATTTACAGAGTCCATGAAATCCCTATCAAAATACAAATGGCATTTTTCACAGAAGTATAAGAAATAATTCTAAAATTTGTATGGAAACACAAAAGACCCTGAATTGCCAAAGCAATCTTGAGAAAAAAAAAAACAAAGCTAAAGTTAGCATGCTCTCTGACTTCAAACTGTTCTACAAAGCTATAGTAATCAAAACAATATAGTACTGGCACCAAAATAGAAACAGACACACAGATCAATGAAATAGACTAGAGAGCCCAGAAATGAACTCACATTTATATGGATCATTAATATATGACAAAGAGGGCAAGAATATATATACAGCGATGAAAAGATAGCTCATAAATGGTGTTGGAAAAACTGGAAACCAGCATGCAAAAGAAATAAATTGGACTACTCTCTCATACCATGCACAACAATAAATTCAAATGGATGAAAGACCTAACTATAAGATTTAAAACCATAAAACTTCTAGAAGAAAACAGAGTACACTCTTAAAAAGAACTCACACAACTCAACATGAAACACACACAAGCACACACACACAGAAAGCAGATTTAAAAATCAACAGAGGATCTGAATAGACATTTTTCCAAAGAAGACATACAATGGCCAACAGGTACATGAAAGATACTCAGCATCACTGATCATCAGAGAAATGAATATCAATACAAGATGTCACCTCACACCTGTCAGAATGACTATCAAAAATATAACACATAACAAGTGTTGGTGAGAATGTGGACAAGAGGGAACCATTGAGACCTGCTGGTAGGAGTTAAATTGGTACAACTACTATGGAAAACAATACGGAAATTCCTCAAATAATTAAAAATAGAACTATCATACAATCTGGCAGTTCCACCCCTGGCTATTTGTCCAACAACAATGAGAACACAAATTAGAACAGATGCACCCACTCCTGTGTTCATTGCAGTATTATTTATAATAGACAATATATGGTAGTAACCTAAGTGCCCATTAATAGAGGAATGGATAAAGAAAATTTGGTACATACATATGCAATAAAATATTACTCAGTCATAAAAAAGGATGAAGTCTTGCCATCTGTGACAACACTGATGGACCCAGGGTGTATTATGTTAAGTGAAATAAGTCAGAAAAAGTCAAAAACTGTATGATTTCACTTATATGTGAACTCTAAAAAGCAAAACAAATGAATAAGCATATCAAATAAGAAACAGAAGAATATATACAGAGAAGAAACAAATGACTTCCAAGGGGAGGAGGAGGGAGGATATAAAGGAGGGAGATTAATGGTACAAAGTTCTAGTAGCAAAATAAATGAGTCACAGTTATAAAATATACAGTGTGGAGAAGGTAGTTAATTATTTAACATCTTTTCATGGTGACAGATATTAACTAGACTTATCAGAGTGATCACTTTGAAATATATAGAAATATCAAATCAGTGTATTGTGTAACAGGAACTAACATAGTGTGTTGGCCAATCATACTTCAAAAACAAACAAGCAAAATCATAGAAAAAGATATCAGATTTGTGATTACCAGAGGTGGGGATTGGGGGAGGGAAAATTGGAAGAAGGTGGTCAAAATGTAGAAACTTCATATTATAAGATAAATAAGTAATAGGGATCTAATGTACAACATGATAAATATAATTGACACTGCTGTATGTAACATATGAAAGTTGTTAAGGGAATAAATGCTAAGCATTTTCATCACAAGGACAACTTTTTTTCCCTATTTTTTAAATTGTTTATCTATTGAGATGATGGGTGTTCACTAAACCTATTGTGATAATTATTTCATGACATGTGTAACTCAAATGATCTTGCTGTGCGCTTTAAATACATACAGTGCTGTGTGTCAATTATATTTCAACAAAAATGGAAGAAAAAAATAATTTCCACATTCACTGGCAATACATGAGAGTCCTATTTGCTCTACCTCTTTGCCAACATTTGATATAAAATAATTGTTTTAAAGAAAAATAATTCTCCAAATGTAATCAATCAATTAATCAGTAACATACAAGAGTACCTTTGAAATCCTGACAAGAATTACATAAACTCACTGCTATGGCAGTGGAGTTATATATTTTTTTTCCTTAGTTCTGTTCTCTGAAATCATCTCTACTCTCCATTACATTTCACAACTGAGTTAGACCTTTTATAGGGTATACACAATTTTCAAAGTCTATTTCTGCTACTGAAAACTCATTGATCTAGGAAATGTTTTAAGTGATGAAAGTCACAAGATGTGTCTAGCTAGCCTTTTTATTTATTTGTTTGTTGGCTTGCTTGCCATTTGTTTGTTTTGCCATTAGAATTCCTCTTAATACTTCTTAACCAGAGTCAATGAGTTTTCAGACATAGCTTTTAAGCCTGAGGGTTTATTTTTATTTGTTTCTTTTTCTGTTTGGTTATATTGTCTATTATTTTATGCAGTCTTCTCTTCCATTAGCCTTTGTTTACCTTAATGGCAACTGCTTTGAAGTATTTCAAAACAATAGCCTTTTGGCAAAAAACAATGTTTTTAATCTACATCTGTTTGGCAAAGATCTTTTAATGTTACATACTTAAAATCCTAAGGCCAAAATTTTATCTTTTGCTGAGACACATATTACCTTCAGTTTGGTTTACAAAATTTGGATTTTTCAACTCTGTAGAGGTCCAAATTTGGGGACTCTCAGTCAATTTAGATGGCAGGTTATAAGCAGAGATGAGTATTTTGGTAAACACTATTTTCTTTAATTCCTGATTTCAGATTGATCACTTCTGGTCAGAGGTAATATACCTCTTGTAAGACTTGTTGAAAATGGTGACAAATCTACACATTCCAAAATATTTTTATTTATTTTTCCTATCATACATTCTAGTACTACAGCCTCCTACAGCCTATATTTTGAGACCCAAATATCAGTAACAGTTTGACAAGATGCTTTGCCATCACATTAAAAAAAAAAGTCAATTTTCTGTTGGAGATAGCTGTCTATTTACTAGCATTGTTTTATCTTCTACATTCAGAAAACTCAACATTATAGATTTAATCATTTGTACTCATTTTGTTAGAGCAGGCACATAGCTAGATATGAGCAGAGAAATGGGGATGAAGGCCAGATGGCAGGAATTGGGGGAAAAAAAAAAGAAGAGCTTGGGCCAAATGGCAGGAAATCATACATTATGTGAAAGACAGGTGTTACTAGGCAAACAGAGAAAATCAGGAACATAAGACTGATAAGAGATCACATATTTTGGGGTGACAAGTGTCTTGGAGGCAGGCAAAGAAAGGTGGGAAAAGATAGGAATCTATAGTATCTAAATGTAACATTTTGTTCATTATGTTCTCATTATAATAAAATTAACCTTTCAGATTAGAAGCACCCATCATACATCAAAGCCATGACACTTTTGATCCAGACTAAATAAGGACAAAAATTCCTCTTCCCCTTGGGAAAGTAGAGCTGGGATGAAAATCAGGGAATATAACCCCAAACCCTTCCCTTACCAATTAATATTCTGCCCATTCATTTTTACATCCCATGTAGCAAACCTGCCAAAGAAACTCAGCACAGCTGCTCACCTGAACCTTCCTGCTCTACCCTTGAGAGTATATTATCTCTTGCATAATAAATCATTGCTTCACTTTCTTGACCTCCATGTCTCATCCTCAGATTCTTTCTGCAATGAGACAAAAACCTAATAATCAACAACAATTTCAGGAAACCAAATTTTATTTTTACTTTATTGCCTATAAATTTTGAAAGAGGATAATAAAAATATTCACATAATAGGATCATTGTGAGGATTAAATGAAATCATCCATATATAGCCTTAAGACAGACCCTGGAAACCAGATAGGTAAATAACCAGCCATTTGTAATTTATTTATATATTTTGAAATATAGAATTTCCAAATTATTTAAAGTATGTTAAAAAATGAGGGAGGGGCCAAGATGACAGGGTAGAGAGACTCATAGCTCACACTCTCCCACAAACACACCAAGAATTACATCTACAAACCCATTGAATCACGCAGATCACCTACTGAACTCTGGCAGAGTGTCTCTCATTTCAAAATATAGGAGGATTCTCACCAAATCTGGTAAGAAAGAAAAATGAAAAAAATGTTGGTGCAGGATCATTCCTGCAGGGAGAGAGTGGCATAGGAAGAAAAGAATCCTCATACTGGGATGATCCTTCTCCAGCCAGGAGATCAGTAGGGACAGAAGTAGAGCTTCCAAGTCTCCAAGGAGAAAGTGGAAAGAGCTTGACAGTCAGAACTAAGGGAAACTGACTGGAGGTTTCCAGGGATCCCTGGCCCTAGATGTGAGCCAAGCAGGGATGAGCCAGGACTTGCTGCCAAGATTGGTGAGGAGCCCAGGCAGAAGGCAGGACCCCACTGCACAGAGGCAGCCTCAGGAGACTGGAGGGTGGCTTGAGCTCTGGCTGGGGGTTGTGTGTGGAGCAGGACAGCCTGGCACCCCCATAAAAATGCACCACTTTTGGTGTCAGGTGGGGAGGGGCACAACATAGAGGCTGGGCTTGGTCATAGCCATCACTGCTGTGTGGAGGTGTGGCTGGAAGTTGAACTCATACCAGGTATCCCTGTAACTTCACTGGCAGGACTGAGATTTGTTTACAGTCCCAGGGAGACAGGATTGATTTACTCTTTATGGACCCATGGCAGACCCAGGCCTCTGGGACCAACAGTCAGTGAGCAGAGTTCTGACTCACAGCGGGGGCAAGTATGAATATTTACAATAGGCCGGGATCCTGTGTGGAGGCGAGGCTGGGGTCTATGGTAACCCCGTGGTGCACCAGATTCACGTGTGTGTCTGCATACTTGCTATGGGGGGGTCCTAGTGACTGACATTGGCATATCTGAACTGGTGGTTCCTGGGGCTCAGAAACCAGGGGGCACCAAAGCATGTGGTCAACATTCCTGCAGCTAAGGCAGAGACAAAGGCAGCATCAACAAAGAGTACTTTGTAAGCCTACATAACAAGTGATAGACAACACCACAGAGGACACATCCAAGTGGACAGCTCCTACCTACCCTTCTTCCCAACTGAAGTACCCCAACACTGCCTACTACACACACAGCTCAGAAATAGGTCTAAAACCCCTATTCCAGCAGAAGAGTATACAAGGCCCTTGTCAAGGTTGTGACAACTACAAAACAAAAAGGAAACCCAGCTCAACAACAATCAGGGCAGGCTCTGAATACCACAACACCAAACACACCCCCAGTCAAAGGGATAACAGCCAAAACACATGGAAGGAAGATGTGGCAACCATCCATGCTAGGAAAAGCCATTGTAACAAAATTATTAGATGCACACAGTCTACACAGGAATACTCCCACTTGAAGTAAAAACAAACAAACAAAAAATAAAATAGCCATTCAAGACCACAGTGGATAACTGATACTCCTAAATCCATAAAGCCAGAGAAATATAAGATGAAGAAGCAGAGGAACTATTCCCAATAAAAAGTGCAAGAGAAATCCCCTGAAAGAACAATAAATGAAATAAACCTTGATAATCTACTACATCATGACTTCAAAAAGGGAATGATCAATGCACTGAAGGAACTAAAAGAGATTATCAATAGCAATAGAGATTAATTTAAAAAGGAAATTGAAACTATAAAAAGGGCCAATTAAAAACAGAAAACTCAATTGTTGAGATAAGAGTTGAGGTAAAGTCAGTCAAAAGCAGACTAGCTAATGCAGAGGAAGGAATTAGTGACTTAGAAGATAGGATAATATAAATCACCTAATTAGAACAGCAGACAGAAAAGCAAATAAAAACCAATGGAAGCAATATAAGGGACATATTGGGCAATATAAAGTATGCCAATCTGTGCATAATAGGGGTCCCAAAAGGAGAAGAAAAGAAAAGGGGACTGAAAAGTTATTTGAAGAAATCATGAATGAAAACTTTCCAAACCTAAACAAGGAAACATATCCAAGTACAGGAGGCACAGAGAGTCCCAAATAAGAAGAACCCAAACAGACGTACATCAAGACATATGACAATTAAGATGGCCAAAATTAAAGATAAAAATGTTATCCTAAAGGCAGCAAGAGAAAAACAAAGAATTAGTTACAATAGAACCCCTATAAGGTTTCAGCTGGTTTCTCTACACAAGCAATGCTGGCCAGAAGGGCATGGCAAGATATATTCAAAGCCCAGAAGGAGAAAAAGCTGCAACTTAGAATATTCTATCTCGCAAGACTATCCTTTAGAGTAGAGGGAGCAGTAAAGAATTTCACAGGCAAGCAAAAGCTCAAAAATTCAGCAATAATAAACCTATACTAAAACAAATATTAAAAGTTCTACTCTAAATAGAAAAGAAAGAGGGAAGCTATAGCAATGAGAAAACCACAACTGGAAATGTGATAACTATAGTGAATTGCAAGAGAATAAATATGAAAATGTAAAAGAGAACATCAAAATCATAAAAGGTGGGAGAAGGGAGAAAGAAAATATAGATTTTTTTTCCATTTTTCTTTTTTTTTTCTTTTCTTTTTCATTCTTTTTAGGATGTGTTTGAGCCTACATGACTATCAGTCTAAAGGAAACAGATATAGTAAGGGCAAAACATATCTGAAAAACAGGGTAATCACAAATCAAATGCATACAGTACAGCCACAAAAATCAAAAAGAAACCAAAATAACACAAAAGAAATTATCAAACCACAAAAAGAAAAACAAAAAGGAAAAGAAAGGAACAAAGAATAGCAAATCAACTGAAAAACAAAGTTCAAAATGACAATAAACACACATCTATCAATAACTACTATAAATGTCAATGGACTAAATGTTCCTATCAAAAGATAGTGTGGCAGACTGGATAATAAAACAAAAGCCTCCAAAATCCTGCCTACAAGAGACTCATTTTAAAGTGAAAGACATACATATATTGAAACTGAGAGGTAGGAAAAATAAGTATTTCATGCAAGTGGAAATGAAAAGAAAGCATGAGTAGCAATACTTATACCAGACAAAATAGACTTTAAAACAAAGTTCATAAAGAGAGAGAAAGAGGGACACTATATAATGATAAAAAGAGCAATACAAGATGAAGATATTATACTCATTAACATATATGCACTCAATATAGGAGCACCTAAATATATAAAACAAATACTAACAGATAGAAAGGGATAAATTGATGGGGATACAATGAGAGTAGGAGAATTTAAAACCCCACTAATGTCATTGGACAGGTCTTCCAGACAGAAAATCAATAAGGCATTGGAGATACTAAGTGACACAATAGAACAGTTGGACTTGGTTAATATTTTTAGGATATTACAACCCCAAATAACAGACTATACATTCTTTTCAAGTGCTCATGGAACATCCTTTAGAATAGACCATATACTCAGGCAAAAAAGAAGTCTCAACAAATTTAAGAGGATAGAAATTATCCCATGCATCTTCTCTGACCACAATGGAATGAAACTAGAAACCAACCACAGGGGGGAAAAAAAAAAAAACTAATGTGAAAAAAAAAAAAATGACAGCATGGAGACTAAACAACATGCTAATAAAAACCAATGGGTCAATGATGAAATCAAAGAATAAAAAATACCTTGAGACAAATGAAAATCAAAACACAACCACACAAAATCTATGGGATGCAGGAAAAACAGTCCTAAGAGGGAAGTTCATACCAATACAGGCCTTCCTCAAAAAACAAGAACAATCTCAAATAAACAACGAACCTATCACCTACAAGAAATAGAAAAAGAAGAACAAACAAAACCTGAAAGTTGATTTCTGGTCAAGGTGACAGAGTAGCAGGACTATGAACTTGCCTCTCCTCAGAACTACAACAAAACCACAACAAAACCACAACAAAACCACAACCGACTGCTGAACAACCATTGAGAAAAAAGACTGAAGCCAAGCAAAAAAGATATACTTCAACTGGAAACATAGAGAGGGAACTGTAGCAGGAAGGTAGGAGAGGGCACGCTCACAATATAATTGGGCCCATACCCTCTGGGTGGGCAACCCACAAACTGAAGAACAATTAAGTCACAGAGGTGCTCCAATGGGAGTGAGAGCTCTGAGCCCCACATCAGGCTCCCCAGCCCAGTGTTCCAGCAGTGGGAGGAAGAGACCCCAGGACCCATGCACCAGGTCCAGGGGCAGAGAAAGTGACTGCCTAGGAACCTGGGCCAGACCAGTTCTTCTGGTTTTAGAAGTTCTCCTGGGGAGTTAGGGGGCTGCTGCAGCTCATACACCAGACATAAAAGCTGGTGGTGGACATTCTGGGAGTGTTCATCTACATGAGCTTTCCTGGAGGCTGACATCTTGATTGGATCAATAGCACCAAGACCCAGCACCACCAAACAGCCTGAAGGCTTAAGGGCTGGGAAACCTCAGGCCAAACAACATACTGGGTGGAATCACAGCCTTACCCATCAGCAGACTTTCTGAGTTGCAAACACCCCTACACAGGGCATTACCCACCAGATGTCAAGGCCAAGCTTCACCCAGCAGTGGGCAGACACCAACCCCTCCTGCCAGGAAATCTACATAAGCTTCTAGCCCAGCTTAATCTACCAGGGGAGATATACCAGAAATAAAAAAGCAACAATCCCAAAGCCTGTGGAAGGAATCCACAAACACAAGCCAGACTCTACACTGGGACCAGATCAACCCTGGCACTCAAGTGACAAGAGAGGAGTGTACTGATAGGATGTGTAGGATGTCTCCCACAGAGGGCCACTTCTCCAAGTTGAGAATTATAACTAACTCATCTAAAGATACAAAGAGGAAAAGAGACAAGATGAGGCAGCATAGGAATATTGGGGTCCATGTATTTTTTTGATTGATGGCCTTTCTGGAAATTAAGCCCTTGACAGTCTCATTTTTGTAAACATTTTCTCCCATTCTGTAGGCTGTCTTTTTGTTTTGTTTATGGTTTCCTTTGATGTGCAAAAGCTTATAAGTTTAATAGGACCCATTTGATTATTTTGCTTTAATTTCTATTGCTTGGGTTGATTGCCTTAGGAGACTATTACTGAGATTTATACATCAGTTCTTTTTGAATGAAGAAAGCAATAGTAAAAAAGGAAAAAAAAAAAGAACAAGTCACCACCTTCCCACAGACTTCAGACACTGCTTCAGAGCTACAGTGATCAAAAGAGCAAGATATTGGAATAAAAATGGACATATGGATCAACAGGACAGAATAAAGAGCCCTGAAATAAACCCATACACCTATGGTAAATTAATCTTTGATAAAGGAGGCAAGAATAGACTATGGAGAAAAGACAGTCTCTTCAGCAAATGGTGTTGGGAAAACTGGACAGCAGCATGTAAATCAATGAAGTTAAAACACTCTTTCACACCATATGCAAAAATAAACTCAAAATGGCTTAAAGACTTAAATATAAGGCAAGGCACAATAAACCTCCCTGAAGAAAACAGGCCAAACATTCTCTGACATACATCTTAACAATATTCTGCTAAGGCACTCTACCCAGGCAATAGAAATAAAAACAAAAATTAACAAATGGGACCTAATTAAACTTATAAGCTTTTGCACAGCAAAGGAAACCATAAACAAAATAAAAGGACAACCTACGGAATGGGAGAAAATTTTTGCAAGTGATGAAACCGACTAAGGCTTGATCTCCAGAATATATAAGCAGCTCATATGACGTTAAACAACAACAACAACAACAACAACAACAACAACAACAACAACCCAATCCAAAAATGGGCAAAAGACCTAAAAAAGCAATTCTCCAAGGAAGACATACAAATGATCAATAGGCACATGAAAAATGCTCAATATCACTAATTATTAGAGAAATACAAATCAAAACTATAATGAGATGTCACCTCACACCAGTCAGAATGGCCATCATTCAAAAGTCCACAACTGACAAATGCTGGAGAGGATGTGGAGAAAAGAGAACCCTCCTACACTGCTGGTGGGAATGCAGTTTGGTGCAGCCACTGTGAAAAACAGTACGGAGATTCCTCAAAACATTAGGAATAGACTTACCTTATGACCCAGGAATCCCACTCCTGGGCATATATCCAGAAGGAACCCTACTTTAAAATGACACCTGCACCCCAATGTTCATAGCAGCACTATTTACAATAGCCAAGATGTGGAAACAGCCTAAATGTCCATCAACAGATGACTGGATAAAGAAGAAGTGATATATTTATACAATGGAATACTAATCAGCCATAAAAATACGACAACATAACACCATTTGCAGCAATATGGATGTCCCTGGAGAATGTCATTCTAAGTGAAGTAAGCCAGAAAGAGAAAGAAAAATACCATATGAGATCGCTCATATGTGGAATCTAAAAAAAAAACCAAAAAAACCCCCAAAAAACCAAAAAAAAAAAATTCAAAACAGAAACAGACTCATAGACATAGAATACAAACTTGTGGTTGCCAAGGGGGAGGTGGGTGGGAAGGGACAGACTGGGAGTTCGAAATGTGTAGATACTGACAGGCATAAGTAAAATCGATAAACAAGATTATACTGTGTAGCACAGGGAAGTGTGTGCAAGATCTTGTAGCTCACAGCAAAAAAAAAAAAAAATAATGTGACAATGAATATATGTTTGTTCATCTGTAACTGAACAATTGTGTTCTATACTGGAAATTGACACAACATTGTAAAATGACTATAACTCAATCAAAAATGTAAAAAACAAAAAAAGCCAATCCGAAAATGGGCAGACCTAAACAAGCAATTTTTCAATGAATACATACAAATGGCCAAAAGGCACATGAAAAAATGCTCAATATTGCTATTTATCAGAAAAATCCAATCAAAACTCCAATGAAGTATCACCTCATACCATTTAAAATGGCCATCATTCAAAAGTCCACAAAGGATAAATGCTGGAAAGGCTATGGTGAAAAGTGAACCCTCCTACACTGATGGTGGGAATGCAGTTTGGTGCAACCATATGGAACACTGTATAGAGATTCCTCAAAAAAACAAAAATAGACTTACCATATAATCCAGCAATCCCACTCCTGGGCATGTATGCAGAGGAAAGCTTAATTCAAAAGGATCCATGCACCACAATGTTCACAGCAACACTATTTACAATAGCCAGGACATGGGAACAACTTAAATGTCCATCAACAGATGACTAGATAAAGAAGTCACGGCATATTTACATAATGGAATACTACTCAGCCATAAAAAATAATACCATTTGCAGCAACATGGACGAATCTGAAGAATGTCATTCAATGTGAAGGAAGCCCGAAAGAGAAAGAAAAATACTATATGATATCACTCATATGTGGAATCTTAAAAAAAAAAAAAAAAGACAAACAAACTTATTTACAAATCAGAAACAGACTCAGACATAGAAAACAAACTTATGGTTACCAGTAGGGGAAGGGGGTGGGAAGGGATAAATTGGAAGTTTGAGATTTGCAGATACTAACTATTGTATATAAAATAGATGAACAACAAATTTATACTGTATAGCACAGGGAACTATATTCAATATCTTATAGTAACCTATGGTTAAAAAGAATATGCAAATGAATATATGTATGTTCCTGTGTGACTGAAGTATTGTGCAGTACACCAGAAATTGGCACAACATTGTAAACTAATTATACTTCAATAAAAATATATCAAATAAAAACAGAAAGAACTGATGTATATACCACAGCCAATGTTGCTTTTAATTTTAAATTACGTAAATCAAGCCTCTGTTTCCTTAACAATAAACCCTGCACAGTACAGCATGACCCTTGAAGGGGACTTAACATCCCCTTAATTTTTCTCCTACCGCATTCTTCACCAACAACCTCAAAATAGTGTTCAGTGTACTATTAATTTTACATAACTAATGTCAATGACATAGCAAGACTTTTCTATACCTATAATTTATATCATCTTACTATCTAATGCTGGTAACTAATTCACAGTTAATTTTATATTATTTCAAAAATTGAAAACAAATAAAATATTTCACAGAAATCTCTTCCTTTGTCTTCAGTATTTTTCTGGATATACAGGTATCCCCCTGATTTTTGAAATTTCTCTTTATGTCACTTCACTGTCATTAAAGACTTGCATTAGTATCTATTTTCACTAGCCAAAAGAAATCCCAGAGGATTTTTCACTTTTGCGAGAAAAGCAAAAATAGCATTCAGTGCTGGTGTTGGTTTTGCAGGAATCCATTATAGAGGCAGTGTACACATCAAGAACCAAGAGTGGCACTTTCAAACGCCTTCTCCGGAACTATACTTAGCTTCTCAGCATCCAACCACTGTAGCTTGAACTGTATGAGCATCTTTGCTTTATCACAATTTATTTTGTGAATCCTAGGGAAATTGTGTCTTCACTTTACACCATTTTGGCTTACGTGTTTCATAGGAAGATCTACTTTTGGACATGTTAAGTAGATAAATGGGGGCACTGGGAAGACAGGTGGAAGAGAGGAAGATGGTCTGGAAAATGGCACTATGCCCACCTTTAACTTAAAGGGGCTTTACTTCCAAATGAATGCCAATAAGAAATCAGTTAGAACCTGACAGCTGCAATTGTGAACTAGTGACAAGGACCTAAATGGACACGACAGTGTTCATTGTAATGTAATAGCATTGCAGTTTAAGCCCCAAGGAATGGGTTTTTCTGTGTACACCATGGGTAAGAACATGCACAAAGGGGACAAACATGACTAAGCACTTCAGAGCCAAGAACCATCAGTCAATTAAAAGACCATCTCTAAGCAAGGGTATAAGAGAAGAGGTAAACAGAGACCACCATTTTTCATCCTTTGGATCAGCATGCCTCCTGTTCTTGGAGGTGTAATTTTTTTTCCTAAATAAATCCTTTAAAATATTTTGCTGCACAACACATTGTCTCCTGTCTCTATTCTTACCTTTTGAGATGACAGTAACTGGTGTCTTTTCCCTTCCCTTTTGGGTAACAGGTAGGAAAACTATATTTGCATTTCTAGTCCTATACTAGTCATTTCAGTGGCTTTGCTGAAAGGAAGGTAAATTGTGCTTATCTCACCATCTTCAAATAGATGTACTCATTTTAAAGGAGCTTACATTCAAAATATGTCTTTCCCTTATGAATTTTCAGAAAATCTGAAAGAGCAATCTTATGATATTCTATTAATTTACTTATCCCTAGTACCATAATATGTTTCCTTGGTATAATCATAATTGCAGTTTTTTAAAAATATTTTAGAATAGTTTTAGGCTTACAGGTAAATTGTGAAGATAGTACAGAGAGTTCCCATATACTCTGCACCCAATTTCTTCTATTTATAACATCTGACATTAGTATGAATTTTTTTTGCAATTAATAAATCAGTATAGTACATTATGATTAATTGTCTATAATTTACTCAGTTCTTTAGCTTTTACCTACTGTTTTCTGCTGTAGAGTGCCATCAATGATAACACATTACATTTTGCCATCCCTAATTGTTTGGCTCCTGTTGGTTGTGACAGTTTCTCACACTTTCTTTGGTTTTGTAAACTTGACTATTTTGAGAAATACTGGACAGGTGTTTTGTAGAATGTTTCTCAGTGTGGATTTTTGTGAAGTTTTTCTCATGATCAGGCTAGAATTGTTGTTTTAGAAGGATCCAGCTTTAAAACCACACATCTATGTTAGCCTCTATTTTTTCCCTCTTCCTTCTGTGCCTATAATCTATTTATTTCAATTCAAACTTAATTAGTAACTTTTTTGAATTTAAGACTTTTTGAAAACAATTTTAATTCAACACTTGTTCTAAAGCATACTAAGTTTTAACTCTAAATTATATAGGCTTTCTAGCTTGACTAACATTTTAAGAAAATTTTATTTTGATTCTTACTGTGTAGTAATTTTTAATTGGTGAATCTATATAGACACTGTAACAGCTGAAGACATAAGTCTTCCCACTCCTGCTCCTGCAAAATGCTTTCTGTATATTTCCCCTGCTAATAAATGTCCATTTAAGGGTGACTAGAGGTTATTGATGAAAAGTTCTAGCTTTAAGTGGAGAAAGATGTCCTCCGTGTTGAATGCTATCCAGTTTACTCCCCAAGGACTGTTATTTATAACTCTTTCCAAACTTCTACTTTTAAATACCTTCCAACTGCTGCTCAGGTTCATTCTGCTCTCAAAATAACACATCTAGAAGCATTTAAAAATTCCTATTTTTTTCTCATAAAAATTTGCAGTTATTTCTGTGAAAATTAGAAAAAAATAAGACTTATTTTACAAGCAGAAATGTAAATTGAATTCATATTTGAAAATTCACAAGTAGAGAAAACATACTCACATATGACTATATGTATATATATAAATATGTCAAAATATATTACTCATATATACATATATAATTAGAATAATTTGAATATTAATTTTAACCATTCCTTATCACATAGCACTATTTCATATCTTGTTTCCTTTTATTGAAAATTATTCAAAAATATGATTTTAAGAATTGCATAAAATAGCATTATAGAGATTAGTCATGTTGTAGGATATTTTTATGGTCTCCATATTTTGAAATTTAAAATAATATAGTGAATAGTATTCTTTTAGGCAAGCTTTTGGGATAAATTCCCAGAAATGAGATTAACTTCTCAAAGTAAATACAATTTTAAGAACTTAAAACTTACACTGGGAGTGGCCAAGATGACAGAGTAGGAGGACACTTTTAGCTCACCCTCTCCCTCAAATATACCAAAAGAGACATCCATGGACAAACCTATACTCAGAACACCTGCTGAATTTTGGCAGATCATTACCTTCTTCAAAAGACAAAATTCCTAACAAATCTGGCAGGAGAGAGAAGGAAAAGGAAATTAGTGTGGGACCTGTGCCATGGGGAGGGAGTGACAAAAAAGGAATAATGCTCTTATGTTGGGACATCCCCTTTCCAGCAGAGAGGTCAGCAATGATAGCAAGGAAGAAGAGGTAACCTCTCAGCCTCAGAGGAGTGCACAGCATCCACTTGGCTGACAAAACTAAGAGAAGTGGGCACAAAGGGTCCCTGTGATCCTCAGGCCTAGATGCAAGCTGGCAGGGGTGGGCCAGAACTGGCTTCTTGAGCCAGGCAGAGGGCTGGGGCCAACTGCACAGAGGCAGCCTCAGGGGTTGGAGTGTGCTGTGGGCTGTGGCTGGGACTGTACACAGAACAAAATAGTCCGGTCCCACTTGAGAAAAAAAAAAAAAAAAGAAACACTGCTGGTGCACATAGTGAGGAAGGGCACACTCCAGCTGAGCCATATCCTCTGTCTTTGCAGGCCCCCAGCCCCATTACTGGCATGTTCTCAGGAGAAGAGAAGTGGGGCTTGGCCATAGCCACCATCTTCCTTGGTGCTTCTAGGTAGAGGTGGGGTTGAAACTTGAATCTGTACCTAGGGGCTCTGCAATTTCATAGGCAGGACTGAGATTGGTTTCCAGCCCCAGGGACATTCCCACAGTTAAAACAGGGACAAGGGAAGAGTCAACAAAGAGTACTTAAAGTGCTCCAATTCCACCTACCATGCACAGCAGCTCAGAAATGAGCCTGGAAATCTCCATTCCAACAAAAGGGGAAAAGACCAGGCCCCTGTCAGTGCTGTGTGAACCACAGAACAAAAAGGAGGCCATGCTCAACAACCAGGGCAGCAGTCTGAGCACCACAAACCTGGCCACACACCCAGTCAAAAGATACAAGCCAACACACACAGAAGAAAGAAGTGGCAACAATCCATACTGAAAAAAGACCTTATGACAAAATGTTTATAGGTGTGCAGCCTACACAGGAATGCTTCTTTAAAAAAAACAAAACAACAACAAAAAACAAAACCTTCAAGACCACCATAGATAACTCATAGTCCATAATCTATAGTGCCAGAGAGATATGAGCAAAATGAAGAAGCAAAGAACTACTCCCAATTAGAAGAAAAAGATAAGTCCCCTGAAAGAACAATAAATGAAACAGACCTTGACAGCAGACTAGATCATGACTTCAAAAAGGGAGTGTTAAAAGAACTGCAGGAAATAAAAGAGACTATGAATAGAGACAGAAAATATTATAAAAAGGTGCTATAAAGAGGTGCCAATTTAAAACAGAAAACTCAATGGCTGATTTAAGAGCCAAACTAAAGGCACTCAAAGCAGACTAGATAATGCAGAGGAAGGAATAAGTGATTTAGAAGACAGGATAACATAAATCACCAATCAGAACAGCAGACAGAGAAGAAAGTGAATATCAATGAAAGCAATATAAGGAACCTATGGGATAATATAAAGCACGCCAATATGCATAATAGGTGTCTCAGAGGGAGAATAAAGAGAAAAGGGAATTAAAAAAGTATTTGAAGAAATCATGACTGAAAATTTCTGAAACCTAAAGAAAGAATCAGATATGCAAGAACAGAAAGCAGAGAGGGTCTCCAATAAGAAGAACCCAAACAGACCTACAACATATTATAATTAAGATGGCCAAGGTTAAATATAAAGAAGTAATTCTAAAAACAGGAAGAGAAAAACATAGTTACAAGGGAACCCCCATAAGGCTTTCAGCTGATTTCTTTACACAAGTACTGTAGACCAGAAGGGAGTGGCAAGATACATTAAAATGCCTGAATGAGAAAAAGCTGAAATCTAGGATACTCTGTCCATCAAGGCTATCCTTTAGAATACAATGACAGATAAACAATTTCACAGAAAAGCAAAAAACTAAAAGAATTTAGCAATATTAAACCTATGCTAAAAGAAATATTGAAAAGTTTACTCTAAGTAGAAAAGAAGCAGGATGCTATAAAAAGGAAAAAAAAACATAATTGGAAATGAGATAACTACAATGAGTTGCAACAGAATGGACTTGAAGATGCAAAAGAGGACTTCAAAATCATTAAAGGTGGGAGAAGGAAGCAAAAAAAGGAAAAATTTTTTGTTCTTTTTAGAATGTGTTTAAGCATATAAGACTATCAGTTTAAAGCAAACAGAAAATAATGGGTTAATATACTTGAAAACCAGGGTAACCACAAATCAAAAGCTTGCAATAGAGTCATAACAATCAAAAAAAAAAAAAGATAATGAAAATGGAAATTATCAGAACACAAAAAGAAAAAGAAAAAGAAAGGAACAAAAAGGACATGCCAAATCAACTGGAAAACTAAGTTCCAAATGGCAATAAACACATATCTATCAATAATTTCCAGAAATGTCAATGGACTAAATGCTTCAATCAAAAGAAAGAGAATGGCAGATAGGATAATAAAACAAGAGTCTACAATATGCTGCATACAAGATACCCACTTTAGGGTGAAGGACACACATAGATTGAAAGAGAGACAATAGAAAAATATATTTTATGCAAATGGAAATGACAAGAAAGCAGGAGTAATAATACTGATTTCAGACAAAACAGACTTAAAAACAAAGGACATAAAAAAAGATAAAGAAGGATATTATAAAATGATTAAAAGTACAAAACAAGATGAAGATACTACACTTGTTAACATATATGCATCCAATATAGGAGAACTTAAATACATAAAGCAAATACTAACAGACATAAAGGGAGAAATTGATTGGAACACAATCATAGTAAGAGACTTTAACATCCCATCAACATCATTAAACAGAACTTCCAGACAGAAAATCAATAAGGCAACAGAGATACTAAATGACATAATAGGACAGTTGGCCTCGGTTGATATATTTAAGACATTACACCCCCCAAAAAACATAGTAGTCATTCTTTTCAAGTGAGTTTGGAACATTCTCTAGAAGAGATCATGTACTTGGACACACACACACAGAAAAACTTAAACAGATTTAACAGGATAGAAATTATTTCAAGCATCTTTTTTCTGACCACAATGCTATCAAACTAGAAATCAACTACAGAAAAACAAAGGAGAAAAATATGACAGCATGGAGATTAAACAATATGCTACTAAAAATCCAATGGGTCAGTGATGAAATCAAAGAAGAAATTAAAAAAATACTTTGAGACAAACAACAATGAAAACACAACCACACAAAATCTATGAGATGCAACAAAAACAGTCCTAAGAGGGAAGTTCATAGTGATAGAGGCCTTTCTCAAAAAAGACAGTCTCAAGTAAACAACCTAACCTTTCACCTAAAAGAATTAGAAAAAGAAGAGCAAACAAAACCTAAAGTTAGTAAAAGGAAGATAATAATAAAGATCAGGGAAGAAATAAATAATATAGAGGTAAAAGAATGGAAAACATCAATCAAACAAAGAGCTGGTTTTTTGAAAGGGTAAACAAAATTGACAAACCTCTGGCTAGGATCATCAAGAATAAAAGAGAGAGAATACAAATAAACAAAGTAAGAAAGGAAAATGGAGAACTTACAACCAATACCACAGAAATAAAAATTATCATAAGAGAATACTATAAACAACTATATGGAAACAATTGAACAACCTAGATGAAATGGACAAGATTCTGGGAATATACAGTCCACCAAGACTGAATCAAGAATAAATAGACCACTTGAACAGTCCAATCACTATAAATTAAATAGAATCAGCAATAAAAAAAAAAAAAAAGTTCCCTACAAACAAAAGCCCAGGACCAGATAGCTTCACTGGGGAATTCTATCAAATATTTAAAGAAGAACTCATACAAATCCTTTTCAAACTCTTCAAAAAGATTGAAAAGAAGGGAATACTCCCAAACTCATTCTATGAAGCCACCATCACCGTGATACCAAAACCAGACAAAGACACTACCAAAAAAGAAAGTTACAAACAAATATCACTGATGAACATAGATGCAAAAGTCCTCAACAAAATATTAGCAAACAGAATCCAACAACACATAAAAAAGATCATACACCATGATCAAGTTGGATTCATCTAAGGGCCACAAGGATGTTTCAACATATGCAAACCAATCAATGTGAAAGACTTCATCAACAAAAGAAGGACAAAAAACACATGGTCAACTCGAAAGATGCAGAAGAAGCATTTGATAAAATTCAACACTCATTTATGATAAAAACTCTTACCAAAGTGGGTATAGAAGGAACATATCTCAACAAAATAAAAGCTATTTATGAAACCCATAACCAGCATAATACTTGGTGGTGAAAAGCTGAAAGTCTTCCTACTAAAATCTGTAACAAGGAAAGGATGTCCACTCCACCACTTCTATTCAACATAGTCTTAGGATTCCTAGCCACAGCAATCAGGCAAGAAAAGGCATAAAAGGGATCCTAATTGGAAAAGAAGATGTAAAATTGTCACTATATGCAGATGACAAGATAATATATATAGAAAACAATAAAAGCTCTTTACAAAAATATACTAGAGCTGATAAAAGAATTCAGCAAGGTAGGAGGATACAGGTTAACATACAAAAATCAGTTGCATTTATTTATATTAACAATGAATAGGCAGGAAAAGAAAGTAAAGAAACAATCTCTTTTAAAATTGCCATCAAAACAATAAAATAGTTAGGAATAAATCAGACAAGGAAGTGAAAGACGTATACATGGAGAACTACAAAACATTGATTAAGGAAATTAAAGATGACTTAAAGAAATCAAAAGATATTGGAAAGATATCTTGGATTGGAAGAATCAATATTGTTAAAATAGCCATAATGCCTAAGGCAATCTACAGGTTTAAGGTGATCCCTTTCAAATTATCCATGACATTTTTCATAGAACTAGAATAAATAATCCTAAAATTTATATGAAGTCACAAAAGACCCAGAATTGCCAAAGAAATACTTAAGAAAAAGTTGGAGAAATAACCCTCCCAGCCTCCGGACAATACTACAGAATTATAGTAATCAAAACAGCATGGTATTGATGCAAAAAACAGACATATGGCTCAATAGAGCAGTATACAGAGCCCAGAAATAAACCCACAGACTTTTGTTCAATTAATTTTTTACAAAGGAGGCAAGAACATAGAATATAGTAAAGACAGTCTCTTCAGCAAATGATGTTGGGAAAACTGGACAGCTGCATGAAAATCAACGAGTTAAAACACTTCTGGCCCATGCACAAAAATAAACTAAAAATGGCTTGAGGACTTAAATATAAAAATATAAAACCTCCTAGAAGAAAATATAGGGAAAACATTCTCTGACATAAATCTTAACAATGTTCTCCTACAGCAGTCTAGCCAGTGTAAATCTCAGTAATAGTCTCCTAAGGCAATCAACCCAAGCAATAGAAATAAAAGCAAAAAATAACAAATGGGACCTAATTAAATTTATAAGCTTTTGCACAGCAAAGGAAACCATAAGCAAAACAAAAGGACAGCCTACAGAATGGGAGAAAATATTTGCAAATGATGTGACTGACAAAAGCTTAATTTCCAGAGTATATAAACAGCTCATATAACTTAACAACAAAAAAATAAACAACCCAATCCAAAAATGGGCAGAAGACCTAAACAAGCAATTCTCCAATGATGACATACAAATGGCCAATATGCATATGAAAAAAATGCTCAATATCACTATTTATCAGAAAAATGTAAATAAAAACTACAATAATCTATCACCTCATATCATTCAGAATGGCCATCATTAAAAAGTCCATGAAGGATAAATGCTGGAGGGGATATGGAGAAAAGGGAACCCTCTTACACTGCTGTTGGAAATGTAGTTTGGTGCAGCCATAGGGAACACTGTATGGAGATTTCTCAAAAAAATTAAAAATAGACTTACCACATGAGCCAGCAATCCCACTCCTGGGTATATTATCTGGAGGTATCTCTAATTCAAAAAGATACTTGCACCCCAATATTCATAGCAGCACTATTTACAATAACCAAGGCATGGAAACAACCTAAATATCCATCTACCAATGACTGGATAAAGAAGTTGTGGTATATTTATACAATGGAATACTACTCAGCCATTAAAAAATCAAATAATGCCATTTGCAGCAGCACCTATGGACCTAGAGATCGTCATTCTAAGTGAACCAAGTCAGAAAGAGAAAGTGAAATATTGTATATCACTCATAGGTGGAATCTAAAAAAAGGAAAAAAAAAAGGAACACGATGAACTCATTTACAAAATAGAAACAAACTAGTAGACATAGTAAACAATCTTATGGTTACCAGAGGAAAGGGGTTGGGAAGGGATAAATTTAGAAGTATGAGATTTGCAAATGTTAGCCACCATATGTAAAAAAAGATTTAAAAAGTAAGTTTCTTCTGTATAGCACAGGGAACTATGTTGAATATCTTGTAATAACCTTTAATAAAAATAATATGAAAATGAATATATGTATATATATGCATGCCTGGGACATTGTGCTGTACACCAGAAATTGACACATTGTAACTGACTGTACTTCAATTAAAAAAATAAAATAAACCTAAGCTAACTGTGGTTGGCAAAATTTACACAAATTAATCCTACCACAATAGTTGCCCAAGACTCTTTTCTAAAAATTTTTCCACATTCAGTTTCTGATTATACAATTATTTTCTTTTAAACACCATCATTCTCTAGTGTTTTTATTTTATTGAGAAATTATTTCTTGATCTTAAACATACTTCTGGCTATTAACTTATCTGTTTTGTCTATCTCTGTGTGTCTCTCCTTTCTCTGAAAATAAGAATAATAGAATATTTGTTATGCTTTAACCCACCACCTTTTCTGTTCTTCTGAAAAATTATCAGACTTTGGTTCTACTTTTACAATGGAACAGAAACTTCTTTTCAAGTCAATAATATGTACAGGTTGCTCAATACCAAGAGTAATTTTCTATTTTTATCTTTCTTGATCTGCCAGCAGCATTTGATATAATTAATAACTATTTCCTTTTTGAAATACTTTCTTATCTTGTTTCATATGACTCCACACAACTCTGAGATGGCTCTTACACACTACTCAATATTTTTTTAGCTTTATTTTTTTCTTTCTTTTTGGCAGAGAGAGGTTATTAGATTTATTTATTTGGAGGTACTTGGGATTGAAACCAGGACTTTGTGCATGCTAAGCAGGCTCTCTACCACTAAGCTGTACCCTCCCCCATTACCCAATATTTTTAACATTCTTTATTTGTTATTTATTTCTCTTTTGACCTCTGTCAGTCAAGTGTTAAGCAATTCACTCCAGACATCTAAAAGTTAAAGTTTTGATTCCCTACCATATTTGCTCTCTCTGAATCATCCCAATCTGAGCATGTAACACTCAGTATATACCATTCAATTGGCTTATGCCAAAAAATGTAACATCTCTAAGATTCCTTTCACTTATTCTCTCCTTCACATTTGATATTTCAGCAACCCCTGTTGGCTCTACCTTCAGTCAAATCTATTCACTTTTCTCCATCTCCATTGCTATCACCTGCTTAAGCCAGAATCATTGATCACTAGTCTTCTTACTTTTGTTCTTAATATATAAAATATCAATCAAAAATAGCTCCCCCCAACAGTTATTCTCTGTCATATCACCTTTTTAATTGTCTTCATGTAACTCATATATATATATATGTATATATATATACCTGAAAGTATTTTTGTTGTTTATTTAGGTACTTATTTTCTGTGTTCTCTTACTAGAATACAAAATCTATGAGAGCAAGTATTTTGTCATAGTTATAGATATACCTGTATAAGTTTAAATGGTGTTTCATAGTATATACTCAATACATATTTAATGAGTAATAAAATAAACCAATCTCTTCATCTTTTGTGGTTTTTTTTAACTTTATAAGAAAAACATTGTGCCTTGTTTAATTTGCATTTTGTTACTAGTGGGCTTGAATGATTTAATTTTTTAATAAATTGTATATGTGTGTATTTATATTGATTTTTTTTTTGTTTTTGTTTTTGTCTTTTTTATTTTCCTTAGCTGGAATCCTCATAAATCTGGAGAGTAAGAAAATAGATGAAAAAAATCTATTTGAAGCCTTTTTTTCACTCCACTTATCACAAATTTTTATTGCCACTAAATACAACTTTCTTCATTGATAATGTATATTTTGAAAATCTACAGTTGGATTTTTAGGCTAATTGTAATCTAAAATAGAAAGTAGTTCAAATTGCCCTATCTGATGTGCAAAAAGGGTATACTATTTTGATACTAAAATCTAATTAGATAATTTTCAGCATGGCTCTGGACACCTCTCTCCACCATTGAAATACCAGGATAAGAAAGATTGTGGTGCTCAATTAAATCTGTCAAAATCAAACTATGCTTCACTCAAAAAGGAAAGCTAAATTAAGTGGTTTAGATAGAGACAAGAGACTTCTGAACATTAAGCATAGATTGAACCAAAAAGTAAAATTCTAAGCGTAAGAACTGGTCTTTGTTGCCAAATTTTGCTTTTCTTAGTTTGTCATACCAGCTCACACTTCCAGTGTCTCTGAGTCAAGCTGACTTTTTAACTGCTCTTTTTTTTTTTCAATTTTCAGGAAATCTTTCATTCTTATTGTTTGTTGAAGTGTAGTCAATTTATAACGTTAGTTTCACGTGTACAGTAAATCTTCCCTCTCCATGCTAAGAGAGGCGTGCTTAGGCCAACATTGCTCAGAAGCTAACATCAACACTGACAGACACTTTACCATTTTCCTATCATGGATATTCTTCTTGTTTAATATCCATTTCATTAAAAGGACACAACTGCAATATTTTAAAATTTTTATAATGCTAGATTTTTAAATCACAAGTTACTAAGTATATGCTCCCTGTGATGTCCTAACAGAAAAAACAAATAGTTTCAAATATGTGAATTCACAAAAGTTACATTTATGCTCTATAGATTTTCATAGATTTACCAAAAATCATGTCATTTCAAAAAATGCAAAGGTGATTGTGTAATATTTCCTACAGCTAAGGAAGTCACATAAAGATAGAATTAATTTTGAGTGCTGGAGTAAAACAGATAAAGAGAATTCAGATCAACAATTTTGGCATGGCATTGGATGCTTTAGTTCTGGGTATCGTGAGTTGAAGATATACACATACATGCATATGAGTGTGTTTGTGTGTTTATGCTTCTTAACCTTGGCTCCATGAAATTTTAAGTAAAGACTGTATATATGTGCATTTATTCACTTGAGTTGATTGAAAATAACATTCCCAAGATTCTTCAAGGAATTGCTCAGAAGCTAACATCAACATTGGAAATAATGAGCACATCCAAAGGTAAAACTATTATGTTTTTGAGGTTTCTGGCCAGACCTAGAAAATCTGTATTGCTTGGTCATTTCTGTAGGATGAAGCAATTCTGGAAGGACACTGATCTGTGCTGGGTTGTCATTAATTCTAGAAGATAATATAATTATAAAGAAGAAAGCTATCTTTTTGCATGGCTATTGCCATTAACCTTCATTTAAACTGCTCCTCACAGTAATAAGAATACAACAACGCAAATACTAGCCACCACCTATTGAATGCTTACTATGTTCCAGGCATTGTAGCTTGTTCTAAAATCCCAGAAGTTAGGTTCATTTAACCCTCCCCATTTCACAAATATGGAAACTCAGGGAGGCTGGACAACCTTCACAAGTGAACATTTAGCAATATCTGTAGTGTATTTGCTGTCAGATATCTTATACTTGGTTGAAAATTGTATTGGTGCTCCTAAATAAGGAAATCTAAAACATACATGATGGTTGATGTTATGATGCTCTTAAATGTTACAAAGTCTAATTTTGAGTAGACAGATAACTAATATGAAGACCTTAATTCAAATTTGTTTTAAGTTTTCAGTTCTGAAAAGTCATATTTGGTTCCACTGACAAGCTGAGGGGCCTCCTTTCCTTGTTTCCCTGGACAAAACCTTACTGTAACCTACCAGAATATGGAAGAACTAAGAATGTCTGTCTCCTCTAATAGACGGTGAGCTTGTATCACTGCAAGAAGTTTGTCACATTTATTCCCATATTACTTCTGAACATTATAGGGTCAGAAATATAACAGAAGTTCAATAATTAAATTAGTTAATATATTAATTGACATTAAATGCTGTTGTTTTTATATTTCTCATCCATGTCAATGAATTCATTTGCTTAGGTGGACATATTACCCCATAAAAATATTTTGAAGCAATATTCCTACATAAGCACTTAAAAATGCCAGTGAATAAACAGAGAAATAATCCAAGGAAGAAATTTCACATTTTTACAAGTGCATTTATTTGCTTAATAAGAAGTCAATATTAAAGTCTAAGATTTTAGTTTCCTAATGTAAGTATTAGCATATTTTGCTTGTGTGCTATTTAAACATTTTTTAAATTTAACATTTACTAAGCACTGTTCTGTACCTTGTTTTATTCCTCCATTATTCAGGCATAAACACTAATTAATAATCATAATAATAACAGAGTATAGCATTTATATGGTACTTACTCTGTAACAACCTCATTTTAAGTGCTTTACATATAATCCTTACAACATTTGAAATGTTTTTTATACATTATCTTTAACAACACTGTGAGGTGTGTAGTATTATTATCTCTAATTTAGAGAATGGAAAAATGACATGCAGTTAAGTGCCTTCCCAAAATCATACTGCTAATAAATATCAGAACCAAGAATTAAACTCAGGCAGAATGAATTTACATTCCTTACTGTTTAGCAAGGTATTTTGCCTTTGCATAAATAGTGAGTCTCATTGTATTCCAGTGTGTTTTTTTCCCCTTTATTTCCACCTTTGTTATTCCAGATGGGCATATTTTTTATATGCTTCCTTATTGGAAGTCTATTGTTAAAATTTAACTGAATTTCCTTTTGTCAGTTCTTATCAGAGATATACATGAGTTAATTGCATTAATTTATGACATTAAACAATTAATACATAACAATTCATTTTCTTTTCCCTAGAAGATTCTAGTCAAGCATTTATAATCTAAGACTTAAAATGGTCTTATGGATCTATATACAGGAGAAAGTTCATCAGTATTTATAACTTTGAAATGATTTTTTTCTCATTTAATTGGTTATAAATATTGGACTTTTAAAATTTCTTAAATCAAAATTAATTTCAGGATTTTTTTTTGTTTTTGTCCTCCCTCCATTTCTTTACTTCTTATTTACTTCTGTCACCTAATCAGGAATAATGAACAAGATACTGGGTCAACTTGCATTGTGAAGTCACTCTGACTCAATTAAGCCTGAGAGGTCTCTCAGGTATTTGGAGCAATGAACTAAAGTTGCAACAACCTGTTTTTTTGCACTTTATTGGTTCTATATTCTTCAAAAAATTGCTTTTTCAATTTATGCTTCACACGATTTAAAATTAAATTTATTTATTGGCATTGAAAGAATGCTACCCAGAAAAATGTTTACTGATGATAAATACTTTGTTTGATTTCAACAGATTTAAAGTGCTGCTCCTTATAGAAACTGAATTGTCCTTCAAATTCAATATTTATTTCATTGAGCTTCAGGATCATTGCAATGAGTACAGTGAAAAGCTGATAAAAAACAAAAGACAGAATTTAGTACCAAAACCAAAAGCAGTACTTTCTTCTTTAATGACAAATATCACCATTGACTTCTGACAACTTTTTCTCATATTTTTTAGAATCATTTTTCTATTCCAAAATTTTAAGTGGTTTCCATTTTTTGTGTGCATTAAAGTCATGGTAAGTTCCAAAAATCTCACTATATACAGCCTATAGAAGATCAGGTTTTTGAAAAAACAGATGCTGAGACAAAGATTTAGATGCAAGTAACTTATTAAGGATGTGTTACTAAGAGAAACTGATGAGGGAGTGGAGGAAGCAGAACAGGGAAAGGGAAGTCAAATGAAGTTGGAATTTCAATCAAAACACCTCATTACAGCCTGATGGAGCAGAAAGTGCACTTCAGCCTTTGTCCCACCTGAAGGTGAGGGTGTTTGCTTGTGGGGTGGATGTTTAGAATCAGTGTGAGTGACACAAAGGATCAGATTGTCAACTCAGAATGTACTAATCAAAGATCTTACCCTGTTCAGGATTTACTAATAATTTTAAGGATACAGAACATCAAGGACCTCCAATTGAGTAGAGAGAAGTCTGGGATATCATGGCCCTCCACAAGACATGCACCTCTGGCAAAGTGATGGATGAGGTGTCTAAGTGAGGTTCCTGGGGTTATCTCACGTAGGGAGGGACGCATTCAAATTACAAAACATCTCATCTTATGCTCCAGATAGGTGAGTAGCTTATGTGACATTCACTAGGAAAGTAAACCTTATAAATTATAGGTTCATGAACCATAAATGCCCTTTATCTAGGAACATTAGATAGATAAGTCTTCTTCCTCTTTGTAAATATCTTTAACCTATTTACCTGGAAGGCAAATTGGACAAGTAAACTAGGTTAACCAGTGGTGTCCCCCCAGTGAATGGATCACAGGCTGATTGCTTTCACTTCTCAGGTTACAAGAGATCTAAAAAGATCTGGAAGGAACAATGACAGTGACCAGTCTATAGCATGTCATAAGCCAGATATAAACTCCTTTCTCCAGTGCCCCTCCCTGTCCATCATGTTTCAACTGCAGCAAACCAGTTGAATTTCTCCAAATTCATTTTTTAACATTTTTTATTGATGTATAATCATTTTACAATGTTGTGTCAAATTCCAGTGTTCAGCACAATTTTTCAGTTAAATATGGACATATACACACTCATTGTCACATTTTTTTCTCTGTGAGTTATCATAACATTTTGTGTATATTTCCCTGTGCTATACAGTGTAGTCTATTCTACAATTTTGAAATCCCAGTCTATCCCTTCCCACCCTCCACCCCCCTAGTAACCACAAGTCTGTATTCTCTGTCTGTGAGTCTATTTCTGTCCTGTATTTACGCTTTGTTTTTGTTTGTTTGTTTTTGTTTGTTTGTTTGTTTTTGTTTTTGTTTTTTAGATTCCACATATGAGCGAATCTCATATGGTATTTTTCTTTCTCTTTCTGGCTTACTTCACTTAGAATGACATTCTCCAGGAGCATCCATGTTGCTGCAAATGGCATTATGTTGTCGGTTTTTATGGCTGAGTAGTATTCCATTGTATAAATATACCACCTCTTCTTTATCCAGTCACCTGTTGATGGACATTTAGGCTGTTTCCATGTCTTGGCTATTGTAAATAGTGCTGCTATGAACATTGGGGTGCAGGTGTCATCCTGAAGTAGATTTCCTTCTGGATACAAGCCCAGGAGTGGGATTCCTGGGTCCTATGGTAAGTCTATTCCTAATCTTTTGAGGAATCTCCACACTGTTTTCCATAATAGCTGCACAAAACTGCATTCCCACCAGCAGTGTAGGAGGGTTCCCCTTTCTCCACAGCCTCTCCAGCATTTGTCATTTGTGGATTTTTGAATGACGGCCATTCTGACTGGTGTGAGGTGATACCTCATTGTAGTTTTGATTTGCATTTCTCTGATAATTAGTGATATTGAGCATTTTTTCATGTGCTTTTTGATCATTTGTATGTCTTCCTTGGACAATTGCTTGTTTAGGTCTTCTGCCCATTTTTGGATTTGGTTGTTTAATTTTTTCTTATTGAGTCATATGAGCTGCTTATATATTCTGGAGATCAAGCCTTTGTCGGTTTCACTTGCAAAAATTTTCTCCCATTCCGTAGGTTTTCTTCTTGTTTTACTTCTGGTTTCCTTTGCTGTGCAGAAGCTTGTAAGTTTCATTAGGTCCCATTTGTTTATTCTTGCTTTTATTTCTTCTAGGAGAAAATTTTTGAGATGTATGTCAGATAATGTTTTGCCTATGTTTTCCTCTAGGAGGTTTATTGTATCTTGTCTTATGTTTAAGTCTTTAATCCATTTTGAGTTGATTTTTGTAGATGGTGTAAGGGAGTGTTCTAGCTTCATTGTTTTACATGCTGCTGTCCAGTTTTCCCAACACCATTTGCTGAAGAGACTGTCTCCAAATTCATTTTATTTCCTCAACTTCAGTGTTTTTGTAAATCATATTGTATGGAGGAATTCCTATAGATTTTAGTGTCAGCATGATTTCCATTGTGGACTCCTTTTAGGACCCACAGAATCAAGATGGTCACCTTCTCCATGTCATAACTCAACATTATTTTTATTATAGCATCTATCATACTTTAACACAGCTATTTGTGTATACAAAATTATTTCCAAATATTTTAAGCTTTTTGGTCACTGACTTTTTTCAGAACAGTTTTATATGATACCACATGCCATGGATTTTTTTGTTTGTTTGTTTTGCATTTGCTAATATTGAGTCAAAGATCCCTGAATCCCAATCATGGGCCTGAGCTTGAGAAATTATAAAAGTATGTTTATTAACAATAGTTCTCTATTCTATTCATCATTTCACATTTTGTACTCAGCTGTATGTATACTGAGTATGGGAAAGTTTCTTTTTAAGACTTTGGATCCTTTTACTTACAGATTGATCTCTTCCTCACGTGTATAAAGTACACTCATTAGCAATCTCCCTTTTGTTTTCTTGGTCCATTTAAAAAATAATTTATATTAGTATATACTGGGTACTGATCTCAGCATTTGACACATTGACTTTACCAATCCTCACTGCAAACGGATGAAGTATTTTCTATTGTTACCTCAATTTAAAAGTAAGAAACTTGATGTGCAGAGTGGGTAAGTGAATTGCTAGCGGTCACAGAATGACTAAAGATCAGTAAAGAGGTGACACGTAGGCTGCTTGACTCTGGAGTTCCCACATTTTTCTCTTTGTTTTTAGAATTAGTTTTAAATTGATGTATAATTGACATATAACATTCTATTACTTTCAGGTGTACAGCATGATGATTTGATATTTGTGTATATTGCAAAATGATTACCGAAATAAGTCTAGTTAACATCTGTCACCTTGTATAGTTATAAAAGAAAATTTTTCTTGTGACAAGAGCTTTTAATATCTACTCTCTAAGCAACTTTCAAATATACAACACAGTATTACTAACTAGTCACCATGCTGTACATTACATTCCCATGACTTATTTTATAGCTTGAAGTTTGTATCTTTTGACTACTTTCACCCATTTTAAAAATTTTCACCACTTAAAGAATTTTACTTTAATATCTAGTTTTGTTGATTATTTTTCCATTACAAAAAAGTAAATATATAAACATATGGATGTAGGTAGGTGTGTGTATGTGCATGTGTATTAGGCATGTATTCACCCAACAACCAACCTAAGATGAAACATGATATAAATATAATTGAAACACTTTGTGTTCCTTCTTCCATCAGACATAGATATCTGTCTCTTTTTCCACCAGACGTAACCCTTATTATGCATTTGACTTTTGTTATTGACATTCATATCTATTTCTACTTTATATAAATATTTTTAAACAACATGTAGACACAATTTGCAGTAAACATTTGCACATATATATTATCATACTGCCTGTTATTTTCCACAAGTCACTTTTCTCTTTAATTTGATGTTTTTGAAATTAATTCTGGCTTTATAAAATATTATGATAATTCATTGATATAACATGTCAAAATTTCTTTATTGTTTTCCTGAAGGAATTTTTGCTTGCTTCTACATTTCAATATGAGAAATAATACAGCTGAGAAAAAAATTAAACCTATTTCTCTTTGCACAAATGCAATATTTTTTCCAGAATAAATATTCAGGAGTAAAATTCATTTTATAGAATATATTTATTATCAAATCTATTAGATATTGACAAATTTCAATTTTGGCCTTTTTAAATTTTTGCATTAATGTATAAATTTCCATTCACTTGTATCTTTTTGATAATTGGATATTTAAATTTGCCACTTAATGAATATAAAATATTTAAAAGTTGGGCATTTTGAATATATTTATTGTTCTCAATTGTAAATTGACTATCTTCTGGGCTTGTTTTTTTTTTGGCTAATAAGATTATATTGTTTACTTTGGCTCATATATATTCACATATGTATGAGTATATAACTTTTGAATTTTAACATAACATATCAGTCTTTCACTTTATGTTTTGTGAATGTATCATATTTGAGAAAACTCTTCCAACCCTTGATCATAGAGCTTTGAATTGGATCTATTTCTAGATTACCTGTGCCCCCACCTGTCTATTTTTCTCTGTATTAGTTCATTCAGGCTGCTATAACAAAAATGCCATAGACTGGGTGACATACACAGGGAATATTTCTTTGCCTCAGTTCTAGAGGCTGGAAAGTCCAAGATCAAGGCACTGGCAACTGTCTTCTTGCTGTATTCTTACATAGAGGAGGAGTGAGAGAGTTCTCTGGGGCAACAATTTCATTCATGTAGATTCTACCCACGTAACCTAATCATCTCTCAAGGGCTCCACCTCCTAATACTATTACATGGGTTGGGGGGTAAGATTTCAACATGTGGATTTCAGGGGACATGAGTGTTCTGTCCATAACACAACCTCTTCATCCCTACTGCAATGTCAAAATAACTCTATTTTGACAACGATTTTAATTTATGAGAGGGCATTTAAAATCACTGCAGTCAGGCTTTAACTAAACTCTGCCACTAATTATTCTGTTAACTGCAACATCAAACTGACTCTGAGGAATTGCTATATCTCTCCAAAATGGCATTTGACATTTTTGGCAAATATATTTCTAATTACCAATTTTTTTTTTTAATTTCTGTGAGTTATTTCCTAGTTCTGCTCCAAAGTCTTACTTTTAAAAATCTCCTTTGAATGTTTCTATTCTTGGACTGTATATTAAATATCATAATTTCTCCAGAGTTACAATCTCAACCTTTTTTTAATCACTTTACCTGTTTTACCTACTCATTTTCTAATATCACTTCAGTGGTTGTCTTTTGGATGATGACTTTTAAATACACATTTTCCGACAGATTTCAAAAATAACTTTAAACTTGCATTCTGTACTGATTAATACTTATTTTTTCTGTATCTCAAATGAGTACGTCTAAAATTAAAGCAAATATATTTTATCCTAACTCTATTTTTTTGTTTCCTATTTTGGTGGTTATACTACTTTCCTATTCTCAATACAAAACCCCCTTTCATTCACATTTTTCATCCAGTTAATGTCAGAAGCTTGATCTATTTAATGACTTAACAATCCTCACACATATTCCATCCTCTTTAAGCATGCTGATTTTTTCTCCCTCTAGATTCTCATTATTTTAGCTTGGGTAATGTAAATTCTAGATTGTCTCATTACAGCATATTTCTTTGTAATGGATAAATCTTTCTAAAATAAAAATTCAATCATGTTATCCCTTAGCCACATTTTTTTTAAATTACTCCTCACTTATTACACAATAAGAATATGTAAACTATAATGTCATACATCTGTTTTCCCAGCATATTGAAAAATATATATGCCAAAATATAACTTTATAGGTTAAATGAGTGGCAAATGCTGAGAAAATAAATTAGAACAGATTTCTTATTTTACTGGAAGATTTCCCAATGCTAAAAGATGATCTGTATTTAATACATATTGGAAATTTCTAAATGAAAATTCAGGCTTTATATTTTCCTTATATATAAGTATCTCTCCCTCTCTCTATTTTTTTTTTCTGTGTACTGCAACTAGTTTCAATCAGTGAGTGCAAGTAAATACTCCTTAAAAGAGAGAGATTATGAAGAATTGATTTACTCGTTTATGTATGCTGAGAAGTCCCCTGATCTTCTGTCTGCAAGTTATAGACCCAGGAAAGTGGAGGGTGTAATTCCAGTTCAAGTCCAAAGGCTTAAGAACCAGGAGAGCCAACGATGTGAGTTCTAGTCAAAGTCTGAAGGTCTGAGAACCAGATGGCCAATAATGTAAATCCCAGTCTAAGAGTAGATTGATAGCTCAGCTCAAGCAGTCAATTTAAGAGAGGGTGAATTCTCCCTTCCTCTGCCTTATTGTTCTATCAGGACCTCAGTGGATTGGATGGTGCCCACTCCATTGAAGAAGGCAATCTGCTTTCCTCAGTCTACCAATTCAAATGCTAATTTCATCCAGAAGAAAATATAGGGGGAAAGCTCACTAACACTAGTTTTAGCAAAGTTTTTTTTTTAATTTGACACCAAAAGCAAAGGCATCAAAAGCAAAAATAGACAAGTGAGACTACATCAAACTAAAAAGTTTATGCACAGCAATGGAAACCATCAACACAATGAAAAGGCAACCCATGAAATGGGACAAATGTTTATATACCATATATCTGATAATGTTTAATATCCAAAATATATAAGTAACTCATACAAGTGAAAGAAAGAAAAGAAAGAAAAAAAAAGAAAACCACAAAATAACCCAATTAAAAATGGGTAAAGGACCTCAACAGACATTTTTCCAAAGAAGATATACAAGTGACCAATGGGTATATGAAATTTAGGGTGCTCTAAACTCCTAGAAATAGATAGACTTGCTTTACTAGGTAGCACTCTAAGGAATGTCTAGAACTGCAGAGAACTGGAAAGATGAAAATCTTTCTGATTAGGTGGTCTTTATGTTGATCTGGGAGATACAGCAAAGCTTTCAAGTATTATTTACCACATTTTTAGTAAATAAATACCATTTTATTCTCTCATACATTGAGACAACAGGATGCTCTCCTGTTTCCTTTGGATTGATACCCGAGGAACATAAGTGGCAGTGTAAGCTACACAGTAATGCAGATTCCTTGACTTGTGTTGACAGCCCACTTTCCATTCCCTTCCATACCAAGTTATTAAGACTCAGTGGCCTGTGAGTTATTTGTTAATACCTAGTATGGCCTAGTAGCATCTCCCCCATCATCTACTATGTTTTTTTTTAGATGTAATTATTTATTTACTTATTTAATTTTTTAATTTTTTAAGGGGGATAATTGGGTTAATTAATTAATTTATTTTTAGAGGAGATACTGGGGATTGGACCCAGGACCTTTTGCATACTAGGCATGCACTCTACCACTTGAGCTATATCCTTCCATCATCTACTGTGTTGAGTGCCCATGGTTAAAGCCTATTCCTCTATGGGAGGTGCACTAGCATAAGACAGTAGAAGACAGCTTCTTGCATCAAGAAGTCAAGGAATCTAAATGAAGATCAGTAGTTACATAGCAAAGTATGAGAAACAGAAAATACACACCATGTGGCACTTGACCCACACTGGTATGTGTTAATTTGTCACAAAACACTTATGTGCCCAAACACACAGTTTAAATAAATAATCAGGGCTTAATTAAAGAAGGTATTCTGGAAGACTATATATAAGGGTATGAATAAAAGCTTACATTCTATGATTGTCATATGTTAATACATGATGTGTATCCTTGTAATAATACATAAGAGTAGTCTATGTGGACTTTCAAGATTAGATACTCAGACATTTGGACATTTTAAGAAAATGGATGCTCTTTCAGTAACCTGGAAAAACACTGCCTTTTTAATACATTTCTCTGCCTCATGCTTTGGCATCAGCACTCAACCTTTTCCTTTTGTTTTTTAGTTTACTTATCTGTAAAATAGAGATAATGTTAATTTCCCTCTCCTGCTTGCTGAGGTTGTTTTATACTTATAACTCTGAAAATGAAAAGCATTTGTGTTTACCATTAGCTTGCAATATTGGCCAAAAAAAAAAAAAAATAAAGAGAAGGGTCATTTGTCAGAAGAGTGCATTTGCTACATAGAGCAGTGCAGTAAAATTAGCAAGGGCAGCAATAGAAAATTATGAATTGTGGAAATAAATATAGGAAGAATGCTTTTTAAGGATTATTATATTTTTCCATGATGCAAATCTCCTAAAATGCTTTGATATTCTTTTTTTTACAGTGATCAAAAGAGGTTTTCTACAGTTAATATATGTGAAAAAGGAAAATATTATTTTCCACATTAGACATAGAAAATCATTATCTTCAGCTTAAGGAGTCTAGGTTTTATAGTTTAATAAGTATCAGGTTGGGTTAGGACTGAAAAAAAGCATTTAATTTTTTCCAATAGGTGACTGCAGAAAAGACTTCACTAAATTTAATTTAAATCATATATACTATCTCTTTCATTGTGCTAAATTATTTAAACACTTAATGATTGTAAACACAAATTACTGATTTATAACTAAGACTAACAAATACACAGAATTAAACAAACATGGCATTTACTGATTATATTTGCCAAAAGTATCTCTTATTAATAACACCTAGAGAAAACAACAGTGGCAAAGTCAAGAGCCTGATATTTTATATTTTATACAATTTGTATTATAAGTGCTTTGTTGCAGGAAAGGGAACTGTCAGTATAGGTTCATTAATGTGGCATCCAATTGAATTCTTCATTTAGTTCTACTAGTTTACTGTTCTGCTGTTCTGTTTATGAGGCCAGTTTACTTCTGTTTAAGTCATTGATCAATAAAAAATATATATGTATTGCAGTAAAAACTTGATAGGATACAATTCTGTATTGAGCTCAGATATAAAATTAAACAGTAACAGAATTGCTTTCAGACAACATTTATGCTCTATCTATAAGAGAAAGTAAAACAGTATATCAACAATTGATCAAAGAACTTCATTCAGAAAGACAGAAAAATAGAATATATTAAGCACTTAAGAACATTGAATTGTTTTTGTCAGAAAATTGTACTTACTTTCATTATTGCATCTTCTAATCTAAGGATTCTGAGGTGAATTTAGTAAATATTGAACTATCCAAATAAATTGACCCTAAGACTTACATTTTTAAGTTGATGGAAGTACTACTGTTTTAGTGATAGTGACCTGCCATTTAAAAATAAAAAAGATAGGATGTAAATTTCTTGCTAAAGCATGTTAGGTAATGATAATTTTTATATAATGGTTAGAATATAAATTCTAGTTAGAGGATGTAAAAAATATATATACACATATACACATATGCTTTGAGGTTTATTGGGTTAATATCTAGAATAAATTGTGCAGAAACAGAGGAATCTATCTACTAAAGTTTTTTTTTTGTATTTGTTTTATTTTAACTCTACTATGAACTGTGCAAAACATTCTGGATAGACTGAATAATAATGTGTTTGCTTAAAGCATATTGTAGTCATATTTTAAATAAATTATTCAAATAAGCCATTCAAATTTTAATTTTCCTTTTGTCTTACCTAAAAATGTCTTGAGTTAGTAAGGATTCACTTTTCACTGATCCTATTGTGTTTAATATTCTACTGAGGAAAATGAAGTAAGGGGTTTTATGAAATTGTAATGATTTAGGGGCATTTGGCAACCATTCAGTTTGTACTAGATAAGGTATACACATGAACATAAATTATGCATCTCCATTATTGATCATGCTGACAAGATGACTGCTGATTTTTAATTAATGCTGTTGACTTTAAAATTTAGAGCATGATAAAGCATTGACGATGAAAACAGTAAGGAAAGAAATGATATATGTATCAGCAACAATCCCTACAGCAAAACAAACAAACCTCCATAAAAAATAGCCTGTTCTATTCTATTCTATTCTATTCTATTCTATTCTACTCATTCTATTCTATTCTACTTGAATAGCAAAATGGGCATAGGTGGTCAAAAGGTGTACATTTCCAGTCATGAAATAAATAAGTCCTGGGGAGGTAATGTACAGCATGGTGTCTACAGTTAATACCTTATTGTATATTTGAAAGTTTCTAAAAGAATAATGTTAAAAGTTTTCATCACAAGAGAAAACATTGCAGCTATGTGTGCTGATAAACATTAACTAAATTTGTTGTGATGAAGATTTGCAACTTATACATATATCAAATCATTGTGCTGTATACCTGAAACTAATATGATGTCATATGTCAATTATATAAAAAGAACAGCTTCTTTTTCTAAAATTAAAAAGACAAGTAACAAGTATACTGTTGCTAATATTATTGTTTACTTTATTGAGTCTGTCATTTACCTTTGTACATTTCTGTCTTAACCAATGTAAAAATTGACTGTTTGGAAATCTATATTAGTATAATATGAATTAAAAGGTTCATCTTATGTATTGGGACTTGAAATTCATAATCTAATTAAATCACATTTTTTTTTATCTTTTTAAAACCTAGTTCTTGTTCTCTTCCTTCCATCTTCCTCCTTTTACCTTTCCTCTACCATTGTTTTCTTCCCTTCCTTCTTTTTATTACAACTACCACAGCAACAATAGCACCTGATTGATAGGGACTTTTGCCATCATAAGCAGAATCATAATATCTAAGGTTTTAACAAAATGCAATGAATAGACTGGAAATAACGTCCATTTAGAATAGTTACAATTGATATCATCACAATCAAACAATTTAAACTGAAACTTCAAGTTATCAGTATGAGAGAAAATATTTAAAATGCCATATGAACAATGATTTCAATTTAAAAACTAAATTGAATAATTCCATCTGAAGCTTTGTAGAAAACAATGAAGAAAAAAACCTAAAATAAGATGTCCAACAAGATTACAGAACTCTAAATCTAGCTTTTATATTAAATATGTAGATTACAGAGTAAAAATTGACATCTTACCTCAGAAAATAGATACACAGGAATCACATTTTTTTTAAAGTAATGTTGATTTGTCTTAAGAGATTGTAATTCTTCTTATACACAAGTTGGAGAAGTGTATTCAAATTTTATATAAACTACCTTGTTATTTTTGTTTGGTACTTATTTATTAAAATAAATGTTCTCCCACATTACAAAAGGTTAAATGATTAAATATTTCATTATTTAACTAAAGTGGTGAAATGCATGATAGGTTACTGTGATATTTCTGAAGTCCCCTTCTTACAAGTCAAAAAATAAGTATGTCTATGTTCATATGAAAAATCAGAAAAAAAGAAAGAAAAAGTGTAAGTAATAGATGGATAAGTGATTCCTCATTATATCTAATTTGACTTAATGAGAAGGAGTCCTTAACTTTCAATCAACCTCAGTATAGAATAATATTCAAAGTAACTTTTAGAGGAAAATTTAAAGCTGGAATCATAGCCCTTTTGCATTTTATACCCTTGATAATAGATTTTTCTAATTTAGTTCAAAATTTTTGAGAAGCAATTATTAAAATATATGGCATTAAGTCCATTTTTTATTATAAAACTTTTATATTAACTAAGAGGTGTCTAGGTTGTCAAGGGAATTTACCAATTTATGTCAATCATCTGGGTTCATAATTAAACACAATTCTTTTTGAGAGTTTTATATAAGATCTACACAGTTTTCTATAATGGGAAAGGGGAAACTAGGTCTTAAATACATTATATCAGTGACTAGCATGGACCCTTACAAAATACAGTTAGAAATTATGACACTGTTTTATTATAAATTGTGTCAAATCATACTGGTCATGTAAGAATCATGATGCTAAATAGGAGACCATAAATTCCAGATACTAGCCTTATTCACAGAAAATAAACCCATTTAAGGTAGAATATGTTGATGTTCCTGTGATTAGAGCAAGTTCAGAAATTAAGGTTGTGAGAGCAAAGCAGGGAGAAACTAACATTAAAGGAAGGAATGGGGGTGATGTGATGAGAAAGTATCCTACTGTGATGTTCTTCACTCAAAATCTATAAATTCAGTTAATCATGAGAAAACAGCAAATGAATCCAAACATTATACAAAATATTTGATGAGTATACTTCACAAGTGTCAGGCTCCTGAGAAATAAACAAATATTGATAACTCATAACTGGAGAACAGTGAGATGAAAATGCAACATGGAATATGCTATAGAGTAAATGCTGGAACAGGAAAAATGAGAATGTTAGTGGAAAACCTGGTAAAGTCTGAATTAAAGCTGTAGTTTAGTTCACAGATTTGTACCAATTCTAAGCAACTTCTGAGTTGTGATAAATATATTATGTTTCATAAAATGTAAACTTTAAGAGAAACTGAAGTAAGGGTAAATAGTAAGTCATACAATTTTTACAACTCTCTTGAAAATATAAAAAGATTAAATAATAATAATAATCAAGAATATTAGCAAAACAATGAAAAAAGTCAGAAATAAGATAATTTGTAAGAAAATTGAGGATAAGTCAAAAGGGAACAAACTATGAGGAAACCAGTTAAAACTGCAACATTACATGTACATTTGTTTCCTGATGGTAACCAGGTTTTTATATACAAAGATTTTAGGAAATTATGTCTACTTTGTTCTCAAAGGATAAGATTAATTTGCTGTTGTCATCAATTTTCTATATGCTTCTGAATTTAGACATTGGTAGGATAAATAACAGGCTCTACATTGTAACTTACTGCTTAAGAGAGAGCTTTGGATGCAAACCATATATTCTGCTAAGGTATGGAAGAATGGGCAATTCTTAGTCCTGCTTCCAGGTATCATAGTGAAGGGCAGGGGAGGAAGGAAATAGACTGTCCAAATTATATCCTAGGGTTAGACTACTAGGGAGAATTACATGGGATCAGAGACAAAAGTCAAAGATTTTTGTCTTCGAATACTGGTGAATCCAAAAGAAATGGAGAGACTAGAACAAAGTACAGAATGAAAATAACAATAAGTTAAAATGAATATGCTACATATTTCCACATCTACTGAAACCATAACCTGATTTCAGAGAATGGATTTTGTAATCAAACACTGAGTCATAAAAGCATTGTCAGGTGCAAACAGTTAGCTGAGGAAACTAAGTTTTTCAAATCCTGTTCTGTGGTCTACTGATGACCTCAAAGATACTAAGTATCCCATGGGAAAAAAGAGAGTATACTTTCATCAAAATTTTTAGAAAAGACTGTATTAAATAAAGATGAGGAGGTTTCTTTACTCATTGACTACTCAAAGACTTTCAGAGGACAATGTGTTTTGTAGAGCTTGCTGCTGAAGGAAGTAGACTTTAAAGATATGGCAGGAATTAAAGAAAATATAGTATTTACAAAATTTATTTTCACCACTAAACATTTTTTTTCTTTTTTTCCTTGGAAAACTTACCTAAATAATGATACATTGAACATTCACACAGCAAATGTGTTTACTGTCACTTTAAATATATTTGATGGGACTATTGCCATCATAAACCTGAGTCTTTGATTCCTGGATATCTTAGATGTTCATGTTCCTGGGTTTCTGATTTTAATGCCTGCTAATGCCCCTGGCTGATAATTTAGAGAGATCTTATGAGTTCTCTACTTACTCTTATGTAATATAAGAACCCAGTATTAATGACTAATATGTCCAGGACAATTAAATATATCACGACATGCAGGCACACACACACTGAACTGGAAGTAGGTCTCCTTTCCTGTCTGGTCCACTGTAGGTGAGCCACCAGAAGTAGGGAGTTGAGAATGGCAGTAGGTTTGCCTTGTTGTCTTTCCTGATGAGTAATTATACTATTCATCTTCCATAGTTTCTGACATTTCCAGAGTCTGAATTGGGGAAGGCAAGAGAGAAAACTGCCAAGAGTATAGGAAAAAACCCCTTATTTTCTTTTCTCTTAATAAAAATAAAATATATTAACTCATGTAAGCAGGAGTCCACGTATCAGGCAGAATACAAATTTTGGCAATCCTTGGCTGATTGCTATCTCTAAGGACTCAGTATCTTTGTCTTTCAGCTGTGCCATCTGAGGTGTCACAGAAATTAGTATCAGGGTGGTAGGATGGCCAGCAGTAGCAACCAAATCTGCAAGTTCCTTTATAAATATCCAGTGGGAGAGAACACTCATGTCTATGCTTTCCCAGAAGCTATTCTAAAATTCATCTTGATTGGCACTCATCCTCTCCTGAAACAATCCCCTCCTGTATCTAGGAGAATGGATTACAGTATTTGCTATAAACCTACCAAGGCAAGTAAGCATTTTTACCAAGCAGTAAAGCAGCAGAGGGGCATGAAATCAGTTTTATCTGAAGGGAATGGAAGCAGTTATCTAGTACTTGATGTGTCCTTAACTCTCTGCTTGACTATGGGGAGTTTTTTTAATTCCCTGAGATAGGGTAAATTTTAAAAGTTTAAAACTTTATAAAAGTTTAAAGATAGGATTCTAAGAATATGGTTCTGAAAGCTCAGTTTCAGAGTGATTATAGAATTTTATTCACTAATTCAATATTTCTTATTGATTATTATGCAATATACACAGTTCTAACATTTGGGCAATTGATGTTCATAAAAGGCAAACACTTTATATCTCATTGAACCTACATTCTAGGGAGGAGAAAGACAATAAACAAGAGATATTAAGTTTAGAAAGAGATAATTCTTCTTTTAGGAAATTGTATTACTTCAAAGAAAAGGATATTAGTAATAATCATAAATTCAAATTTAAGTGAAAATATATTTCTTGAATTTATTTTTCAGTAAGTATTCTGAATCTAGTTTATTAGATTTTTCATTCTGGTCAGATTTTCCCTAGTATTTCTATTAACTAACACAATAGCCATTGTATGTATTCAATATAATCAAACTTAATAGTTTTATTTTATTCAAATCTGATTGTCATTGCTTGAGAATATAACTATAAATCACAAATTATGGTCACTTCTTCCAGATTCAAATTTCATAGAACTTTGAGATAGTAAAAATTAATACTGCTACAAAGATTTACTGACTCTTTTCAATACTACTTCTCTTTTTTATTATGGTGTTTTCAAAGTAAACATTGATTATCCTTCCAACCCACTGTTATTTCAGTTCCTTGAAATTCATTTCTTTTATGATTTTGTTTTCCATCATACCTCTCATTCCCATGATCATTACCAAAACCTTTATATTTCCAGTAATTCCACTTATACTTCATAATGTCAATATTATGTGTTCTATTCCCTGATCAATTACTTTTAATCTTTTTATTTCCAATCTTCAGGGGCCCTGCATCCAGCAATCCTTCCACTCCACCTGGACTCTGGGCCTACCATGTTTTCATCTCCTAAACCTCTTCAAGTCTGGATTCCTCTCTTGCCCACTTTATATTTCATTGTCACTGTAATCACTCCTGCGTGAAATCCTCCCACTTCGGTGGCCTAGCTCTCAGTCTGCTGTAAAATCACAGCAGTGGTTAGATGTATCTTGCCATCCTTACACTGCACTCATTCAGCTGAGCTCAACACTGTTGTCAGGTAGTCATACTCAGCACACTTTACTCCTTTGTTCACTCCATCAGATGACTGTTTTACATGTTTTCCTTTTTCCTGAAACCTCCCATACTCCTCAGCTGACCTTCATTCTCAAGTGATGGGATTACTGCTTATTTAACTGAAAAAAATATTAAAGTAATTTGAAGAAATTTAGAAACCAACAAAATTGAATCCACATCTTCATCCACAAGTTCTGTCCCCCCACCTTCTCCTATCTAAGGACAATCCCTATCTTCTGCCACCTGCTTGACAACATCTGTCTGCAATCCTTCCCTCTCTTTCTTACATCATGACATTTACACTCTCTAACGTTCCCCTCAGCATAGAAATGACGCATTATTTCTCCCATCTCGACAGTCCATCTTTTACACTTATTCCTCCATCAGTTACTACTTCATTTATTTACTCCCCTTTATAGCAAACCATCTCAAAAGAGTTGTCTTTGTTCACTGTTTATATTCTTGTTGAAAACACAGTTTGAAAGTTTTTGCCAAAGTCACTTATTGCTAAGCATATTTTCAATGTTCAATTTAATCAGTGATCAGCTTTCATCAGCAGGATTTGTCACAGTTGATCCATTTATCTTCTTTATTACACATTCTTCCCTTGGCTTTCATGACACCAAAATCTCAGTTTCCTTCCTATTTTGCTGGCCCCTCATTCTCCATCTTCCCTGATGGTTCTTCCTTTTCTCTGTAATCTCTTCAATTTAAAATGTCCCAGGGCTCAGACTTTGACTCCCTTCTTTTTAGTAGTTATAACATTTTCCAATCTTATCCACTCTCCTGATTATCTGTTAAATTTCCATCTCAGAATTCTCTCATGAACTCCAGACTCACAGGTGAATTACGTTGCCTGCTTGACATCTCCACTTGGATGACTAATAGACATTTCAATCTTTACAAACCTAAAATTGAATTTCTGCTCCCACCCTCAACCTACTCTTCTCACAGACTTCCCTTCTCAATCAATGCCAACCGCACCAATATAGCTGTTAGACCAAAACATCACAGAATAATTCTTGACATTCCTTATTTTCCTACATCAAATCTGTTAGAGAATCCCAAGGTCTCTACTTTCAAAATGCATCCAGAATATGGCTAATTCTTTCCAGCACCCCTATTCCAACACCTCTGTGGTTGGAGCAACCAACATTTTTAGCCCGTATTTCTGCAATAGCCTTCTAACAGATCTTCCTACTTCTATCCTTGACACTTGAGAATCACTTCTTAATATAGCAGTCAGAGGGTAACTTTAAAGCATAATTCAAATTATGTCACTACTCTGCTCAAAACTGCACAGTGATTCCCACTTCACAAAAGGAAAACCTGTAAGGCTCTATAAGGCCCTAGTGGACTTTCCCCAGTTACATCTTTCAATCCAGTCCAGATAGTGCCTCTTCCACATGCTGATCTTCTTTCCAGGGTGGCTGAAGTAGAGTAAGCAGGCACTTTGTAGCAGGCACCTGCTACCACAAAGCCTTTCCAAAGATTGGTCCTGTCCTGAATACTTTTCCCCCCAAAAGCTGCATGGCTCACATTTGAGTCTTTGGACAAATGTTACTATGCTACTAGGACTTCTTTGATTAGTGTATTGAAAATTGCAACCTATGCTGTCCCTGACCCTCTCAACCCCCTTGCCTTCCTCTACATGTTTTTCCACTGTATCCCTTATCACATTCTAACTTAATTATTATTTGCTTTTAAATTAGACTTTTTGTGTAATTTCTATCTTCCCTAATGGACGTTAGAAGGAAAGCAAAAATATTTGGGTTACAAATGTACCCCAAGGATCCACAAGGTAACTGACATATAAGCATTTATTTGTTTCTAACCAAATGAAATAATAAGAGCTAATGTTTAATGAGCACTTAATATTTTTCAGGCACTACACTAAGTGTCTTACATGTCTGATAGGTATTATTATCACAAATATATGGCTATTTGGGGGTGGAGTCAGATACTGTTCTAAGGGCTTTAGATACATTAACTCATTTTATAAAAACAGCAAACTATGCTTAGTGACTACTACTAAATTTTCCATTTTGTCAATGGAGAAAACTGAAGTACAGAGGATTTTGTCACTTGCTTAAGGTGACAAAGCTAATAAATTGTGAAGCTGGTATTTACATCCAGACAGTCTGGCTCTGGCATCCAAGATTTTAACCACGTATGCCCTATCTCATACTGGAAAGCAGAAGAGCTAAAATTTGAAGACAAGCAGTGTGATTCCAGAGCCCACATTCTTAATGACGAACATATATTTCATTCACTGCTAGACCCTTAGCAATAAATCAGGGCCCTTTGGCTGACTGAATGTGTTCTTTTTCAGTTCTATTAAGTTGTCAACAGGCACTAGAAAGGAAGAGTAGAATGCTATAAAAGTATTTAATGTCTGCAATCACTTTGAGATACAGGAACTTAAATAACTCCTTATGCTTATGAAACCATTAAATCTATGTCTGCACTGAATGCTACTGTAACTGATATGTAGACAAAAATAAGTGCCTATAAGAACATGAGTACTTCACTTAATTACTCTAGGCCACATTTGTTATTACATCAAAATGTAGCAAGTATGAATCAAAATGATTCATAAAGTTCCAATTTTGAAAAAAATGTTATGATCACAGGTGACAACAATAAATTTACATTTTACCTTTATTATTTTTTACAATTTAAAATACACAATTAAAAAATTAACTGTCATAATCTTCATCTTCATCATAATGGCATTAATGTTTGTCATGTATCTACATATTTAATTTAAAATTACATCAGCATTTGTATGCTAATAATTATATTCACATATGATAATGATGAGAAGAAATGAATTTTTAGTTAGAACTGCAATAAATCCAAGTTGCAATTTTTTCTGCTGTGGGACTGTGATTATGATTTCCCCTCTACAGTTTATTTCATCAAAAATATCACAATACATTGCTGATATGTGTTAAATATGTCCATAATAGTTACAAATTTTATGTTTATGGACTTTGAAGATGACACAAGACATATTGTTTTTAAATGAACATTTTCAAGTTCTAACTTTTTAAAAAAAATCTTATGAGAAAGTTGTGAAAAAGTGCCAGATAGTGAAGGAAATAAAATTTACCATAGAGAGAAGAAATTCATGGTAAAGCACTGCTAAGAGCTTTGCATGGAAATTTAAGGAGCTTATTCTGAATATTCTCAGGGCATATTTTTAATCAAGGGTATCTATGCATGTTTACTCATAAATAACTGGAATTTAATTTTCCTTTTCCACAGAGCCCTAGTTTAGATTTAAGTGTTCCAAACAATGTAACTCAAAGTTTTCTTCCTGAAAAGAGTACACTTTAAAAGCAGGTACTGTCATTTGGAACAAAACTTGAGCATAACTACACATTTTATTATTAATTGTATATTTCCTGTGAGTAGCAGAAATTTAAACAGAAGCTGCCTGCTCACAAATATAAATTTTGAAATGATCATGATATTTTGATCAGCTTTGTTGAAATATGTGACTAATATTTAGAGTAGAGCTTATCATGAATTTAATATTTGTATTGCAAAATAATCTTTTAAGATTATTAATAACTTTTTACTTAGTAGAATATACAATAGCTGCATTTGAAAATGGACTTTCTCAACTGGGAATTAAAGAAAAGAACAATGTGAAACCTGTGAGTTCAGTTTTATCTGGGGTTTATTGAGGAAAATAGCCAGGGGGACAGCCACTCATATAGCTCTGAGGAACTGCTCCAAAGAGGTGGGGGAGGAGGTCAGGATATATATGATTTTGATGAGGGGGGCACATACAATCAAATATACATCTGCTAGAAAGTTGCTGCTAGTCACAAGGAGTGGATGTCTCCATTAATTATTTTAGTGCTTTTCTAGGTATTAGAAGATATAAAAAATTGGGTTCATAAAATTTTCTCCTGAAAATATCTATTTGAAGACCTACTTGACCAGATTTTCCCAGAGCACAGAGTGCCTCATTCTTAACCTCTACCTTGAACTCCTTTCAGGGTATGTTAAAGGTCAGTGACTGCAGTGGCAAATGACATTCTATAAATGGCTACATTAACAAAATTGCTTATATAATTTCTGCTTTTTAGACTTGAGAAAAGTCATTTTCATTTAAAAAGTTTGGGTGTATATAAATACAAACACAGATACAAATTTTAGTTTTGTAGGTAAAAAAATGGTCAAATGTCACATATATGTGTATACACATATAATGTTTTGGTTTTGGAATAGTTTTAGAGAAGTTGCAATTTTACAAAATGGTTTTATCAAACTTTACCCAAGATTAAATGATTTTGAAATAGGACAATACAAAACCATAGAATTTAGGTTCATATTTCATTCCATACTATGTTACAAATAGATTTGTATATTAACTTTCCAAATAAAAACATTATATACACAAAAACTATTGAATAGCATGAAACATGAATGCTTTACATGAGTTCTGTATGTCAGGAAACTTGTAAAAACAATTTAACAGACATTTTATTTAGAAAAGATCTGTTTTTAAGAATAAAGACCAATATTTTAAAATGATTATGCAATTATATTGAGATATTTCTGGAAGTAAAAGCTTTAATCTTTAATTTTAAGGTTCAATTGATTGAATACTTCCTGATTTCAGTGGGAGAGATAAAATATGGTTTAAAAGTCACTGTTTCCTTTTTTAGAATCTCTCCCTAATGCAGTAGAAGACTCTGGGAATAAAATTCCAAGACTTGGCATTACCTCATGTCTCAGTTACATCCTTATGTTCAAACTATAAAACCTTCCAACCTCAGTTTCTCTACCAATGAGCCAATGTGATAAGCCTCATCTTGAGAGTTGCCTAGAAATTAGTTTAATGTAAGATAACATACAGTCACATTGTTGATTGTTAAGCATTTGAAAAGGTAAAAAAGTCAGTACTTATTCCAGCAGTATCAGTGTTAGGCACAAAATCATACCTGTAAAATTTCAGTATAATTGTATTTACATTTGGTTAATACCATTTCTCTCAGCTTTCTCTGAAATTATTGAATTCCTCTTTGTATCTCAATTGATAAACAACTGATTCATTTTCAAGGCTATGAAAATAACACTTTCTCATTTATCAATCATATAATTTGTGATTTAAAATACTGCACATATTTATTCAGGGGGATGGAACTCGTGGAGTTTTAAAAACATTTCCATGGGAGCAAAATAGATACTGTATTGTAATATGTTTAATATTTTGTAATTTATCTAATCATTTGGATAATATCAAATGTTTTGCTCTTTCTTTATATGACATCAATGTTTTAATTTGTAAGTTTGTTTTGAGTTGCCATTATTTATGTCATGAGTATGAGAAAGTCATTTGCCTGAGAATTGTATAACAGGCTTTGGTTTCTTTTCCAAAATATATATGCTCATTCCACATTCTAAAAGTAGTGTATACATATTTCTTTTCAAGATACTGGGCACACATATTTGTTTAGAAAGTACAGTGGGTTATTTCAATTTGCACACTTGTATATGAACTATAAATTTGCCACAGTAGTCAAATAACAGAAGTGTGAACATTCCCAACACATAGAATGTGTTAGATATTGCAAATAAGGTTTTTCATACAAAGCCCCATTTAATCCACACAACAATCCTCATTATCCCATTTGTAGAAATGATAAAACAGAAATTCTGATAATTTGAATAACTTGTTGGGGACTGGTGCTGGGGACTAATTTAGGTCTTAATGAGTCTCTTCATTTTTGTAATGAATTTAGTGCAAGGGATTGCAACATAAAAATAATACAAGTAAAGCTAAAAATAAGATTGTAACATAAAAATGTAAGTAAAGCTAAAAATAATAAGTTAATTTTGGAAATAGGAAACAGAGTTGGAGAAAAAGTGTGGAGTCAAGCTTATATAACTTTGTGTATCAGTGACAAGATTTTGTTACTGATGAGTATTCTTTTGGGGAACCCACCAGGAGAGGCCTGAAATGGATGGAGGAAGGATGCTCACATAAATCTCCTCTGGTGTGCCTGTTTACATTTCTGGGAATCTCTGAGGCATTACTACTACATGGAAGAGACAGGAGCTTAACTTTGGAGCTTAAAAAGATAAGCAACACACAATCCACATGTGTTCAAAACAACACTACCATGCTAATTCTTGTTTATTTAATGGACTAATATATAAAGTAGCATAATTTCCGAAAATCTAATTCCAGAATCTTATTGAACAATTTGGCTAGGATGAATAAGTGAGTCAGAAAAGTCTATCTGTAAATTTAAACACTAAGTGCATTCCAGTGATTTACATTAAAAAAAAAAAAGTTACCTTTTCCTCTTGATTCTCACAAGGGACTCATGAACAATGATATTCACTTCCATAAATGACAAACCAGTATTGGTATAATCACATTAAGAAGAGTCACTGAAATCTGAGACTCATAAACCAAAGTGGGCCTGTTATTAGGGTTAACCTAAGTCTATACTTGATCTATAACCAAGCCGTGGGAGGGCTACTCAGTGCTTGACGACATTGCAGATCTTTCACTAGTTATTTACACACAAAGTTATTTGAAAACTCCAATAATTTCAGGAATATTGCTCTGTTAACATCTCTGCCACCAGCGCTTTGCATTGGTTGCTGTTACTTTGTTTTGTAGCATACAAATATTGTTCTATTATTATTTTTTTAGCATAGAAATATTGTTTTATTATTTTTGCTGTTTAGCATATATATATTATTGATTTTGTCTTATTAGTCTGACTTTAAACTTTGAAGGCTTTATGGTAAAAATTATTGTGTGTTGTTATTTATGTTTATATTAATAATGTTTTGCTTATAAAATTATCTAATATGTAGATATTAAGGCAGGTACTTATAGTTGTTTAAATACAGGTAACCCATACTACTCATTGTTAAACATAAGCCCATTAAATTTTGTATTGTGACTGTTAAAATATATCAGTCCATTTTTTAAAATAGTATTTATTTTTTAGAGCAGTTACTGGTTCAGAGCAAAACTGAGCTCCCATATGGCACCTCCTGCCCACACACTCATACACTTCCCACTGTCAACATCCCACTCCAGAGGGGTACACTTGTTATATCTGATGAACCAATATTGATACATAATTATCACCAAAGTCCATAGTTTACACTAGAGTTCACTTCTGGTGTTATATGTTATGATACATGTGTTTTAACCAATGTGCAACTACATGTATCCATCATTATGGTATCATACACAATAGTTTCAATGCCCTGAAACCCTCCTGAGCTCTACCTATTCACCCCCTTTTCCTCCCAAATTCCTGGCAAGCACTAATTTTCTTACTGTTCTCCTTAGTTTTGTCTTTGCCAGAACGTCATGGTTGTAATCATACAGTATGTAACCTTTTCAAAGTGGCTTCTTTTATGGAGTAATATGCATTTAAGTTTCCTCCATGTCTTTCATGGCTTGATAGAACATTTCTTTTTAATGCTCAATAATATTTCTTGTATAAATACACACACCATCATTTATTTATCAGTTAGTATATTGAATTTATTTTGGTTGCTTCCAGGTTCTGGTAATTGTTAATAAAGTGGCTATACACATCTTTGTGCAGACTTTTGTGTGGAAATAAGTTTCTCACTTATTTGGGTAAATGCCAAGGAGTGTGATTATTGGATCATATAATAAAAGCATGTTTGTAAGAAACAGACAAATTGGCTCCAAAGTGGCTGTATCATTTCACAATTCCACCAGCTATTAATAAGAATTTCTGCTACATCCTCACCAGAATTTGGTGTTGTCAATGTTTTAGATTTTAGTCATTCTAATAGCTATGTAATGGTAGCGTCTTATTTTAATTTGGTTTTCTCTAAAGATTTGTTACATGCAGGATCTTTTTTATATGTGTATTTGACATCTGTAGATCTTCTTTGGTAAGGGTCTCTTAGATCTTGTGTCAGCTTTTAAACTGGGTTGTTTTTTCATTATTGTTTAGTTTTTAGACTGTATATTTTGGGGAACAATCCTTTGTCAAATGTGTAATGTGATCCATTTCATGTTTTTTTTGAAGATCCATTTCTAGATCTACATTTTTGCCTTTGGATGTCTAGCACCATTTATTGAAAAGCCTATTCTTTCTTGATTGAATTGCTTTTGCTTCTTTGTAAAAGATCGGTTGACAATATTTGTGTGGATCTATTTCTGGGCTCTCTATCTGAGTCATTGATATATTTGCCTATTTTTGTTGATGTGATGGATTACATTAATTAATTTTCGAAAGTTGAACCAGCCTTGAACACCTGAAATAAATCCCACATGGTCACAGTGTATAATTATTTTCATATACTATAGATTTAATTTGCTACTATACCATTGAGGAATTTTACATCTGTGTTTATGAAAGGTATTGGTCTTTAGTTTCTTTTCTGGTACAGTCTTAGTCCGGTTTTGGTATTAGGTAATGCTAATATGAAAGAGTGAGTTAGTAAGTACTCTATCTACTTTTATTTTCTATGTGAAATTCTTGAGAATTGTTATTTGTTTACTTAGAGTTCACCAGTAAACTCACCTGGGCCTGGCACTTTCTGTTTTGTAAAATTATCAATTATTGGTTCAATTTCGTGTGTGTGTGTGTGTGTGTGTGTATTTTATATTATATATGTTCTTATTTAGATTGTCTATTTCTTCTGTGAATTTTAGTAAATTGAGACATTCTAAAAATTTTTCATTTCTTCATCTAGGTTATCCACTTTGTGAGCATAGTGTTGTTCATAATATTTATTAGTTTTTGTCGTTGTGATCTGTAGTGATGGCCCCTCTTTTATTTCTTACATTAGTAATTTATGTCTTCTCATGTCTTTGATAGCCAGGATAGAGGCTTATCAATTTTATTTATCTTTTTAGAGAACCACCTTTTGTTTCTATGATTTTTTTCCATTGATTTCTTATTTTTAATTTTACTGATTGCTCCTCTAGTGATTATTAGTTTCTCCTGCCTCTTTTATATTTAATTTGATCTTTTAGTCTGTACTTTTTGCAATCTGAGGAAGGAGAGCAGATTATCTCATGATCTCTTGCCTCAGCCAAATATTTTGTTAAAATAAATTTGAGAAACACTAAGGTACATGATCATCTTCAAGTTCTCTAAAAGAAAAAAATATTAAATTTTAGTAATTTTATTAGAATTAAACAAAAAGATAATTAAATTGGTTAGTTAAGACTTTCCATTACATATATTATATTTAAGCAAATTAATATATTAATTTATTAACATAAGAACTTAGTGCTGGAGAATAAGAGTGACCAAGTCTGACCCAATTTTACTCTTAAGAAAAAAATCTAGTGAGAGGGTTAAGCATTAATCAACTAATCATAAAAAATAAATGTAAAATCATTATGCTTAATTTATTCACTAGTTTACACTCAATGCCTAGAACAGTATGTGGTACATAGAAAGTACTCAGTAAATGTATGTTGAATGAATTACTTTGAAAATAAAACTGCAATCTGGGTTAAGACATCAGGTCACTTGATTTTATGAGAGTACATAACAGGAATAAGTGATGTTCAAAATTAACTTGAGTGATTCAAGAAGGATTTCTATATGAAATGATGTTTGAACTGAAGCCTGAAAAATGAAGCAGAGTAAGAGGTGAAAAGCATTTCAGATGGAGAGTCCTACATGTGCAAATACTCTGTGGCTAGAGAAAACATGACCATAAGAGAAACTGCAACATGGACAGTGCATCCCAGGAACACAGAAAAGGAAGTGGTGAGCACAAAAATGATGGAATGGAAGGTAGGAAACAGTCTGTCTTGAATTCTCTAGATAATAAATATATTGTTCAGTCTGCACTTGTCACTTATACATATACACTATTTCTTTTCAAAGAATAAAAGCAAGTGACAGCAATTTTCACAGTATATAACCTATTTCAAATCATAGTTGCTTGGTAATCTAAAACATAAAATCTAATGTAATATGTCTTCCATATCCTGACAAAAGTAGAACATAGGAAATATATCTGCCCCAGCAATGAAACTGGAGACAAAGGTAAAAATAAGCTGAGAGGTGGTTATAAGGAAATAAGAAAGCTATTTATAATTCATTGTTGAAGTGACATACAGGCTCTTATTTTAGCTGGTAGCAGTGTCATACTGAGCTAGAAGAAAACACCAAATTGTCAAATTAGAATCTCAGAAATCAAATATGCTTTTAGAGTATCAAGCTTTACTCATAAGTAAAAAGATATATACAATAAAATTTATAAAAGATATAGGCAAAGCACAAGATATTGGGATATGTGATGTGGTTTCCTAGAACCTTTTTTTCCCCATATTATACACATGCTTTCTGTCCCTGAGTAACAGATTTATTCTCTATGTGAGGCTGATGTATTACTTCATACAGCAGGGGCAATTTAAGTTTTGAAACACCTCCATGTTATATCCCAGAAGGTCAGCTAGCTAATGTGACATTTTTTTAGGTCCACCCACAGCAGAAAGATAATAGACACCCTATATTTGGTGTGTTTGTGTAAGGAGTAGGAGTCCTTCAGTATCCATCCATCCAGCTGCACTATTCTAACAACAATTCCTACAGTTTTCCAAATTGCTTTCCATTTCCCTCACTGAGGATCAAATCCTTCCTGAACCAATTTAACCTCTAGAACCATAATAACGTGAATTGCTCTCTCTATTCAGCCCCTTTTCCTCAAGTTGTGGTCTGTTGGACTGCTCCTAACAAAGGACTATTAAGAAGCACAGTATTGTCAACCACCCAAATCTTGTCTTTTCTTAAAAATTTCTGTTGATTTACCCTCCCTGCTGCACCTCTTCCCCTGGCTCAAAACATTAGATTCCCTAAGGAGTTGCTGCAATAAACCAGGTCAAGGTTGTGCTTCCCATGACATTTTAGTTGCTGCTTTGGGGTGTCAGTCTCTTACATCAGGGGCCAAATTAATGAACAAATAATTTTTCAGACCCTTACACTTTCTCCACTTTTAGCCTGTCTTATCTAGGAATCCCCAGCTTAATGTGATCAAAGTCAACTATCTTTCTAATTCCAAAATTGAAAGTACTTTTGGTAGGGATTGGTCAATATTTACCACATAAAAGATGTAGAATTACTGAGTAGGCACTTGGGTTAGATTTTTGGTTTACTCTTTCCATTGTTTAGTTTATTCTGAAATAGGAGAAAGCAACTTTATCTCAAAGAATACTTTAAAATTTATATCTAAGACATTGTTCTGTGTGCCATAACAGAAAAAAAAAAAAAAAAAAAGAAGAAAAACCAAATGATTTCTATTTTGATACCCTGGAAATAATAACTGTAACACACCTTGAGTTCCATATTTGCATTCATTATTTAGAAAGATAATTAAATAAATGTGTTGATATTTTCAGATGATTTCTGATATACTAAGCAATATAATAAGATGATTTGTTAACTAAAATCTGATTCAAATATTATTTTTCATAGTCAAAAGAGGTATTACCACAATACATATTTCTTTTTTTTAACTTTTTTTAAATGAGTAATAGTCATTTTACAATGTTGTGTCAAATTCCAGTGTAGAGCACAATTTTTCAGTTATACATGAACATACATATATTCATTGTCACATTTTTTATTTCGCTGTGAGCTACCACAAGTTCTTGTACATATTTCCCTGTGCTACACAGTATAATCTTGTTTACCCATTCTATATTTTAAAATCCGTCTGTCCCTTCCCACCTCCAACCCCCTTGACAACCACAACTTTATATTCTATATCTATGAGTCTGTTTCTGTTTTGTATTTATGTTCTTTTTATTTTTTTTAATTTTCCACATAGGAGTGATCTCATATGATATTTTTCTTTCTCTTTCTGGCTTACTTCACTTAGCATGACATTCTCCAGGAGAATCCATGATGCTGCAAATGGCGTTATGTTGTCAGTTTTTGTGGCTGAATAGTATTCCGTTGTATAAATATACCACTTATTCTTTATCCAGTCATCTGTTGATGGACATTTAGGCTGTTTCCATATCTCAGCAACTGTAAATAGTGCTACTATGAACATTGGGGTGCAGGTGTCATTTTGAAGTAGGATTCCTTCTGGATATATGGCCAGGAGGGGGATTCCTGGGTCCTATGGTAAGTCTAGTCGTAGTCTTTTTTTTTTTTTTAATATTTTTTATTGATTTATAATAATTTTACAATGTTGTGTCAAATTCAAGAGTAGAGCACAATTTTTCAATTATACATGAACATATATATATTCATTGTCACGTTCCTTTCTCTGTGAGCTACCATAAGATCTTGTATATATTTTCCTGTGCTATACAGTATAATCTTGTTTATCTATTTTACAATTTTGAAACCCCAGTCTATCTCTTCCCACCCCCCACCCCCTTGGCAACCACAAATCTGTATTCTATGTCTATGAGTCTATTACTGTTCTGTATTTATGCTTTGGGTTTTTTTTTATTTTTTTAGATTCCACATATGATTGATCTCATATGGTATTTTTCTTTCTCTTTCTGGCTTACTTCACTTAGAATGACATTCTCCAGGAGCATCCATGTTGCTGCAAATGGCATTATGTTGTCGGTTTTTATGGCTGAGTGGTATTCCATTGTATAAATATACCACCTCTTCTTTATGCAGTCACCTGTTGATGGACATTTAGGCTGTTTCCATGTCTTGGCTATTGTAAATAGTGCTGCTATGAACATTGGGGTGCAGGTGTCAACCTGAAGTAGGGTTCCTTCTGGATATATGCCCGGGAGTCAGATTCCTGGGTCATATGGTAAGTCTATTCCTAGTCTTTGGAGGATTCTCCATACTGTTTTCCACAGTGGCTGCACCAAACTGCATTCCCACCAGCAGTGTAGGAGGGTTCCCCTTTCTCCACAGCCTCTCCCGCATTTGTCATTTGTGGACTTTCGAATGATAGCATTCTGACTGGTGTGAGGTGATAACCTCATTGTAGTTTTAATTTGTATTTCTCTGTTAATTAGTGATATTGAGCATTTTTTCATGTGTCTATTGATCATTTGTATGTCTTCCTTGAAGAATTTCTTGTTTAGATCTTCTGCCCATTTTTGGATTGGGTTCTTTATTTTGTTCTTATTGAGTCGTATGAGCTGCTTATCTATTCTGGAGATCAAGACTTAGTCAGTTTCATTTGCAAAATTTTTTTCCCATTCTGTAGGTTGTCTTTTTGTTTTACTTATGGTTTCCTTTGCTGTGCAGAAGCTTGTAAGCTTCATTAGGTCCCATTTGTTTAGTCTTGCTTTTATTACTTCTAGGAGAAAATTTTTGAAATGTATGTCAGATAATTTTTTGCCTATATTTTCCTCTAGATTTATTGTATCTTGTCTTATGTTTAAGTCTTTGATCCATTTTGAGTTGATTATTGTGTATAGTGTAAGGGAGTGTTCTAGCTTCATTGCTTTACATGCTGCTGTCCAGTTTTCCCAACACCATTTGCTGAAGCGACTTTCTTGTTTCCATAGTATATTCTTGCCTCCTTTGTTGAAGATGAGTTGACCCAAAGTTTGAGGGTTCATTTCTGGGCTCTCTATTCTATTCCATTGGTCTCTACGTCTGTTTTTGTACCAACACCATGCTGTCTTGATGACTGTAGCTCGGTAGTATTGTCTGAAGTCTGGGAGAGTTATTCCTCCAGCCTCTTTCTTTCTCTTCAGTAATGCTTTGGCAATTCTAGGTCTTTGATGGTTCCATATAAATTTTATTATGATTTGTTCTAGTTCTGTGAAATCTATCCTGGGTAATTTGATAGGGATTGCATTAAATCTGTAGATTGACTTGGGCAGTGTGACCATTTTAACAATATTGATTCTTCCAATCCAAGAGCATGGGATATCTTTTCATATTTTAAAGTCTTTAATTTCCTTCATCAATGGTTTATAGTTTTCTGTGTATAATTCTTTCACATCCTTGGTTAGATTAATTCCCAGATATTTTATTACTTTGGGTGCTATTATATAGGTGATTGTTTCTTTACTTTCTTTTTCTGATAATTCATCATTAGTGTAAAGAAATGCAACTGATTTTTGAATGTTAATCTTGTAACCTGCTACCTTGCTGAATTCTTTGATCAGCTCTAGTAGTTTTTGTGTGGACCTTTTAGGGTTTTCTATATATAGTAACATGTCGTCAGCATATAGTGACACTTTTACCTCTTCTTTTCCAATTTGGAACTCTTTTATTTCTTTCTCTTGCCTGACTGCTGTGGCTAGGACTTCCAGGACTATGTTGAATAGGAGTGATGATAGTGGGCATCCTTGTCTTGTCCCAGATTTTAGTGGGAAGCTTTTGAGTTTTTCACCGTTGAGTACCATGCTGGCTGTAGGTTTGTCATATATAGCTTTTATTATGTTGAGATATGTTCCCTCTATACCCACTTTGGCGAGAGTTTTTATCATAAATGGGTGTTGAATTTTATCAAATGCTTTTTCTGCATCGATTGAGATGATTATGTGGTTTTTGTCCTTTCTCTGGTTGATGTGATGTATTACATTGATTGATTTGTGTATGTTGAACCACCATTGTGTCCCTGGGATGAACCCCACTTGGTCGTGATGTATAATCTTTTTTATGTGTTGTTGGATTCTATTTGCTAATATTTTGGTGAGGATTTTGGTGACTATGTTCATCAGTGATATTGGCCTATTATTCTCTTTTTTGGTTGTGTCTTTGCCTGGTTTTGGTATCAGGGTGATGGTGGCTTCATAGAATGAGTTTGAGAGTATTCCCTCCTTTTCAATCATCTGGAAGAGTTTGAGAAGGACTGGTATGAGTTCTTCTTTGTATGTTTGGTAGAATTCCCCAGTGAAGCTGTCTGGTTCTGGACTTTTATTTGTAGGGAGGTTTTTAATTGCTATTTCAATTTCATTTCTAGTGATCAGTTTGTTCATGTGGTCAGTTTCTTCTTGATTCAGTCTTGGTGGACAGTATGTTTCCAGAAACTTCTCCATCTCCTCTAGGTTATCCTGTTTGGTTCCATATAGTTTTTCATAATATTCTCTTATGATATTCTGTATTTCTATTTTGTTTGTTGTAATTTCTCCATTTTCCTTTCTTACTTTGCTAATTTGTGCTCTCTCTTATTTCTTCTTTGTGAGTTTTGCCAGGTTTGTCGATTTTATTTACTTTTTCAAAAAAACAGATTTTGGTTTGGTTGATTTTTTCTGTGGTCTTCTATTGTATTTATTTTCTCCCTAATCTTTATAATTTCCTTCCTTCTGCTGCCCTTTGGGGCTTTTTGTTCTTCTTTTTCTTATTCATTCAGCTGGTGGGTTAAATTGTTTATTTGAGATTGTTCCTCTTTTTTGAGGAAGGCCTGTATCACTATAAATTTCCCTCTTAGCACTGTCTTTGCTGTGTCCCATAGATTTTGAGTGGTAGTGCTTCATTGTAATGTGTCTCAAGGTATTTTTTAATTTAGCTTTGATTTCCTCATTGACCCTTGTTTTTTAAATATCATATTGTTTAATCTCCATGCTTTCCTTTTTTTCCCCTTTGTTTCTCTGTTGTTGATTTGTAGTTTCATGGCATTGTGGTCAGTAAAGATACTTGAGTTAATTTCTTTCTTCTTAAAATTGTTGAGGTTTCTTTTGTGCCCAAGTACATGAACAATCCTGGAAAATGTTCCATGTGCACTTGAAAAGAATGTATATCCTATTTTTGGGGGGTGTAATGCTCTGAAAATATCCACCAAATCTAATTTTTCTATTGTATTACTTATTTTCTCTGTTGCCTTATTTATCTTTTGTCTGGAAGATCTGTCCAGTGATGTTAATGCGGTGTTAAAATCTCCAATTATGATTGTATTCCCATCAAGGGAATATTCCCTTTATCTCTGTTAGTAATTGTTCTATGTACTTAGGTGCTCCTATATTAGGTGCATATATATTAACAAGTATAATATCTTCATCTTGTATCACTCCTTTAATCATTATAAAATGTCCTTCTTTATCTTTCTTTATGGCCTTTGTTTCAAAGTCTATTTTCTCTGAAATCAGTACTGCAGCACCTGCTTTTTTGGCTTTTCCATTTGCATGCAATATCCTTTTCCATCCTTTCACTCTCAATCTATGTGTTCTTCTCCCTAAAGTGGGTCTCTTGTATGCAGCATATTGAAGATTCTTGCTTTATTATCCAGTCTGTCACTCTATGTCTTTTGACTGGAGCATTTAGTCCATTAACATTTACAGTAATTAATGATAGATGTGTGTTTATTGCCATTTTGAACTTATCTTTGCAGTTGAATTGGTATATCCTTTTTGTTCCTTTCTTCTTCCTTTTGTAGTTTTGTAATTTGCCTTTGTGTTATCATGGATTTTATTAAATTTTTGTGACTCTCTTGTAAGTTTTTGGCTTGTGGTTACCCTTTTTCATGAATCTATTAGCCCATTACTATAACTGTTTTTAGTAAACTGATAGTAACATGATCTCAAACGCATCCTACTGAGAACAAAAAATTTAAAACAGAAAGAAAAAAATTTATATTTCCCTGCCTCGTTCTCCCACTCTCAATGATTTGTATGTCTTCTTTTATAATTTCGTGTTTATTTATAATTCATAAGTTATCATCTTTCCAGTTGTGAGTTTCTCATTTTTGTAGCATCCTGCTGCTTTTCTATTTAGAGTAGACCTTTCAATATTTCTTTTAGCATGGGTTTAGTGTTGCTAAACTCCTGCAGCTTTTCCTTGTCTGTGAAATTCTTTATCTCTCCTTCTATCCTAAAGGATAGACTTGCTGCATAGAGTATCCTAGGCTGCATCTTTTTTTCATTCAAGACTTTGAATATATCTTGACACTCCCTTCACGCCTGTAGTGTTTGTGTAGAGAAATCAGCTGAGAGCCTTATGGGGGTTCCCTTGTAACTTACTCTTTGCTTTTCTCTTGCTGCCTTTAGAATCATTTCTTTATTCTTGCCTCTGGCCATCTTGATTATGATATATCTTGGGTGTGGGTCTATTTGGGTTCTTCCTGTTTGGGACCCTCTGAGCTTCTTATACTTGGAAATCTGATTCCTTCTTTAGGTTTGGGAAGTTTTCAGTCATGATTTCTTCAAATACCTTTTCAATCCCCTTTGATCTTTCTTCCCCTTCTGGGACTCCTAATATGTGAAGATTGGCATCCTTTATATTATCCCATAGGTCCCTTATGCTATTTTCATTTGTTTATCTTGTAGCTCTTCTGATTGGGTGCTTTCTGTTGCCCTGTCTTCTAGGTTACTTATTTGTTCCTCTGCACTATCTAGTCTTCTTTGCATAGACTTTAGGTCAGCTCTAATCTTAGCAAATGAGTTTACTAATTCTATTTGTTTCTTCTTTATAGCTTTGATTTCATTTTTGACATATTTTATATCTTTAAACACTATTTCTTTTAGTGTTGATCAATCCTGTTTTGAAATCTTGATCTAGTAGGCCATCAATGTCTATTCCTTTGATCATGCTTTCAGGGTATTTCTCTTTATCTTTAATTGTGAGTGGTTCCTCTGCTTCTTCATATTGTTCATATCTCTCTGGCACTGTGGCCGGTGGGTGGGCAGGTCACTCCCTCTCCCGATGTTGCAGTCAGATGCCATGCTAGTCTGAGGCAGGTGGTTGGATCACACCCCCTCCCAGCATCATGGCCAGGTGCTGTGATCCTGCCAGGTAGGTTGGTGGCCATATGTCCTCTCCCAGTGCAGTTCACTCTGCTGCTCTGTGCAGCTGTCCGCTGTGCCTCAGGTCGGCACTTTGTAGGCAGGCTTGGGGAAGACCACAGAACAGCCCTGCCCATGCTCTGTGCCAAATCTCAGCTCCTTGTTTGTCTTGGCAGTGTGAGTTCTCTGAGGTGCCAGGGCAGAAAGATCCTGTCTGCCTCGGGCTGTAAACCAGTCTCAGTCCTGCCTAGGAGGTTGTGGAGCCCCCAGGTGCAGATTCAGGTCTTGGTCCCACACCCGCCTGGGCGCTGTGCACAGGAGGAGATGGCAGCTGTGGCTGTGCCCTGCCTCTCTTCTCGCAAGAAATGCCAGTAATGGCACTGCGGGTCTGAGGAGACAAAGGCTGCAGTGCCCTGCCCCCCAGGGCACACCAGCCTTGTTGCTTTGCTTTTTTCACAATTTAAGGGGGACGGATGTTGTTTTGCTCTGTATCTTATCCCAGCCACGGTGCACAGCACCTTGCAGTCCCTTGGGACTGCCTCAGTGCAGTCGCCCCAGTCCTCTGCTTGGCTCAGGCAGCTTGTCCTGTCCCCCAGCTGCTGGCTTGCATCTCAGGCTGGGTGTTGCTGGGACCCTTTGTGTCTGTTTAACTTAGTTCTGTCAGTCAATGGGTGCTCAGTGCAGATCTGATCTTCGGAGGCACCCCCTCCATCCCGTTGACCTCTCTGTTGGAGGGGGGAGACCAAGTGAACGAATGCTAGTCCTCCTTTGCCTCTCCCTCCCCGCAGAACCAGTCCTGCACTGTTTTGCTTTTCTTCTTTCTTTTTTTCTTTTGTCCTACCTGATTTTTGGTGTCTTTGTCTTTCAAAGGGGGTGATGTTCTGTCAGAGTTCAGCAGGTGCTCTGGTTGGCTGAGTGGGTCCATAGATGTGAGTTTAGGTATATTGGTGGGAGAGGGTGAGCTATGAGCGTCCTCCTACTCCACCATCTTGCTTCTCTCTCCACAATACATATTTCTAAGATTGAATTTAGATCACTGTAAAATAACTAAAGCTAGGCAAATTCTGGTCATATACAATTTATTAATAGTTTATTTGTGCTCACTTTATTAGGAATAGGACCTTTTATATTTTTCAGGGAGCATTCTTCCTTTTGAGTTTGTCTGAATAAATTCAGACACACTTGATGATTCAAGCCTTCTAAGCAGGGAAGCTCCTGTATCCAGGGAATCCAGTCTGGGTTGCCAGGACCTAAAGTTAAGACAGGAGGAGCCCTGCTGTCTGGGATATAAGGAAGCAATCTGCTATCCTTCCCCTTTATTCAGTGCTTCTTTCTACCTGTGATACCTCTTGCCCAATCTGGAAAGACAAAAATGCCTCTAGTCATGTTTGCTATCCACCACCTCACTGTCCATAGCCATAATCTACCCATGGAGATGACAGTCATATTCAAAAGCAAATTCTTTCAGATCTGTGCTGGTGCTCATGGCTCCACATGCCAGCAAGGAAACAACTGCAGGAACAGCAGTCATCTCTTGAGTCACAGTGAGAAATGTCTATGATCTTCACTTAGCAGCTGCTTTCTTGGAGTCACCAAGCCAAAAGCACTGGGCTGTGTTCAGTGTAGTGTGAGAACTTACATTCTAGAATCAGGATGACTGGTTTGAAATCTTCACTTTGCCACTTGCCACCTGCCAGATCGTAGTGAATTGCTTAACCATATTGAGGCTCTGTAATCTTATCAGATAAACAAGGGTAAATATAGAGGGTAATTTAGAAATGTTGGGTGCATTAAATAAGACAATGTGTCTAAAGGGCTTATTATATTGCAGGAATGAAATAATAACTATTCAGTAATGGCACCTACTAGTATCTCTGTGGTGTGTTCACCCCTTCTCTTTCACTTCTGAGTAAACAGAAAAAATGTAAGTAGCTAAATATATTGGAGAAAACAATTTAGAGTAAAGGTTAAATTATATTTTTATATTATGCAAATCTTAGGTGTGGGATATGCACTCTCTGCTCTGTCTACAGAAAAAAAGACTAAGATAATTGGGTCCTTAGAACAAATTTCAAATCAGTTCACATGGCACTACATTGAAGCTGTGGGCTTGATTCTCTCACTCAGCCTGTATCACTTAGAGAGGGAGCTAAATATTCTGCCCTTCATGCTTAGTCCCTACTTGGCCTTGTTTGCCTAGCTCATGACTTGGGTAAGAGTCTGTGTCTATTCTTGACTGAGAGAAGAGTGAACAAAGAGCATATGAGTCCATCTTGGAAAAGAAAGGTCCTGATTCCTATTAATCCAGAAAGCAAAAAGAGCAAGAAGAATGAGAGAGATGAATGAGTGTCATGTTTTAAATAATACTTGACATCTAATAAAGTGAACCCTCTACACCTCTAATAAATCATGACCCAGTGGCTGTCAGAGTCTGAGCCATCCACTCCTTTATAGAGGAGATGACATAGAGCTCCCTTCCTGATGTTTTCTGCATAGTGAAAGATTTCCTTTCTTAGATAAACCAAGACACATTCTTAAATGAATCAACATAAGCCTCTTCTTTCATCTAATCACACATTATATAGATGGATGAGTAGATTATTATAATTATCATCATCTCTTCATTATAATTATTACTTTTATTTACATGATTAACTGAGATTCTTGCTCCCTTTGTTCATTTCAGGACAATTCTGAAAAAAAAAAAAAAAAAAAAAAGAAAGACAATTACTTCATCACAGCAAAAGAATGACAAAAATTCGAGTCATTGGTGACCAGATTGTCTTCCTCCGTTTTCTCTGAAATATTTTCTGATGAGTATCAATGTGGACCTTGCAGGCACATGTTCCCAGAAATCATCTGTCATTCTCTTTGCACCCTCAGTCTGCACAAGTCTGCCAAACTTTGCTCTTACAAACATTCATTTTTCTGTTTATAACTGTCACTATAAAGTTGTTGACCTAAACAGATAGACTGACATTTATTTCTCCAGCAAAAATGAGTTTATTCAGGATCAGTAGAAAATTGCAATTCAGGGCCTGCAACCATGGCAAGCCATGTGCAATTTCCCAGCAAGGGAAAGGGGAACTCTTTTATAGAGGAGAAAATGAAGCTGGGAGGGCTACAGTAAACAAAGACTCCAAAGCTTTCACTGGCTGTGTTGTTGCTAGGAAAGAAGAGAAGTCTTTCTTTCTGTTGGGCTCTGCTCTCATTGCAGAGCATGAAAGCTCCCACATCTGGTTTCCCAACTCTAGCTAATTGAGGTTTCTTTTTATTATTATTTTTTTTTTACAAAGTAAACACACATCTGAAATGTAAACACACATCTGAAATATAAACAAAATTTTATTTTTGAGTAAAAGGAGAATCTGGAAGAAAGTAAAAAATTGCATAAATTATAAAATGCACCATTATTTTATATCATGTAAGAAACTTCCAAATAATAATGTCAATTAAAATATCACTCAATATCTTCTAATCACATCAATTGTGACACTTAAAATTAAAGTTTTAATGAGAAAAAGTCCATCTTAGAATTAATGAAATGTAGCACATTATATGCAGCTTATAATATGCATGGTTATATCTGGCTAGGTGTATCATTATTGCCATTCAAATATAAATTGAAGATATTAATCCTCATCTATTTAAGTAATGCAAACATTAATTGAGCACACACTATTCACCAGCTACTCTGCTACACCTTGCCGAATGAAAAGCAACTTGCCCACATAAATTATCTTTGTAAGGATCATTCTCTTATTTGGGGAAATATTTCAGTAAGATGACTGAAGAAAATCAAGAATGTTTGGTTGGTGACATTATAATAGTTCATACAGTGCAGGGCTGTAAGAAACAAGCTAGAAAATAAAGTAGATAAAGCATAGAGAGAGAAAAGGCACCATTTCTTTCAACAATGATGTTTCTTGAATTTCAATACTTGATTGTACAATGTACTGACCTTAAAATCCACAACTAGTTTGCTACTACATTGGTTACAGGCATTTTCTGTGCTCTGTTTTGTTCTGCCATTTTGGTGAAAAGTGATGAAATACTTCTTTTGTTACTAGGAAGTAATATGTTCTGTTAATCCCTGAATGTTGTCCTTCTTTAGTAAAATTTTTTAAAAAGTTATACTTTTAGTTAAAATAAATTATTCAACCAAATTTTGCTATTTTATGTTTTCATTAAAAAATATTGTTTGGATCACTGTACCAAAATTATTGATTATATATATCTATAAATTAAAAACAGTAAGTAAAATTTGTTTTAGTTTTAAAATATAGAATATGTTTAATAAGATAGGTTCTACTATTTTAAATAATGCTCAGTGAAACGAAGAATCAAGAAATCAACTAATGCATGTGTTGAAGGGTGTGATGAATGGATTTTGCAAAATTCTTGGTCTTGAACTCATTTAAAAATGCAATTTCAACATTTTCATATTCAGGACCAGAAACTAGTGATGCCCTTAATTAGTTTGCTTTAACAATCAGCTTTTTCTTTTTTCTTTTACTTTGTTAGCCCTGTGATGATCTAGATAATTATTTTTGTTCTAAAAATTTGAGGAATATGTGGAATGTCTGATTGTTTTCTATGAGAAAAAGGATATAGCTAACTACAACAACAACAACAAATCCTGATTGTTTTTATTCCTTATACATAGCTTAGAGTTTGAATTATTTATTGTCAGCAAGGGTTTCCATTCCATTTTGACCATGTATAATGTATAAACATTTCTGTCTTCAATAAGTTGACTTACCAAACTAAAATTCTATCATCATATTTGTTCAGAAAACATATTTTGTGTATACATCATATTTTTGTTAGGCAGTTAGATAGAAATGAGCACCAGGCAGGGGGAAAGGAAAGGTAAAGGAGCAACCCAGAAAATAACAGTATGCCTGCACTTGGGATAAGGGGCTCCAAAAACTTTTACTTTCTGTAAATGAGGACCAGCAAAGAAGCCAGTTAGGATTGAAAGCTGTGGCTGCGCAGTAGAGAGATGGACCTGGCTTAACGTTACCCAATGCTCATTATGAAGTAATTAACATTGCAGTTTGAGCCCCCTCCCAATGGTTTATCTGTGTGCATCATGGGTAAGAATGTGCATAAAAGAGATGTGCGTGCCTGAGCACAAGGGAACTGAGCTGTCAATCAGCCAGAGCACTCAACAGAAGCCGTCAATAATCAATCTGGAAAATGTCCCCTAAGCCAGGATATAAAAATAGGAAAAATAAAGGAGTGGTGTGTTTTTTCCTCTCTTGGTTTGGCCTACTCCCAATTCTCGGGAGTGTACTATATATTTTACAACCTTTTTACTTTACTAATAAAATCTTGTTTATATCACACTTTCTGTCTTGTTAAAAAATTTTGTTTTCGGGTGACTAAGAACCAAGGTAATCCTTATTTCCCTCCTTCTGGTAACATTTTTATGATACAAATCAATGTAAAAATTTTTAATTAATCAATTTGAACACAAACTTTTTTTGTGTATATTAAACAATCTGCAGATTTTGCATTTGTCAGTGAAAACTAAATGTTGTTTTTGGAGTGCTCCATGACAAATGAGCCTTTATTTGTGTTACACTCCATGAATTCTGGACTTCATTTAGATTGTGTCCATACCTCTTACTTAAAACTAAAATGAAAAACAGAAAGAATTAAGTGATTAAAAATTTGCTTATTAAAAATTTGTCTAATTTTAACATCAATTATAGTTAATATTAATAATATTGTATTTATAAAATTTAACACTCAAATTGGCTATATGTTGTGTCCATTTCTGTCATTTCAAAGATGAAAGAAATGAGCCATTTAAGTGGATACTATTAGAAGCCATATATTAAACTTATGTATTTTAGATCTGAAGACTATATTCTTCACTACTACAGTATGCTGATTGTATATACTTAGAAACCATATATATAATAATTCACCTTATATGCCCATGACAACCTTATATATAGCCTTTAAATAGCTTATACATATAACAATGTTCACTTAACTGTATTTAGAGTGCACTTAATTAAATTTCAGGTGCCATTGAGAAAATCTTTTTGGCTCACAATTTTAAATTATAACAAAAATAAAGCATATTACTTGTTTGTCTCCTTCAAATATGGTATTTTAATTCCTTTATCAGAATAATTTTCTTTTTATTATCAGTGGACTTTGAGATGGCTATCTGGTTTGCAGCTAACATATCTTATTTGTAGATAATTTTTTATGATAAAATTTCCATGATGTTTAAGGCAAGATAAATTAAGTCACAAAACTTATAACTTAAATTATCTTTTAAACATAATATTATAATTATAAAATATGCTTAAAAAGTGAAAAAATAAACATTTTTATTTATAATTCTACTAGCATAAGATAATGATATTTTAAAATTTTCCAGTTTGTTTTCTAAATTTTATTGTTTAGAAAAATGTTATTTTTTAAGTCACTAAAAACTATCTTTCATACTGCTTACACTTAAATTTGCAGCCATGTCACTATATTTAGGTAGGAATTTTCAACAGTTGCCACATGCCTATGATTTCTAGGCATCTTCTTGTAGTCAGCTTTCCTGACTCCCATTTTCCAGTGTGTTCTAACAGTAACATTACTAGGTCAGAGATAAAACTGATTTAATCCAAACTACCAATACCACTATGTAGGATTAGCCATTTATATAAAGTTTATGTATTGAATACAATGCACCAATAATAGTTTGTTTCTTTGTGCTGTTAAGACCCAGTATAGAATGATTTATCAGGGAAAAGAGATTATTTTATTTGCATTTATTTCAACTATTCTAAACTTCAAAGACCAATCATTTTTCACATGTACTCAAAAAACGTTTTGCTAAAAAAAACCTAAACACACACACACACACACACACACACACATGCACACACATACACAGGAAAAGAAAATACATTGCTACCAAGCAAGCACAAAAAATTCTATCATATACTAGGAATTCCAAGGAATAGTCTCCCATATATAATATTTAGAAATCTGGATAAAGAAAAATCTTCCATGAATGAAAACATTCTGCTTCAATAGAGATAATCTAACTGGAAAAGATGTAAGAAGGGTTTTTGGCTGAGTCACACAAATTAATTCAAACCCAGATAAGATAAAGCTATACTAATATGAAAAGCAATTGTGTTTATGAACTAGTAGCATTGAGATCATGTGAAAAATGTAAAGAGAACACAGAGTTGACTATTAGGTTATCTCAGATCAGTTCCTATAGGGGTGTAGATAAACAAGAAAATATAATGGAAAATAAATAAGAAAAAAGTATTAAAATTATCTCTACAAAATATTAAATGTACTATATCACCACAAAATAATTTTAAAAGTGAGGTATTATCATAAGAAAAGATCAAATGATGAAACAGACTTGAAAACAAAATAATAGTTCATATCATATTCAAGAATAACATGAAATACAGGATTATAGATCAATGAAGAGGAGCTATTGATTAAATGAGTTTGTATATAAATATATTCATTATAATATAAATATCCCCCAAATAAAACCAACTGTGTAACTCAGGTCAATAATGTTAAAAATAAGTACAAATGTAAAAAACATCAATAAAATATTTTGAATAGTTAATTAAAAATTTGAAACACAAGAGTATGATGTTAGCAAGATGGTAGAGAAGGAAATCACAGACCCTCCTTCCTACCCTGGGGACACTAACATAACAATTTATATATCAGTTTCCTTTGTGAGCAATCTAGATTTCTATCAAAAGGAGCCTGTACCCTGGGTGAGTTTGAAACCAGTGACACTGGCAGGAAAATGTGTGGTACACTAAAAATACTCCCTCCCTCTGGCACAGTATGATCTTATTTTTTATTTTATTTCCATTACTCTAGGAGCTGGTTCAAAAAAATATTACTGTGATTTATGTTTTCCTCTAGGAGTTTTACAATACCTGGTCTTACATTTAGATCTTTAATCCACTTGGAATTTACTTTTGTACATGGTGTTACAGAATGTTCTAATTTCAGTCTTTTATAGGTAGCTGTCCAGTTATCCCAGCACCACTTGTTGAAGAGAATGTCTTTTCTCCATTAATATATTCTTGCCTCCTTTGTTGTCCATTAATCGACCATAAGTATATGGGTTTATTCCTGGAATTTATATCCTGTTCCATTGATCTATGTGTCTGTTTCTATGCCAGTACCATACTGTTTTGATTACTGTAGCTTTGTAGTATAGTCTGAAGTCAGGGTGCATGATTTCCTCAGGTCTTTTCTCCTTTTTCAAGACTGTTTTGGCTATTTGAGTATGTTATGTTTCCATACAAAATTTAACATTTTTATTCCAGCTCTGAGAAAAATTTCATTAATAATGTGATAAGGATTGCACTGAATCTGTGTATTGCCTTGAGTAATATGGTCATTTTAAAAGTATTGATTCTTCCAATCCAAGAACATGGTACATCTTTCCATCTGTTTATGTCATCTTCAGTTTCTTTCATCACTGTCATAGTTTTTGGAGTATAGATCCTTTGCCTCCTTGGGTAGGTTTATTCCTAGATATTGTATTCTTTTTGGTGCTATAGTAAATGAGATTGTTTACTTCAGTTATTTTCTGCTATTTTGTTGTTAGTGTATATAAATGCAACTAATTTAATTTTGTATCCTGAATTTTTACCAAATTTATTGATGAGCTCTAGTAGTTTTCTGGTCACTTCTTTAGGGTTTTCTATGTACAATATCATGTCATCTGTGAACAGTGACAGTTTTATTTCTTCTTTTCTGTTTTGGATTCCCCTTATTATTTTTTTTTCCTCTTATTGCCATGACTAGAACTTCCAGAATTATGCTGAATAAAAGTGGTGAGAGTGGGCATCCTTGCCTTGTTTTTGATCTTAGAGGAAATGCTTTCAGCTTTTCACCTTTAAGTATGATGGTAGCTGTGTGTATGTCATATATGGACTTTATTATGTTGAGGTATGTTCCGTCTATGCTCACTTTCTGGAGAGTTTTTATCATAAATTGATGTTAAATTTTATCAAATGCTTTTTCTGCATCTATTGAGATGATCATATCCTTTTTATTCTTGGATTTGTTAATGTGGTATATCACATTGTTTGATTTGCAGCTACTGAAAAATCTTTGCTAAATCCCACTTGATCATGGTATATAATCCTTTTAATGCATGGTTGGAGTTGATTTGCTAGTATTTTGTTGAGGATTTTTGCATCTAAATCATAAGTGACTTTGGCCTGTAATTTTCCTTTTTTGTGGTATCTTTGTCTGGTTTTGGTATCAGAGTGATGGTGACTATGTAGAATGAATTCAGAAGTGTTCCTCCTTCTATAATTTTTTTGGAATAGTTTCAGAAGGATGATGTTAACTATTCTCTAAATGTTTGGTAGAATTTGCCTGTGAAGCCATCTGGTCCATGTGCATTTGAGATAAAAGTTCATGCTGTTGCTTTCAGTTGGAATGCTCTATAGCTGTGAATTAAGTTTATCTTGTCTAATGTGTCATTTGAGACCTGTATTTCCTTATTGACTTTCTGTCTAGATGACCTGTCCATTGATGTAAGTGGGGTGTTAAGGTTCCCTACTATTATTGTGCTATTGTTGACTTCTTTTATGTCTGTTAACAATTGCCTTATATATTGAGGTGCTCCTATGTTGGGTGCATATATATTTGCAATTGTTATATCTTCTTCTTGGGTTGATCCCTTGAGCATTATGTAGTGCCTTACTTTGTCTCTTGTGACAGATTTTATTTTAAAATCTATTTTGCCTGATATAAATATTGCTACTACAGCTTTCTTTTGGTTTCCATTGGGAAATGGAATGGAATGGAATGGAATATTATTTTTCATCCCCTCACCTTCAACCTGCATGTGTCTCTACTCTGAAGTGAGTCTCTTGTAGTATTTATGTGGGTTTTGGTTTTGTATCCATTTAATCACTTTATGTCTTTTGGTTGGAGCATTTAATCCATTTACATTTAAGGTAATTATCAATAGGTATGTTTTTATTGCCATTTTGTTACTTGTTTGGGGTTCATTTTATAGGTCTTGTTTTTTTTTTTTTCTCTTTCTTATTTTTGTTCTCTTTTCTTATGTTTTGTTCACTAGAGAAGTTCCTTTTAACATTCATTGTAAAGTTGGTTTGGTGGTGTTGAATTCTTTTAGCTTTTGTTTATCTGTGAATCTTTTGATTTATTCATCAAATCTAAATGAGAACCGTGCTGAGTAGGGTATTCTTGGTTGTAAATTTTTCCCTTTCATCCCTTTAAATATATTGTGGTACTCCCTTCTGGCCTGTAGAGTTTCTGATGAAAAATCAGCTGTTAACTTTGTGGAAATTCCCTTAAATGATATTTGTTGCTTTATCTTGTTGATTTTAATATTTTGTCCTTAATTTTTGTTAATTTGATTACTATATGCTTTGGTGTGTTCCTTTTTGGGTTGATCCTGTGTGGAACTCTTTGTGCTTCCTGGACTTGGGTGAAGTTTCCTTCTCAGGTTAGGGAAGTTTTCAGTTATTATCCCTTCAAATATTTTCCTAGGTCTTTTCTCTCTTTATTCTCTTTCTGGAACCTGTATAATGTGAATATTAGTGTGCTTCATGTTGTCCCAGAGTTCTTTTAAACTGTTCTCATTTCTTTTCATTCATTTTTTTCTCTTTTCTGTCCTGCAGAAGTGATTTCCATTGATCTGTCTTCTAGCTCACTGATAGATTCTTCTGCCTCATTTAGTCTATTCTTGGTTCTTTTTAATCTGTTATTCATTTTAGTAATTATATTCTTTAACTCTGGTTATTCTTTATATTTTCTAACTCTTTGCTAAAACTTTGCTTTGTGCATCTATATTCCTCCTGAGTTCTCTGAACATCTTCACCATCATTACTTTAAACTCTTTCTCATATAGATTGCCTATCTCCTCATCACTTATTTCTTCTGGGATTTTATCTTGTGCCTTGGCATGGAAGATATTCCACTGCCACCTCACATTGTCTAACTTTCTATTTGCATTCTTAGGTAGGTTAGTTATGTTTCTTGACCTTGAAGAAGTGGCTCTCTCTAGGGGACCTCCTATGGATCCCAGCAGTACAATTCTCTTTTGTTACCCAAGGGCCAGGATCCAACTGCTTCCAGGATAGAGTCTGGTCTGTATTTTCAAATTTCTTCCACAAGCTTTGGGATTTTTGTTCTTTCATTTCTAGTATCTGCCCCCTGGTGGATGAGGTTGGACTAGAGTCTTATGTGCGTTTCCTGGCAGGAGGAGTAGGTGTCTGCCCACTGCTGGGTGGGGCGTCGTCCTGGGGCTTTGGTGGGTAAGGCTGTGCCTAGAGGTATACCTATAGGTGGCTATGGGCTCAGGAAGTCTGCTGATGACCCCATCCAGTATGCTATTTGGCCTGAGGCTTCTCAGCCCTTAAGTCTACAGGCTGTTGGGTTGTGATAGGTCTTGGTGCTAAAGATCCAAGCAAAATGTCAGCTTCCAAGAAAGTTCATGTAGATTAACACTCCCTGAATGTCTGTCACCAGCTTTTATGTCCCCAGAGTGAGCCATAATAGCCCTCTATCTCCCCAGGAGACTTTCCAAAACCAGCAGAAAGGTCTGGGCAAAGGTCCTATGAAGTCACTTCCTCTGCCTTTGGTCCTGGCATGTGTCAAATTCTGTGCATTTCCCAAGAAGGTGAAGTCTCTGTTTCCCCCATTCCTATGGGGCTCCTGGATTTAGGCCTTGCTGGCCTTCAAAACCAGATGTTCTCAAGTCTCCTCCACAAAATGTTGGAACCCTGGGCTGGGGAGCCTGATGTGGGGCTCAGAACTCTCACTTCTGTGGAAAGGTCTCTGCAATTTAATTATTCTTTAGCTTATGGGTCACCCACCCAGGGTGGATGGGGCCAGATTATATTGAGAGCACACCCCTGCTACTGCCCAGCTGAGGTTCTATCTTTATGTTTCCAGTTAAAGGGGATCTTTTTTTTTGTTTTTCCAGGTTGCAGTCTTTTAATTTTTTTTATGATTGTGTAGTAATTGATTGTGGTTTTGTTGTAGTCATGAGGAGAGGCAAACTCACGGTCCAACTTCTCCATCATCTTGACTGGAAACCTCAATATGAGACTTCTGAACATATTCCTGGCATGCTTATTCTGGCATCAGCAGCTATTATGTAAGCAGTCTGAACACACTGAAATGTCAGACTTGGAAGGCCATGTTTTGGCCCTCAGATCCATATCCCCCAGAAGAGCTAGCAGCAGACTCAGCCAAGTGGGTAAGACACTTTGGATGTCTGCAATGCCAATAAACACATGGCTGCAATGATATGAAAGTCCTCAAGCTAAGATTCCTCTTTTGAGCTATTCTGGAAGCCTGGAGCAAAATAAAATTATTCTTTGAAGATGCTAAATTTGGGAGTATTTCGTTATACAGAAAGTATAAGAATACAACATTTTCACTTAGGTAGTAATGTATTTGGTCAAAATATGTACAACAGTTTTGAAAGAACTACAACATCAAAAAGTAATGGTGAATAATCAGATATTCAATAAAGTCAAATAATAAATTAGTATTTTAATCTGCTTTGTCCATATTAGCTCTACTTGTTTTAATAAGAAGTTCTAGTTTGTATTAAATGTTATTAATAAGCAGTCCTTAATTTGTATTAAATAAACAATCACCATTCCACTATATGTGTTTTGTTTTGTTGTTGTGTGATTTTTTTTTTTTGTAGGATCTACAACTCATTTGAACTGTCCTAAACAAATTATGTGTTTTAAAATTAGAACTCTTATAAATTCCAGTTTACCACTGATTATTTTTGTTACCCTGAGACAATTATTTAATCATTTTCAGAGAACCAGTTTCTCATATGGAAATCATTGATAGTCATAGTAATGATTAAATAAAATTATGTATATGAAGCACTTTGCACTGTGACTGCTACATAGAATATATTCAATAAATGATAGTCATTATTACTTATAATAATGAAATGCATATTCTTAACACCATGAATTATAAAAATTTAAAAAAATAGATTGCTTCTTTATTTTCTTTCATCAGCATATTACAGTTTTTGGAATACAGATCTTTTGTCTCCTGGGATAGGTTTATACCTAGGTATTTTATTCTTTGGGATGTGATGATAAATGGGATATTTTACTTAACTTCTCTTTCCAATTTTCCCTTACTAGTATATAGAAATGCAACAGATTTCTGTATATTAACTTTTGTATCCTGAAACTTTACTAATTTACCAATGAGCTTTAATAGATTTCATCTCCTAAAGTAAAGGAGATAAAAGCAAAAATTTAAAAATGAGGCTTAATTAAACTTAAAAGCCCTTGTGTAGCAAAGGTAACTATCAACAAAATGAAAAGGCAACCTACTATATGGGAGAAAACATTTGCAAATTATATGACCAATAAAGAATATTTATCCAATGTATATAAATAGGTTATAAAACTCAACATCAAAAAACAACCCAATTAAAAAATAAGCAGAAGAACTGAATAGACATTTTTCCAAAGAGGATATACAGATGGCCAACAGACAGATGAAAGATGCTCAGTATTGCTAATCATCAGGGAAATGTAAATCAAAACCACAAATCATACTTGTCAGAATCGCTGTCATCAAAAAGAACATATATAACAAATGTTGGCAAGGAAATGGTGAAAAGTGAACCCTTATACATCCTTGGTGGGAATTTAAATTGGTGCAGTCACTACGGAAAACAGTATGGAGTTTTCTCAAAAAACTAAAAATGGAACTACCATAAGACCCAGCAATTCCACTCCTGGGTATATATCTGAAAAAGATATATAAAATAAAAATACTAATTCAAAAAGATTTCACCCCAATATTACTAGCAGCATTACTTGCAATTGCCAAGATATGGAAAAAACCTGTGTCCATCAATAGATGAATGGATAAAGAAGTGGTGTACATATACAGGGGAATACTACTTAGCCATTAAAAAATCAAAATTTTGTCATTTGTAGCATGGATGGACTTGGAGGGCATTATGCTAAGTGAAAAGGTTCAGACAGAGAAAGACAAATACTATATGACATTACTGATATGGGGAATCTAAAAAATACAACAAACCTGTGAATATAACAAAAACAAAACAGAAAAAAAGAGCAGGCTCACAGATATAGACAATAAACTAGTGGTTGCCAGTAGTACTGGGGGGCAATATAGTGATAGGGGAATGGGAGGTACAAATTACTGGGTGTAAGACAGGCTCAAGGATGAATTGAATAACATGGAGAATATAACCAATATTTTCTAATAACTGTTAAGTGGAAAGTAACCTGTAAAAATTATATAATTTTTTTAAAGATGAAAAATCATTACTGATTCAATATGTTAGGTAGTTAGACAGAAATGAGCACTAGGCAAGGGGAGAGGAAGTGGAAGGGAGCAACCCAGAAAGTAGCAGCACACCTACACTCAGGATAAGGGGCTCCAAAAACTTTTACTTTCTCTAAATGAGGGCCAGCAAAGAAGCTGGCTAGAATCAAACATTGGGGCTGCATATTAGAGAGGACCTGACTTAAATTGACCCAATGCTCATTACAGCATAATTAACAAAACAGTTCAAGGCCCCTCTTGTAGGTTTCTCTTTGTGCATCATGGATAAAAACATCCATAAAAGAAATGGGCATATCTGAGCACAAGGAACAAGAGCTGTCAATCAGCCTGCACACTCGAAGAATATGAGCTGGCAATCAATCAGTCAATCAATCAATCAGGAGATTGTCCCCCAAGCCAGGATATAAGAATGGGAAAAACACAGGAGCAGCACCATTTTTTCCTCTTTTGGATTGGTCCGATCCCAGTTCTTGGGGGTGTACTATGTTTTACTACCTTTTTGCTTCACTAATAAAATCTTCTGTTTATTTCATGCTGTCTGTCTCCCATTAGAAATTCATCTTTTGGGGGGTGACTAAGAACTGAGTTAACTTTTATTTTCCTCCTCCCAGTAACAAATCCATTACATTTAAATAATATGTTCAAGTAATGCAATAAGTGGCAACTTTTTGGATAAGTAAATTAGTCACTTAATTTTGTTGCATTAAATAATTTATCTATACTATTTTAATTTTTTTTCCAAAAATGTAAGACTTTTGTTAAATTATAACTAGTTTTTCTTGCCTTCTTTTCACATGGAGAGTTTCAGTTTGAATAGTACCACCTCTGGTGGGGTAGAATAGTTTCATTTAATGAAATAAAAGCAAGCAAAAATTATAACACATAGCTACATTATAATTCTTCCAAATTTGATGATTTTTTTTTCTATTAGTGTCTATTTAAACAGTTTTATAAAGGAAAGGTTTTGTGTAATTTATTTTTCTGTCAAATTAGATGATTTTCCTATAAAAAAGCGTGAACTCCTCAGCACTGTGACACTTGGATCTAGTCAACAAATTAAACCAGCATTATAAATGATATTGTAATAAAGATCTATGTGCTGTTTTTAAAAATTAATCATATATTTTTAAATAAATACAATTTTCTAGATTTTTATTTTCCAACATTTAAATTTGTTCTGAGTCCATATTTAATAAGAGTAAAGTTTATTTTTGTGATGCCTAATTATGCTTATCCACTTCAGTATAAAATAATTTGATTATGAAAATCTATTTCTATCACTTTTTTGCTGCCTGTCCATGGATATTACATTAACCACTTAATTCTACAGTTTTCTCTATTTAAAATGAGTGTAATAATATTTATTTTGTAAGATTATGGTGAATATGAAATTAATTAAACTGTTTAAAATATTTAAGAACTGATAAATGATGTGAACACTTCAAAAGTGAAGCTTTGATTAATATTATGTATGTACATATAAATTATATTTCTATATTATATACCAGAGGATCTTTGGGATTCAAGTCCCATTTGAATCTTGTTAATTATGTACATACATATATACTCAATGAGGTTCATTATGTATATTAGATTACATAGATAATACAATAATACACTGTACTATGTATATTATGTATAATATCTATAATAAATATTCCTAATACTGTAATATCTACCTATCAACTTATTTTCCCATTCATGAAGCCCTAACCATTCTCTTTTTATGATAAAATACTCATTAAAGTAGCCTTAACATTTAGTTCACCTTGATCAAACTTTAAAAAAGCTTCTTCCAGGCTCTAAGCCTCTGACCTCCATTCTAGGCTCCATCCTTCAGAATCCACAGGACTTAAATACCAAGGCATCTGATTTCCCTTTGCTCTGAGCATTTACTTCAGAAAATTGCAAATTCTTTCTTTTCCCTCAGAGATGTAAATCTATTTAAAAACTTCTTGCAAATTTTACAAGGCAGTGTTGTTGTTTTTTTTTAGGGACCTTGGAGCCATCCCTTTGAAATGTAACCATCAAGAAGACATTGCTCTTTTCTCCCAATTTTTGTGGAAGTGTAGGATCTTAAGAACAGGCATCTTTCTCCAAATTGTGAAACTACTTTCTATGGTGAAGTTGTTACAAAGTTTGCTTCTCCTTTCAGTAAAGTCAATTAACAAACACAGATGGTCCATGATCTGTACTCTCTAGCTCTTAAAAACTCATTTTTTACTTTGACAGTGTTGTTATTGAGCAGGACCCTGTGTTGTCCTCCCTAGTACAAATCATCCCATATTCCTCCATTTTTATTTATAGGAAATAGGCTTCATTCAGCCTCTTAGACTTTCCCTGAGTTCCAAAGGGCAGATTAAAACAGTTGCTAATCAAGAAAGGGAGGGGATACAGAGACTAGGGAGGAATAGACAAGAAACAATAGTGCAGCCTTGGGGCAGGATCTTGGTTCCTTCTATATACCTAACAATATCTTTAAGTTTTTTCCTGCAGGAGTCAAGGCCTCCCCAATTCTAAACTGCCTCTTGTTTATGGCTGAGCAGAATCTTTGGAGATGATTTTTTGGGGTATACTGTGTCCACCAGATTGCTGGAATTCTGATTAAAAGCAACTTTCCTTTTTGTTACCAAGGGTGTTTCCTGCCCCTTTCTCAACAAGAAACCAATTATTTTTATCTAAGTCTCAGGAGGCAATTGCAAGGAGAAGAAACAAGAACTGGTTAGAAGCAATGGAACCCAATATGGTGAAGGATTTGACTTTCAGTCGACCTGGAACCTCATTTACACTCATTGTAATGTATTAGCATGCTGAATGACACACACTCACAGTGCCATAACAATTGATGATTTCCATGACAACAACCAGAAAACCTGTACAAAGATGGAAAAGAAAGATCATTTGGTTCCAGTACATCCCGAATGAGGACAGGATGGTAGAAATCTCCCACAAAAGTCCATGTGGCCTGACCTGGGCCAGAACTGTTTCAACCAGCCATCTTGGCTGACACCTCCCTCTCAAGTACTTCCTTTCCTTTTCTTCTTTAGAAAAATAAAGAGGATTTTTTCCACTTTGTTCCTTTGCTTCTATTATGAATTCTTTCACAGCCAGTGGCAAGAACCCACACTTTGGTGGGCCTCTTAATTTAGAGGTCTCACTATCTGCTAACTGTGTCTTTTTAATAAAGTGATGGGGAAAAGAAAAATTGCATTCCTATGTCATATGTAGTAGGGGATTTTTGGGATTAAAGTCCCATTTTAATCTCATCGATCTAATCTTATTTGCTGGAAAATTATAGTTGAATCTGTGTAATAATTTCTGATTAGCATTGTGTAGTTACAGCCATTTTTATGAAGAAATAATAATAAAAATTATGACTATCTAGTAGGCAGACATCATGAAGTATATTTTGCTAACCATGAAATTGTCAGCCATTCCTGAACATGCTACCTGCAACCCAAAGTCTTGTCTCAATCTGAATGTGTCATGGTTTTTTATACTTTCATCTTGCTGTTGGTTTACTCTCTCCCTCATTGTCATGCAGATTTCCTGGAGGGCCATTGTCTTCTTTGTTAACCATTGTTTCTCCTGGGCCTGGCTGAGAGGAAATTAATTAAATATGAATTAATGAATAAATGACTGAGTAAATAGAATCTGGAAATTATCAGCAACCAAATATCTGTAAACCTGTTTCTCATTTACTTTCATTCTTAGATCCTATTTCATTCATTTCTTTCTTTCCCTTTAAGTGGAGTTTAGTTTTTCTGTGTGCACATAGCCTGAAATAGTTTCTGAAAATCCCTGAATTTATATAATTTGAAATCAATCAACTTTCAAAGATGATTAACTGTCTCTCAGACACAATCCCAAATTTCTAGAAGAGAGAATCTAATTAATTTATTTTGGGTTAGTATTCATCCACTGACAAAGTAGATTGCCAAGCAAGCAAAATCAAGTGTCACCAACCTAATTGTTGGGAATCTATCCTTATTGAATTGGGAATGTCTCTGCAATATATTTTATAATATATTTGTTGGTAAAGAATCATTATTACTATATTAGAACTTAATGTGGTTGTTAAGAGATATTAGTTGATGACAAAATTAAAGAGGAGTTTCAAAACATGGACCCTTCTGTTTTTTCATGCCCAGTTTATCAAGAGTGTGGTCTATGTTCCTGCTTCTTGAATCTGGACTTTGTAATCAGTGAAATAAAGTGTTGGTGACTCCAGGCCAGTTCATGAGTTCAGACCTTAAGGAATAGGAATCTTCCATGTTCTGTCCTTCTGGATGGATTGCCCTTGAAATCCAGCTATGAGGAAGAGCAAGTGACCCCATGGAGAAACCCATGTGAACAGAAATAGCCAGCCAGCAACTTGCTAAGCCATGTGCGTGAACCATCTTGGAAGAGCATTCTAGCTCATTTGATCTGTCACAGCTAATGCTGAGTGGAAAAAGGAAGAGTCATCCAGATAAGCCCCATCCAAATTATAGTTTCATGGACAAAATAAAGTTTTTTAAGCCAACGAGGATTAGCTGATTTGTTTCACAGATGCATAAAACCATAAAATAATCCTAAACATTGCCATATCCTATGCTTAATTCCTAATAGTATGTGTGTGTGTGTGTGTGTGTGTGTGTGTGTGTGTGTAAAACAATCTATCTGCATTTAATTGTCATTTAAACTCTGATTTCACTTTACTCAGTTAAAGAATTAATCACTTCCACTGTGTCTTGCTATAAATATTCATTTGAATTCAACTATTAGATGAGGGAAAATTAGATATTTTTTCACAGGGATCTCAAAAAATGCACATAACAGTGATTTTTTTTCCATTATGTTTTGGGACATGCCCGTTGGTAACAAAAAGTGCTTAGCTGTGTCTTTTATATAATGATTACTCCTAATGATTATTGATATAGCAGGGTGTTTCTAATTATATTTTAGCAGAGGTCTAAAAGCATAATAACCATTTAGTATTTATGGATTGACAGATTGATTAATTTTACAAATATCTCATGCAGTTGTTGCTTATAACCTATAAAAGTGAAGGTCAGCACTATTCCAAGCATGTGGAGCAAAAATGGAAAAGACATTCAGACTTGTTTAATAAAGGTATCTAAGAAAAACTGAGGAATAATGTTTAACTTTGGTGGGTGGAGGTGGGAGGAATTTGGAGAATTAAATTGCTGCTATTACAGGTGAGCAATAAGAGGGAAACTATCAGCTCCACCAGCAGAGCACACCAGCTGAAAAACTTGCCCCATACACATCAAAATGATTAATAATTATGTTATAAATATATTACATCCCACTAAATTGCATGCCTCTGAATATACAATTAAAATTTACAGAAAATATAATAAAATTAAACATTTTATAATATTTCATTTCAAATTTTTATCAGAGGAAAGAGGAAGATTGACATGCTGTTTTATATGATACTTTCCCACATTCACCTGCCTGTACAAGTTGGGCCCATTTTTAAGTGGACTTTTGAAAAATGACAGTTTTCTCCATTTTTCAGATATCTTTTCTCATGTCTCATAAAGTGAGTGCACCACAAGATTGTGGATACAGTCTTATTTACTTATTATGACTGTGCTTTGTTTGTTGAGGTTGGCAAAGATAAGCACAGCACTTAAGGACTAGCAACCGTAGTCAAAAATCAGCCTACGTTTACAGTTTTCCCAGTTCAGACTGACAGCTAATATAATGAGGGAAAGAGAACTTTTCATTAGGATGGATACAATCTTCTCTATGGATAGAATTTTGTGCCTTTTCACTGAAAACTAGAAATACCAGATTGAAATTACAAAAGCTGCAAATATTCAAGGGAGGAACTATGAAAGAAAAATTCTGTACAGGAATATAAACACTGTAGTAATGGATTCTGATAGACTTTTTAAAAACTCTATTTGAGAAAAAACACAAATATGAAATTTAATTTTTTATTCTAATACACACAAAGCAAAATAAAAAGTATAAGATTTTGTGCATAAAGAAGGCCTCCTTACAGATTTTAATATATTTTTGAAGCATCATGAATTGATATTACATATTTCCTAGTATTCATAAGTATGTTTAAATACAGGGAGAGTTCTATGGGCTTATGTCTAAAAAAAATCTGAATTTATTATTCAAGCAGGTGAAATAAATGGTAAAATATTTACATTAAAAATGAAACTTTAAAATATTATCTTCTGAATGAATTGGCTCTGTGTAATATTTTTAATCTTATTGTATTAGTATAATTTTTAAATTATATTTTGTAACAAGTGATGACTGAGATGTAAGAAAGTTTGTAATAACATTATAAATTTAAATACGTTTCTATATTGAGGTCAGTTATAGACTTTCAGCATATATTGACAATATAAATGAAAGTTTTCTTTGCATTCCATAATACTGCCATGACTTTATGTAGAATTAAATTTATTGAAAGTCAGTTTTATCATGTAATATTCTATTGGATATATTCATTTATTTTCCATTCATTTGTTGTTGTTGTTTATAATTTTCCTCCACAAGAAATTGAGGTTTTATTTACAAACATTATAATAAAAATTCTGGAGTTGTTCATTAACTTTTAAAGAATTTACAAAAATTTGGACAATAATTGGGATTTAATTGGGATTATTAAGAAAATATCAGCAATATGAGTCATATTTATTTTATAATTGGCCAGTAGAGCAAAAGGTGGCCTGAATATGGCATGCTGTGATTTTAATATTGCATTTGATACAGTCATTCTTTAATCTGATAGTATGTATGGGGTAGTAGAGTCTGAATGAAAGTGGGCTTAAGTATTTTTTTTTTTTTGTATAAGAGAAACAACATAATGCTATTCTATAAAATAAAAGCATTTGAGGAGAAGGTCTTGAGTAATATGCATGGAATTCTCTTTTTATCTAGATACTATTAAACACATATTACTAAATATTTGAAGGAAGTTATAGTAAGCAGCTTCTTACATTTTCCTGATAGCACAAACCTAAATGGGTTCTTAAGTAAAGAATTAAGTTAAAAATCATCTTTCCATGTGGGAATGATATGTTAGAAAAACAGCAATTTGACTCTCATAAGGATACATTTAAAGTCTTTAAAATCTTAATTTTTTAACAAAGCCTCAGAAGTAGTTTATCAAAATATCTTACATGCTATTGCTCTAAGGTATAAGTACTCAAAACAAACCAACCAACAAACAAACAAACAAAAAAACCCCAAAATAAACACAAGAAAATGTATGATCAAATTTGGGCAATGATTCAAACAATATATGGAGATTTGCAATTCACAGTGTGCAATAGATACTGTTTTTTATTTATTGTGGTAAAAAAATTACAAAATTCATCATCTTTACTACTTTTAAGTGTACAACTCAGTAGTGTTGAGTATATTCACACTGTTGTGAAACAAACCTCCAGCACTTTTTCATCTTACAAATTGAAACCCTATACACACTAAAGAACCTCCTTTTCCCCCTCCCTTCTAGTCCCTGAACCATTATTCTACCTTATGTTTCTATTATTTTGACTACATAGCTACATCATAGATATTTAATAGTTTTTTTAAATGAGTTTTGTTTTATAGAAACTTATGAATGTATTATCACCCATATATATTTAATAACATAACTTATTTTCCCACAAACATATCCAAAAATCACTTGTGGAACATAACCATGTAGAACAGTATGTTGAGAAACACTGAGTAAAAGTGTTAACATTTTGACTGCATTCCACTATATTCCTTTTTCAGAGGACACTTTAAGAGAAACAAACTAGAGAAACGTAAGGGGGCTGAATAGAATTATGAAATAACTGAAATCAGAGGGCAGTTAATCTATTAATTTGAAAATAGAAGATTTGTAGGGCAGATAATAGGTTTATATCAATTATTTAAAGCCATATATTTGGTAAGAAACTGAATGGATAGGTAAATCCAGAGAAAAAAATTAGTATCAAGTCAGCAAGGCAGATTTCAAATTAATGAAAAGAAGTAACAGCTTCTAAAATAATTTAGCTATCTTTTACCAGAAGTTTGAAATACAAAATTATATGACTTAATGTAAGAAATATATTTACAAGAAATTCTTAATCAGATTTATGTTTAGATTATATGCTTGTTAAGTTTGTCAGAAGTTATTATACATGAATCTAGATCTTGGTATAAAAAAAATACCAGGAATTATGCCATTTAGATCTAAACAGGATATGTAGTATTATTTTTCCTTAAAAATATTTATCTAATTTTCCTCCATTACAGTTTTAATCTTTAGATACTTTTAATCTTTAGATACTTAACTGAGAATTATAAACACCTACCACTGTGAAATATCTCAAGATCTGCTCACAGTGGGTTTAGTCAGTGCTCATGCTGCTGTTCCCAGGCTATATTTATCTTTCCCTAAACATATTAGAGTCAGTGTAATCTGCTGATGACCAAATGTTTCCTGGGGAACTTCAGTTTACAAATAAATTAGTTTGGTAAGTGTTAATTGTACAAGTCTCTTGGTAGACCCAAGAGTACATAGTAAAGAATACTGAGTGCTTCCTCCAGTGAAAGCTGACTTTGAGTGGCTTTCTGCTTATTTGCTATTTATGGTTTCTAAACAACAACCAGCAAAAATTCTTTGTCCCAGAAACCCTCCTTCTTACTTGTTTTCCTCTAAGAAGTAGAAATCATATCCTTTACAAGAAAGCAAAACTTTAAATATGATATTAAAATTAAAAATAGTGCTTAGTAAAATCATCTGCTATTTGTAATTTTTTTTATAAATACATATTCTCTTCTCTACATATACTTTCATTAAAATACCATGTTCGAAGAATATTTTTCTCCCAAATATTTAGGGGAGTGTTTTCTATTTAGCCAGACCATAAATCAAATATCTTCAATAGTTGAAATACTAAAAATGAAGGCTCTTGATTTATTTTTACCTGTGTTTGGAAGCTCTGCTTTTACATATATTTTGCCCTTTGTTTACATATTACAGTAAACATCTTTAAGAAAAAATGTTGATATGTTTACAAGTCTTTGAACAAAGCATTTGAAAGGGATATGTTATGGTAACACCGCAGCAAATGGATATATTGTGACAGAGGACTATTGGGAAATAGAAGCAGGCTCACTGATATTTCTCATGCAATTAGCAAAATCCTAAACCCTTTTATTTGGTGGGAGTGTGGAAAGACTATTACAAAAATGCTGATGTGTCTTGGAATCATTGCCTATATGTCAATTACATTTTGTGTGGGCGAGATGAATTTGGTTATTATTTTAATTGACATAAAAAGATAGAATTGTAGAGGTCCATCTTTCACTAGCTCCTAGGGGCAATGAAATGGGAAAATGAGAGGCTAGAATATATAATCTCTTACTTGTAACAGGCTGTGACTGTGGTAAAGACAGGGTGGTGATCGCTTTGTCAGGACTTTGCAGCTGAGAATACCAACACCTAACTCTTTACAGTGAGAGAAAAGATGTTTTTAGGAGAATGGAAAGTTTTATTTGCATTTAAGAAGCTATGTCTTACAAATTCAAATTAAGTTTGTTGGAAAGACCCTGTAAGGGAGTGCTTAGAGTGATTAATGATTCAATTTTATCTATAAATGTTATGTGGAGAAACATAAAACCAGAAAATTGTTAAATCAAAGTGCAAGGTCAGAGTTTATAAAAGAGTAGAAACATTCAGGATAAACACACTTAATGTTGATCATTTAAGATACTGAATGCTTTTGTCCAAGCATAGGTTATATTCCATAAAATAATAAAATGCACTCATAACAACCTCTGCATATAGTGTATTTTTTCACAATTTCAGTGACAATATTAAAGTGGTTTTACTTTAAGAAGAGTCTGTACAAAACTGTGATGAAGTTTTCAATTGATTATTGAAAATCCTAATTCTGCTTTAGCACTCATTCTATTGTTACTATTTTCAACTACAAACTAAGCACGGTTTCTGTTAGAAATTAACCTCAACACTATAAATTCTTTCTGAGTCTCATTTTGATAAAAATTGGTAGATACTTGAGGTCTAATAAGTTAATGAAAGTCTTTCTGTCACTTCTTACTGATATCCTTAGTTTAAATAATGTGCTATACATAAAAAAAGAATCAAATATGAGATTTGCTGATTGTCTATTAAAATTAATGTATTTATTTTGATGAATACTGGAATAATTGGAATAATTTTAAATACTCCATCCACATTTAACTTAAAAAAATAAAATTAGAAAACTGGCTTCATGTATGCAGAATAATAAGTAAGTAATAGCTATAAAAATACTTCTGATATACTATGCTATACATTAGAAATTGACATATTATAATTTACTATATTTCAAAAAAATACACTTGTAAACATAACATCTGGCAAAATGATGCTAACTGAAAACGGAACTGAAAGCAAAAACTAACATAAGGTTTTCCACTGATTGGAGCTGGCGTGAATTGCCTGAATGGTTGTTATCTATAGAGTTGAACAAGGTCAGATGCAGTTGGGATGGCTGGTTTTAGATTCTTACTTTTCATAACATTTAGCAGTGGCTTTATTAAGATATCATTTACAGTTGGTATTCTCTGCATACTCAATATGTTGAACAATACATAGGGCACTTCAGAGAGGCAAAGTTGTTGGCAAGTGGTTGTTTCTCTACAATGTATTTCAATAATTTTTTTTTCCATATTCAGAGGACTTAGACCATGGACTATCACCGTTGTCAAGTATCTTGAGGGGTTTCTATGTTCAAACTATCCTAAATTGACTCTTGTTTGTCATCAAACCTTGGAACAATGCCAATACAAGAAATTAGAGATCAATCATCCTTTTCACATTTCTCCTATAGCTTTTTTTTTTTTTTAATTCTTTGACTAAGCTCAAATCTCTCTTGTACCTTACTTCTTTTGGAGCTACACAGATAGCTTAAGCACACACTTAATTAGGAGAGTAAAAGGTCATTTACTGTGTAGCTAAACATGGAACATGTGGAAAATAACATTTCCAAGCATTTCATGAACTTATAGAAAATGATTTTCTAGAGCTATTTATCTGTCCATGCTATATAGTTATTCCTATCTAAAAAATGAATTCAGCACTCATGAAAAATGCCACGATGACAAGCTAAGTTGACACATCTTCTATTTTTGTATACACTAACAGTAGCATCCCTACTCCACTCTGAAACAGTGCCTCAGGCCTAAGCTTGCAGAACCATCTGTGGGGATCAAGATATTTCAGCTCTTGCTGCCTCAGTTTAGATGCCAGAAGGGTGCCAATTATGTCAATGCTTGTCCAGAAGATATATAAGTATTTCATGTAGACCAAATGAGAATGCTGGTGAGATGATATAAACTGGATAACTAAACCCTCAGCTAGATATAAACTAGGGATACACAAAAGAAAGTCTTGGTTTCATTTCTAACTAAAATATAAACCCTGATTTTTTTTAATATTTCTATGCATTTTTAATTTTATTCGGTCTTTCTATAAACAGTGTCACAAAGAGTCAAGGGTTAAAAGATATGTATAGAATATAGTAAATATAAAGGATGCAATGAGTTAATTTTTTGTAGAAAAACTGCACTATAAATACTCTAGAATATTTATTTGTGGTCATTATATAGTAGGAGGGTTAAGTTTGCTGTGTCTCTACCATTTTCTTGCTTAATTCAGTTCTGTGAAAAGGCAAGTATCTTAGACATGTATTTCTTTAAGCAAAAGTAGAATTTATGATAGTATTTTTAAATTTATCTGTGTTATTGATAGACTGAATGATTGAACAGAGACCTTTTACATTCTAACCCAAAGCAGAATCCCCCATTAAACATTTACATCACATTAATACACAATGAGATAGAGAGTGAAGGAAATGTGGGGTTTTTGTACACATATTTCAAATATTTTACATATCTAGAATGAAGAGAGAACCTAGAGAGAGAAAAATGATCTGAAATTCAGGAAATGATTATGAGAATCATCATTTTTCCATATTTGAAATACTTGCACCTATAAATGAGGTTGGTTCTCCATAAGAATAAGCATTTGTAAGTATACAGAGACAGTAGAAATTAAGCATAGTAAATGACATATCTCATTAAAAAACTTAGAAACTAAGAAGAATTAAAAACTGAAAAAATCAAATAAAGCTAAAAGGTATTAACAGAATATTTTAGATAGTTACACTCAATGAAGTTTTGGTTCAGTTAACTAGGATTTTAAAGTAGACATAGATATGACTCCCAGAGTGAAATTTATAACCAAACCTAACCAAACCAAGTAAAACAAACAAACAAACAAACAAACAAAACTAGATTTAGAAAATGAAAAATAGTGGATTTTATCATAAGGAAAACTTTTTCAAAGATAAGTACCTACATTTAGATGTTGCTAAATTTTAGAATATTATTATGTATTTTTAGTTAGAATCTCAGTTTATAGGAAATAAAAACTCAGATTTACTGCATTAATAAAGCTTTATTTTAAGGATTTACATATATATAAGAAAAAGGGAGTCAGCAGCGCAAACATGCTTAGAATTACTTGCAAAATTGTACAATATACATCAGTAGGTCCATTCAGCTCAGAGTTCTTTCAAAGACCCTACAACAGCAGCTTTCCCAGTCTGCTTCTGACCACCTTCCACCAAGCAAGAGCCTCTATTTTTTGATGCTACATTCTCACATATAAGCTCCTGAGTCAACAATGTTTGAATTAGACTCTGTCAATTTGTAGCTTAATGGTACCTACCAAGCTGAAGTAAGCTTAAATAAGATAAACATGTAATCAGTATTAGTATTTAGCCTTTCTATCATAATCATGACTCACTTTTCTACCTTTGAATTTCATATTCTTTTCTTAATTCTTCTTTCTTACAGCTTGTTTCCTTCAAATTTAAAAATCCCTACTCTCACAGACTTATCAGGTCTACATCTAATTTAACAAAAGTATCTTTATACAGGTGTACACATCCTTTTGGAATACACAAAGCCACTATAATAGAAATGACTTCTCCAGTGAAGACATAGAATGGCTAAAAATAGACTTACCATATGATCCAACAATCCCACTCCTGGGCATGTATCCAGAGGGAACCTTAACTTAGAAAGACTCCTGCACCCCAATGTTCATAGCAACATATTTACAATAGCCAAGATATGGAAACAACCTAAATGTCCATTGACAGATGACTGGATAAAGAAGTTGTGGTATATTTATACAATGGAATACTACTCAGCCATAAAAATGATAAAATAATGCCATTTACAGCAACATGGATGTCCTTGGAGAATGTCATTCTAAGTGAAGCAAGCCAGAAAGAGAAAGAAAAATACCATATGATATCACTTATATGTGGAATAATAAAAAAAAAAAAAGACAAATGAACTTACTTGCAAAACAGAAACAGACTCACAGACATTGAAAATTGAAAACAAAGTTATGGTTACCAGGGGGGAAGGAGTTGGAAGGGATAAACTGGGAGTTTGAGATTTGTAGATACTGACATATATATATATATATATATATATATATATATATATACACACACACACACATACATATATATAAAATAGATAAACAAATTTATACTATACAGCACAGGGAGCTATATTCAATATCTTGTAATATCTTATGGTGAAAAAGAATATGAAAATTAATATATGTATATTCACATATGACTGAAGCATTGTGCTGTACACCAGAAATTGACACAGCATTGTAAATTGACTGTATCTCAATAAAAAAAAAAAAGAAAGAAATGATTAGGCATAGTAGCTTTAAATAATTGAATATTCTAGATTCTAATCTGTCCCATATTCCACACCCCATACTTGCTCTATCAATAATTTTCCCTGAATAATTTAGTACAAGTATGGCACAAAGTTAGTCTAAATAATTTTACTATTCCTTTTAGAAATCATATAGAAATAAAGCAGCATCAAATTTGAATGAAATAGTGATATGAAAATACCAGACTGAGAAATCCTGCTTATTCCAAACTATGGGTAAATATTTATGAACATATGTGTAATGATGTATAAACATTTACAGTCAAAACAAGCAGAATGGGTAAGAAAAGACATGAGTCCAGAGGGATTATGCAGTAAGATCTGGGGGTCAGGCTGACAGAAGCCAGAAATTAGCAGAAAATATCCACTCCCCAAAAACAAGGACCTCACTCTGAGTGAAAACTGATATTTAAGCAATAAAGAGACAACACTAAGAATACACAAAATATGTGAATATATATTATTATATCTGTATTATATATATATATATTTATGTGTATACTGAAATTATGTATACCTATCTATCTATATACAGAGAGAGAATAATAGAAGTTACAAACAAAATGTAGTTGTAGGGGGAGATTGTTAGCTGTAGAAACCAACTAATTATATATTTATATATATGTGTATATGTATATGTATATGTTTATACATAAGATAAATTTGACAACAGTAGAGAAAATAACCAAACAATGATATAGAAATGTTTTAAAATAAAATTGAGGATGAGGAGGAGCCAAAATGGTGGAGTACAGAGACTCGCAGCATGCCCTCTCCCACAAATACACCAAGAATTACATCTACAGAACCACTGAATCACACAGAACACCTACTGAACTCTGGCAGAGTGTCTCTCAAACTGCAAAGGAGGGTCCCTGTGATCCCTGGCCCTAGATGTGAAATAGCAGGGATGAGCCAGACTGGATGTTGGAGATCCCTGAGGAGCCCAGGCAGAGGGTAGGGGCCCACTGCACCAAGGCAGCCTCAGGGAAATGGAGGCTCTGGCCTCAGGGGAATGAGCTCTGGCTGGGGGTTTGTGCATAAAAAAAACAGCCTGGTACCCCCATAAAAAGTATCACTGTTGGTGTGTGGAGGAGGAGGGGAGCAATACAGCCACATCATAGATGCTTTATCCTCTTGGCTCCATTGTTGGTGTGATCCCATGAGAAGAGAGGTGGGGCTTGGGCATAGCCATCACTGCTGCATGGAAGTGGGGCTAAAAGCTGAATCCATACCTAGTGGCCCTGCAACTTCCCAGGTGGGACTGAGATCTGTTTATAGCCCCAGTAAGAGGGGGCAGCTTTGCTCTTTCTGGACCCTTTGTGGACCTGAGCCTACAGGAGGAATAGGCAGTGAGCAGAGTTCTTACCCATGGTGGGGAAAGTATGAGTATTTACAACAGGCCAGCATACTGGACCATATGTGGAGGTGGGGCTGGGGTCTGCCCTGATCCTGTGGTGCACCAAAGATTCAGGTGTGTGACAACAGGCTAGCTATGGCAGGTCCTGTCACCTGACATTAGTGGGTCTGCCCTGGTGGCTCCTGGGGCTCAGAATTGGGGGACACAAGAGTAGGTGGCTGACATTCCCACAGCTAAGGTGGGGACAAAGGTAGCATCAACAAAGAGTACTTTGTAAACCCACGTAACATGTAACAGACAGCACCACAGAGAACAATTCCCAGTAGATATGTCCTGCCTACTCTTCTTCCCAGATGAAGTGCTCCAATACTGCTTACTACACACCACAGCTCAGAAATGGATCTAGAAGCCTCTATTCCACAAGAAGGGAGCAGACAAAACCCATGTAAGGCTGTAAAAACTACAGAACAAAAAAGGAGGCCCACCTCAACAACAACAACTAGGGCAAGCTCTGAACACTACAATACCAACCACACCCCAGATCAAAGGGAAAACAGCCAACACTCACAGAAGAAAATGTGGCAACCATCCAAACTAAGAACAGTCATTGTAATAAAACTATCAGATGCACACAATCTACACAGGAATGCTCCCACTTTAAATAAAAACAAACAAAATAAAACTGCCCTTCAAGACTACAGTAGATAACTGATACTCCTGAACACATAGAGCCAGAGAAATATAAGTAAAAGAAGCAGCAGAGGAACCTCCAATTAAAAAAAACAAGAGAAATCCCCTGAAAGAATGATCAATGAAATAGACATCAATAGTTTACTAGATCATAATTTCAAAAAGGGAATGATCAATACACTGAAGGAAATAAAAGAGACTGAATAGAGACCAAATACTTTATAAAGGAAATTGAAACTATAAAGAAGAGCCAATTAAAAACAGAAAACTCAATTGCTGAGATAAGAGCCAAGCTAAAGGCAGTCAAAAGCAGACTAGATAATGCAGAAGAACAAGTAAGTGACTTAGAAGACAGGATAACAGAAGTCACCCAATCAGAACAGCAGAGAGAAAAGCAAATAAAAACCAATGAAAGCAATATAAGGGACCTATGGGATAATAGAAAGCCTGCCAAGCGATGCATAATAGGGATCCCAGAAGGAGCAGAAAGAGAAAAGAGTTTTGAAAAGATATTTAAAGAAATTATGACTGAAAACTTCCCAAACCTAAAGAAGGAAACAGATATACAAGTACAGGAGGTACAGAAGGTCTCAAACAAGAAGAACCCCAATAGAGCTACACCAAGACATATTATAATTAAGATGGCCAAAATTAAAGATAAAGAAAGGCTTTATAGTCAGCAAGAGAAAAAAAAAAAAAGAGTTAGTTACAAGGAAACCCCCAGATAGCTTTCAGCTGAACTCTCTACACAAACACTACTGGCCAGAAGGGAGTGGCAAGATATATTCAAAGTCCAGAATGACCAAAAGCTGCAACCTAGGATACTCTATCCAGTAAGACTATCCTTTAGAGCAGAAGGACAGATAGAGTTTCACAGTCAAGCAAAAACTAAAGAATTCAGCAATACTAAACTTATACTAAAAGAAATATTGAAAAGTCTACTTGAAATAGAAAAGAAATGGGAAGCTATAGAAATGAGAAAACCATAATTGGAAATGTGATAACTACAGTGAATTGCAAGAGGTTAAACATGAAGATGTAAAAATAAATAAATAAATAAAAATAAAGAATATCAAAATCATAAAATGTGGGAGAGTGGAGCAAGAAAGCATAGATATTTTCCCTCTATTTTTTTTCCCCTTTATTTTTTTGAGATGTGTTTGAACTTACAAGACTATCAGTCTAAAGCAAACAGATATAGTAAAGAGTTAACATACTTGAAAAACAGCGTAACCACAAATCAAAAACATACAATAGAGTCACAAAAACCAAAATGAAACTGAACTAATACAAAAGAAAAAAGTATAAAACCACAAAAAAGAAAAACAAAGGAATAAAGGAGATATATCAAATCAGCTGGAAACCTAAGTTCAAAATGGCAATAAACAGACATCTATCAATAATTACTATTAATGTCAATGGACTAAATTCTCCAATCAAAAGACATAGAGTGGCAGATTGGATAATAAAATCCTACAATATGCTGCCTACAAGATATGCACTGTAGAGAGATGGACACACATAGATTGAAAGTGAGAGGATGGAAAAAGATATTTCATGCAAATGGAAATGACAAGAAATTGGGATTAGCAATATTCATATCAGACAAAATAGACTCCAAACACAGGCCATAAAGAGAGATAAGGAGATAAGGAAAGACACTATATATATATATATATATATATATATATATATATATATATATAGTGATATATCAAAGGAGCAAAAGAAGATAAAGATATTTCACTCATTGACATATATGCACCCAGTAGAGGAGCACCTAAATATATAAAGCAAATAGTAACAGACGTAGGGGAGAAATTGATGGGAATACAAAATAATACTAGGAATCTTTAACACCTCACTAACATCATTGGACAGGTCTTCCAGACAGAAAATCAATAAAGCAATGGACATACTAAATGACACAATAGGAAAGTTGGACTTGATTGATATTTTTAGGACATTACATCCCCCCAAAACAGAATATGCATTTTTTTCAAGCGATCATGGAACATTCTCTAGGATAGACCACATACTTGGGCACAAAAGAAGCCTCAACAAATTTAAGAGGATAGAAACCGTTCCATACATCTTCTCTGACCACACTGGCATGAAACTAGAAATCAACCACAGCAAAACAAAGGAGAAAAAATGACAGCATAGAGATTAAAAAATATGCTACTAAAAACCCAGTGGGTCAATGATGAAATCAAAGAAATTAAAAAATACTTTGAGACAAATGGCAATGAAAACACTACTACAAAAAATCTATGGGGTGCAGCAAATCAGTCCTAAGAGGGAATTTCATAGTGATACAGATCTTCCTCAAAAAACAAACAAACAAAAAAAACTCAAATAAACAACCTAACCTACAACCTAAAAGAATTAGAAAAAGAAGAACAAACAAGACATAAAGTCAGCAAAAAAAAAAAAAAAATAATAATAATAATAAAGATCAGGGAGAGAATGAATAAAATAGGTATTTAAAAAAAAAATAGAAAAAATTAAATAAACCAAGAGCTGACTTTTTGAAAGAGTAAGCAAAATTGACAAACCTCTGGCCAGGTTGACCAAGAAGAAAAGTGAGAGCACACAAATAAACAAAATAAGAAAGGAAAATGGAGATATTAAAACCAACACCATAGAAATACAAAAAAAATCATAAAAGAATACTGTGAACAATTATATGGCAATACATTGGAAATACTAGAAGTAATGGACAAGATACTAGAAACATACAGTGGCCCAACACTGAATCAAGAAGAAATAGATCATTTGAACAGACCAATCACTAGAAATAGAATCAGCAATAAAAAACTTCCTTGCAAACAGAAGTCCAGGACCAGATGGCTTTATTGGAGAATTCTTCCAAATATACAAAAAAAAAAAAAAAAAAAAAGAGCTCATACCTCATTCTATGAAGCCACCATCACCCTGATAGCACAGCCAGACAAAGACATTAACAAAAAGGAAAGCTATAAGCCAATATCACTGATGAACATAGATGCAAAAATCCTCAGCAAAATATGAGCAAACAGGATCCAACAACACACAAAAAAAATCTTATGCAATGATTCTTCCCAGGGACACAAGGATGGTTCAACTTACGCAAATTAATCAATGTGATATACTCCATCAACAAAAGAAAGGACAAAAATCACATGATCATCTCAGTAGATGCAGAAAAAATCTGATAAAATTCAACACTCATTTATGATAAAAACTCTTACCAGAGTGAATATATAGAGGGAACATAGCTCAACACAATAAAACCTATGACAAACCTATAGCTAGCATAATACTCAATGATGAAAAGCTGAAAAGCTTTCCCCCTAAAATCTGGAACAAGATAAGGATGCCCACTCTCACTACTGTTATTCAATATAGTATTGGGAGTTCTAGCCATACCAATTAGACAAGATTAAAAAAAAAAAAAAGGATCCAAATTGGAAAAGAAGAGGTAAAATTTTCATTATATGTGGATGACATGATACTATAAGGTAGAAAACCATAAAGGAGCCACATAAAAAAAGGTATTAGAGCTCATAAAAGAATTTGGCGAGGTAGCAGAATACAGATTAACATACAGAAATCAGTGGCATTTACTTACATTAACAATGAAATGTCAGAGAAGTAAAGTAAAGAAATGATCCCTTTAAAAATCAAATTTAAAAAAAAATACAATATTTAGGAATAAACCTGACCAAGGAAGTGAAAGGCCTATATGTGGAGATCTACAAGACATTGACTAAGGAAATTAAAAATGACTTAAAGAAATAGAAAGATATCCCATGTTGTTGGATTAGAAGAATTCATATTGTTAAAATGGCCATACTATCCAAAGCAATCTACAGATTTAATGTGATCCCTATCAAATTACCCAGGGCATTTTTCACAGAATTAGAACAAATAATCCTAAAATTTACATGGAATCACAGAAGACCCAGAATTGGCAAAGCAGTACTGAAGAGAAAGAATGAAGCTGGAGGAATAAACCTCCCAGACTTCAGACAGTACTACAGGGCTACAGTAATCAAAAGAGCATGGTATTTGTACAAAAACAGACAAATAGATCAATGGAACAGAACAGAGAGCCCAGTAATAAACCCACAAACTTTTGGTCAATTAATCTCTGACAAAGGAGGCAAAAATATACAATGGAGTGAAGATAGTCTCGTCAGCAAATGGTATTAAGAAAACTGGACAGTTGCATGTAAATCAATGAAGTTAGAATATTCCCTCATACCATATATAAAAATAAACTCAAAATGGATCAAAGACTTCAACATAAGACAAGATACAATAAATCTCCAAGAAGAAAATATAGGCAAAATATTATCTGACATACATCTCAAAAATGTTCTCTTAGAACAGTCTACTCAAGTAATAGAAATAAAAGCAAGAATAAACAAATGGGACTTAATGAAACTTACAAGCTTCTGCACAGCAAAGGAAACCGTAAGTAAAACAAAATGACAACCTACAGAATGGGAAAAATATTTTGCAAAAGATGAGACTGACAAAGGCTTGATCTCCAGAATATATAAGCAGCTCATATGACATAACAAGACAAAAATAAACAACCCAGTCCAAAAATGGGCAAAAGACCTAAACAAGCAATTCTCCAGTGCAGACATATGAATTGCCAATAGGCACATGAAAAAAATGCTCAATATCACTCATTATCAGAGAAATGCAAATCAAAACTACGATGTGGTATCACCTCACACCAATCAGAATGGTCAGCATTTAAAAGTGCACAAACGATAAAGACTGGAGAGGGTGTGGAGAAAATGGAACCCTCCTACACTGCTGGTGGGAATGCAACAATTTGATGCAATTATTATGGAAAATAGTATGCAGATTCTTCAAAAATCTAAAAGTAGACTTATCATATGATCCAGCAGTTCCACTCCTGGGTATATATGCAGAGGGAACCTTAATTCAAAAAGATGCATGCACCCCATGTTCATAGCAGCACTATTTACAATAGCCAAGACATGAAAACAACCTAAATGTCCATCAAAAGATACTGGATAAAGAGGCTGTGGTATATTTACATGATGAAATACTACTCAGGCATAAAAAATTAATAAAATAATGCCATTTGCAACAACATGGATGAACCTGGAGAATGCTATTCTAAGTGAAGTAAGCCAGAAAGAGAAAGAAAAATGCCATATGAAATCATTTATATGTGAAGTCAAAAAAAAAAAAAAAAAGACAAACTTATTTACAAAACAGAGACTCACAGAGATAGAAAACAAACTTATGGTTACTAGAGGGGGAAGCGGGTGGGAAGGGATAAATTGGGAGTTCGATATTTGCTGACATTAACTAACATATAAAAAATAGATAAATAACAAGTTTATACTGTATAGCACAGGAAACTATCTTTAATATCCTTTAGTAATTTATAGAGAAAGGGAATATGAAAACAAATATATATATGTTCTTATATGACTGAAGTATTTTGCTGTACACCAGAAATTGGCATATTATAAAGTAACTATAATAAATGTGTATATATATATATATATATATATAAATTAATAAAATTAAAAAATTGGTAACTTTCTGAAAGAACAGACATTTAAAGTTTACATATTGATAGAACACACAGTCTTTCAGAGGAATTTGACAAATGCCTATCTACATTGAGCTTTTACATATAAATAATGTATTTATAAAACGTTAAATATAAACATTCCTTTGGGCAGCAAGGCATATTGATCAAGTCACTTAAAAACTAGAGAAAATCATGTAGTTAAAGATTTTTCCATGGTAATATATTTACTTAAGTTCTTTCATTTCTTGAAAGTTTTAAATGAAAAAAAAAGTTCTCTCTCATAAGAAAGTCTCAGGAGAACAAAGCAAATACATATTAAGATTTAAAATGCCCAAATGTCTTTATTATTTTTCATATGCTTAAACATGAGGAATTATTTTCAGCCATTCAAGGAACTTCAAGAAACCAAATCAATATTGCTTGAAGATGCTGATTGTTTTAAATCTAATGGTAGTGTTTTTCAAACCTACCAATTAAGTATGTCTATATGTATATGAACACATATATATTTGAGATATATTTAAAATGGTATTAGATATGTGCCTGCAATCAACTTTGGCTAAAATCAACAGATAAGAAAGACAGTACATAATTTCTTTTTAATACAGTGCACATTATTCAATAAAACACTTGAAGATATTTGATTGTTTTATTCTACAATATATTTATTGCAAATAATCTTAATCTCATTCCATAATACAAACGATTTTTCTGCTTCTTACAAGTTAAAAATAAAACTAGATTCTATTTGCCAGAGGGCAAATATTTAGCAGAAAAAAGTAAACACATAATAAATTAGTATACAATCATATGAACCTTAAAGTCATAACCTTAAGCAAGTGTATAAAATAGCCCGAAAAGAAAAAAAAAATATTACCATTGATAATGTTCCTCATGATATTTTAGAAGGTAAATGATAAATAAATCTATAGTTGCTCTATTATCACACTTAAATTCCTTTCCCTTTAACTTTGAAATGAAGGCTTAACTGAGGCCTTGTGATAGTATTTAGTAATTGTATATCAGATAAGAAAAAATAATGGGTTGGAGGATAGGCTATATCTCCCAAAGCTTTCACTCATTATGACTCTTGACAGAGGTGAGGAAAATGAGAAGAGAATATGTTGAAGTACATTTTTCACACGTATCTTTTATGATTTCATAAATATTAATAAGATTATATAGTCTCTTAATATCACACATTTTCTAAGACTTCACCTTTCCTAACCCAAGTTTTAATTGACTGTGCACATATAGGAAATAATGTCCTTCAAAACCTTTTAAATATTTCAGTTCTCATTTCCTGGACGACTTCCAAATTTTATATCTCCTCTTGGTATTGAGTAGAAATTCACATAGTTTTTTGCAGGATGCTGATACATCTTTTAATAACAATATTTTCGGTTTTCCATTTAATAATGTTAACAACTGTGTAGGTCTTTGTTTTCCACTTGGCAGTCCATCGGAATGTTTTCAGGGAATATTTTGCAATTAATCAATCATCCAGTAACTTTGTGGAAGATCAAAATAACTTGTAAGTTAAGGTATGATTCCAAATAGAATGAGTTTACAATCCAATCTAGTGACAGTTTCCTTCCAAAACACACTTTCAAACTTATATCCTCAAAAAGCTTTTTTTTCCCTCCTTAACAGATTCACTGGGAATTGAATCAAGGACCTTGGGCAGGCCAAGCATGCACTCTACTGCTGAGCTATAACCCCTATCCCCTCAAAAAGCTTTTTTCTTTTTAACTTTTCATTGATGCCACATCAACTCCATGTGATTATATCATCTATACTTGTCCAGCTCGATATCTAAATTTTTTGTTTCTACATACATTAAATTTTGTGTTTTGAAGTCAATTATAAACAGACTTCTATGTAATTTACATGAGCTCCCCTTGAGAAGTATAGATGAGAGGTCTTCCCATTATATGTTCTCTATATGGTAAATCACTGCATTGACACATACCTGCCACCTATCTGCCTACTCATGCAATTTCACTCAACTGCTTACAAGTGAAGAAGGAAAAAAAAAATTAATCCTAAGCATTTAACACTATTTGAAAATTGGAGAATTTTTAATGTCTGCTTTCATCCATAACACAAATAAGAACAGTGCTAGGTATTCTGTTGTCTGGGATCCAGACACTCAATTCCTGGTCTTCAGAATGCTATATTATTACCAGGCAAGTCCTATCAATTACTAACGGACAATATATTACATGTGAACAAAATGTATGAAGTCAAACTCTAGTTTTCTAAGACTAAGATGAGAGGTGGTATTCTTTGAGAGGAACTGTCTGAGCCCTGTATCTTGTGAGATTCACTCTCTTAAAAATCCCATCACAGGTGCCATTGCTATCACCACCTAGACTTAGAGAATCTTTCCTTATAAATTCTCAGTTAAATTTATATTTATGCCCCTTCCTTTTCTGTAATTACATGTAAGGTAAATCTGGAACATTTTAACAAAAAAATATAAACTCATGGTAAAATGAAAATAATCATAAAGAGCAATATTTAATTGAACTAACAGGTGTACAGATTTTATTCATCTTCAAACTGTGACATCTTTTAAGGATAATTTATCCCAAGTACTTAGATTGTCCTGTGGCCAGGACTCTCCTATCAACCTCCAAGAGTTAAGTTAAACCTAGCTAAACTTCTACAGTATGGTTCTCAGCTGATGGTGATTTTACCCCCCAGAGGATATTTCGTGTGTAAAATCCAAAGAATAATGCTTTGGAGTAAAAGCACTAAGGCTTTAACAATTTGGAATGTAACTCACTGATGAATAAATGGAGTGGACTTTGACTATGTGGACATGAAGTCTTTTGGTATTATGTGAACCAGTTGAAATTGTAAGTCTTATATGTCCCTTGATTTTTTTTTAATTTTATTTTTTAATGAAGTGTAGGTGATTTCTAATATTAGTTTCAGGTGTACAGCAAAGCAATTCAGTTTTATATATACATACATATATATTTTATATACATTATTATACATACATTCTTTTCTGTTACATGTTATTACAAGACCTTGAATATAGTTCTCTGTGTTATACACTAGGTCCTTGTTCTTTATCTATTTTATATATAGTAATGTATATCTGTTAATTCCAAACTCTTAATTTATCCTCCCCCTGCCCTTTCCCCTTTGATAACCTTAGTTTGTTTTCTATGTCTGTGGGTCTTTTTTTGGTTTGTAAATAAAATTTGTTTCATTTTTTTAGATTCCACATATAAGTGATATCATATGATATTTGTCTTTCTCTGTCTGACTTCACTTAATATGATAATCCCTGTGCCCATCCATGTTGCTGCAAGTGGCATTGTTTCATTCTTTTTTATGGCTGAGTAATATTCCAAAATATACTACAACTTCTTTATCAAGTCAAATGTTGATGGGCATTTAGATTGTTTCCATGTCTTGGCTATTGTAAATGGTGGTACTAGGAACATTGAGGTGCATGTATCATTTCAAATTTTAGTTTTCTCAGGATATATACCCAGAATTGGGATTGCTGAATCATATGTAAGTCTATATTTAGTTTTTTAAAGAACTTTTATACTGTCCTCCATAATGGCCACACCAAACTGCATTCCCACCAACAGTGTAGGAGTGTTCTTTTTCATTCACACCCTCTACAGTATTTATTATTTGTAGACTTTTTGATGATGGCCATTCTGACTGGTGAGGTGATACTTCATTGTAGTTTTGATTCGCATTTCTGTAATAATTAGAGATATCGAGCATCTTTTCACATGCGTGGTGGCTGTCTGTATGTCTTCTTTGGAAAAATGTCTATTTAGGTTTTCTTCCCGTTTTTTGATTTTTGGTTTTTTGTTTTTTTTAGTATTAAACTATATGAGCTGTTTGTATATTTTGAAAATTAGTCCCTTGTCAGTCACATCATTTGCAAATATTTTCTCCCATTCTACAGTTTGTCTTTTTATTTTCTTGATGGTTTCCTTTGCTGAGCAAAAGCCTTTAAGTTTAAGCAGGTCCTATTTTTGCTTTTATTTCCATTACTCTAGGAGACAGATCTAACAAATATTGCTGTGTTTTTTTGTCGAAGAGTGTTCTGTCTATGTTTTTCTCTAGGAGTTTTATAGTATCTGGTCTTACATTTAGGACTTTAATCCATTTTTAGTTTATTTTTATATATGGTGTTAGCAAATGCTTTAATTTTATTCTTTTACATGTGGCTGTTGAGTTTCCCCAACACCACTTATTGAAGAGACTGTCTTTTCTCCATTGTACATTCTTATTTCCTTTGTCATAGATTAACTGACCATAAGTGTGTGGGTTTATTTCTGGACTTTATATCCTGTTGCATTGATCTATGTGTCTGTTTTAGTGCCAGTACCACAATGTTTTGATTATTGTAGCTTTGTATTATAGTCTGAAGTCAGGGAGCATGATTTCTCCAGCTCCATTCTTCTTTCTCAAGATTTCCTTTGATTTTTTAAAGTTTGAAGATAATGAGAGATTATAGCTTATCCTTTCTGTCTTTTTACCTACTGTTTCTCCCATTATAAGTTATAACTAAGTGGGTTGGTGTGAAACATGCAGATATCCAATGTAGCCAGAGTAGACATTCTCCTTTCTTCTTTGAGACTGAGAGAGCCACAGAAAGTTATTTGTCTTCTCTGTGAGTCCTCTGCCAGATTATTATGATTCCTGAAAATGCCCTACGTAGGAATATATAGCCTAGGGGTCTTTCCTTTATAGGGATTTATTTTCCTTTCCTCCTAAGGTATTAATAATTTAAAGAAATTTCCTCATGGTATTTTTTACTTCCTTCACTCATTTCCTGATATTTATCTTGGCATTTGATGCTTTTTCTAGATTTCTGTGCAATTATTTCCACAGGATTGAATGTTCATAAAGTTTTCAAACTTAATTCTCCTGCTTCATTTGTCCAATTTCCTGTCTGAATCTCTGGGACCAGCTACCTTTTCAGAATGTATATTTCTGTATTTACAAAATTCTTGTTTGTTAGCTATTATAGAAACCAGTTTTATTTCTTTGCTTGTTTGAAAACATCTTACTGGCTGAGTTTTTCTTTTATGGCACAACATTCCACAGACATCATGCTTACACATCTTTAGTGTTGATCATAGGAATCTTAGAACCAGTTTCATTAATATTATAAGTTTTTTCTATTCTCTGGAAAGATACTACTATGATATTGGCCAAGAAATTTAACTCCACTACTCATCACTGCACAAATGAAACAAATTACCATAATTTCTTAATGTAAAGGGAATATTAATTTTTCAAGACAGCAAAATCATCAGGTGGCTGGGCCTGAGACCTGATTGGCCTAACTTTTGTCTCTGTGAATTACTTTGGCCTTGTGAAACCTGGCTCACTACTAATGCCACAAACATCATGGACTCAAGGAGCATCTTTCCTTCTTAATTACTTTATCAAGTACAAATGCAAGAAAAAACTTGCAATTTCAATAATACAGTTAAGATAAACAAAACTATTTAAAACTCATGTGAGGTATGGGATTTTTTAAGTATTATTTTAGCCCCACAAATATCTACTCATACCTTTGGTGTTAAAGAACCTATCCATTGCAAAATTTGCATAAATGACTTTTTAGACACTTTTTCAAAATAATAAACATTCTTCTATTGTAAGGAATTTCTTTCCTGTGGCAAACATTTGATACTTCCTCAGTCATAATCAAGAAAGGAAAAACAGACTAGGGACAAAAACAAACTAGGTATACATCACATAATAAATTTCATATTCAAATTGAGGAGCTGATTAAGCCTATATAGATACATTTCTGCCTTATTTTTGTAATTGCCAACCATGTTACAAAGGTCATTATTACCACCTTTAAGCATTTGTCAATGTCTTTGAGCATTTTTTTCCTCTATTTTGTACTAGGGAAGTTTGGCTGAGAGAAAGAGAAAGCGAGAGAGAGAGGAAATAAATCAGAATTTTTGAATAAATCAGAATAAACCCCATTATGGTTTCATAGAAAATGCTCATTTTGTTAAATAGTTAAGGGAAATCTACTATATTGTGTTCCTAATTTGGTATGATTTATAGATTATTATCTGTACTTTGTTACAAAATATATTTGATCCTAAATGCTTAGAAATTGATTAAAAAAAAGTATGTCTTGATTAAATGCCATGTTTAATAGAATTAAATGATTCCCTCTCAAAAGTGACCAAAGAAACATTCTTGAAAAAATCAGATTTAAATGTAAGGCTTAGAGTCAAAAGAACAGGTCAGCTGCACCCTTTTTAAAATGATGCATCTAAAAGCCTATTTGTTTCCAGGCTATTCTGTAGGTAACTGAAATCTCTGTAGCTGAACATAATAAACATTCAGTGCTCAATAACATCAGAATTCAAAAGGACTATAGTTAAAATGTACTCTGTTATATTCAATTTCTTGTAGATCCGGACTCCCTCCATGTTAGGCTCACTGTTCTGAACAAAAGACCATCAAGTTTACTACAGAAAAAAAAGAAAGGAGAATCATACACTGAAGGTGTCTTATGAGCCTAGGTTGGAAGTGGTTACAACACTGTCACTCAGTTTCCATTCATCAGAAATTATCTCATGACCCCACATAGACACAAGGTACCAGGAATATGTAATCATCCTTTGAGTCCAGGAAGAAAAAGAAATAGTTTTGTCACACAGCCATGTCTCTTCCACACCGCTGTTGTCTGAGTTCACCATATTTTATTCCACTACCCATCAAAAAGATGTATTTGCCCACTTCTTTATTTTCTGACTCTCCTTTCTTTCTCAAAGTGTTTTCCTACGGGGTAGATGTGTCTTTGCTTTGCCATAGGAATGGGTAGTAGTGAGGCATTGAAAAAGTGGGGAAAATTGGAAGGGTAGAAACAGAAGACCTGAATATTGATGTTCCAGGAGGCAGACCTTTCTGATTAAAATGAAACAAAATCCCATTCAATGCATACAGGTCTATTGAAAAGGCATTTCAAAGATAAACAGTTTACAAAAGAGAGTTTGGAGAAATGTATTCTTGGACAAATATTTTTGAGCAGTAAAACGCAAGTTATCTTGCATTAGAATACTCCTTGTGATAACATTCTATGCTTTAAATCACTACATCTCAAAACTCCTTTCTAACTACTTACTGACAAGTTAAATGAAATTTCAGAATGGTAAGTATAGAAAGTGGAAACATTTTCACTATTTGGCCTCTTTTATAAGCTAGAACTTGAGAATTGTATTAGTAAACATAAAGTAATCCCAGATTATTTCCATGTGGGGATTTCAAGTTTGCTAACAATGTCCAAACCGCAAATTTAGAGTTCTTTTAAAAGCCATAAGCAGTGTTTTATGTTGGCTTATTCACAGGTTTAAAGGTGTGACTGTATTTTCCTGAAGGAGCCTCTGACACAGCACCTGCCGCAAATGTTCACTTTATCACTCTTGCCAGCAGCTGTACATGCAAGGAGCTAATTTCTTTAATTTATTTCTAAATCCACATTAGAGACATTATCTCACTAAGCTTCCCCAAATCCCTATTATATTTATATTACTGATGAGGTAACTAACACAGAGAGCACTGAAGGACTTTTCCAAGGTTATATGTATGAAAAATGGTGCAGGGACCATCCCCCATATCTTAAGATGCCTGGTTAAGCAATCCTATCTCTCAGTTTTGCTTTAGTTATTTTGCCCAAAGGAAAAGGTGTCCTTTTATAACAGACACCTAAACTTTTCCCAGGAGGGGAAACAGTTTAATAGCATCATTTTTTAAAATACTGGTGCTTTCAAATCCAGCCTTCTCCATATCCTCCAGGAGAATACATTATCAAATGTCTAATCTCTCTCTCCTGCCATCAATCACTCTTCTGACCCTCAGCCTTTGATCCCATTTTAAACAAAACAATGATCTATTTTAAACAAAATAACAACTAGTTTCCCTTTGATCCAGTTAGACTTTATGTATTGTATTACTTCTATTTTTCCAAAAAGGAAATGAACATGCAGTTTAAATATACAGTATATATGTTTATCAGTCTCTTACTTCTTGACATGTTACTGTATTGAAATGATCCTCTAACTTAAGTTTGAAATCTATCTAAGCTATGTAACCTATTAATAACCAACACCAACGGTTTCTCTGATTTTTTTCCTTTTCTTCCTTCTATTCTCTTTTCCTTTCATAGTTTCTACCCTCCCTCCTTTTCCTTATCTCCTTCTCTTCCCTCCCTCTATTTATTTCTTTCTTGAATGAGTTTCTTTAAAATTTGGAAGCACAATCCTTGTACTTAATGAATAAAATATTCAAAAACACACACACAAAATTAAATGTCTCTCCTCCTAAAATTCTTTCTCTCAGAGACGCACTTTCAGCTTTATTTGTCAAGTGGTCATTACCATAATTTTAGATAATAAAATTAACCCCTAGTAATTTTTGTGATGTATGATTTGGTCATGTATGGGAAACAGATTGTTCTAGGTATTTCAAAGAAAAGGAATTAAACATATGGAAGGGGAGGACACCTTTGGTTTTTACTTTAGCACATAAGGAGCTTGGATGTTGTCATTCCCAGGTACAAAACAAGAAAAAAAGATGAACAAACATGCAACAAGCAAAAGGAATGGACAAACTAAAAATATACAGCTCTTCACAGAAGTCAAGGCAAACTTCGCTCCCCAGAGTTGAAGAGACAGATAAGGAGATAAAGTATCACAATTTACTGATGTTTTCTCTTTTGTGGGAACCAGGACTCGAGAAATAACAACTAAACAGTAACTGTTGAATTTCTGGAGGCTCAGTGTGGACGAGTTTCAGTTAAAATCCCCAGGAGGTTTCAGTATTAAAGGGGTCCCCATACTGACAGCCAGCCCAGGCTGTGACTGTTCATGCACAGGTTACCAGCTTAAACCCCCACGGCTGAGCCCACTGCCATCCATGTGTTTGGGCCTAAACTTTCCATCTGTGCACTTCCACATCATTGGCCTGACTCTGATCAGTGGTGCCCACCTGCCATGTACCCATGTGGAGGTGTGCCCTGCCATGTGCCCATGGAGAGATCCTGCAGCCAGGGAAGTACACACTTACAGCCAACACTCCCCCAGCTGCTTGTAGGCCCAGATTTGGCCCTGTCTCCAGTGGCTGACCTGCACTCTGGGCTCACCTGCAGCTAGCCCCCCGAGTTGTGCATCTGTGTGCCTCTGGACAGACTCTTGTCAATGGCATCCAGCACTGTGTATCTTTACTGAGACTCTGAAGCCATAGGAGTGCACAGCGACAGAGGTCTCCCACAGATGCTTGTGGGCCCTATCTCCTGTTGCTGTCTGCACTGCTGGGCTCAACAGCAGCTAGCCCCTCCAGCTGTGCACCTGTACACCAATGGCCCAACACCCATCACTGGCCTCCACTGTCCCATGCATGCCCACAGGGAGACTTTCCAGCCACTGGAATAGACAACAAAAACCAGAGTCCTCCATCTGTCATTGTGCCCACAGTTGTCCCTGGCCTTTGCTGCTGGTCCTGGGCTTCACCACTACATGGGAGTCTGCAGTCAGCTGCTAGTACTACAAAGGCAGCTGCAGCTTGTCCCCTACAACTGAGCGTGTGCATTGGTTACAGCCACCTCCACTGCCTGTCTTGATCTCCTAGTCTCTGGACCTAAATGTGCCACCAAAGACTCCAACAACCCTTCTTGCAGCCACTGTGGAGACCCCTGCCATGCTCACCAAGGACCATGCAGTTGTCAGTGCTATATATAAATTACATATATGTATATATAATATATATAATAAAATATTATTTAGCCATAAAAATGGAGGAATCTTGCTATTTGTGACAACATGTATAGATTTTGATGGCATTATGTTAAGTAAAATGAGTCAGACAGGGAACTGTATATACTGTGTGATTTCATATGTGGAACCTAAACACAGCAGGCTTGTACAAACAGAGTAGAATGGTAGTTGCAAAGCATTGTTGGGTGGAGGAAATGAGGGCACATTAGTCAAAGAGTACAAACATTGATCATAAGATGAGTAAGTTGCATGGTGAGTATTGTTAACAATCCTATATTGTATACATGAAGGTTCCTGTGAGAGTAGAGCTTTAATTTTCTCACCATAAAAACTCACAGCAAAAGAGAATGTGACAATGAATGTATGTATGTTCATATATAACTGAAAAATTGTGTTCTACATTGGAATTTGACACAGCATTGTAAAATGACTCAATAAAAAAAGTTTGTATAAAAAATCAACAAAATAATTATATTAGGTGAAGAATGTGATAATTAAACTCACAGTGGTAAGCATTTTGCAATAAATACTTACATAAAATATTCACATTGTATACCTTAATGTTATACAATGTTATATGTCAATTATATTCCGATAAAACTGGAAATAAGCTTTGGAAGAAAGATTGCTGTGGAAAAATAAAATCCTAGTAAAGTTTTTAGTTTATTTAATAGTATTATACCAGTATTGATTTCTTAGTTTTGATAAATATATGTGGTTATATAAGATGTTAACATTATTAGTAGCTGGGTAAAGAGTATACAGGAACTCACCCTGCTATCTCCCAACTTTTCTCTAAATCAAAAATTATTTAAAGATAAAACATTTATTAATCCTTCCACAAAACAAAACAAAACAAAACAAAACAAGAAGCCTCTACGGACACCAAGGATAACAAGGGAGACAAAAACCACCAGAGGAAATTTTAGCCTCTTACACAACATCTAGAGCAAACAATAAACACAGTCTAATTCTTTGAGAGATAAACATGAAACCTCATACTGAAACCTTTTTCCCTCAGTGCCTTTAGTCAGTACATTCTGTCCCACTTTTAACAACAACAAAAGAATTATAAGGCATGCTAAAAGACAAAATACAGAGTCTGAAGTGGCCTTGTGAACATGAGAAATATAAGGACTTATGTACAAAAATTTTGGTAAGCCTAGAAGAAAAATAATAGAAGGAAGTGAGTATGGAGAATTTATAAAAAAAGATGTAATACAAGAATTCAGAAGCTGCTAATACTCCTGAATAGAAATTTACAACAGCTGCTACAGTATAGTCAATGCTTTTGCAACTAGTATTTGAAGTGATGTTGGTAGTTTTAGCCAGTGCAACTAGACAAAGACAGTTGGAGAGATACTGATTGGAATGGAAAAGTTATAAAGCTCTGTGACAATGGACAAATTGAATTTTGGAGAAACAAAAACACATGGGAAGAAATGACTGAAAACAGTAACGGCATTTAGTCAAATAGTAAGATGTAAAATTAACAGGCATAAAAGGCAAGAAAGTTATTAACCTCAATCCATAGTTTTACTGTTAGTAGTTATATTACTATTTAGAAATATATATCCTTTGTATATTGTATACACATGTACATGTGAGTGAAGCAAATAAATGTTTTATTAATGTTGTTCAGAACCAAGACATGAGCATAACAGAAAAGAAAATATAAAATCAAATAACTAAAACCTTAAAATTTAAATCTGAAATATCATTAGGGACTCATATCTTCTTTAAAAAAAACCCCAGCATAGTTCTACCTAAGACCAATAAATAATAATAGCTCAGTAGAAACAACCATGACTAATGCTTAGATATGGTCTCCAAATATATTCCCCACTTAAAAGTGCCAAGTTTCCTGGAAGAAATGACAAATCCTCGGTCTTGTTAGATTGTATGAAATGATATTGGAATAGCTTGTGCCACAAAGTAAATAACTTTTCAAAGGCAGATTGAAGGGGTTCAGTTTGTCAAAGAAGGAGTGATTTGAGCATTAAAAATGAGTAAAGTTGGCTGAATATATAAAACTCCAATTTTACTATGGGAAGCAACCAGGTCACCAATATTGTAATAAAAGAGCCAAGCAAGGAGAAATAATTAAAAGTTTATCTTGTCTTTTCTGAAATAACTGTATTTCTGGATAACACAACAGCCCTAGCTAATGAGAGAAATCATTCTCTACAGAAATCCAGCTAATAATTATGCAAAGAACTAGAATATCATAATTTTAGAAACCCTGATAAAAAATAATTCAGGCAAAGCATCTTGATGTGCAGCTATTTTTACAAAATGTTTATAGAAAACTTCATAAATCTAATATTCAAACTTAACATTGCTAAGAATGAGATAATCAATTATTTGAGATGTGACAAATATGAAGTGCATAGCGTAACTTCTAAAGTGTTCCTATACCACAGCATTTGAACTAAAATCTAATTAAACCATTTGAAGTAACTTTTAATTCTTACTCACAGGGATATGGTAAATATGGTAAATTACAAGTTAAATAACATCACAAAGAGTCAAACAATTGAAATCCTGACTCAAACAGATCAAAATATGAATGTGTATTTTGTAACCATTGGGAAATTTAACATAAAGTAGTTATCAAAGGATGCCAAGAAATTATTTTAATTTCATGGTTGATGATAGCATTTCTGCTATTGTAAGAAAATAGCCATTTTTTAAAAGTTGTAAACTGATGTAGAAAGGCAATGGCATAAAGAAGGGTATTTGCTTAAAATATTTCATCAGTGAAGAGCTAACAAACACAAAACAAGTTAGATAAAGCTAAAGCAACAAATTACTGATAGTGAGTTGATTTATTTGGGTGTTGAGTCTTTAGAGGTTCATACCACTCTCTCTACTTTGGTATTGTATGTTTGTAGTATTTCATAGTTAATGAATAAATTAAGAGTAGATAAATATATTGATAGATAAATAGATAAGAGAACACATAGGCAGAGAGAACAGAACAAAAAATTACAGTTCAAATTAAACCTGGAGAAAATAAATACAGAATAAGATTAATGACAGGAATCCTTAAACTTACAGTCAACTAGTAAAAAAGAGCAATAGAAAAATCTGGAACGAGACAAAAGGGAAATTTATTAATGCAAAACAATTAGCACCCCTCCCCCAACTACTTCCTATACTGAAAAGCAATAGCAACGATAACTTCCAATATGTTAGAAAAGTATAAAGCTGCTTTACGAGTAACTTGAGTATCTGCTTGGATCATTCACTTACCTAGGATCCAGGAGCTATAAAAAGGATCCTGAAGTATTTTCAGATGGCCCCAGGAGACCAGAGAAAGACAAAAATGTAAAAGGAAGCCAACTCCAGTGCAGTTGTTAGGATGAATTCCTAAGTATAGGTCACAGAAATTAGAGCTACAAGAGAGGAATAATAGTGCACCGGGGACCAGATACATGACAGTGCCACTAGTTAAATAATAACTTCTAAGAGGGACTTGGGATCTGAAGGCATCGAGATCCAGAAACTAGCAGACCTGTATAGCACAACTGCCACGCATCTCCCACAGCAGAGGAGGACTACTTCCCTTCATCTTACAATGCCCACATTTCTCCAAAGGTAAAATCAAGAGAAGGTTCATTTTTCATACCATTTACTCTAGTTAATAATATGAAAAGTAAAACAATGTGAAGGACTAACAGTGCTTTCCAGCTAACCTTGACACATTAAAAGAGAGACATGATGGCCATCCAATCAAAAGGGAATGAAGGTGATCATTTCAACATTCCAGCCAAGTTGCTGAACAGGGAGTGGTAGAGCACTGAGATCAGATGTGAATCCTGCAGGTCTCCAAAGAATTGAGTTGATGATGTCTTCTCCTCAGTGAGGTATCACAATTTTATGATGGAGTTCCAGCAGGTGTAATAGCAACTTCATTGACAAGAGACCCTGCATGTCAGTTCAAATTGCTTCAAATACATTATTTTTCAGCTTGAGGTATAACTAACAAAATTGTAAGACAAAATGTACAATGTGATGATTTGATATACTTGTACAATGTGAAAGCACTTCCTCCTATCGAGTTAATTAACACATATATGGTGATCTTAAAGGCCTGAGATGTTGTCATCCTCATAATCCCTAGGTACATTCTTAGGATTGAAAGTGTGATCTATTGTCCCAACACGAGCATCACCTGGGAGTGTTTTAGAAATGATGGTCTTGGTCTCTCTATAGAACTACTTAATCAACTGCAATTTAGTAACAATCCCAGATAGTTTGTGAATACACTGTAGTTTGAGAGGCACTGATATAGAACATTTATGAAGTTAGGAGCTAAGCTACATTTTATTAATGCCTTCTAAAATAAATTAATTAAATCAAACACACTCATACTTTTTGAATATAGCATTTATACCCAAATTGTAAATATACCACATTATAAACAACTTGCTCTTCCCTATTTTTAATTTAAGATCTTCAGGTTTCAACTAATATTGTGACCAAAGAGAGAAAGTCTCAACATATAATAGCATTTAATTTGGAGATCCAGGACCTAAAAGGGATTTGTAAATTGGGATCTTAAATATTTTACCATATACTACTATTTATTTTTATACTGTAACTAGTATATAAATATACTGGTATAATCAAATTCTACACTGAAGAACAAGCAAATACTAATTTTCAACTGCCCAAAAAAGAAAAGAACAATAAATTAAACATTTTGAGAAAATCAGATGAATATGAGTACCAAAATTACAAAAAAAAAAAAACACTAAAAGAATATTTCAAGTGAGAAATAAAAAAGTTAAATTATAATTTATCAAATATTCATAACAATAAGAAAAATTAGCTATTATGTAGTAGAAATAACCAGAAATTTGAAATTTTAATACATTTTGTCTAAGTTTGGAAGAAAAAATTCAATTATTGGTCTGAATAGCACTATGAATATAGATGATCATGAAAACCTGAGTCTGAAGGCATAAATTGATTATTCTTCCACAATGCTAGTGATATAAGCAAAAATTGGAAAATGTGAATGAAAATGTAAAATACCACGTGATCCAAGACTTCACTTATTCTTCTAACAGGAATTACATAGGGAGAAAAACAAGGTAACAGAGATGTTATTAAAACAAGTAAAATTATTTTTAAAAAGCTTCAAAGCAGAGGAAAAAAAATAAAATCTAAAACAGAATCAACTATAGAAGTGTTTCCAGGAAGAAAAAGAAACAGGTATCTATCTATCTACAAAAGAAGAGTAGTCTGGCAACAAAATTTCAAAAACACCACCAAATACAAAAGAGACAATATCAATCTGAGTTACCTTTTATAAACAATAGAGGCTAATACTGGTTCTCTTAAACAAATAGGAGTTTTATTGGAGTGATATAAGTGGATGATATAACTAATGTCTCTATAGATATTTAGAAATTAGAAAAAAAGACATTTCACAGACTACACTACAGAGATAATTTCATCAGAAAACAACAATTAGCATTGCTGAGTACTATGCCTGCCACAAATAAGAAAAGGGAGTTTCATTTTCTCTCTCTTACCTTTCTCTTACTTGCATCAGTTTCAGTATCCTTGGAAGAGAAATATTGACTAATGTTACTTTTGATGCTTATACTTTTAACTGTTAGTGGATAATGAGAAGGAAAATCCCTTGTTATGATCCTACAGGTGTGATGCAACAAGGAACAAAGCATTGCACTGACATCATGGAACTTGAAAAATTACCCAAATACCAGGAGTTACTCTAACTTTTATCACTTGATGTTGTAATACAATGCATAACCTCAGAAATCTCTGTCTTCCACTCACATGGACCTCATAAGAGAGAAATATTTGTTCCTCTTTGCTCATCAGGTCTAATCATCTCAGAGAGTGATATGACATCCCATTTTACCTATTGACTCAGTTATAAGGAACTTCAAACAGACAGGTGGTAAGCTTAACTTCCAACAATCATGGGACCATTACTATGATCCATAATGGAAGTATATGTTTTGAGTTTCTAACATTGTGATATCAACAGATCCCAGAATCACCGGGAAGAATGCTAAAATTTACTAGTGATCAATAAAATGTAATTGTGAGAGAAGTGATCCTCACTTCCAACAGTTGTGTGTAAAATCCATGAAATATGAAAATGGAAAGAGCTATACTATTTTTTGTTTGTTTATTGTGTCAAAAAGAGCTACCCTGAGAAACAGGACTTTTTATCTTGTCTTCAAGCATTTAAATAAAATAAAATACTATATTTTCTGATTGATGTAGCATATGATAGGACACTTAAATCACATGGCATCAAGTATTTTCCTTATTTCTTTCACTGCAAAAAGTGTTTCTTTTTCTTCAGAAGCAAAGTTGTGTGGTTCAATAAGTTTTAACACATACAGTGAATATATGAATAAAATTAATAATAGAAACATGATGGACAGGATAATGTGTACAATTAATTGACATCCACAGAATAAATCCACTAACCCATAATGTTTATTATGAAAAATTTCCTTACCTCTCTTTTCATAGTGCTTGCATTGACCATAAATATATGTGAAGATGCTAGACTCATGTTTATTAGTCTATGAACTATTGATGTGTTTTTCCCAAGGGTTTTTACTACCAATTTTCCATCGTTTCTGATCATATTGGCAGAGAGATGTCTTGCTACTAATATCTGCTTTGGCAAAAGCTATATAAAGAGTAACCATTTATATGAATGTGTTAGAGAATGCAAAGTATAGGTTATTAAAACATAAAGGGAACTCACTGTAGATATGACAAACTGGGAAAAAGGTACAACTCTGTTGCTGATCCTAGGTCATTTCATTTACTAATTCATGAACCCAGCCTGGCCCAATGATGTACGAGTGAACACTGATAATTTTAAAACTGTAAGCAAAAGGCAGTAAGATAAAAACAGAGTTAAATTAGTTAAGTTACAAGGGAATTCCCATAAGGCTTTCAGCTGACTATTCAACACAAACATTGCTGGCCAGAAGGGAGCGGCAAGATATTCAAAGTTGTAATGAGAAAAAACTGCAATCTAGGAAATTTTATCCAGCAAGCGTATCCTTTAGAATAGAAAGAGGGATAAGTAATTTCACAGACAAGCAAAAAATAAAATAATTCAGCAATACTAAACCTATCTTAAAAGAAATATTGAGAAGTCTACTCTAAATATAAAGGGAACAGGACAATATAGAAAGAAGAAAATCAAAATTGAAAAGAAGATAACTACAATAAGTTGCAACAGAATAAACATGAAGATGTAAAAGAGGACATCAAAATAATTCAAGGTGGGAGAAGAGAGCAAGAAAATATAGATTTTTTTCCCTTTTTCATTCATTTTAGGATGTGTTTGAGCTTATATGACTATCAGTTTAAAGCAAACAGATATAGTAATGGATTAGTATACTTGAAAAACAGGGTAACCAAAATCAAAAGCATACAATTGAGTCACAAAAACCAAAGAGAAACAAACATAATACAAAAGAAAACTATCAAACTTTCTTTTGTGAAGAGAAAAAAAAAGTAAAAGAAAGGAACAAAGAAGAAATACCAAATCAACAGGAAAACTAAGTTCAAAATAACAATAAACACACATCAATAATTACCATAAAGATCAAAGGACTTAATGCTCCAATCAAAAGGCATAAAGTGGCAGGTTGCATAATAAAACAAGAACCTACAATAAGCTGCATAAAAGAGTTCCACTTTAGAGAGAAGGAAACACATAGATTGAAAGTGAGAAGATGGAAAAAGGTATTTCATGTAAATGGAAATGACAAGAAGGCAGGAGTAGCAATACTAATATCAGACAAAATAGACTTTAAAACAAAGGCCATAAAGAAAGATAAAGAGGGACACTATATAATTATTAAAGGAGCAATACAAAATGAGGATAGTACACTTGTTAAAATATATGTACCCAATATAGAAGCACTTAAATATATAAATCAAATACTAATGGACATAAAGGGAGAAATTGATGGGAAGACAATCATAGTAGATTTTAACACCACAGTAACATTATTGGACAAATATTCCAGATAGAAAATCAATAAGGCAATGGAGGAATTAAAGGACACAATATAACAGTTGGACATGGTTGATATTTCAGGACATCATCCCCCCAAAACAGAATATACTTTCTTTTCAAGTGTGCATGAAACATTGTCTAGGATTGATCATATACTTTGGCACAAAGAAGCTTCAACAAATTTAAGAGGATAGAAATTATTTCAAGCACCTTTTCTGACCACAATGCCATGAAACTAGAAGTCAACCACAGAAAAACAAATGAGGAAAATAACAGCAGCATGGAGATTAAACATGCTACTAAAAACAACAATGGGTCAAAGATGAAATCAAAGAAGAAATTTAAAAATACCTTGAGACAAATGACAATGAAAACACAACTACACAAAATCTATGGGATGCAGCAAAAGCAATCCTAAGAGGGAAGTTCATAGAGATATAGCCCTGCCTCAAAAAATAAGAACAATCTCAAGTAAACAACCTAACTTATCACCTTAAAGATTTGGAAAAAGAAGATAAACAAATCCTAAAGTCACCAGAAGGAAGGAAACAATAAAGATCAGGGAGGAAATTAATGTAGAGATTAAAAAAAAAAAAGAAAAATCAATCAAACCAAGAGCTGGATTTTTGAAAGAGAAAACAAAATTTGCAAACTTCTGGCTAGTCTTACAGGAAAGAAGACAGAGTACATAAATAAACAAAATAAGAAAGAAAAATGGAGAAATTACAACCAATACCACAGAAATACAAAACATCATAAAAAATACTATTAATAATGATACAGAAACAAATTGGACAACCTAGAAGAAATGGACAAATTTCTGGAAGCATACAGTCCACCAAGACTGAACCAAGAAGATATAGACAATTTGAACAGTTCAATCGCTAGAAATTAAATAGACATAGTAATAAAAAACCTCCCTGCAAACAGAAGTCCAGGACTAAATGGCTTCACTGGGGAATTCTACCAAACATACAAAGAAGAATTCAGACCTGTCCTTCTCAAACTCTTCAAAAAGATTGAAAAGGAAGAAATACTCCCAAACTTATTCTAGAAGCCACCATCACCCTGATACCAAAACCAGACAAAGACATTATCAAAAAGAAAATTATAAGCCAATATCACTGATGAACATAAATGCAAAAATCCTCAACAAAATATTAGCAAATGGAATCCAACAGCACATAAAAAATATCATATGCAATGATCAAGTTGGATTCATCACAAGGACATAAGGATGACTCAACATATGCAAATCAATCAATGTGATACACCACATCCGTAAAAGAAAGGACAAAAATCATATGGTATCTAAATAAATGCAGAAAAAAATTGATAAAATTCAACATCCATTTTTGGTAAAAACTCATACCAAAGTGAGTATAGAGGGAACATATCTCAACATAATAAAAGCTATTTATGACAAACCCCAGCCAACATAATGCTTAACAGTGAAATACTGAAAGCCTTTCTACTAAACTCTGGAACAAGATAAGGATGCTCAGTCTCACCACTTCTATTCAACATAGTCTTGGAAGTCTTAGCCACAGCAATCAGGTAAGAAAAATAAATAAAAGGGATCCAAATTGGAAGAGAAGACATAAAATTTTCACTATATGTGGATTACATGATACTATATATAGAAAATCCTAAAAGCTCCACACAAAAACTACTAGAGTTGATAAAATGATTTTGCAAGGTAACAGGATACGAGATTAAGGTACAAAAATCAGTTGCATTTCTTTACACTAACAATGAAATAGCAAAAAAAAAAAAAAAAAAAAAAAAAAAAAAAGAAACAAAGTAAAGAAACAATCCCACTTAGGAATAAATCTGATCAAATAGGTGAAAGACTTATACTTGGAGAACTACAAAACATAGATTAAAGAAATGAAAGATGACTTTAAGAAATGGAAACATATTCTATGTTTGTGGATTGGAAAAATCAATATCATTAAAGTGGCCACTACGCCCAAGGCAATCTATTGGAAAAATCAATATTGTTAAAGTGGCCACTACACCCAAGGCAATCTACATGTTTAATGTGATCCCTATAAAATAACCCAGGACATTTTTCACAGAACTAGAGCAAACAATCCTAAAATTTATATGGAATTACAAAACACCCAGAATTGCCAAGTAATATTGAAGAAAAGGACCGAAGCAGGGAATAATAACTGTCCCATCTGCAGACAATATTACAGAGCTACAGTAATCAAAATGATGTGGTATTGGCATAAAAATAGATGTATGGATCAATGGAACAGAATAGAGAGCCCAGAAATAAACCCACACACATAAGGTAAATTAATCTTTGACAAAGGAGGCAAGAAAAGACAGTTCCTTCAACATGTGGTGTTGGCAAAACTGTATAGCAACATGTAAATCAATGAAGTTAGAACACTCCCTCACATCATACACAAAAACAAATTCAAAATGGCTTAAAGACTTAAATGTAAGACCAGACATGATATACCTCCTAGAAGAAAACAGGCAAAGCATTCTCTGACATAAATCTTAGCAATGTTCTCCTTGAGCAGTCTACCCAGGCAATAGAAATAAGAGTAAAAATTAACAAATGGGACCTAATTCAGCTTATAAGCTTTTGCACAGCAAAGAAAACCATAAACAGAACAAAATGATAACCTATAGAATGGGAGAAAATACTCGCAAATGATGTGACTGACAAAGGCTTAATTTCCAGAATATATAAACAGCTCATACAACTTATAACAACAACAACAACAAAAATACAACCCAATCCAAAAGTGGGCAGAAGACCTAAACAAGCAATTCTCCAATGAAGACATATAAATACCAACTGGTACATGTAAAAATGCTCAATATCGCTAATTATCAGAGAAATGCAATGAGGTATCGCCTGACACCAGTCAGAATGGCCCCATCATTCAAAAGCCCAGGAATGACAGATCCTGGAGAGGCCGTGGAGAAAAGGGAAACTTCCTATAGTGCTAGTAGGAATGCAGCTTGGTGGAGCCATTGTGGAAAACAGTATGGAGATTCCTCAAAAAACTAAAAATAGTCTTACCATATGATCCAGCAATCCCACTCCTTGGCATATATCCAAAGGGAAGTCTAATTCAAAAAGATACATGCATATATGTATGTATCAAAAAGATACATGCATCCAATATTCACAGCAGCACTATTTACAATAGCCAAGACATGGAAACAACCTAAATGTCCAGCAACAGATGACTAGATAAAGAAGCTGTTGTATACTTATACAGTGAAATCTCACTCAGTGATAAAATAAAGAATAAAATAATGCCATTTGCAGCAACATGGATGAACCTAGATACCATTATACTAAGTGAAGTAAGCCAGAAAGAGAAAGAAAAATACCATATGAGATCACTCATATGTGGAATCTAAAAAAATAAAAAGAATAAAAAGGACACTATGAACTCATCTACAAAACAGAAACCGACTTACAGGCATAATAAACAATCTTATGGTTACCAGGGAAAGGATGTGGGAAGGGATAAATCTGAGAGTTTGAGACTTGCAAATGTTAATCACTATATATAGAAATAGATTAAAAAATCAATTATCTTCTGTATAGCACAGGGAACTGTATTCAATATCTTGTAATAACCTTTAATAAAAAATAATATGAAAATGAATATAATGTATGTATATGCATGACTGGTACATTGTGCTGTACACCAGAAATTGACACATTGTAATTCTGTGTACTTCAATTTAAATATATAAGTAAATAAATAAACAATTAAAACTGTGGGCTATATTGAATGATGTTTAGGAGGCTTAAGTACAGGTTACCTATACTCTAGTCAAATAGGATGTAATGTAAATATAAAACTAATTATGACTATGAGCAAACAAGGTTGGAGAGTATGATAATCTTTATGTATGTCTTTCTGAGTACAAGAAAGAGAAATATTAAACAGAAATAACACAAGGAAGTAGGAAAGATGGGGAAAAGGGAGGAAAGATGAGAGTAAGGAAAGAACAAAGAAGGAAGAAAGTAAGAGAAGGAAGGAAATAAGGGAGAAAACAGGAAGGAAAGAAGGAAGGAAGGAAGGAAAGAAGAGAGATAAAGAGACAAAGGGATTAAAAATTGCACTCCTACCTTTAATCAACTCTGCCCAAATGAAGTAAGATGTCACAAATTCTGCTAAGCTTGTGGTCATCATACATTCATGGTTATTTACTGCTGTGTAACAAACTACATTAAACCTAAGTAGTATAAAATAAAAACCATTTTATTATATCATTTGATTTTAGGGGGTCATTTTATGAACAGACTGTTGTTTTATTTCTATTGAACATTATTACATTTCTATTGCTGTAAATCAAATTCCTTAGTTAGAAGCAGCATTGTATAGAATAAAATTACTGTAAAGAAAGCATTTAGTAAGTTCACAGGTGGAAGTTTTGGAAGAAGCATTTTGGACTGTGAGGACAAATCTATAGTCAGAATTAATGTCTATTCCAATGAAGACAAATCACTTCTCCCTCTATAATCAAAGGAGTCTAATAAAATTAGCCTGTTTAGAGGTGTCTGGCTATACCCCTGGGACACAAGGTTATATCAGAGGTAACCACTACATAGAGAGTCTTTCCTTCAGCTAGAAAACGTGCTTCCACTTCAAGATAATTTACTTACATATGACAGAAAATTGCCATAACAAATAAATTACCATATGATATACATATGTATACCATACATAATATTGATGATGTCACCTAGATGGTATGGTATAACTAACACTAAACAGCTTTACATGTGAAACTGACTATAGTAATTATATGCACTACCTTTTTTTCATGTATATATTTATAAATATTAACTACCATTTTTCCCTCTTACTTTTTCCTCCTATTTAATAATAATATAGGTTATTTTCATAGTGGGTAAAATATAATTTGCTACATATTATAAAATAGTAATGTAGGCTACCTAGAAGTATATCAATTATCACCAGAGATGGGAAACTTTCTGATATAATGTTCCTCCCTGATGAAAGACTGGATGTGCTTTATAATTATACAATTATGCATATTAGGAAAAAAGAGAGTTTTTACTGCTCTTGTTTCTCTTTTGAAGTTTAAATAGAAAGATGTGCATGGATTTGAGCTGCCAAAGTGATACAATGTAATAATTATTGTGATATTGTATTCCACACACCTTTTAGGACAACTTCTTGTTAGGAGTTTGAAAACTACATTTTCTGATCAATTTTGTGGCTTAAGTTCTGAAGGCAAACTGGGCTTTTACTGACTAGATGCCCTTATGCAAAGCATGGAAGTCACGGTTAATACAGAGGTTATTTTCCTGCTTCTTTTTGCAAACTGTCTGGTTCTTAGGCAAGGTTTTGGAGAATGTCCAAATTCTCCAAATTCTATTGTCACAGTGTCCATTACCTATCTTTCATTTCAACCATAATGCTAGATATGTTGGCTTCTTATGTTTACTTTTTGATCCTGATGTAGCTGCAGTGAATAAAGAGTTCTTAAATCAGTAGTTGTTGTGTTGGCCTGATAGGTGTTACATTCCTTGATGGATAATTGTGTCCCATACAACTCATTCATGGAGTCCCTGCCTCAGTCTTGATTTTCTACTCCCTTGAACAAAATTGTAAATACACAGCATTTTATAACTAAATATATTCTAACTTAAAATAGTTTAAGTTAATTACATTGATTGTTCTGAATCCAGAATTGATGAAGAAGTTGATATCGAAAGTGAGGTAAAGTGTATGACCTTGACTAGTTACCAGTGGCCAAAGGCAAAGAACCCTAATTATTTGTTCGTCTGGGGTGAACTATTTCATGAAACTGTAACCCGCGTTATTCTCAATGGCTGTCCATGTTCCTAAGAGGCTGCATGTTACTAGAATTATTTCATATACCTCAAAATTCAGCTGTGTATTGGCTGTTGTTTTGACTTTTACCAAATTACCGTAAGACACAGATAAACTGAGGCCATTATGACAGGCGGCTGTGAAGAAGCAGATTTAGCAGCAGGTAAGACTACAAGAATTTTCTAACAGGCTCAGTATAAGCATGCCAGACAACAGGAGGCACCTTAGAGCCATATACCAGATATTAGATGTCACTTTCCCACCAAAGCCTGTAATTTTAGATGCCCTCAAGTTTGCCACCATACATTTAAGAGAGAGGAAAGGGCTCAACACAAAGGCATTGATACTAAACAAAGCAGGATTCAGTAGTTTGTCTAGATAAGGTTTTTCATATGTTCATTTGCCTGTAGTACCGATTGAAAGAAAATAAATTCAAAACCAATTCAGTTTCAAGGGACTTATATCACCAAAGAAACCACAAATCTGGCCTGAAAAACTCAGTGCCTGTTTCATTTCTAAGGCAAACCTTGGGCTCCAGACCTATCCTGATGGAAGCTGGCTGTGAAGCTGTGCGGTCTTACTTCTCACAGTGCCTGAAGAAGAGACCGAAAACAAAGACTTATCCGAGTGAGCAAAGCCAGGGTCTACAGAACACAATGCAGTGGCAGTCAACCCAGAGAGCACAGCGGTGTGTCCACAGGTAACTTTCTTCACTGCTGAGGCAGGCACTTTTCACAGTTCTTGCGAGCAGTATGGTGTGACTCCAATCAATCTTGTCAGGACTGCTGGAGAGTTCTCATTCTCTTGTTTTCTTAATGAAATTGTTGTGTCTGCCTTGTTCATACGGCACTATTGGATGCTGGCTATGAGGTAAGTTATCTTTTCATTAGATTATAGGTCACCAGACCACAGAGAGTTATATCTAATCTGATGGTCCACATAACACTTAGAAATCTTAGACCTGGGTGTGGATGTGATGAAGATCAGACTTAAGCTGCTTCATTTTGGCTAAGGTTAGATTTGTGCTGCAGGTAATAACAAAGGTACTCACAGATATGGGGGTAACAGAGAGAGGCAAGTCTACACATTGCTATGCCACATTCAATTTTCTTTTTCTATTTAGCAAGAGTATTTCTGAGTTTTAGGTAGGCATATGGTGACCAAGCTAGGTGAGACATGCTTTCTCACATTGAAGACTAGAGTATCAGTAAGTTTTTTTCTTTCTTTTTTTTTTTTTAGTCTTTTTTTGTTTGTTTGTTTGTGTTTAGTTTTTTTGGGGGGGGAAGGGGAGGTAATTAGGTTTATTTATTTAATTTGTTTAATGGAGGTACTGGGGATTGAACCTAGGACCTGGTGCATGCTAAGCATACACTCTACCACTTGAGCTATACCCTCCCCCCATGAATGCAGTAAGTTCTTGACAACAAGGATGTGAACAAAAATGATAACTTTTAACATTGTAGTGAGAATTTAACTGACAGAGATACAATTATACTTTCTTATCCTTCACCAATACTATAGCAATATTTTATTGTATTTACTCTTAATTCAAAACATCTTTAAAATATTTTTTAAATGACCCCCCCTTCCTAATTTTGCATTTTGTATGTAAGAGAGTAGTTACTGACAGGCAGAAAGAAAGAGTTAAACCTAAAGGAACTTCAATGGATAAGAGAATGTTGGAGAGATTTTATTTTCCTCTGTCACAGATGGGAGGAATTTGAAGAGGGCAAATTCTTAGCATTCCTACAGACTATAAAATCTGGAGACCTGCTCATTAAAATAAAGATCTACATTTGAAATCAAACATCTGCCTTATAGTCATGTTTCATTTATATAGATCTAATCTAGCTAATTAGTTATATCTATCTAGAAAACTCTTATATGTATTCTGTTCTTTGTTCCTCATAGAACAAACCTGGAGGACTTTTTATGACAGTACTACATTTGGCACATACAGTACACATCTTCGAAAGCATACATTTCTTGCAAAGACAAATACAGTTTCATGTCTTTTAAAAATCTTATCTTTGGAAAAATTGGAATGGAGAAATCATTTTTATATCTTTTTAAAGGTGTTTTGAATTTAGAATAAATACAATAAAGTACTGGTACAGCTTTGATGGAAAATGGGGATTAAATTATAGGCATACTTCTGTCACTTAGCAAATTCTCATAATAGTGTCAAATCGAAATCTCATGTAAAAGTGACTTGTATTTATGGCAGAAACTCTGTAAACCATTAACTGTTTTGTGTATATGTATAAGCAGCTAAAGTAATTTGTGATAAAAGCCACAGCATAATACATTTTCATATCTTAAATGACTTAGTGCTGGTAAATTTGTGAAGCCATTAAAAAAATCTTCATCCTAAAGACAGTTTTATCTTCTCCCTGTTTTCTCTTTCTCTCTCCATTCTCAAGCTTAGGATATTTACTGTTTTGCTTCTTCACAACTCAGCCTCTATTTCTGCAGATAGTCTAGTGAATGCATAAGTACCACAATAAGTAGGAAATTTAAAATGGAGAAGGTACTCTTTCTGAAACCAGGCTAGTGAGCATGGCAGTTGTACTAAATCTACCTTTTCTGTAATATTCCAGCAACTCAAAAATTTCCTGACTGGAATATTTCTTAGAATATACTCTGCTATGCATGGAATAATATACATTTTAAAGGATATAAATTAGCAAGGTTTGTTTGCATGATAATCAGATACACCATGTATGCACATATTTGTCTATTAACTATGAGCATAGAGACCTGTTATTAAAAAACAAATTTGCAAGGAAACTTTATTTAATGGTTGGGTGTAATAAGAATGCATGCACTTTTTACATACTACCAAAGTAAAATAAAAAAAATGTATAATACCAAAAAAAAAAAAAAAAGAGAAATAGTTTTCTGAAACCATTCCCCAACTTCCAGTTCACTTTCTAAAGGAAAACTTTTTTATCTTCGGAGTAGCCACTTCTTTAAGTGATTACTCTATAAATATATACTATATGCATTAATGTCTATTTCTTGATAAACATGTTTTTGATTGCCTTTCCGTCTCTGAGAAATTAGTTTACCTCACTTATGCTTATCTTATTATCACTCACTTTCTATATACAAATCATTAACTTTACTTAGTTAACAGCTAATTCAGTTGTTCGTTAATTCAAATTAGCATATTTTTAAATTGCCTGGATTCAAATCGTGACTGAAGTTCTCTCTCAAAATGTATACATGCATATTTTAGAATATGTTTATTTTGAGTAAGTTATATAACTTTTCCGTCTCTTGGTTTTATAAATTGTAATGTCAAGAGCTGTGTTGGAGGCAGTTATATGGAATCTGTGAGAGAATGCATATGAATTAATTAGAACAATTACATTCAAGTATAAAATACCTTTTTTATTTATCAAAGAATAGTAATTTAATATTTATTTTTGTGTTTTGCTGACAATTGATGATCAAAATTAAAAATCTCTGAAAATATATTTATACCATATGGCTATGCTAACATTGCTGAATACATAACTCAAATTGAAGGATAGATGTACATTGTTTTTGTCATAGCTACATTGCTTTCATTTCTGCATAGTTCAAGAAAAATCTAAAATGTTAATTTTACCAGCAGTATAGGAGAGTTCCCTTTTCTCCACACCATCTCCAGCATTTATCATTTGTGGACTTTTTAATGATGGCCACTCTGACTAGTGTGAGGTAATACCTCATTGTAGTTTTGATGGGAATGTAGTTTGGTGTAGTCATTGTGGAAAACAGTATGGAGATTCCTCAAAAACTAAAAACAGACATACTATATGATCCAGAAATCCCACTCCTGGGCATGTATCTGGAGGGAACTCTAATTTGAAAAAATATATGCACTACAGTGTTCATAGCAGCACTATACACAAGAAGCAAGACATGGAATCAACCTAAATGTCCATCAACAGATGACTGGATAATGAAGTTGTGGTATATTTATACAATGGAATACTAGTCAGAGATAAAAAGAATAAAATAATGCCATTTGCAGCAACATGGGTGGATCTGGAGATCGTCATTCTAAGTGAAGTAAGCCAGAAAGAAAAAGAAAAATACCATATGATATCATTCATATGTGAAATCTAAAAAAAAAAGAAACAAAGAAAAAAGAGGACACTAATGAACTCATCTACAAAATAGAAACAGACTTGCAGTCATAGTAAATAATCTTATGTTTACTGGGGGAAAGAGGGTGGGAAGGGATAAATTTAGTAGTTTGAGACTTGCAAATGTTAACCACTATATATAAAAATAGATAAAAAACAAATTTCTTCTGTATACACAGAGAATTATATTCAATATCTTGTAATAACTTTTAATGAAAAAGAATATTAAAATGAAGATATATATACATATGTATATGTATGACTGAGACATCATGCTTTATACCAGAAATCAGAATTGTGTCCCATTTTCTCTCATAAATGTTCCATGCCCTTTTTAAAATATTCTCACTTGGTATTACTAATAGTCTTTCTTTCATTTTTCTTTATGCAATGAACAAATGTCTTTCCATGTACTTCTGCCATATTATCCCTCTGCCACACTACACTACAAATGTCTCTGTATCACTCTCTTGATGTTTTTCTCTTTCATCTCTTGCACTTTCTTTTAACATTTATTCATAATAATGTTAATATATACTATAACAATATTCATAATATCAAGCAGCAGTAAGATGTTTATTGTCTTCAATATTTTAACATTGCTCTTAGAAAACTAAAACAATAAAATAAGATACTCAAATAAGAAATATTAGAAATCTGGTGACAAAATGGTAATTATTTGCAAATGAACTATCTAAAATATCTGAGACAACTGAAAAACCATTAGAGATGATGACACTTTACTGATGTATATTTAATATGATTAAAAATGCATCTCTGTAATAATCATATTTGAAAACATCTTCTCTTTCCAGCAATATATTGAATATTCACAAAAAACTACCTAACATGGCATAATTAAAAATGATAACTGTTTGATATTGTTGGAAAACCATTTATTTAAATGCATGGTTGAGATAGAAGAAAAGTAAGATGGTTCAAAATATTATTCTCTTTGATAAATGTGGGTGTCGGTACCTGGGAATACATTTTTATTTTTATAATAGACATATAGGCATGATCAATCTTTTGTATGAATGCTATATTCAACAAAAATAAAAATATAAAATACAGAAGTAAAGAAATCATTTCCTCAAGTGTTGTAATAAGTAATTATAAAAAACTTTAAAGTAAACTTGGAAATAATTGTAAAATGTATCTTAAAATTAAAAAAAAAACAAACAGCGAAATCTATCAATTTTATAAAGAAAGAAATAAGAGATTTTCCATGAAATCAGAGTCTATTACTCAGTATAATGTGAATGATAATACTACTAATAATGTATTATTTTACTGAAATATCAAGCAAAATAACAAAGTTATATTTTATTTCAAATTTGATAAAATATCATGACAGTTTTCAAATGGAATTTTGAACATACAGTATAAGGCACAATATTTTTGAAAACTGCTCCACTTGAATATACAAGAAATCTTAAAATGAATATAAATATTCATTGTTAGGTTGCCAAAGGGGAGGGGAGTGGGAAGGGACAGACTGGGAGTTCAAAATTTGTAGATACTGACTATATGTAGAATAGATAAACAAGATTATAGCACAGAGAAATATATACAAGATCTTGTGTTAACTCACAGCAAGAAATAATGGGACAATGAATATATGTATGTTCACGTATAACTGAAAAATTGTGCTCTACACTGGAATTTGACACAACATTGTAAAATGAAACAACATTGTAAAATGACTATAACAATAAAAAATGTTTAAAAAAAGTAAAAAATATATTAATTTTTAAACAACTAAAAAGAAAGTATGATTCTCTATTAGTGTATGCTCTGGATAAAAGTTTCATCAAATAGAAATATAAATTCCTTGTGACATATTGTTAAACACACTCACAGAGCTCTCACAAACAATACTTGACATTAATAATTCATCAAAAATACCATGTAAAATATATTTTGCTTTGTTTTCTTATTCACAATATTTAGAATTTACATTTTTAATAAAAATGAGTGCTTTACAGTACTTAAAACCACATCGCCATCTGTTGTCAAAAGTAACAGGCTCCTTTTAGCTGTTTTCTTTGAAAACAGGGACGACGTGACAGGATGCCCTAGGCAGTGCATCTCAAATTTCATCAAGGTATCCTCAACTCTGGGGAAAAGTAAACTTTCAATTCTGGTCTATTGCCAGAAGGGAACTACAACAAGCACAAGCTTTTTCTCGGAATTTCCTATTTTACCTAACATTTTAGGAGGAATCTTAACATTTTGCTACATAATATGTATATTGGTGAAAATTGTTTTTAAAAAAATTTCATTAAAGTAAATGTTACCTGATTTGTATGTGAAAACTTCCAATTTTTAAGTATTAGTTAATTGGAAAAAATATTTCACAGGCAAATAAGATGATTCTCGAAGCCCTCATAGCCTTTTAACTTTGAATTGGTCAACATTTATTTAGAACAAATATTTCTGGCTTTTGACTTGAACTGGTCCAAGTCATAGGGATTAACTTCATCCACAAAACAATAGTGTGGTCTCTACTTACAAAGTGAAACAATAATGCTATGGTTTATATGTTATATATTACATGATAATTTTATGAAATTATGTAGTTCAATTATGCAGATTGATTGCAACAAAAAATCTATAGTTTTAAAGAATTAAAACTTGTAATCATTCCTTCCTATCATTATCATCTTCCTCTTCTATTGTCATATTTCCTCTTATTTCTGTTTCATTTTCCATGTTTGAATGTTGTAGCTCATCTGCATTATTTCACTTGGAAAGGAGACAAGAAAAATAGATGTACATAACCATAAAGCATCACTCATCAGTTAGAAGCAGCAAATCATCGTACACATAGGAGCATGAATGACCTTAAAGACACACTGCTGATTAAAAAAATGTAGCAGACAGAATTAGATCTATAACCACATTCTAACTATGTAATAAAAAGTGGGTACTTTCAGAACCACCTTTATTTCACAAGATCATTTTCAAACTAAAAATACACATGTTTTCTTCCTATTAGGTTATACAGCTTAGAAAAAAAAAAAAATCTGCCCTAACTAAAGCAATCCTTCTGCTGCATTTCTGCCCAGGTTTGGTTATCATCCCAACTCTTTTATTCTTGAGGAGTTGTATTCTTCACAGGACACTTGAAGTTCATTATTGCCATTCTCTTATTTTGAATTTGTGTTAGTTAAGATAATGTTAAACTATTGCGAAGAAAATAGACCTGAATTTTATAGTAGCTCCACAAAGAGAATCTCTTGTCACTCACAGTTCAGAAACATGCTCTTGGATAGCAGGAGCTTCTTTCTATACAAGGAGATTCAGGGATCTAACCTCCTTGCATCCTTTGTATCTATACTCCCCTTGGGATGTTATAAAATTTTTCTGTACCACAGAGTTACCTGGAGGGAGGGCACGTTAAAGCAAAGATTGCTTTTACCCCTCACACTCATCCCACTCCAGTATTTCTTATTTACAAAATCAGGCATAGCCCTGGGAATATACTTCAAGCATGTTCTCAGATGCTGCTGATGCTACTGCAAACTTTGAATATGCCTGTCTCAGCATATTGTTTTCATCTGCACATAGCTGGGTTGAGATGGAAGGAAAACATAGAGAAAGCACAACCGCTCCTTACATCCAGGCCCTGAAGTGATATTTTACAGTGCTACTCACAGTCTGTAGGTGAGAAATATTTTCTTGTGAGAAGCAAGGGAAGGCTCTGAGATAGCATGTCTACCCAACAAGGCACTTCCAGGCAGCAGCTCTATTACAAGGAGCACAGCTACGGTGAGTCAGTCTTTCCTTCTGGTCATCAAACCCCGAATACTTCACACTAAAGAAGAAATTCACCATCTCTTATACAGGTTCAATTCAAGTCTCATCTTGATACAGCACTTGTCCTAACCCACAACCTATGGGTTTTGTTTAAAATCATCTTCATAGACTTTAGGTGTGGTTCTTTGTGGTCCAGCCATCTATATGAGAAAGGAAGATTAACTTAAGACTAAAATCATCTTTAAACCTCACATTCGGTGCCTACTTAGGGTTCAGATCTCATCCCCAATGCTCGAGGAGAATTGAATGATGCTGGCATAGACTGAATGGCAAAAAGCTGGGAAGATGTTAAATAGACCGTGATATCTATGTAGACAAAATTGACAGGCAGTAGAAAGAATGTTACTTAACATACCCAACCATAAAAGGTAAGAAGGCAAGAGCTGAAGACTCTGTCCCTTACTAAGAACTCCCACCTGAGTCTGTTTTGAATCCAGAATCCATTGACATAAGAAGTGGTCAGCGCCCTAAAGAAATGACCCTAACACCACAACAATTATACACCGTAATGACTTCCCCAGTCTCACCAAAGGAACCCACAACCATTTACTCTGAGGATTCTATACTAGACAAAAAATAGCTTCCAGATAGTTTGAAGACGACTGTGCCTAAGATTTGGTTGACACTGATGCTCAGAGACACAAAATGTCGTTATAGGTCATTTGTTAGTATGGGAACATAGGGAGAACAGATAGTAAATGGGGCCCTGGTTAAATTCTAGTTCACAGTGGGTCTGCTGCACCCCCATCCCCACCTAGTAGCCCTAGCTGCCAAGTGTACACTTGGTACCACTGCTCGTGCCAGCTGGAGTAACCGTTACATGGATTCCTTGGCTGGGGAGTAAGAGATATCACATTGAGGAAAGCAAAATGAAAATCTGAAACTGCTCATCCTTCAGAAAGGACACAACTTTTGTAGCAGAGATTTATATACCTTTTGAAAACTGGCTTCTGGCATGTCACTGAATCCTAGGAGAGACGGAACACCTCACCATGGAGCAACAAGGGACAGTGCATCTGTGATTGCCATTATGAGCTGTGTTCTGCCAGATCAAGTTATAAATTCAGAGGTCCCGTCAGTAGTCAGAGAATGCCACATCCTGGATTGAACTGGAACAGTCTCAGAGCACATAAATAAGCTTTACATGAGTGTGTAGCCTGGGCCCTCATATCACCACTGAAGTTACACAAATAAACCCTTCGTAGCTCGCCTTTGTTCACATGGCTGTTCTTCTATGTTCAGCTGAAAGAGAGGGAAAAATCTCCAGGCTCTATATATAAATGAGTCTGCTCAGCATGTGAGTTCAAGCTGAAAATTAGTGATATCAGCATGACAGCCACACTCAGGGTAGCTATAATTGGTAGTGGACAGAAAATATTTCCCACTGGGTGGAGCTGCTAGCAGTGAAGTTGGCCTCCTATTTTGTGTGGCAGCAGAAGTGGCACACACATACAAAGCATGTGCAAGTGGACCCCGAGTGTAAAGATGCTTGTATCACAAGCTGTTGCCCACCATAAAGCCTCCACCATAAAAATAGCCCTGGATAACCAAGTAGGTAGAATAACGTGGCCAGCTGAAGTTAGCCAAACTTCATATGTCATTTTGGGACTGGCCTGAAAGGCACACAAATGGAATAATAGTGTGTTGTGAAGGTTAATTACAGCAGGCTTGCAATTAGCTTCAACTGTCTTGCTAAAGTTTGTGCACAGCAATGACCCTTAGCCAAGGCTTGAAACATTCTGATTAATAGTGTTCTTTATAACCATAGATCTGAAGGGTTTCTGGCCCATTTGTTCCAGTTCGTAAGCATTGTTTATTGATAACAATGAGATTGATGATTCACACCTGGTCTCTGTGAGACCCTGGAGAACTCTGCTGTTAAAGCTGGTTATGTAGCAGAAATATGTTACATGGCCAGCAAAAAATAAAAATCTACATCCAAGATTCTGTTTTGATTTCCCTAATTCCAAGGTGTTCCATGAACTCATTGGTGGTTCTTGATCCAAGAATAAAGGTGCATCTATCCGTGGCCCTTAGTGAAGGATTTCAGTAGGAGCCTACACCTGATGTCTCTGAACCCCTGGCTGTGAGACAGCCTCTGGCTGTAACACATTTGCTTACTTTCATGCTGTTGCAAATATGCTATGTCTTTTAATTGTAATAAACTGTAGATTTGTTAAGTACTTCATCTTGGATCTTTAGCAATCAATTTCTGTTTAACACCTACTGCCCGTGCAGTTAGTGGCAGAAATGGAGGCTAAGGAATCACTCAACAACATGGACTTGCACTTACAAAGCCCAGTCTAGCTACCACCTCTTGGAATTTCCAACCAGCCAGACACAGACCTATTCTGAGCCCCTGATATGGCACCGTTCCTCTGGTATAAGCTACTTGGTGGCAATTTGACTGTATCAAGGCCTCACTTTTGTAGAAGAGCCAGAAATTTACCCTCACCGGTATTGAACCATATTCCAGGTATGGATTTGGCTTTCCTGCCTGCAAAGCCTTGGCCAACACTACTGCACAATGGCTTATGGATGCATATTCCACAGGCAGAAAATCTGTATTAAGTTTACTATTGCTTCATTGCAAATTATCACAAGTTTAGTGGATTAAAACAACATTTATTTACTATTACAGTCCCTATAGATCAGAAGCCCAGGTACAGGTTAGCTGGGAAGAATCCAGCTGAGGGTCTTAAAAGCTAAGGTGTTGGTTGTAATCCTTCCTGGAGTTCAGGGCCTTCTCCACAGGGGGGCACTCTCAGCTCTACTGGCTGCCTGCTTTTTCTTGTTATATGCCTTAATGCCATGCTATTTTATTTTTCAAGGTCCACACAAAAGCATCTTCTGCATCTTCAAATGTCGCTGGTTTATTCTGTCTCTTATGTCTAAATTCTCTTTTAAAAAGGCTCTCCAGGTTAGGTGAGGCGTACCCAATGTACTACCTAGAAGCAGCTGGTCTTGTAGAAGTCTGGAATAGCCTTCTAAAGGCAAAGCGGAAGCACCAGTTTAGAGATAATCCTTTGAAAGAATGGATTATCATCCCTCAGGATTCAGAATAGGCTTTAGGTCAGAAGCATCTGTAGAACTGTTGTGTCTTCAAATGGGTCTGGAAACCAAGTAGTAGAAATAGAAGTGCCCTCATTTACATCATTCCTAATGATGCACAAGGGTATTCAGTGCTTCCTATTCCTGCAACCCTGGGCTCTGCAGGGTTGGGTGTTCTTGTCCCATATGTGGTTCATCCTTGCTACAACACACAGTTAATGTCCCATTGAACATAACTGCTACTTGGGCACCTTAGACTCCTTGTATTCAGGGAGCATCAAGCTAGTAGAAGAAGTATCATTACGGGAAGTGTAATAGACTACAATCAGCTGGAGGAAGTAAGACTATGTATGCCTAACAAAATCAGGGTAATATGTATATGGAACCCAAGTGATCCACTGGGCACCTCCTTGGTATTCCTTTCCCCGTGACTGCAGAATGGATACTTAAAGTAACCCAACCTGGAAAAGGCATGATTTCTAAGGATGAATACCCAGGGAATTTAGGTTTGGGACATGTTAACAGGTAATACTTTAAGACATGCAAGGAGATAGATGAAAGTAAAAAGAACTTAGGATGGATGATAGAGAAAGAGGATGTGTATCAGTTGTGGCCCTGACACCGACAGTAACAAAAAAGCTTGTTCCACTAATGTGCCTTTTCCAAGGGAGTTATGGAAGAGCTCATCCTGGAGACTGCAGTGAACTTCAGCACAACCATGAGTCACAAGTGGTGGACTGTGCCAGTTACTAAAATAAGTGTTAAAATAAGACTTTCAGATCTTCTACTGGAAGCATATTGATTGATGGACAAGATGCCACTGCATCCACCCCCACACTTGTGCTGAGGCCACCTTTCCTGAGGGATATTTCCCAGTCAATGACTGAACAAGGCCGTGGTGCTATGCAGCCCATTTTACAAGATCCAGAACCCTTTTAGTAGGCAATTTTGGCTCTAGGACACCCCATCCATCAGCCTGGCAGAAGCTTTCTTAGGAAATAGTGTTGTGTCTGAGAATCTCCCTTTCTAACCCCTTTTACTTCCTTCCCTCTTTCACAGCAGTCAGACAATTTGAAGTTTGAACATTCCTGGTCTACTCAAGATCTCTCTCCTTTTTCATTCATGCATTTTGCACATGTAATCTTAGGTTGACATCTGATTCTTGGAAAAGAAAACTAACCTATCTGGCTTCTCCCATGGAGTTTACTTGTCTTTAAGAAAGGATAACAGACAGACAGGTGACTCTCTCTGTATAGCAATAACAGCACAAGAGCCTAATGGATTCCAGGAATAGCAGCTGACACTCCCAAACTGCACAGCGTTTGGGACACATGTTGGCACTGGGACAAGGCTAGGTGAACGATAATTAATTTAATGCAGTGAAACTATCAACTATCAAATATCTTCAGTTTTTAAATTTCCTTGTCAAGTAGGACTCTAAACTGTATATGATTAGCCGCCATTCTCTGGTGCTGCTAAATCTCATCAGTTACCAGTTACTGACCATCTACAAATTAGGCAAAATGCAATGTTGACATGAGGTACAGGTGCCAGGTTAATGCATAGTAATGTAAGTAGTTCTGAAGATGCTGGTATAAATATTTTGAGTTAGGATTTGAAGGATAATTAGAGTAAAAGTTAAGTCCTCAGGCACCCCTGAGATTGGAGAAAAGACCTATGAATCCCTTCCTTTCAAACTTAGTGCTACTGAAATTTTTCTACAACTTACAATTTCCTAAATTCTCTAATTTGATTGATCCTTTGGTTGATCTAATTTCCTAAAATTCAATAGTATTTACCCAAATATCCATATTTTTTAACTTTGATTACTTTCTTTGTTTTACTTTGTCATCTTATGAAGTTGTTCTGAATCTTCAGGGTAATATTTCATATCAACCCCTTTCCCATTAGATCTATGTATCTATGAGGGTCTCCTTCCTAGTCCAATCTGAGATAAATGTTCTCTTGTCCTTCTACAGAGTTGTCAACATGTGGCATTTTGTTTTTATTTTACTGGGGAATATATGATACATTTTGGATTCTGTATCTTCTGCTTCTTTGATTTAGTATCTCATTTTGATAAAGTACATTTTTAAAAACTTACTAAAATATTTGTAAGGAGTGAAGTTTGTGAATTTTTGAATATCCAAATTTGGTAAGTAGTTAAATGTTAATGCTAGTTTAAAAATCATTTTCATCAGAAGTTTAAAGCATTATTTTATTATCTTCTAAAAACCACTGTTGCTGATGAGAAGTTTGATGCCAGTCTGATTCTTATTCCATCACCATTGTTGTTTTCAGCAAAGAACACTTTAGTCATTTTCTTTGCTTGAATGCTTTAATTTTAATAACATAATATTTAGATGTTTCCGTAATTTGACAAATCACTTACTTGAGAATGAACACTTAAGTCAATATATCATTTTGTCCTCATGATAAAACAGTTTGCTTACTTGTTTATTTGGAGTTAACTACTTACTATATTGCCAGTAATTGTATAGAATTCATCGGTTGTTTACAGTGTCAGAGGCACAGATTTAATATAAAAGAAATGGCCAACTATTCAGGGAAAATAAAAAAATAAGTTAAACTTTTAAAATTATCACTCTTATTAAATTAAAACCATCTTCAGATAAAAATATATACTTACAAATACTAAATCAGAGATGAGACACATCTGGTAAAGGTTGCTGCATAAAACCTTCCTTTATATAAAGCTTACCTCCAGAACACATAAGAGGATTACTTAACCACAATTCTATTAGAGAATAAATATGCTGGGCAAAGAAGGGAAATGGTATATCTGTTTCAAATATAAAACCAATATGTAGAAGAAAGTAAGATTATCAGTCAGTGCATTCAGAAACTGATTCTGATTAAATAAAAATGTATTGTTCTCCAAAATTTAAATTTTCATATTAATGATAAATGCGTTTTGCAAATCACGCTTGAAATTTAGAACCTTGTTCTACAGTTGTCTGATATAAACAATGCTAATTGCCTTTGCATGGTAATGTTAAGCCTATATTAGATTTTGCACATTAGGGAGCTCGCAGAAAGACTGACCTTGAACAATTTACATTAGAGAAACTGCCGTATAGATATAGCACAGTCCAGATGGTGTGTTATAATTTTCTACTTTGTAGTCAAAGACTGTGAAAAGGGTTCTAGTACTTGAGAATGATTACATCCATATTTACATCACATCTGCTATGCATGTTTATAAGTAATTCTACTGAATTTCTTTGAGTTTTAGGATTTTGTAAATTGTACACACAACTCGACCTACTGTACTTTAAGCAATCATATAGTTAGAGTAAGTAGCTTAGTTAATTGAAAAAAGAATTGGACTGGAATAAAGAGATGTAAATTTTACTTCTGTCATCAACATTATCTGCTAATTGAAAAACCTCTAAAAATAAACTAGTAGCTGCTCAAAATATATTTGTTGAAGTTATTTATGAATTTAAAGTTAAATGAATTAAGATAAGTTCTAGGGATGCAATGTTCAACATGGTGACTATAGTTAACAATAATTTATATTTGAAAGTTGCTAAGAGAATAAAACTTAAAAGTTCTCATCACAAAAATAAATTATAAGAAGGTGACATGATAGATGTTTGGGTAATTATTTCACAATATATACTCATATCAAATGATTACAGTGCACATCTCAAACTAATATAATGTTATATGTCAAGTATATCTCAGATAAAGCTGGAAAATAAAATAAAATTTAAAAATAAATTAAACTAATAAATAATTGTGTGGTATATCAGACAAGAGTTACATGTAACCAGTGTTTTCCTCCCGCAAATTCTGAGCATTGTGAGAATAAATATGAAGTCAAATTTTTAAATTACTTTTATATTAGAATTGTTTTCAGCATTTTTAAAATATAAAAATTCAATATAATAAAAGTGGAGTATTTGTGTTCTTTTATCTCATTTGATATTTTTCTTTCTCTTTCTGGCTTACTTAAAATGACTATAACTCAATAAAAAAAATGTTAAAAATAGTGTAGTAGTACAGACTTATCTGAGATAGAAAGAGTGAAAATCAACGTTGACTTAAAAAGCAAAAGCAGTCCTGCCATTAATCAAGCTGGGAGGGCAAACAGATAAAAAAATTGTGTGCTAAGTTAAGAGAAACATTGCTTTTCCCAAAGTCATGCAGCGATTGTAAAATGGCTTAATTATCTTTTTTTTTTTTTTTTTTTTTTTAGTGACTGCTGCTTTCTTACCAATGAAGCCCCAAATCTACTTGGCTATCTTCATGCATTCGTGAGAATATCCAATTGTTAAACTGTCCTTGCCTTAGGACAGCACCAATCCCTAATTAATCTGTTTCTCCTACACTGTCCTCAGAAATCCCCTGCTTCATTCACACCCTCCTCAAAACACTCCAACATAAACCAGACCTTTAAAAATAAGTTTCCCTTCCTCCCCTTACAGAGTAACATTCTGCATTTAATCTGGAACTATGTTACGTGCTGCAAATTGGTAAATGCAAATCTGTTAATAAACTACAGGCCTGGTCCTGTTGGCTGATTAAGCTTCATCAAAAGAGTGATTGTTTTGAGAATTCTTAAACAGCTTAGCCAACGGAGTTAGTTTGGAAAAAACATCTGGCCACTCACTTTACAAGATCTCGGTTTTAGAAAATTGTTAGGAGAGAATAATTGTTTTTATTCCATAATTTTTTAAAAATATAGGCTGCAGTAATTTAGGCCCAGATAGACTCAGAAAAAGTAGAACTCAAAAAGCAGTTCTTGGGTGGTTGCCTGAGGTGGGGGATAGAAGGGTCAGCAAAATGGATGAAGGGGGTCAAAAGGTACAAACTTCCAGTTATAAAATACGTAAGTCCTGGGTATGCAATGTACAGCATGGCGACTATTGTATATTTGAAACTGTAACTATGTGAGGTAAGTGATGGTAACTAGACTTATTGTGGTGATTATTTCAAAATATACACAAATATCGAATCATCAGGCTGTACACTGGAAAGTAATATCATTATATGCTATTTATATCTCAGTTTTAAAGGGGGGATTATGACAACAATTAAAAAAAAAACAACAGCTGTTAAACAAGATATGTTATTTCAGCACAGGAGGTAATGTAAACTCCATAGCAGATAAGAAAATTTCAGTTATGTGTTTGTACTGTTATATAACAAAACCTCTCAAAATTTAGCAACTTAAAATGAGAAAATTTTCATCTTCTCTCAATGCTGTGGCTTGACTGGGCTTAGCTCTTGTCGGATGGGGCTGCAGTCATTTGGAAGCTTGTTGGGTATAGCTGGAATAGTGGCTCAGCTGAGATACTGGGGTGCTGGAGTCAGCTGGGAAACCGGCAGAGGGAGGCTCTTCTCCACCCAGTTACACAGTGCTCCCTCTCCAGTTGGGCAGCTGGACTTCTTAAGAAGCACCTCAAAAACAGATAAACAAGAGATGTCAGGTTTTCTCAGAGCTCTAGCCCCAAGTGGACAGAGCCTCATTTCTGCCACATACAGTTACCTAAAACAAGTCACATGGCCAGGCCAGATTCAATGTGGGAGAGAACTACATAAGAGTATTAATACAGGGGACACACAAATTTACTGAGAAACAAATTCTTCAGAAATTAGCCACCACATTCCTCCATTGACCCTCCATGAGTCATGTTACACCCATATGCCACGTACACTCACCTCCAAAGTTTCTTTTTCTTTATGCCACCAGGTTTAAAGTCTCTTCATCTGAATCAGACCCGGCTGCAGATGAGACCTCTTAAGTGGGGTTTCTTTTTAGCAGGAGATCTGTGATCTAAAGAGACCAGTTATCTGCCTCCCTACTCCCCACATGTATACCCAACATACAATGCTGAGAACATAGTGAAGAGAGAAGATGCTTGCATTCAAAAGGACCCAGGGGGTGTAGAAAACTATGCTAGTCACTGATCCGTGACAACTCTAAATTCAGCAAGGTGCAGGCAATAAAAGTCTCACTCTTCCAGAAAGTAAGGAATCCCCATTTCTTATGCCCCAGTTTTGTGGTTCTTGACTCCACTCTCTAAATCATCCTTCGTTTTCTGTGAGAAATGGCTCACATTTGGATCTGAGTAGCTCTCTCAGTTTGCTTCCTATCAAAAACTTACTGGCTTAACACAATAACTATATTTTTATCTTCATGCATTCCATGGTTTAACAAACTGAGCTGGAAAGTTTTTGTATCCCATACAATATCACCTGGAACTATAATTATCTGGGGGCTTAGTCAGGGTTATTATCCAAGATGGCTCACTCATATATCTGACACTGTGTTGGGGACAGCTGGAAATGGGAGGCCCACTCTCTTTCTTTGTTATCTTAGGGCTACTCTCTCTCTCTCCATGTCATTTTCAATTTTATCTATTCACTTAATAACTTAACATGGTCTCTCTAGCAAGATAACTGGACTCTAATATGGTGGCTTAGTGTTCCAACATGCCAAAGAAGGAGTTTCCAGGACTTCCTAAGGCTGAGGTCTCAAAGTTGTACTGAGTCATTTTCACCACATTCTGTTGGTTCATATAAGTAATATGGCCAATCTCAATTCATGCTGGGGAGAGACTACAGACGGGCACAAATTCTGAGAGAGGTGATTCATTAGAAAACTAGTTACCACAGGCACCCTCAGGTACTCTCACAACAAAGCTTCAATGACTCACACTCTGGCCAGGAATCAGACCATTATATAAATTCAGTAGGCTTAGTAGCTTAAATCCCCCATTTCTGAAAACCAGGATTCTTTATAGGCACCAATCTTGATAATTTTTCTTCCCACAGTGAGGAAACTGTCAGTAGTTTTATTATCAGATGTTCTCATTGTCCTATTATTTTGCTCAATTCCCATAGTTACTGTTGTGATTATTGAACCTATTCCTTCAAATTTATGTCTCCATCTATTCTCTCTGGGGATTTGGAACCTGGGGCCTGTAGTACCAGGAGTCCCTGTGTTTGGATTTCAGTGTAACTGAGAACAAAATGGAATAATACTAAAAATGTATATGTCTGCATATAAGCTTTATAAGAGCTTCTTCTCTGCTGTACACAGGTGACCTAGCCCAGTAGTGCCTGGCTCATCACAGAAACCCAATAAACAAGTATTAGATGAATTGATGCATAAATGACTCAGTGTGTGTGTACAGTGAGTCTAAGAATTTTATCAGGGTTTCAAAAGCACCTATAACCTTAATTACTTCTGTTGAATTTTTCTGTGTCAATTATTACATATTGTCTTCGTTTATTTTTTCTCAGATAGGCCTTGAGACAGAGCTTCAAGTATGAGCATTTCTTAGGAGATAATTCCAGGAGAGTAGGCATCACTCACAGAAGAGTAGGAAAGAGAGAAAGTGAAAGAAAGGTGGTCAATAAAGTGTGTGTTTTCAAGCGGATTACTGCTGGGAGGAGATCGGAAAGGATCCTGCTGGGATCTGGGAGTGAGTGATGAACAAAATAATCTCACCCACAAGGTCTGGGATCTAAAGAATTTACACACCAGCTCTTCTCAGTCATTAGTTGAAGGTTATTGCAGAGACAAAGCTGTAATTAATTGTCTGGTTCTTCCAGGCTGCTATGTATGAAGGCAGAGCGGCTTTAGTCTCCACAGAAAGCCCTCAGATAGTGTGAAGGGCACCCCCTGCACCTCAGTGGCAAGGCATCAGGGCAGAACATTGACAGTTTTGGCTACACAGAGCAATACCAGACCCCATTCCATAAATACTACCCTCAACTCATTACTCTTTGCCTTAAAAACTTATAATGACAGTGCAGAGTCATCTAGCTGATTCTAGGATTTCATAATTTTGTTCCAACTAAAAAAAAAAAAAAGTCTCATTAATTATGACATCATTCTTGAAGCTCGTCCTCTTCCAGTCATTATTGGTCTTTTACTACACATTCCTGTTGAATTAATAATCAGTAGCGTATAGTTACATTTCATTTTTATAAATACTTTAATTTTACCACTGTTGATTCTTTATTTCCAGACTTTTTTTTAAGCCAAGGACAGGGTCCTGCATTTTAATTGTGTTGCCCCACATTGCCTCACATATGTAGAAATCATTTACCTCCTCTTTTAAAAAAGCATTCAGGAACTTTCAATAGCTTTTAGAAAGAAGTATCACTAAATTCCTGAACCTGGCACATAAGGCAGCTCACAATCCAGTCCTTGTGTATATGTGTCATGTCCCTCGAAAGTGTCATTCCATTTTCACTCTCATGTTGGCGTCCAAGCTTTTCTCCAACATGCAGGAACAACTGTCTATTTTTCCACTTGGTCCCTTCCCGGTCATGGAATTGCTCAGATGTCAATTTTTTTGGGAGAGCATTTTCTATCTCTTAGGACAATTAAAGTTGTCTTACTCTTTCACATTAAACAGCACTTTAATTTTGTTTATATTTTCATTGCTACTTAATTGTATTAATTCCTCCCTAATAAAACTTACCTCTTCGGAGAGTAAAGAAAATTGTATTCATCAATGGGAGTAGAATCATGCAGAAGTTAAGCTTTTAGCTTAGGAATCATACAGCTGTGTGAAATTGTATCCTATTTTTACTATATTCAAAATGTGTCTCTTTGGACATTACCTGGCCTCTTTAAACTTAATCATTCTTCTGTAAAATGGGTATATTAATAACTCATAGGCCATTGCCTTGTTTTTAGAGTTGAGTGAGTTAGTAAATGGAAAGTGCTTAGCAGAATGATTGATATAGTGTATTCAATTTGAACTATATTACTAATAGTAGATGGAATGATAGTAGACCCAGTTGTGCTAGTAGTGATAAAAGTAGTAGTTCTTATTTCTTATTTAGTAGAATGTCCTTAAAAGTGTTAGTTGAGTGAATGAAATAATCAATGAATTAAAAGTGGGCAGTAGCAATTCATATTACTATTACATTTCAGCCACAGTGGAACAGCTAGCATCCCTTTTGACAGCGTCTCCCTTCTGTCATATGGGACATGATGAGCTTGCTACACTGAATCACAAGTATGCTTGATGACAGAAAAAAGAAACGCAAACAGGACTGTGTAAGTGGCACTGGAATGCTGGATGAACTGGCAAGGCCACCTCTTCTTCCCTCAGCAGTAAGCCCATACTTTTGGGTTTCTCTAACCCAAAATATTTCTTGCTCTGTGCAGGGAGTTAAAGAGTGGAAGCCTTTCCATGAGAAGCAGTGGTGGGGAACTGACACTGGATTTTATAATTATCTTTGCACTGCTTGTTTGTAATAGCATGGAGGGAAAGTAACTTATCTGAATCCTTGTTATAACTCTCTAATCCAGGCTGACCACTTCAAATGTTTATGCCACACTCTATAGTTGTCTAGTAAGTACAAAAACTAAATTACTTAGAGATAATTTCTTTCAAAATGTATAGGAAATTTAAGTCAGAAATCTTAGTAATAATTAGGTAGGCTACACAATTGGAATTGACTAAATATGTTTTCAGTTTCTTCACAAAGGATGGTCATAAAATTGTTGCATATCTGAGCCCTGAAAATCTCTTTTCCCTGAACCAATACAAACCTAATCAATTATTTGTGTTTAAAATAACAATAACCTTTAGAAAGATGACACTTTTATTTATCATCTTTCATATAAAGTCTTGTGTGAATGAGTGTGTGTTTGATAGAAAGTGATGGTTTGGAGAGGGCAGTTTAATAGTACGGAAGTTCTAGAAAATGCAGACAAAGCCGGGAGAGAATAAAGCAATAAGCATAACATCAAGCTAGAAGTATGTCAAATGGTTTATTACTTTGCCTAGGGCATTTTGCATACCATTTACCATATAAGACAAAGTGATTTGTCCAGAATTCAAATCTGTACATGGCAAGTGGAGGATTGGACCTGAGGTACTTTACAGAACAACTGTTCACAAATAATTTAATCTCATGTTTCCCTGTGAGGCATATGATTCTTTCACAATGAAGGATGCATTCTTCTCTTTCTTTGGGAACAAAATCTAAGTGTGGGTATTCATCTCTTTAATGTCTGCTCCTAGAGGGATAATTTAGTGAAAGTGAAAGCTAGCCAAGGGTGAGGACTTCAACTTTCAACTTTTTTCTGTTTTCTGACCGCAATTGTTGAGCTTTTTCCTTAGATTTTACATTGCATTCATCCAAATGATTGGCAAATTCGAGTTGAAGGTATGCTTGGATGAACATCGGGCATTATTTCCCTTCGCAAAGTCTCGAGCCTTCGATACCACCCAGAAGCTTCTACATAGGCTGAATTCCGCGGCTCAGCAACTAAGTGGTACAAGCCACAGGGAGCGCATGATACCAATTTTCCACAGCCTGCACTGCCTTCCTATTTGCTTAAAATTGCCTTTCAAAGATGTTGACTTTAAACTATAAAGCTCTAAACAGCTTGGGTCCTGGCTCCCTCAGAAATCCCTTCTCTCCTTCTGCCCTATAATGACAACTGAAGCCAAGCAGTATGCTCTTGATGAGAGTTCCCGAATTTAAGGCATATGGAGCTTTATTTAAAGTGGGAAGAGCATTCCACAGGTCATCTCTTCCTCAGGAATCCCTGTGCTGCAATAGCTTAACGCAGTCTCATGTTGACCTTCTGGGCACCTCTTTCTTATGACCTTTAATTAAAATAGTTACTTGTAACAATGTTATTCTCCATTATTTCCAGAAAGTCTTTCCTGCTTGTTTCATATTTTCACTTTTATTGCACTTTTATATTTTCATTTTGGATGTTGTGATTTTTAACAAACTTGATAAAGGGTACAATTTAAATATATTATTCAAATTCATCATCTTTAAGATCTTTTTAAAATCAGCATAATGGCAGGATTTAGCACATGTAAAGAATATTTTAGGACCTGTTTGGGGAAAATAATTGCAGTTGTGTTTTGGAAAAATGTTATGACTGAAATGTAAAGAGAGCCATCAAAACATATCACTGAGGGCTGACTAAATAGTGGAATATTCTGATATATGTCAAGAAACTTCATGCACATATTTTTTGGTCCTTCTATGAGCAATGTATTTTAATAAGAATATAATTATTTGAAAGAAACAAATGTAATTTAATGGTGACCCACTTTACTTTTTGTTATACATATATATTACATTTCAATACATTATTTTAATAATTAATATTAAATTTCAACAAAAGTAGCTTTTCAGATTCAAACTTAAGTACTGAAATATTCTAAGAGTAAAACCCAATAATCATGTGATCATAAACTGCTCTTAAATGTCATTGATTTTCCTTTCTTTTATATTTATAATTCAGCCTACATGCAATTAAGTTACCAACATTCCTATAGCTTTATATTTAACTTTAAAATATGCATAATATGCTTCTTGGGCACTTTAAAACTAAAACAATGCACTCTCTTGGGACAGATTTTAGTTTTAATTGAAAAGCACTGGTGTTAGATTAAAAAATCAAGTTTATAAAAGCAATATTAAACATATAATTTTAAGATGGCCTAACATTTAAAACCCTGAATGATACAACTGGGAAAGTACTGTAGCTAATTTAAGGGCATTTGAGGAAAACAGTGAACTTTTCTTATGTTTGAGAAAATTAGAGTATCCATGTAGCTGTACTGAGGATACGTATTTGCTGGTTCAGTATCTCAATATTTCCTTATACCTATATGTTATCACACCCTGTCACACTTGTTCTTAGAAATGTCTTTGGTTTTGTCTTTACGTACACATTTGTCCCCAAAATTGTAATCCATAATTTTACCATTTCCCCATCAGGAACATTGTATCTTCCTCCTCACCCCCGCCCTCCTTCATCTTATTCCAATCACTTCTGCCATACTGAGGTCCACTCTCAGGGTGTTCTTTTCATCACACCATCATTGTCAGGCAATTTCCTTTCTCAACAATCTAGTAAGATTCCAATATCCTTGGATTTCCTACCACTTTAAGTCTTAAATCTTCTTGTTCTTTAAGTTTCCCAAATCTTAATAAACTGTCCCTGAGTAATCTCCATCCATCATGATATTATTTCTACTAGTCCTGGCTACTTTCATCATTTTTTCCTTTGAACTCTTATTGTGAGTTTAAATTTGAATCAGACTGTTAAAATGAATCATTTTCTAATATACCTAATAATTGTTCACTGATAATCTAAGATATATAATATATCTTCTGTCTAATCTAAACAGTGCTTATCTCCCCAACTTAATGAAAATTTGAGGAGAGAAGCCATATCTTATTCAATTCAATCTTTCAATCTGCTCCACATCATAAAATAAATCATAGAGGCATAAAGAAGAGAGATACTTTTTTTTTTATGATTGAGCTAATCAGTAAAGATATCCTGGAATTACTAGCATTAGAAAATATATCTTGAAATTTAGATATAATGTCTGTAGGTGAGAAGCTGGTTGAACCCATTTCCAGAAGTCACAACTTTAGTCATTTTTCAAGCATACGGTGGGGTGAGAGATAAAAACCAAAATGTGAAAAACTTCTGTTTCTGTTGCTGTCCAGTCAAGTGATGGTGTCACAGTGTGAAACCTGCACCGTCGCACAGATCCTGCCTTCACAGAAGCCCAGTGCTTGGTTTAATGCTCTGTTCCAATGCTGTCCTGAAATCCTTAATAATCTTTTAACACCAGGTCCTGCACTTTTATATTGTACTAGGGCCAGCAAATGAGGAAGTTGGCCTTAGAATTAGAGCAGTGTTTCTCAAGCCTTCTCCCAGATAAAAAGGGCCCCAAACAAAATTTTTTTTTTTTTATGGGATACTTTGTGTACTGTCAGGCCATTCAAGGTGGCTGTTCTCTTGTTCTCTGTACATCCCCTGCTAGACCAGTGCTTGCTTCACCTACACCTCACTCACCTGACTGTCTTTCAAACATGCTTGCTCCAAACCCTGGTGAGTGATTGTTCTTATCAAAGGGGCAGTGAGGAGTGTGCCCCTCTGCTGGTTTCCCTGGTAAACAATGAGCTAACCTGACATCAATTCCCCCTATAACTGGTAGCCTCCTCCTGCTCTTGGGAGGCAGAGGGCTGCCTCCGTGTCTTGCCCGTTTACTGCCACACGTAGTGGGGTGTTGCTGGCTGCATGACCTTTCGTCAGACATGCAAGATCCCCCTATCCATTAAACCACTGATGTCTCTGTCACCAACCCTGGACTTTTTCTTTGGTCTTGAAGCTGAGCAAGCACAGGCCTTGTAGACTTGTAAAGTGCAGCCCAACACTTTGTATACAGAAATATTGACGAACATACGTATTACAAAATGAGCTGGTCCATGGGAAATACAGAGATTTATTACTGATTTAGAACAAAGTAGTACTTTCATGCCTCTTACCTTATTGTTTAATTAGTGCAAGTGAAGATTCTTTGCCACGCCCAGAGTCCATCTAATAATGTTCAGGTTCAAAAATCATCTCTTCTTCTTCTTTATTGTCATATGTACTGTTCCTGGATAATGTCATATTTCCCACCATAAGACAAATCAAGCAAATTATTAATCACACTGCCGTTTTGAAAAATCTGCATTGAAGCACTACAGATTTTCTTGCTAATACAGCTTCCTAATGTCAATGTTAATGCTTTTAACAACACATGACACTGTCCTCTGTGCAGTGAATACTTGTTGCCTCCAATGACTTTCTCAAAGGTTGTTAACTGTTACTTCTTTGATGACATACAAGTCTTTCAAAGAGTATGCTAAAGAATATGAAAGATGGTTCATTTTTTTTCTTGATGTTAAATTTGCTAATAGGAATTTTATAGCATAAGGTAGAAAAACACACTCTCCAATCATGGTTTCTCCTGAGCTCATTAGGCTGTATCCTATGTATTCCTAGAATGTGGTCCCCAGGAAAGTTTAGCAGAATGGCCTTGGGGAGGGTGAAAAGAGCAACTTCATTGCAGTGGGTGACCTCTCTGAACTCTCATGGATCTGTTCTGTTTTATCTGTCTTAAGCCTGTGCAAGAGGACAAAGGAATATTCCTTGCACAAACAGGGTCACAGCTACTGGAGAGGACTATCTGATATGTGGCTGGAGCCTGTGAGACAGTGACGATATCACCATGAGTTTCTGGTAGCACAGGCTACACAAGGTATAGGTTACCTTCTTACATTCCTGCAATTCTTTGGAGCCATAGCAGAAGTGACACCAGGGTTGGAACATGGACAGATTAAAACCTATACAGGGAACTCACACATGTGGCTCAAGCCAAGGATTAGTGGCTGGGCTTTGGAAGTCTGGAGTAATGACGTCATCTTTATTTAGCATGTAGTACCATACCAGGTATGCTAAAGAGAGTGATCCCTGGGCCAGACTGCCTGCCTGGAGTGTGGAGGATCAGAGAGTACCCCAAAAGGAAAAAAACAAGGCAAAGAGCCCACTCAGGTCCCTATGTGGAGTACATGAACTCCACCAAGATGGCACTAATAGACCAACCCGTCCAGTTTACCTAAGAGGAACTTAGAAAATGTCAAGGAAGGAATTCCAGAGCCCAGGGCCTGGGTCAGAGGCCATGCTTGCACAGGCTAAGATGAGCACTGTTCCAAGCAATTATACAAAGATCTAAGTAAAAGATACTTCAGAGAATCTCACTTCCAGTGATTTTGACTTATAGATCTGGACTTTACTTAAATTTTTTTTTCCAGGTGATTCTTTATTTCCTGAATATTGAGAATCATAATAGAATGTTGCTAAGTTATTTCTAAATAGTCTTTTCCCCAGGTCTAACGAAAACCCTTAAAATGCTGTTCAAGGAAGGGACATAAATCATATGAATATAGAAATCTCATAGTAGCTTTGATGCTACATCCACCAGGAAACTTAAGTTATCCTGTGTACTGAGTTGACGGTTCTTACATGCTCTTACAAGACATTTTGATTACCTGGTATATTTTCCACTGGCTGAAGTAATAAAGTACCACAAACTTGGTGACTTAAAAAAAAATAGAAATTTTTTCTTGAGACCAGAATTCTAAAATCAAAGTATCAACAAGATCATACTCTTTCTGGAGTCTCTGAAGGAAATCCCATTCCCTGTTTTATTCCAGCTTCTGGTGGCTGTTGGATTCCTTGACTTGTGGCTCCATCACTCCATTCTCTGCTTCCATCTCTACACGGCCATCCGCACTTCAGTCTGTGTAATGTCCCTCTGCCTACTTTTCTAAGGACACTTTTTATTTGATTTTGTGGTTGCCTGAATAATCCAGGACAAGTCAGCTCCTCCTCTCAAAATCTTTAACTTGATAATTTCTTTCACCATATAAGTTAATACGTACTCTTTCACCAAATAAGGTAATATTCACAGTTCATGGGAATTAGGATGTAGATTAATCTTTTTTGGTCATCCATGCAATGGCACCCACAATCATATGTGCAGTCATATTTGCTGTCTACACAGAACCTTGTAGCATGCATGATATATAGCAAGCAAAAAATACATTTTGAATAAACAAAAGGTAGATTCCACAAAAGCTCTTTAGCTCACTGAATTCTTAAACTCATGTTGCCAGAATGTGCATATATAGGTAAGCATATTATTTTCTAAATATGTTTTTCCTAATAATATAGTTTAAAAAGGAAATTCTAGTTCCTATAACTATAGACAGTATTGAAATTAATATCATGAAAAATTTACTATTTAAACTGTAGACTACCTGGCTGATACAATTTTGAAGATGTGCTCTCTTAACATTAACTCTTATGTTTAATTTGGTTGAAAAGGCATGATCAACCAAAAGCAAGCTTAAGCAAAGAATTCATTTTGATTTTCATAAATTACATACGGACAAAGGGCAAGATATTAAGATTTCATATAACAGAATAAAAACCCTCCAAGCTACTTTATTTTCCTTGAGAATAGGGGTTAATATAATTACATTTCTTAGTGGACCAAACAATGAACAGTGTATTTTTAAGGAATAAATATATTGAGAACTTTCTTTTGTGAGGCAATGAACTTTGTCCTAAGGATAAAAAGATGAATATGAGACAACCATTCACTTGCAAGAAAATAGGATTTAAAGCAGTTACATTCAGATACCTACTGTTTCATTTCAAAAATTAGTAAATGATTAAAATTTAACATGGAAGACAAAGTTTTCATGAGCACAGAGATTCCATTGCTTCAGTTGAGAATGACTTCTTTTTTTTATCCTGCTTAATCTGCAAAGATTTAAATATATGTAGACTCTTCATACAGAAGTTCAGACAAAAAACTCACATTTTATAAATAATAACCCAAATGCCAGTACTCAAGATGTTAACACAAATCTTCCAAATCAAAACACTAACAAAAGACCGAGTTAGCTCTAGACTCTGAACTGACTTACTATCTAAGTCTCAGACTAGTACAAATTTCCAGGATATAAAACTGTAAAACAGAAAAGTATTTAAAATTTTTTTTCCTGTGATTTATAGTAAGATGAAATCAAGTACAGACATAACCTGAATACATTTTCCAAAAAGCATTTGGAATTTTAAATGTACTTTATATTTAAAATTTTTGCATTTTATCTGGTAAAGTGGTGTCAGTCCTTATTATCATGTGACTTTTTCTATTTGTTATTTTATTTGTATGCAACTCTTTTTTGTATACAGAACATTCTTTATATGTTAATACTGTATTTTAGGTTTTATAGGTTCCCAAAGCCAAGGGAACTACTAAACTTTTGTTTGTTTGTTTGTTTTTTGGTTCCTGAGACATGTGGTGGTACTAAGGTAGCCCAGGGGGTTGCAACTCACAGTTAATGAAAACAGTAACTTTAAAAGTAAAAGGGATATTAAACATGTTAGAAATTATGATACATTTTCTTACTACAATAATTTTATGAGTAACTGGAAAATCTTCAGGAATAATAAAAGCAAAAATTATAAAGTAAGTAAAATAAGATGAATCTATTTACTGAATAGGCATATTACCTCTGGAAAAAATTCTCTTAGAAATGTTATGTTTAGGAAGTTCATATTTTGTTTAAAATATCTTAAGGTCAAAAAATCTTAGACCATTAGTATCTTTAGTGAAATTATATTAAATTTTATTCTTAACTAAAATTCTGATATAGATATATAAAAGATCCAAGTAAACAAGTGATCTGTTTTAAGTAGTTGTTTTATTGTTTTACTTGACAAATTCACCAATATGGTCTACAAAATAAAATTCTTCAAAATCTTATCATAAAAATAAAAGTTGGAAATGATAGCAGAATCTACTAGCTAGCACACATGTTATACAAATATAAGGAAGAATAATTATTGTATTCTAGTCCTTTAGCTAACAAAGAAATGAATAAATTAAATGTGTACATTCACATGTGCAAGCAGAACTGGCTACATATCTTGAAGATCAAAATGAAATGCAGACCTCCTTGCTCAAAAATTAGTAAGAATTTCAAGATGACAGAACAGAGGCAGAACATTAAACCAAGACTGGGTCCCTTCTAGGTAAGAAAACCTGTGGACTTCACAAGTTACATGTTCATGATCATAAAGCTGTTCCAGTTTACAAGTAATACAGCACCATTTACCAGTTTTGTTACATACAGTATTCCAACATCAGTATTTAATGATCAATGATTCTACGTGTATCCTTTTCTGGAGATTAAGGTTTCATCATTTAACAATGGTCTGTTCTCATTGTGATAGAATTTTTCTTGGATCTAGAATCTATTCTGGATCTTAGGCTTTTTCAGTAAGTGATACTCTGATGCAACTGGTTCCAAGTTTATAATTGCTAAATATACTTTATTCTGGGAAAATTTGACTTTCCTGTCTAATGTTTCAGGTTCCTTTTTACAATAAATTTTCCATCCACATATTTATTGTGCCCCCACTATGTTTTAGGCTAAGTGATAGGGGTGATTAAAACAGACAAAGGCCCTGTCCTCAAAGATTGTGTTCTAGTGAGGAAGAAGGATTTAGGGGGAAAAAGTAATATCTGGAAGTAAGTGCCTTGCAAAAATTGAATAAAAATACAAGGATTGTTGAAATATTTACTTATTTATAATGCAAGAGATATGAAGGTCTCTTTCATTACGATGCATTTCTATCAGCAAGTAAGAATGGAAAAGTTGGTGCAAAAGAGAAATAGCATCCATTCAAGGACAAATTTTTAAGTAGGTGAGAAGGAAAGAATCCTGTGTGTAAATGGAATATCTGACCTTAGTAGTTAGTACAGAGTCATTATTTTAACTGAAAATAAAGCAGAAAATAAGGACACAGGATCAAATAGAACAGTGTTTGGTACATAATAAAATTTGGGTATGTATATCCTATGACTTAGCAATGCCATTACTGAATATTACTAAAAAAATGTTCTCATAAAGATCACAAAGAAACATAAATGAGAATGATTACCACAGTACTGTCTGTGATATCAGGTTGTTGAAGGCAATCTGAGTATCTATTGAGAGATAGGTTGGCTAGGAAAAACTGTGGAGGATGAGTACCATGGAATTCCATCCTTCAGGTAGGAGCAATAAATCAGATCTAGGTATAAACATGTAAATTTTAGAACCATAGTGCTAAGTGAAAACAAAATTACAAAAGAAAATGATATATATAATATAATACTTACAGAAATCAATATATTTATTCAACAGTATACATTCTACAAGAAAATATACATTAAAGATATTTGCGTTGTGGGAGTTAGGGGACAGGAAGGAAGGCCGGGTGGATGAAAGAAGCGAAAGAAAGAAGGAAGATAAAAAAAAATAGAACCTCTATTTTTGAGTCATGGAAATTTTACTGTTTTAATAACCAACAATTATCAATCAAACAATTACATACATTTAAACTTACATTTTCCCCTAAACTCTATAGGTAATGCATTTACTTATTCAAAATTTTTGATCACCATTAGGTCTCCTCACTAAAGAAGAAAACTACATCATTATTCTCCTCATGGATTTTGCAATGAATAAATGAAGGTTTTTTTTTTTTTAAATGTATTGAGTTTCACTTGAGTGCAGTAGGTTGAATTTCCCTGATCTCACACAGTGTCATCTATTACGACCTCAATGGGGGGTGGGAATAATTTGAATATCCCCCAGATTATAAAAATTGATCTGATTATAATTCTTCATGCAGTACTATATCTTAATGAAGCTTGAAGTATTTTCCTAAAATATATAGATTTATAGAAATTTAAACACTATATTAGGAAAATTGTATTTAGTGTGCTTGTTTTCTTTTATTGTTTGAAATTGCTATGATTGCAATGCATGTTTCCAGCATTAAATAAGCCA